>NW_027325378.1:14096679-14708346 GCF_036924035.1 Leuresthes tenuis
CAAACAATTAAAATCCGTCTCCGCTGTTCTGGATTACACCAACTCCTCATTCAAGCATCTCATTAGATTTGTCCTCTCCGCTAATGGGCTTTGTGATGAGCTATCGATCTACAACAAGGTGTCTCGGAAAGTATGAGAGAGGACCGCACACAAATTTGTAAAACTGGAAAATAATCTGCAAAGTAATGTGGGAGGCAGTGAGCCTCCATGTGCGACTTTGCGTTCAGTACTCATACTTGACCATTTGCTGTTTTCATTCTGTCATAGAGAACATTTTGCCACTCAGAATTTGCAGTCATTTTTGAAACAAAGCATCTTTGAATCCAGCGACGTAAACAACAGCAGGCATCTCATTATTTTCTGACGACTGTTGATTTAGTACACCAAAAAAATGGCTGTGTCTCCAGCTGACTGCTGAATGCTTTCTGCTAATTTGTTTGAGCCCAAGGAGGTTTCAACGTGAGGAGGGGCTTAGGGTCAATCCGCTCAATCATCCGTTCCACTGCCACCTAAAATATTTAGCTGAAGGGATACAATATGATTTTACTATCATTTATTATGTTCTGAGCAATGCAAGCATATCTACTCACAGGTCTCTCTTAAACTGCCCTTTCTAATAACTAAGAAAGCAGGCTAATCAGAATGGCATTCATCATAAAATAACTGTCATGTCTTGGGTTTTGTGTTTTTGATTATAGTTTTGTTTTCATCTTTTAGGTTTCTGTTTAGTCATTAGTTTAATCGCAGCTTTTATGTGTCACATGTGTTAGTTTTATTATGTGTTTTTTTTAATTATGTGTTTAGTCATTAGTTTTTGCTATGTTTCCCCTCAGTCACCCTTGGTCATCAGCTTCACTCACTTCACCTGTGCTTTCCCCCTCAGCTGCACTCCATCACTAATCACCTCCCTTCAGTATTTAGTTTCCAGATTTCCCTTTGCACTTTGCCACATCCTCACTTTCTCTCAAGTTTGTCAGGTTGCTCTTCAATGGTGCGTGTTCATAGTCATGTTCATAGTTCAAACCAAGTTTTGTTTTGTTTGTTTTCTTAGTCAAAGTTAAGTTTTATTGTAATCCAGCTCAGCCCCGCTTTGTATTTTGTGTAAATAAATCAAGTTTTACTTTTAAAAAAATCTGCATCGTGGTCCTAACTCCCACCACGCCACGCACAACCACCCCGGTTGTGACAATAACCCTTATATCGAATGCTCTTAATGATCGTTTTGTCAAACTAAATGTTTCTTGTTACAGTAAAATGTTGCCAAATCAAGTTGGACTTTTGTCGTAAAGTCACTCAAAACATTAATAGTAACTTCTTGGTCTTCATATTTTAAAAAAATGACAAAAAAAAGCAGAATTCCATCTTTAGCTAATACTAATTTGCTGCTGTGCATAGCCTAATTAACCAGATATCCTTGCTTTTGCAGCTAAAATGTCTGTTTTTCTGTTAGTCATCTTGCCATTCTGATTCCATAAAGACTGCTCAATACCATACCTGACCCTGGTCTGACAGCTTGATGTTAACCCCTTAAGATGGTTTGTCAGAATGCCCTTTCTTTTTTGCTAACATCTAGCTATTAATTTAAGATCACCTTGCAGAAAGATATAGACGTTGATATTAAGTAGAAACGGCCTTACTTTGTACAGTTCTTCCTCTGCTGTTATATTGGCTATTAGACTTGGTGATGAGGTTTTTCATTTCCGGAAGAGGATCAGATAAATCAAGGAAAAGAGTGAGTGATGATGGTAATTAGGACAGAGCTGTACTTTTTCAACCCCTGCTCTTCAACCTTCTCCAGACCTTTAAAGACTTTCTTCTTTCTGTGTCAGGCCAGCTCTGAGTGAATGATTAATAGCATCTAGCAAAAGGTTGTGATTATTCATAAGACTTTAGTCTTGCATGGACTGTCCTGGAAGACAAGACTTTGTATTATTCGCCCATGCAATGACGTTTAGTGTGTCTTTTACGTTCATCAGCAAAGCAAAGGGAATGCAAAATGGGAATTTAGATAATATGCAGCCTGTAATTATGCTGAATCATATTGCTTTACTTCACATCAAGCTTGGCTTGTCCCCCCACAGATAGTTTATTGATACAGATATCCAGACTTCGATTTGATTCTGGTGGTTCAAACTCGGCTTTATCATATTTCCTACAGTTTTCCAGTTTTTCATCGTGTGCTTGGCCTGCTGCTTGGTAAGATTTGCAAGCCAGTAGAATTTGATCCTTCCCAGAACAAATTGAGATGTACTGTACTTGCAGTGCTCAGCAGTTGGGCAATCCAGCAGCTCAGAGGAGCCATGTTGTGCTGAGTAGACTTAAGAGCTCACCACATTGCTCACACCTACACAGCGGACCTTTTTTTTCCAATGCTCAACAGAAGATATGAAAAATTGTGTGCTTTTTGAATGCGCTTTGTGCATTTGCTGATCTGCTTTTAAGTTTAAAGGTTACAGTAATTTCTCTGGGTAAAAGTGCGGCTCTGCATAAGTACAGCTTTATATGCAGAATCTATAGGGGCACCTGCATATGCAAAAATGAGGGTCTCTTTTTCAGTGTGAAAACAGAGGAGAGGGTTAAGTGTGGGCTGAGAATAAAATTGGATTCTTGCATTTATCAGTTTTATTTCCTTTGAAGTGGTACATAGGGTGAATCTGAGTTTGAGACACCTTTGAGACCAGCCTCAGACTTCATAGGATTAACGTTGTAAAGCTCTGTCCCCCACTCACTCATGCACAAACTGGGCACAAAAGGGCTCTTTTTCAGCTTCCCTCCCTCCATTTGTTACTTTTGCTAACCCTCCCCACTTACTTTTTCTCATGATTAGATGGACTGCCATTGTTTTCAGCCCAGCAGCTCAGGGCTAAAGAGAAGCTGCGAAGGGGAATTGCCTTCAACCGAGATGAGGTTTGTCTCAACTTGCTGCCGGCCTCAGTTTAAGCCCAGGGTATTGCAGCAAGCCGCCTGTATGCATTACTACTCAGCCTTGTGGCAGATCACCCCTTTAAGCTAGACTGCCTGTTTTTGTGTTGTGTAACCCTTTTTAAGTCCACCATTGCCTCATATCTGACAAACTGACAACAATGTTTGAAGGAGGAGTAACTTAGCTCAAATAAACTGCTAGGATTTCTGCATTCTATACTGAAAGCAAATATTAAATCAAAACACATAACCAAAAGCATCTGATGGAGATAATACATCTGGTTGTCCTTCAAGCTGTGCTAGTGTGAACATTATGGGCATCATAATGACAAATGGACGCACTTACACTGTGAAAATCTTGGCAGTATATCACTGGATTTATGCTTAAGGTTGCCATGCAGGCAGACAACACCACCATTTTTTCCTTCTTTTAACCCCCCCCCCCCCCCCCCCCCCCCGACTTTTTCTTTTCTCCTTGGGATTCATATCAATTTGTCCTCATTTTTGCCTCACCCAGGGACAGTGTTGTGAAAGTTGAGATGCAGATGAGGGAAGAAAATGCGTCTCTAAGTGCGCGTTTGTTTTTGTCAGACAAAATGAGCGAGAGAAAGGACAACGGAGAAATAGCACCAAGGATGGCAGCTGGAGGAAGGTAGTCTGGGTTTCTTTACGCGTCACAGGAAGAGTGTCTGGCCTGAAACGAAATGCCAACCAAATGAGAACAGATCAGAAGGCCGAGCGTAAGCCATTCTGGGCCCCCATTACGGAGCACAGAAGACGGATGGGACAGAAAAAAAGGAACACGCATGCATGCACACACCCTCACAAGTACATAAGCTTCAAGGACACTGTCATAAAAACTGATACATAAACTGTATACTACAAACAAAGAGAATTGATGGAGTTTTGTCAAGGAATTAAACATTCCTTGGAGAGGATATGCTCTGAATCAGAGTAAAACTCTCCATCGAGAACATAAATCCATACTTATCAGACAGCAAATAAAAGCACATACACTGATTCACAGACTAAGACACTCAAATGAAACAACAAATGCCTGCAAAGGCAAGATGGCTATACTAACTTGAAAATGAAAAATCCTTAACCATGCAGCCAGAAACCAGCACTACTTAATCACGAGGAATGATGAAAGCTAATGTGATGAATTTGTCTCTCAAAAAACAAATTTCAAATATTCATTCAGCATCTCAACAGACTCGGAAAGCCAGACTGTGTGCTTTGCCGCTGCCATCATCAGACTGTGAGTTTCCTTTAACACAACTCACATCAAAAACTCAACAAATGATTCCCTCCCACAGTGTTTTTAACGACTGCAAAGCACAACTTTATGGACCATGACTAAAACTCTTCTCGTTATTAATGTTTCTGGTCAATGGTTTCAATCAAAAGGAGAACAGAGGAGCTAAGGAGCAGAGGAAGCCGAATGAGCGAGATTTATGGTGCAACCCTGGTGGTAGTGGGCCCATATCAAACGGCACGGCAGCCATAAAGCCCTTTTACAATGGCTGAACATCAGGCAGTTCTCTCACTGTAACACATTACTAATATCACCCCTGCTGTGGAGAAAAGAGGTGCAAGTGGTTTCAACTTATTCAATTGTCATTCAAGTGCACTTATATCAACTGCTGCTTAATGCATGTACACAAAGTGTAATTTCAGTTTGAATCAGTCAGTTTATCCTGTTAAAAATATTTTGATATGTCTTGGTTGTTAAATGCTATTTAGTGGTGTTATGGAATTTAGTGGCAGTAAAACCAAATATCCATGTTTGCTTTTCCACCTAATTTAGCATTGCATTATTTTGAGGATAATAACCTCTTATGCCCAAACGTTCTAAAAAACATGATACATGTCTTGAATTTGGGATGCATGACATATACTTTCTGTTGCTTTTCAATGTGCTATGTGTGTTTTCAAATTTTTATCATTTTTCTGGGATTAATCAAGGGAGAGAAATAAGTCTCTCTGGTAACAGGATTAAATGATGAACTTCATCAGACAATTCTAGTAGCCACAACTAGGGTACAATTGACTTCAGAAATGTTACAAAAATGTTTCTGACCAGGAGTAGAGATATTGATTACTACTTGGCACCACTTTGGTTCTGGTTTCCAGTCGAAAGGCATCAAGGTAAGCAGAAAAAAAACGTCTTTGCACCTTTTGATAACAGAAGAGCAAAGACGGCTTCTTATAGATCCACAGTTGTGTTTATGCCGCATCTTCCCAGATCAGTTTTATACTTCTATCAACTAATGCTAATGGAAAAGAGTTGATATGTGTTGCTTTTTGTAATAGGGGTCTATAACAAAAGCCTGTCCCAATTATTGTGCCCCGCCCAGTTTCTAAGTAATGCTGAGTGATGAGTGAGCGTTAGTTTTAAATAAGAAAATCACAGTCTTAACTGTGTCTTAGCAGTTGGTTACCATCAGCAACTGAGGACAGAGTCATATGCATTCAACAGGCTTGGTCAGCTAAACTGGATATTAAGGGGACAGCTGCCAAGGGAGAAGCAAATGTCTATAATGCAGAGGGAAACATTTGCTGTTCCGTAAAACAGTGAGCACATACAGTAAATCAACCAGTGGGTTCTAATTTAACGGCATAAAAAGTGAAGGATTGTTTCCTTTTTTTTTTTTTTTAAACAGTGAACGTACAGACGGCAGAGCTGTGAGAGAGCATTAGAAATGCTAGGACCAAAAAACATGACAAATCCTAAAGTTACAAGGCAGCTGTCAAAGATTTCCCTGTCATAACAGACGTGAGATGCCTCCAACGCTTGGAGCTGTGAAGAAACTCAGTGAGAGAGGACATCTACAGGTCTTCAGGCTGACCTGGAACACACACTTAACCTCATGGCCCAGTGGGTATCTTAGTAGGACAACTCGAGGCTCACGTCCAGCGGCACAAAAGGATGGTTGAAACGGGAAAGATGGCCAGTTTAAAACTCAGCAGAGTCTTGACCTAAATCCGACTGAAACCTTTGGAGTTTGCTGAAATCCGCTGCAGCAACATGGAGCTGTGGAAAAACTGTAGAAAATGACAGCCCACAAACAGGTGCAAGAAGCCTGTAGAAGTCAATGAAACTATCCTGGATTACTTTTCTTTTTTTGTTATTTGATATTTCACAGTTTGAGGTCTTGTTTGTTGTTTTTAATCACTGATGTAGTTCTTATATATGACATCGTGACCATAGAAAATAAACCTTTTTTGCATTTATTTCTGAAGATTTTTAAAATGTCATATTTGCAGTTCATGGGTAAGTTCTGGCCAACATTTAGTACTATGTGTAGTACAGTGTGGAAGTGGAAGGTTTTGTAGGGATCATGTTTTGCAACAAGCCTGCCTGAAGGGTGAAAAAGCCAGCCAAAGACAGTGGTTTCAACTATTAAGCTATTATTAGCCTTATTAGCAAGCCAGCCATGACTGATAATATCTGCCAGCACCATGATTTGTCTCATTTCAGCCAACAGAATGGAAGGGCTGACAGCTTGAAATGAGAAGCCTGCTTTTGTCTGCCGCTGAAATCAAAGGCCATCTGTTTCAAAAATTACTGGCATCATTAGAAGCAAGTCTGTTCCTGTTTTTATTAAGTGCATTATGTGTCACCAAAAACAGAAAGCTTATTTGCCTGTCAACGCAACAATAACTATAGGGGGTAGGCTTAAATGTTCAGTCGAAAATGTATTTTCTTGCAGTGACTTTAAAGCTGCCAACAAATTTCAAGACAAATCAGCTCTGAGGCAAAGCCGACTTCAGCTCTGTAACTCTTGTTAGGGCGAGGCGTTCTATATGAAACAAGGAGAAAAACAATCACTGAAGTGGGCCCAGCCTAGCGCATTTCGAGCAAATCAACAGCATCCTTTATTTGTCAGAGCCATAAGAATGAATGAGTGATCAAGCAAGCTGCTTTGTTCTTTCAGCTTTGATGAGAGCAGGTTGGGTAATCAAACCACAGATAGCAATAAACCCAGACAGAGAGGGAGGTGAAGTGTGTGTGTGTGAGGCTTTGTAACCCTTTTTATTTCCACACTACTCCCTTGGGGTTTGGTTTCAATTAATCTCTAATCAAACTGGGAGCAGCAAACATGATCTGATTTGGCCCCTTCACATAGGTATGCTCTAATCAGTTTTCCTGTCCAAATAGGATTTGAGTGGAGGCTAGAGGACATGCACCTTTCGTTGATATTTTCCTTCGAGAAATTATCGTGCATGTCCTACCTAGCGACACCCAGAGTGTTTTCTAAAGAGCAGTGTCCCTATGCATACTTAGACAACAGTAATTTGAATGCAAGGTGATTCCCTGCGAGTCTCATTCATCTTTAGGCAAGTTAGAGGCTCTTGAGTTTGCATAGTTCAAAGGAGCCGAGGACTGGAGCTGACAATATAATGTCTGAGGAGCCTGTAAACAAAATCTGATACATTATTCACAACTTGGTGAAAAGTTATCCATCAGTACCTGATGCTGTGATATTCAGCGCCACTTCACATCTTTTTTTGCTAATGAATCTGAGCTCAGCAGGGCCATCTCATCAGGGGCATAAGTTGTTGGCCCACAGTGGAACAAGAGAAGAAACTGCATTGTCTTTAGGTCAAGTCGCCACAGCAATAAAAAACAACAAGCAGCTGCGAGGCACCGAGAGAGCACTTAGATTAATCCATTAAAAGGCTGAGAAGCAGCATGAGTGAGGAAATAAACACAGTGTATACAGAGAAAAGTGGAGTACAAGAAGGAATTAAAAGAAAACTGAAAGAGACAAGCAGGAGGGGAAGAGGAAGCGGTGAAGAATACAAGCCTCTGAGGCAAAACAAAGGAAACGGAGGTGAAGGAAGTCAAAATACAATTTGGGAAAAAATGTCTGGCATGTTGATTGACTTACACCCTGTTATATTCCTCCGATTAAAAAAAACTGCAAAAGACATTTAGAAGTAATATTTCTTTAGTATGCAAGGACAGAGGAGGTATTTCTATTGGAGCAGGGCTTACACCAGACAAACATGTAATAATACAACCTTGGCGAGCTGTGCACTGAAATGACAAGAATTTCTTCTGGAGTCTGTGCACACCTTCTCATAAATTATGCTGACCTGAGGTTAATTTAGTAGTTTAGTGCCCCCTAGGGGTTGCTACTTTATTTCTGCAGATTAATAATCAGGCTTTGCAGCCCTTTTCTTTCAGATAAATTCATTCATCTTGCTCATTTATTTTATACATAATTGGCGAAAGGATCTAAGTGTTATAACAATGTCAGATATTTACTGCAGTGTTTCCTAACATAATGGAATAACTACAAAGGAAGGTGAAAATGTAAATCATTTCTCTTAATCACTGAATATCTCTGAGAAGATGTAGAACAATTAAAGATTTAATATTGCTGAGTATTATTTATCAATTAAAACATCGCCTGTCCAAACTGCTCAACCAATGTGCATCATCAGTACTGTGTAGAGTGGTGTCATCAGATTTGAATATTGCTTTACATTTTCCCAGCTCCAAATTCAGATCACATAAACATAACCAAAATCCCTCAGATTTCCGTTGAAAAGCTACACGTCCATACAGGAACTGTTTCCCAACATTAAGCAGCAGGTCAAGATAAGGTGTTTTCTGGGCTTTCAAGAAAACGTGCATCAAAGTGGGTTTGATATGAGCCTGAAATGTATGCCTGATATGAAAGCTGAGTCTTACTGTGACGCTGCATTGCATGGCATATAGCTGGTAAAGAAGCTTTTTATATCTGCCCTTTTTTTGATACACTCGTTTGATTACTGAAAGTGCTGAATGCTAAGCCTTGCACCTGACATTTGCTACTGGCTGTATATGACTAGGAGATATTCAACAATAAAGGAGGAAGAATAATAACCCAGTTTGATTATCTCGTGCTGTTTACATCTGGACACATACGATGAATCTGACAGCAATGACAAAACAGGCGCAGAAAATGTGAAAGTATTTGCTGGGAGCCTGCTGAATACAGAGCACACACACGTATGAATAAACAAGCACTGTTCATCCTATGGTTCTTATGACTGCTCGCACGCATTTTAAAAAGCATTTTAAAAAGTGCTACGAAAAACAAACGCCCACTTCTATCAACTCTCACAACATAAAGCATGGAGGGCGTGCAAGTAAAGGGAGCACCTCATTTATCAAACCCCAGTTGGCCAACAGTGGGTGGGCATCACTGTCAAAAGGCCAATTAACAAGGAGCCCACTGCAAGCACCACAGAGCACCTCAGGAGAGACTTACCATTAGCGGAGATTCATCATGAGGAAATAATGGGACCAGAACAGGAAGCACGTCCTCATCTTCTGATAATGTCAAGCACAAAGGCTGTTTACAGATGAAGAGACAGGAAGAGGATGGTGTGTATCTCCTCGAGCCAAACCTTTCGTCTGTGATGATTTATGTCTATTTCCCAAATCCGGGTTTTGAGCTGTGTGAGCAGACATTGCCTCAAAAAACATCTCAATTATCAGAACACAGTCCAGAAATCAGTCACTACTTGATCTAAACTGTGTGTCTTCAGATAAACCTGTCAATACTGAAGAAAGATCTGGAAGCTCAGACTTGAATAAAGGCAGGAGAAGAAGCAGGGCGTTTTCCTGCAGCCGGCGATCAATACAGCATTGAAAGTATCTGAAAAGAACACAGATGGGCTTTGGGGTTCAGGAAGACAGATATTTCTTTGAGTTTTGGCAGACTGAAAAGTTTGTACAATGTGTTTCTTGTGTTATTCTCTTGTTCAGTGGAGATGATAATGAATCCCTATCCTCTCTTGGCAGTGGTCTGGGGTATTTGTGTGCACTGTCCAATAAGATTTCACAAGTATTAAATGTACATTTCGATAAAGTTCTCTATAGAAAATACTTTCTCAAGCTTTATGAACAATGTGGGACACAGAAACTTTTTAAAAAGTTAACACCAATCAATGTATTTTGAAATCCCAGTGAATTTGACAAATTGTTTTTTACACTTCATTTCAACACGTCTGTATGCGGGACGGTAAAAGAGCATCAATAACAGAGCTAAGCAGCTATGTCCAGAGAAGGCCAAGGTTATGAGCCCACTCATTATAAAACATCCTGCAAAATAAAAAAAAACAGACAAAGCAAACAAAAATAACAAGAAGAGAACAAGATGGCTACATTAAACCGTGGAAGGGGACCTGAAACATTCAAACTTATAAGGAAAATAATTAGAAATATTGAATCAAAGGTGCTAATATATGAAAAACTGTTGAGTAATATAACAAAAATCACTACTTAAAAGCAGAGCTACATATACTAAAAGGGAAACATACAGTATATTGAGAAAAGGTTTAACAGCCCAAACTCAAGAAACTCTAAATGGAGCATGTGAAATGAAACTTGTGTCAGCTCCGATTGATTTTAGACAGCCTAACCCAAACCTTAAGGCTCCCCTCAAAGTTGGAGAAAAGCAAATTCAGAGATTTGCACGGAAAGATGTCAGTCGAGTGCAACAATAGTTTATTTTAAAAAGTTATATGACTAAGAGCGCCATGACTCGTACTGTTAAACGCTTTTTGTATTATTTTCATTCAGGATTTCTAAGGCAGGTCTAACATCGAGAAGGTCTAAAATAAATTCAACCCTGCCCCAAACACTGCAACATTTGAAAGGGGGCAGATTACAGGAAAATCCATTTATCTGTGCTTGATAGCATATTATTCAAGTCTAAGCTAAAAATGTTCATATTTTCAGGAAAACCTTACATCCCTCTACAAGTTTATCCAGTCTCCTCCACCTCGTATCTCCATCTAGCTTCAACATCATGTCGCCCCATGACTTGGCTTCTACTGTTTTTGCATGTATGGGTTTCTTCCATCTTTCAGTTCTTGTAGCCGCTCTGTAACATTTGCTAATTCATGCTTTTTTAGATTAGTTTGTTACAGGTTAAATATTGGATCCTTACTAAAGTTGCTACTGCTCAGTATGTACCATAGAAACTTACAATATGTGGATTACTTTAGTCAAGAGCTGAAGCCATGTTTTGGAGGTTCAGTGGCCTACTGAGATAGCCAAAGGCAGATGACTGAATGGGCTTTGATTGGATTGATTTTGCGCCATGGTTATATAGAGCTGAGGATTACAGTGAAATCCTGGCTAATATTTTACCTGGTATTAATACAAGCTTTCACAGTCTTTCAAAGACAGATTGGATCAATGTACGTACTGCTCCTACAGCTTACCACGCTGAGCTGTGGCAGGACATTTTAACAGTGTTATTAACAGAAATATCAACTATCCACAGTGTACATTTTTGATTCAAATCTAAGCAGTTTGGTTTGCTTTAACCTCATTGTGATTCATAAGTGAGGTTCATTAGATTTGCTCTGACATCTGTTCATCAGCATCCTCGTCTGCATCAGAGAAAAGAGCACGGCTCATTTTCTCATGTTTCTGAAAATTAATTTTGTAGACTTGCTGACTGTACTATTCATTTGTGATTGTGCTGAGTGGTTAAAAACATGTTTGTGTTTTATGTGTAACAAACTCATGCATGATTATTTCCATAACTCATACATGTCTAACTCTAATCCTACATTAATCTAAAGTCACACGTTTCTCCTTGCCAGGACCCCAGTAAATCTGGGACCTGACCCCCTGAAGTTATGACACAGCTCAGCATATTTATTTAAAACAAACTTAATGATTCAGTCAAGTGAAATCGTGTAAATGTCAACCGCTTTGCCCCACAGCACTGAGGAGAATGGCAAAAAGCATCGTCCTTCCCAGCTCTCTGTTCTCTCAGCTCTAACCTTCACTGCACTCCCTGGCTTTCCTTTGAAAATGAGCTTTTGGATTACTTCATGGATATAGGCGTGTGTGTGCGCAAATGTTTGTGTTGCTGTGATGGGGCGAGGTTGCATGTTTTGTCCCCAGGAGACGCAGGCTGATTAGGAGGCTTTGTAGTGTTTAATGGGTCTGTGGCCCTGCAGTTCCAAACCAGCTACTCAAGCAATGACCACAGTCACCTCATTCTCCTTTGAGGAGACCCGCTCATGACACCCTGCCCCAGCCTATGCACGCAGCATTAAATTCACCACAGACTCAAAGAGATGCTGTTTTGACAGCGGATCAGTTGTTTTCTTTTATCCCCTTTTTCTCTGTTTGAATCTGTCTTTATTATATACATAGGCCTCTCTTTCAGTTTCACTCTTTCTCTGTCAAAGTTTGTCAGAAATACAACCAACCAAGGTCAGTCACAGCGATCAGCTGTCAGTCAGCCTGGCATGAGGAGGACGGCATGCGTGCATCCAGTGATTAGAGAGGTTGATGAGGTGTGGGTGTGTGTGGTGCAGGAAGGGGCATATGGGTGTGTGAGGGTGGGGTGTGCCAGTATGAGGCCTAAAAAGATAAATAAAAGTTGTGGTGCTGGAAGGGGTGACTTTGCTACACAGCAGCAACATCTGAGAGATTGAAGTAAAAGAGCTACATGAGACAAAAAATGAGCAGAGATACATTTTTCCCCAAAAAGTTTGGGAAAACTTGCATCGGGTAACTTTTTAGACACAACTCTTGCATATAAGGTGTAGACAATACCTATAAATACCCTTACTCAACACAAATAAAGGCACACCTGTCACACTAATGCTTTCATTGAAGTTCTGTCTCCATAACTCTTCCCGAAACATTTTACCGCAATGTGCTCAAAAAGATTTTCTCTAAAAAGTAATGCTTTTGAAAATCATATGTCACCTATTTTTAACATGGGCCAAATAATTTTAATAAAACTGTCTCAATTACGACTTAGCTTTCAATTGTGTTCATTGCTTTTCTCCCAAACTGAAAGGTGACTCAGAGCTTTTCATGGCATAAAGTCCCAGCGCAGTGGAGTTTAAAATTAAGTCCTGCAGTGCTCAAGAGGTGCAAATTAGCTTCTTTCACACACTTTTACACACACACACACACATTTATCACACAGTCACCTCATTACTATTTGTTTGTCTTAATTCTATTGAACCATATGGGATATATATATATAGATCTATATATATTAGATAAGACAGCAAAGAGGTTCCTTATCATTATCTCTCTTCTAACACACATATGAAGACACATTGGCATGCACAAAGAGAAATCAGCCATCGAGGGGCGTTACAGTGGATATCGGTGTTAGCACAAGTAATTGCCTTCCTGCTCGGGAGCCAGAGAGCATTAATCCCGCTCGACAAAGTTTGCTCTTCACTGCTTGACTCCGAAGATGGTGTTTTATCAGCACTCTTAGTTTTGACTCCTGTCAGGACTCCATCAGTGGCGCGTCCAGCGTTTTGGCTCAGAATTGATTGGAATACAGAGGGCAGCTCACTCTGAAAAGGAAGTGGATCTCTCATCTTTGGAAACATAGAAAGCCGAAGTGCCCAAACTGCTGATGTTGAGACAAATCGTCCTTCTAGTGCATGAGATAAGGAGTAAAGTAAATGTTTTTATCACCTAATTCTCATCAAACAAACAGGTTATCACTATTTTTCCTGTTGGAAACACACAGTGGTGGAGTTTCTGTCGCTGCTGGATTTCTTATCTTATATCGTGACAATAAGATAAAACATTTTCTCATTTCCTTTGTTTTCTGTTTCACACAGTGGAGACAAGTGTCCCAGAGGTGTGAATATCCATGTAAAGTAGTCTGCTAGAGACCAAAAAAAAAGTCATTCATTATGAAAAATGCTTAATGAGATCTTCTCTAATGTCATCATGTGTTATCCTACCCATGAATTTTTTATGGCAATATCAAATATTTAAGATACGAATAAAGCCTGAGTTGACAAAGCAATTAGATATTGACTGACCTTTTCAGTGTGTTTGGTATTCTGCATCACTCGCTCAGGACTTATTTTACAGCCACACTAAGCGTTGGGAGTGGATGCAGTGATAAAAGTGTCGCAAATCTATTCCAATCAATCAGCGCCTGAGGAGTCTTAGGGGACAGTCCCACAGTTTTCATTCTCAACGTGAGGCAGAGCTCAGAGCAGAGCTGCAACGAGGAACCCTTTCAGCATACACTTCAAAGAACCTCTATGAAAGAGGCCAGAAATGCCAAGCTCATTTTTTTAACATCTTCATTGTGCTGTAATCTGTACGACAATCTCAGTGGTGTAGATTTTATTTTAAAAAAAAGGATTATAATGCAAGAAGGGGTAGACAGAATGAAATACTGAAAGAAACTGTTATGCACGGTCGAAAGAAGAATTTAATTCTTTTCAAATGTGTCATTATTGACATATTTGAAGAATCAAGCGCATGATCCTCTTTGATACACTGCATACAGACATAAAGTTGACTAAAACAGCTTTTACTATCTATTCAAAAGGAATGTTAACTGATGAAGCAAGTATTGCAGCAAACATTGCAGCAAACACTGCTGGTATATAGGAGAGGATTGAAAAATCAAATTCAGCTTCAGCATCAACATTTACACAGTCGGCCTCTCATTGTCCTCACTCTTTGGTATGTTGAAAAATTCATAGTTGAAATACTGAAGCGGTTCAGTTCCTGAGAAGGCAAAACAACTCCAAATGATAAGATCACAGTTTTCTCATTAAAAAGCAGTTTACTCTGTGACCAACATCTCTGTTACTAGTCCAGAATAATATTCAGAGTACATATCTCAAAAGTTCTTTGCCTGAGTGTAATTAGCATGCCGTTTCAGCTGTAATGTTCGGTGTGGTCAGAAAAGGCGTTTTCAGAGTTATTTTTAGGTCCTGAGATCAAATTTTGAGGTTTTAAAAGACTTATTTTTGCTTCAGATGATTGGCTGTTGAGCTGAATTTTTAGTGGTGATGTGTCCCAGATAAATTGGTGGTTTGAAATCTTGTATGTGATTCTCTTTAGAGAGGAATAATTTGTTAACTTAATCTCATGGCTGAATGGATAATACAGCGTGGACCAACTGAACCATGACTACATTTTCCACTCTCATTTCCTTTTGTCTATTCAAAGACAAGATGTAAAGGTTCAGTGTTCACCCATCAAGTTCCTATCATGTGATGGCGTTAAATGGCCAGGTGTCGTGCCATGATGAAGTTGTTCACATAAAGTAAACATTTTTCCTGGAAAACTATAGTTATCCACGGTATCTCGGCTTCAGGCTAAAACACTTAAACCGGGGTATAAAGGTGGGGTACACCTCAGAAGGGTTGCTAGTCCATCACAGGTTCACACAGGACAAACAAGACAAACAACCATTACACTTACACTCACTCCTATAGTCAATTTAGAATCACTGATTAACTTAACATGTTTATTTTTGAGCAGTGGGAGAAAGGCTTACAGGCTACAGCTGGGATTCAAACCAAGAACCATCTTGCTGTGAGGCGACAGTGATAACCACCACACCCATTATTATCACTATAATTCTTATTTGATAGATAATCTAGGTACAAACCTTGTAATTGAACTTAAAGTGAACCACAGTAATCCCAGCCAAGGCTGCTCAGAGCTTTTCCAAACATTGACTGATGGACATGCGGACATTGGAAGCAATTAGATTGGCGGCTCTCCAATTTTCTGTTCAGTAGCAATTTCAGTGAAGTCCCATCTCCTCCTCCGCCCTCAAGATAAGCAGCAGAGGAAGAAAAAAAAATAGCAAACCCCTATGGTGTCTGAAGGTCTTTGCGCACAAGCTAGTTTCCCAATTCTGCAGCCAAGGTCCAACACTGCGAGATCTCAGATGGGATCAGAGGGAAAATGCAAGAACGTGGCAGATCTGTCATAAAGTAGACAGAGTCAAGTCAATATCAGATTAACATTCTAGCTCATCATATGTGTTCAGTAGGAGAAATTGTGACACACCACCAGCTTATACAATATACAACACCCATTAAAATGCCCTCAAAAGGAAGGAATGATGGCAAAAGCATGTATTCTCTCTGTCCAGCTCTGAATGTCTGCTTTAGTATCACCCTGGCATAAAACTTTGCTCACAAATCTAGGTAGCATAACCTTTGCCCAGCTCCCTGGCTGCGTGTTACTGTCAGCAGTATCATACAGTCTTCATGTACAAGAGCTTGAAGAGGACACAGACCTTCAGGGCCACATGCAGCCCCAAACTGAGGGGAGACTGACTGTGTAATCAATCCGAACTGACAGGATGAGTTTCAGAGGAGGAGGCAGATCTGTTCCCCAATACCAATAAACCAGAAGAGATAGCAGCAGCATGAGGTACTTTTTGATTATTTATTTATTTATTTATTTTCCCAAGCATTTGTTGTTGCACTGTTGAATTAATGTCAGTCATCTTTGCACTGAATCCTCTGTGGAGGAGCCGACCTTGTCCACACCTCTAATGAAGTCTGGCTGCTTACAGTGCATCCCTGTTAATAACATATGGGACAGGGACTGAAGAAAAGCTGGTAATCTGCTAAAAAATGCACTCTTTGTATACACACTGGCAGTAACTATGTATAGCAGAGATTCTTTTTAATTTTTTTATTCTACAGACATGCCTTTTATTTGAAAAAAAAAAGAGAGAAAAGATAACCGATAATGATCTTGCTAATTATCATTTTTCACAGTGCGCCACCATGCAACTCACAGCCGCGTTCCAGTGTATCATGGCTGAGAGAGGAGGTGAGTTGGGCAATAAATAGAACACCATGGCAACAAACGCTGTCACAGCTGAGCTTTGTTTGAAAACTGTAAAACATACAATTTCATTCTATTTCTGATTGCATCAGCTTATTTCTGATTTAGTTTTAGATTGAACTGTTCCATGTTAGATGAAGGATGTAAGTGCACGGCTGATGGAATGACTGTAACAAGTCTCCTTGCTTCCGCCTCGGCTTCTATCACACACTCACATACACACTCCCACTCACGGCAAGTGAGAGTTGAAAGGCCAGTGACACTGGTGGCTAATTAGTGACTTGCCTCATTAGTCGCCCAGTCTCCATCTCTTGCCCCGGCTATTATCCCTCTCAGGACTACACCAAGGTTGAGTCTCTCAGACTACATTCCTTTAGAATAATTCACTTGCTTGTGTGTCTCTGTTGGACATTGTTATGTGTGTTGGGTGAGAGGATGTCATTTTTTTTCTTTTTTTGTCTGGACTTGCTTCACCCGATTTTTCAAAATGAAAACTTGAAAAAGTGTGCATTCTGGTTCCATTAACTGATAATGCTCAGTTGAACAAACATCCTTCTTTGTAAATCAAAAACCAGGATCACACTATTAATGCATACATATGGATACCACAGTTCATTCATTATTGCTGCCTGCCCTCTACCATCCCCACTAACTGTTCGTCATTACAGACCAATCCCCTCCCATCTGCCATGCTGCGACCCCAATACCTCCTGCCTTTCCTTGTCACCGTAATACCCACACCCCCCCTTCTGACCTGTTCTCCCTTAGCTCATTAGTTCCATAGTATATGTTGTAAACCGGTCTACTTCCACTTGCCCTCTGACGGGTGCCAATCGCGTCATCCCAGATCTGCCTGGTTATGACCTTCTACATGTTTTGGACTTCATTTTCCCTGGTGTTTCTGCCTATTACAGACATCTCCCTGGCTAATGACTTTGCTCCTCGGCTAATCCTGTACCTCTTTTTCCTTCGTTGCTTTTCAAAAGAGGTGAACTCTTTGAACTTGACTCTGTGGTGCATGCTGAATCCTGTGCTCTCCTGATGTGTGACATATGGATCTATATCTACAGTGGCCGAGGTGCCACTGTAGATAAAGGATCCGTATTCATTCATTATATACAGTATACTTTGCCTAGTATTACAAGAATGGAGGTCTAGTTTTTATTTCCATTTCTATGCACGCATTTTAGTTTTGGGCTATTACGAACACCCCTGTGGCTCCAACAGTTAAACTACATTGGCTACAGCAACTAAAGTTAACTCCCATAATTTCTGCTTATCTTCCCCTACAGGCTATTATGAAGCATAGATTTGTGCGGAAAAATAGAATAAAGTTCCATTAATAAAGTATAATACCAGTCTGAAAGTAAGGACAGGTCCTGTGGGGTAGTCACATTGCTCGATTAACCCAAGTGTGACACAATATAACTCCAAGTATGGTACCTGCTTTCTGCTACAGTACAGTACTTATGCTTTTTAACATGTAGCCATTATTCTTGTATCATGTTTGCACCAAATCAGTTTTATATATAGATGATAAGTTTTAATAATGAATAGAGAAGATAGGTATCTGGTTATTAAAGTTTAAAAACACCTTTATGATATAACTTGGTGCAGGACTGCATACTTTCCTTCTCTTTGGGATTTTCTTAAATGAAGCCTGTTGACAGGGGTCAGCATATTTTAAACTGAGCTGTTTATCAAAGTCTTATTGTGGTGCAGATGAAATATTCAGCATGTCTTGGACAACCGCCAAAAATGTTATTGCCTATTATACCATAAGGGACAAATCATCACTAGTCCACAGCAATCTTTGATGCTTAGAGGGACAGTTTATAGTTAAATCTATGTTGCCTTTCCCACCCATCCATGACAAAGTAAGGATGAAATTTAAACTAGACTGCTGACAAGGCCACACGGGTGGTTAAAGCTTCAGGTATTTGAGGGCCATTTTATTTGGATTTTACTGTGTGTATCTGCCCTCATCTTCCTCAGCGCTCGATAGAATACATAATTAGCTGCATCTACTCTACATGCTGTGTGATACAGGAGCAATCCAGTGTTAGATTATCTTTTCAGGGCAGGTCTGAGCCCAAGGTAACTGCTAATACCACAGAGCTGCCCCTCAGCATCGCACACCAAATAGTAACATCAGTGCTGTCTTATCCTGTTAGGATAAAGTTGATCCAAAGATGCCCCATTCTTTGAGCTCACGTCCATCTGTCAGCTTGCAACTTTGTCATTTGCCTTGTTGCCAGGCTCAGGTTAGTTCGCTGTGTGTTATATTTCTTGAAGGTTTCTGTTTAGATTGTTATCTGTGTTGCTGGTGCTCTCTCCTGTCAGTGCAGACTGAATAAAACTCTCAGAATGACAAATATGGATGAAAGGGGGATGTTTGTCAGCAGCAGGAAAGCAGACGACAGATCAAACCTCCAGGTGCATGTAAGTCAAATCAAGAAATGAGACACACTGCTGACTGGTGGCATGTGGAGTCAGATGGAGCAATTTTCCTTGCTGCCTCGTCACTGCGTAATTTAAAGTTGTACTTTCAAGACTTGTTTTATTTGACAAAAAAACTAATCAGTATTCTCTGAAACAGACCTAAGAGATGAGTGATTTGGCGGTGCAGCTAGCTCCTATATAAAAAATGACTTATGGAGTGATGGATGAGTGTACGGACCTTTTCACAAGCTGCTGTTCCATCAAGAATCATATGGTGGATTCTCCAGGGAAACGTGGTACCCTAATCCTTGCTTCTTGAGTTACAAGGATGATGGACTGTATGTTTTATGAAGCAACAACCCCTGGGAAAAAAGTATGGAATCACTTCTCTTGGAGAATTTCATCCATTTTTTATTTTTTTTTTATCTCAAAGAAGAAAAAAAGTCCCTGATATGACACAAATTAAACAATGTGATTAAACAGCTGACAATTCCATCTTTTAAATCAATACCAAAGAAATAAAGTAAAAATTTGTGGCAAATGAATTCATTATGGAACTGGGGTGCTTGGTGGTTGATTGGTAAGGAGCATTTCCCATGTTGTCAATGTCTATTGCAGCTATCGTTTGACTGACTGTGCCAATATTTCCTGCGTGTTATCAAGCAGTGATGGTTAATGATGAATCACCAATCTGCATTGGACAAGGAGATTATGCTGGAACTTTTGGTTGTTGCTGGTCCAATGAAAGAAATAAAGATGACCACCTGAAGAAAGCAAGCAAATTTCCAAAATCACTGATGACATGTGTTTGACCAAGGGAGATGGCAGTTGTTGTAGTAAATGCACAGGTAGACACTGAGACTTTGGACACTTTTCTCATTGCATTAATCCAAAACAAGGTTTGGTGATACTGAGGTAATTTTTTAAGGATGGTAATGAATCTTGCCTCAGGCCAAAAAGCATGAAATACAGCATGTTTTCTCTTGGACGGACATGTCAGTTAAATGACCAGCAAACATCCTTAAAGGGAGGTTATTTCTTTTTTCAGTATGGGGTGTACGATACAGAATTATTAGTAGGTCGTAATTAGGTGTAACTTTTTTCAGTATGGCTACTGTTCTGGTGCAGTGCATACTGCGTAGTATTTTTACATGATGATTACTGGAGGACGTTTTGGGTTTTTTTGTCTCTAAAAGTCATAATGCAAGTACTGCTGTCACATCTCTTGTACATTGGTATTCAATCAGAATAATAAAGCACAGAAAATAATATGCCTGCCTCAAAAATTTCAGCCAGACTTCTTGCAGTAAACTACCAGATCATTTATCAATAAAGAATACACTTAAGGCTATAAGTTTATGAGTAGATATTAAGTTTTTGCTGTCTAGCCTCACTCTAGTTCTTTTTGCAACACATTTCAGTGGAATATCTGTCTTTTTCTCCACTCTCTTTGTCCGGCCTCCTCTGAGGTTTGCAGGGAGAATTTGCTGCAGTCTGTCTCGTTCATTCGCTCCTTTTCTCAGGGCGAGGTTCATGAGCTTGTGTGAAACCCAGAGACATCTGTCAGAGACGGTGATTTATCACAGAACCACTGACTGTCTGCAGGTAAACAGCAAAATTTAAGCTTCAGCAGTTGTCTAACAGTGTGTGTGTTTGTGTTTATGTGTGCTCGTGGCAGGCAAGCATGCATACATAAGCAAGTGGTTTAACTCTCAAGGGAAATACAATATGGTCTAATACAGCAGGTGACTTTTTATTAATATGATTACTTTTTTCAGAGGACCATAGGAGGTCTTGGAAGCTCTTTTAGTTCATTAGTTTTTATATTCTGTTCAGGGAAGAGAAACAGGAACATGACTAGAGCAGTGACCTTGGATCCTGGTCCTCAAAGCCCACAGCTGTTTTTTATTCAAGTTATCCAATCAGAGACTGATTTACACCTGGAAGCCCAGGTGATCATAATTAACTGGAATTAAAGAGCAGGTGGGAGAGAAAATCAGCAGAGGTGTGGGTGAAAAAAAGGAATATGAGAAAGTCGATTGGACAGAGTAGGTGAGAACTGCAATAAAGTGAGCCAGCAGGATGTCATGATTGTACGTTGCTAATGTTAAAGCACGAGAACCTGACATGTGCAAGTGGTCTGAGAGTAAAGCTGGAACACAACTGATGTATTTGTGTGTCATAGCTGCTGTTAAATATGAGCCCCTGGGCAAGTTAACCAGAGAAATCAAACAGCCGATAGGCTGGCTGCTGGAGCTTGCACGCGGTTACATTCTAGTCAACCTTTTCCACAGCAGACTTTCTGACTTTTTGAAGCAGGAAAATAAAAACTGTTATTCTTGCATCACTGATAGAGTAAAGTAATAAAATTGTTCTTACACAGCTAAGTGAAACTGCAAATAGATTTTGAAGAAAACCTAATTGTAAATCTGCTTCCCATCATCATGTTGGGAAAATGTTAAGTAGCATTTTGACAGTTATTCAGCTTTGGCAACCAAGGAGTGCTGTAAGTCGAATCAAAATTTGTTTAACACATATTACAACTGATATCATATCACGTTCTCAGCAGCAAATATTCTTCAACAAAACACATGATAACAGAAGTTTAGCTTTGGCAGATTTTTTTCCTTTTTGCATTTGCAACTATTTGAAAGAGAACAGTTTATTTTACATATCTTCAGACTTTACTGTCTGTCATTGTCACTGTCATTATAACATAAAATTGGAAAGTTGGGTTGTTACCACTACTTTTCGAACCAAAACGCCTTGACTCCATATAATAAAGCCTTTTGCAATATAAGTGAAGTGATGAAAAGATCAGTTGCCAGACCAGTTACTTAGCAACAGCGATGGCTGTGTATTGTAAAACTATTATAGCTTCCGAAGAAAAGAGCTACGTTTAAGCTGTTTTTAATCACTGGCACTGAATCAAACTCCACCTTAATGGTTCTCTGGGAGAATTACAATCCTAACTGAATGTATGAGTGTGCAATTGTTTTGTCCTTTGATGTAATGAATTTTGTTATTTATACTCAAATGGTTTTCCCATAGTGTCGCTGTCTAGATGGTGATCACCTGGTCAGTTTGACCTTGATCCTCTGCGCAGTGAACCAGTGTGAAGAGAACTTGCTCATTTATGTACAGTATATGCCTGTGTGTAGTTTATGAAGTTATCACCTTAAATAATAAGTAGTCTACACTTATATAGCCACTTATCCTTTGCTAGGTTCAAATAAGTACTATTTATTTAACTTATTCACAATAAGTCCCTCTGTATATATACTACAAGTGTTGCGGAATTTTTGAATCCCTATATAGGTGTTCAAATAATGGTGTAAATGACTTTTTTTTGCGTATTCATCGCAAAGTTTCTTGGACGTGTCTGCTGGACATTTCAGTCAGTCGCCCACTACACGTTTAGGCCCTTTTAAATTTCCTTCCAAATGGTCTCAGCTCTCTCATGTTTTTCAGTGGGATCTTGGTCAGGATTTGCTGGCCAGGTTGAAACAGACAAACTTTTCCTTTCCGGTAATTTATGTGTGCTGTTGAATGTGTGCTTCTCAACTTTATCCTGCTGAAACGCCCAAACCTTTACTTCAGCTTTCCAACATATAACTCTCAAAAAGTCTTTTATGATCTGCTGCTTTCATCATTCTTATGATACATTCAGGGATTCTGGTACCAGGAGCAGCGAAGCAGACCCACAGCATGACAGAAGCTTCACCAAACTTTACTGTAAGCGCGATGATCTTAATATATTTCTTCATTTTGTCACTTATAAACATACGGATACATTGCACTCTTTAAATATCACTACTTTGGTTTCCCCTTCAAAGTGAAAATCTTCCAAAAAGTGGAGGAAAATGTGTTTAACTCTTTGCAGACATCAAAATTTCCAGTAGTGGTGTCCTCCGTGGTGTTCGCTCAAAGAGCTCTAGTTACTACTATTAGAGATTGCTCCAGGTAAGCCTGAAGCGCTTAAGAGGTTGTGCCAAGTGCTTCTTCTACATTCTGAACAAACCTTAAAAATTTCAGTACAAATGTCAGTAGGGTTTTTCTTTAGCACCCCAATCTGGACACATCCACACAGCTTTTGGACTGTAAAACGTCTTCATTTAAAAACGAAGAAATGTCAGGATCTTTGGTGACATGAAAACTGTTTTTGTTGTTCAGTAATTGTGCAATGAAGTGCTTAGAAGAAAGTAAGAGAGAATAACAATTATTTAAAGATATTCAATAACTTTTTTCTTTTCTTTTTTTTGTCATATTAAGTTTTTGTGGAAAGATCAGAGACACAATATATTATTCCAAGTGAAGTCATTTTAAAAATCTTGCTGCATAACTTGACCTTTACTGGTCTATATGAGGTTTGTTTAAGCGCCTCCAAAAAACAGCGTGTGCCTATGTAAAGTTGTGGATCAGAGAGGATATGAGCAGGACTATGCGTGCAGGACTCGCAGCAGTCGACTCTTGATGTCAATGCAAGTTGCCAAGCAACTAGTTGAGTCTTAAGCAGAAATGGCAAACATGCTCCTTTTTAGACAAGATTTTGAAAAAAGCTGCATGTTTTCATGTAGCTTGAAACTTTGTATTTCAGGTGTTCTAAAAGTGGGTCTCTTAAAAGCATCTTTTATTACAGTAGTTTGTTCTCAAAGTTTTTTAATCTCCACTCTTAATTCATGTTTTTGCATATCAAATTTATCTAATACTTAGTCTCACAAATGAGCAGAAAACACAGTTCCTTCAGTGATGAATGATGTGCCTTGAACACTGATACACTGCAGCACTAACATTTTATGTGATAACCTTTGTAATTGCTCCTTGTACTTATAGATTTTTCAATAAAACAGTAATTACTGAGTAAAATCCCAGCTGTACCATTACATGCACATGTGCTGTCACTTTGTGGGATGGTCATTTATCATACAAACAGTTGCTCGTTTTTAAATACATTCTTATTGCCTTCTTTTGCCTTGGGGACTGTGTATCATTTCTTTTCGACATTATGGGCTTGATGAAAGTATAAACTCTTTATGTAGCTCCTGAACGGTTGAGATGCGGGCAAACAACTTGTGTTGTATCTTTTTTAATTTATGTGCTAATGTGTGTGATAGCTTTGAGTCTATCCCTGCAGGTGTCAAATTTGCAACAGGGTCAAAGGATGTTGCAACTCAATCTGCACCACCTCCCTCTGCACAACAGGCACTATATAATAAATCAAGAGTCAGAGACCTTCTGCACTTGGGCCGTTGCACATCTGCGGAATGTCAGTCATCATTTCATCTTCAAGTCCTCATCTGTTTATCCCTCTCTCCACAGATGAAAATGATTCTCGCACCCCTGTCTCACTATCAGATTGGTCAATATTTAACCCAATCTCAAGGCTTTAAAAATCAGTCTTACCCACTTTACAATGCCATTCTACCTCTCTCGGCACTCCTTTTGTTCATCCCTTTCACAGCATGGTGCAGGGAATACAGCTGGACATTAATCTGCCACTGATGAGCCCCACTCACCAGACAGCTCATGGCTGCTTATCAGGCACTGGGTAAGGTTTGGACTGTCACTGGTGCCACAGCAGAGTTTAGCAAGAGGAGAATATAGGAGGCTATGCATCAGTAAACACAAGCAGCCGATTCACTTTGCAAACAAAACAGTGTTGATGTATTTGTAGCACAATAATACCTGTGATAAATTCTTTATAAAACTAGAAAGAAACAGCAGGGGGAACATGTTGTAACTAATCAGGTTATTTGACAACAGGTGAGTAACACCATTGAACATAAAAAGAGCACTTTATTAAGGAGAGTTTCTCACATGTAAAGATGGGCAGAGGTTCCCTAATCTGCAAAAACAGATGCAAATTGTGGAGCAAATTCATTATAATTTTCCTCAACATAATTACTTTGAATTATCCATCACATACAGTCAAAAAATATCACCAAACGTTGCAGAGAATCTGGAAACATCTCTGTGAGCCGGCACTTCATTAAAACACAGACATGATTCTATTGCATCCATCCATCTCTTATTTAAAATGGACTGAGGCTAAATGGAAAAAATTCTTCTGTGGTTACCCAAATCAAAATTTTAATTCTCTTCGGAAATCATGGACACCGTCTTGCTTGTTATCAGCACTCAGTTTAAAAGCCTGCATCTCTGATGGTTAGGGGGTGCATTAGTGCCTATAGATTTTCAGGGAAGGCCATCTCCAGCATATTTCAGCAAGACAATGCTGAACTGCAAATAGCTTCTATAACAACAAAATGGCTTCATAGTAGAAGGGTTCAGGTGCAACAACAAAGTGTTGCTGTCATCAAATTCAAGATGGGTACATTTTTCATGAAACAGTAAAATGCCCCGCTGTCATCATTTGTTAGGTTTTCCATGTTCTATTCTGAAAAAATGTATGAGATTAGCAAACCATTGTATTCTTTTATCATTTCACGTTACACAGCACCACAACTTTTTTTGGAATCACATTACATTCATTCAGCAGACATTTTTATCCCAAGCAACTAACATAAGGGGAACACATCAGAGGGCAGTGTCAGGTTCAGTATCGTGCCTAAGGATACTTCGACATGTATATTGGGATGATGAGGAATCAAACCACAGCCTTTCGAGAGAAGAATGACCACTGTACTTCCAGAGCTATAGGCACCCAAACTGGGGTTGCATTTATCGCACGCTCGAAACGCATGATGATAGATAAAGAAATGGTTTCCTTTTCAAATTATTCTCATCAGGTGCATTTCAAAATATCTCCAGAGCAGGTCATGTTGATCGAGTTCTACGCACCCCACGCTTCAAAAGGTGACAAATGTCAGGTGCTCACAGTTTATCCTTTCGTCAGCCTTTTCTTCCACTTTCCATCAATCCTTTGCACATCTCTGTTTTTGCTGAACAGCCTCATCTCAGCACTTAACCTCCAATTTGCATAAGTCATTATGGCTGTCAGGACCAAGGAGGCTATAAATTCAGCTAAGTGTTCGTCTGTCGTTGGAATTTTAAAAAATGCACAACCAATTTTTACATTTCTTTGACAAATGAGACAGACAGTGCAACCATTGCTGGAACGTCATTAATACATTTGATTAGCTAAGCAGTTTCTGTTTAATTGATGCGGATATGCAGTACCTGACTGCCACGGACAATCTGTCATATACTTGTCACAAACGCATTCATGTTGATATATTTAAAAGTTATTCTTCCGTTTTTCATGCTTTTTTTGGTCAGTTGAATCCACCGTGGAAATACTTCCTCAAACCCACAAAGTTTTTACTGAATATTTTTCCTCTGGCCAGTAGTAGTTACACCAGCTGTTTGTTTGACTGAATAGGAAGTGGGGATATCTCTCCTGCTCATCAATAAAAAGACCAGAGCAACACTGGTATCTCACAGTGAAAACAGGAAACTCAATAGAAGCGTTGCAGCCTTTTTAGAAAAGCATAGATTTTCCTGCAGCACCCTTGACAAATGCTGAAGTTAAAGTGTTTGCGCACAGCTGGGGCACTGGAGAGCAGGCTGACTGCGACTCTCGCTGTCTGTCTGTCTGTCTGAGCGTGTGCGCACCCGCAGGGCCGTCATTGATGCCACATCAAAGAGCTGAGCAGACATTCCTGGGTCACTGACGGCAGACGGAGAACAGCTGAGACAGGGAGGAAGTGTCTCTTTTTAGTGATAAAACACAGTTAAGGAGGAGATGACAGAACTTGAGGAGGAAGATTTCTCCTGCCTGAGCTAATGCGAGAACACAGAACTGAGCCGTTCTCACAAACTTTCATTTTGTGGTTGGACTCTCAGCATGACGCGCACACACACACATACACACTACACGTCTCTTTAAAACTAAAGACACCGAAGTTTTGTCAGAAGGGACAAATTTTCAACTCGCTGCTATTTGAGCTGCAGTTATTACCTTCAGTATCTCAGCTACACCAAGTGACATATTGGACAAACTGTCACTTCTCTAATTAGGACACCATCCCTGCAGAGCTCAATGAGGAAGAGTGTGAGAGGTTCAAGTTACTCTCCTCTTCCTCACCGCTTGCATTTTCTGCAACACAGAGCAAAAGGTTTGGCAGGTTTTCTAATTCTGAGGTCATGGGCATAAAGTGCATTTCTCAACTTGGCTCTCTCTTCACTTCCATAATAACAGTCATTATCTTCGGCACACATCTTTCTGCTTCATTTAAGCCATTCTTAACAGGGGGCATCTATCACAGAGGTGCTACTATTCTGCGGTGGCACTGACCTCCAGCAGCTCTGATTTATTCCTGACCATGTCCACAGCGCTGCCTTTCACTATCGCTGCGGGACAAAGCTGCCATAGTGAACCTTTTTAATTATGAAGACTTAATCTAAAACTTCATTAGTCGTAGTTGGTCCCTGGACAGGGTGACATAAGCAGCCGGCAGGCTTTCCGTCTCCACAACGGTCATTTATTCTTTTTTAGATGGAGATGAGGCCATGCTAATGGGGTAGGTAAATAAGGACAGCGCAGCTCAAAGTGTACTTCATGCTGCTTAAGTTTGTCATGAATAAAGATTACAGTTGTGTCACTTTGATTAAACTTTCTTCTTAATGTACACAAAGATTTTTTGTAATTTCTCCAACAACAAATTGGGAGATGTGCATCATGTGAAGATTGGTGATGCTGTTAAGTCCATCCAGCATCATTATTTTCCTTGTTTGTCCTCCTTTTGCTCTTGTGTGGAGTAGAAGCAGTAGGACACTGAGAGATGAGGGTGAGGTGGCGCAGCCAGCTGCACCTGGACAAACACAAGGACAGCTCTACCTTCGACAACACCGTATTAAACCAATCATTCACCATCAGGGACTGTTATCTGTGAAAGTGGATGTTTTGTTTATGCGGCTCAAAAGTGCAGCAAATACTGTGTCAGGCGGCAGAAATTGTAAACATGTTTTTCTCTCCCCTCCGTACAAGAGGATAAAATTTAAAAAAAAAAAAAAAAAAAAAAAAAAAAGACTGGTGTTAGAAGATTTAGTTCTGAGAAGCTTCTCTCTGGGGTTCCACGCTGCACTCACAGGCCTATCGCAAAAAGCCTTCAATTAAAAGCGTGTGCCTTCATCTTCCACCCAAAGTCACCTTGAATAATCAAATTATCTCTAAATCTAAATAAAACAATCACTCCCGATCAATCAGAGTTCATTAGCTGAGAAATAATTCTCACTGCCTCTCAAGCACACTGGGAGAGCTTCCAGTCTCCACGCCCACACACTTCAACACCATTTGGGTCATGTACCAACACACCTGTGTGTGCAGGGTACTGATAAACATCACAAAACAACAGTTTACCGTGAAAGGTTTTTATTTCAAAGTCAGCAATGACACAGGAACATGCCTTTGTTTTAGGCACAGTTTCAAAGATTGACGGCGGTTTAGCACAACATACTGCACGGTCTTGCTGGGTATGTCGGGGCAGACAGACACCAGGAACAGTCAAGGCAGATAAAAATGCTTCTGTCGGGCTGCTCATTTTCACTCGTAACAGTTACATGCACAGTTGAGATGAGCCACAGTTACAGCTCGACCGTGCCTCGAATGGTGATTTTCTTCTCTCTTTTTTTTTTTTTTTGGTCCATTCATAGTCTACAACTTCTGATGCGTTTAGCCATCTGACAAAAAGACGAGTCAAAAATATGTGAATGAGAGCAGCTTTATTGGGAATTCCGTTGTATCGATATACATAAAATGCAAAAAGATAGAACTTTTGAGCATGTACAGATCACCTGTGGTAATGGTAGTTGAGCCTATAGACACAGGACTGATAAGAAACCCAACAGTATTATCTGGGTGTGGTAGCCCGGCTTTATGAAGCTCAATTTCTTTCCTGTTCCTTCAGAGTGTTGTATAGCTTATTTGTGTGTGTAAAAGGTCTGTAGAGTTCCAAAAGCCACGAATCAACAGCAATGGGATGGTGTTGCTTTTGATCTGTCTGAAACGTCTCGTTTGTAATGATATCGTCATGAAATTTACATAATTCATGCTGAGAGGCTGATCTGACACGATCAGCTGACCAATCGGAACAGGCTGGACATTTCAGAAAGAAACTGAACATTTCTGGTGACAGGTGAAGTACAGTATGAGAACAATTATGCGTTTTTTGAGGATTAAACATATAAACCTCCTCTAGTTGAGCCTAAATAAACCCATTCACCTATATTTAGACATACAGTGTGCCCTTTAAAACCAGCCATGAAGGCTAAAATGGCTTAAAGAGAATACTACACCTACAGTTTCATGAACAAAATATGTTGACACAAGTCAAACAAGCTGGTTTTAAAAATAGAGATATCTCCAAATCATTAAGAACATTAACAAAACATAAAAACATACCACTCGTTTTTCACGATTTATTCATTACTAAAGGCAACATCCACCTCATCTCTGCAGTTGATTAAATATCCAACAGATTGCTTCATTCAAACAAATCATGTTTTGTTAATAATAAAAGTGTTGCCTTTTAAATTTGGTGATAAGAAAAACAATAAAACAATGATAGAATTTCAACTAATTCTAGAGGCACAACAGGGTGCATTTAGCTGGCAGAGGGGACTTGGCATATCCCCAAAAACAAACATGACATCATGTGAAAATGATTCCTTTCTTCCCTGAATGAGAATGAACATTTTCCTGCGAGAGTGAAAGACAAATCGATGTGCTCCGTCCATCTAAGTTGAAGCACTATCCTGCTCTCAGTCGCTCCATCACGGTCGGCAGAAATAAAAGCCTTTTCCTGAGAAAGAACAAGCGAAGAGGTCCTGTCAACACTAAAAGGCTTTTCACACTGTTGGACCAGTCTCCAGCACTGGCGCCTGACCAAGGTCAGTTCTGTTCAAACAGCCAAGGCAAAGAAGGTGTAGTGAACTGATATCCACGGGGCAGCATGGGTCATTCCATCTTAGTCACATTGGGTGGTGTTAACTACCTTTAGGCTTCAGCGTCTGGAATTTTATGGTTCCAGAAGTTATGGCTGAGTAAGCCGATATCTATCTTTTTTTTTATCATTATTAATGTAAGTGAGTCCAGCGGCAAAATGCCCTTATGTCCTTATCCACCGTCAGGCCCAGATGTCCTGTAAGTAGCGTTTCTCCTCTCTTAGCGTTGCCAGTCTCTTCATGGCCTCCAGTTTGTCCGACTGCAGCTCAGTTTGAATCATCTCTATCAGGGTCTCATTCACGTCTTTAGCCATGTTCTTTGCATCCCTGGAAGGTAAAAATGCAGCTTTGTTAGCAAAAAAAAAAAAAAAAAGGGAAAACATCATTAAGAGAGGTTTTCTTTTCAACAACCTGCATTGTTGACAAGCTAATATCTTATAAAGCCAAGAGCACCCAGTCCTAGAGAATGTAAAAAAGAAATACCTAATCTCTATGAAATCTCTATGTTGCTGCCTACTGACAGAAATCCATCATCTAACTGTGATATTTTCTGACTCTGAGAAATTCACATAGATCAGATTTTTCAAAAGTAATTACTCGGAGGTGAGGAGAGTGCCCAGACTGTGAGAAAGTCGAGAAAAAAAAATGCAAGCACCTACACAATGTTGAAGGGATTTGGAGAGGTTTTTTTTAGTTTTTTTTTTTTTACTGTTGTCTTTGTACCGTCAGAGATGATGTGTTGTGACATGGAGAGGCAGAGTGAGCATATTACTATAAACAGAACATAAAGCTGCATCAAAGTAAAGGCAACGGTATGAATCAGGGAAGTGATTATGTTTGAATTTGGAAGAAAAAAAAAGCCAAATATCATCTCTGTTAGGAAGGCGCTTCAGCATATATTGTGGATTTTTCATGTGTAAAAGCATTGGGAAAATGTTGCAGGCCATGCATAATTTAAAAAATATATATATTTAGACCCTTTTAGGGGTAAACTTTGTCTCAGTGTGTCTATTGTTGTTCACAATGTTTAAGCAGCTCCCTCCGTTTGTTACATTCGCGAGTATCAATACTTTGATGATGTACACGTTCTGTTTTTTCCTCACATGAAGCAAACAGTACTTCCATGTTACGGTGTTGACATAGCTACGTCTGATGGAAATTGCTTTATAATTAGCATCTATAGCTTCTGAATCAATATGCTAACGACTATCCATGTGGTAATTATCTTAACCTCCCCACTCAACAATGGCATCCTCCATGCTGGGGGGAAAAATAAAGTCTCTCACCAAAAACACACAAAGCGCTGAAAAAATAAAACATTTGACTCTCAATAATTAACCGAGTTTTGTTTTAGTCAGTTCCTGCTGTGAGGCTAGTTATTTCATTGTAGCAGATCTGAATAGTTAAGTTTTTCATTTCAAACAGGAGCACATGCACTACTGTTCAGCTTAGAGGAAACGTATTAACCGAGATGTGATACAACTGTAAATCATTTGACAAAGAAGGCGATATAGACCATGGGTGTTCTCGCCTCTCTGGCATACAGTGGGTTCATCATCCAAATAATGGGAATCATTTCGCATTCAATCAAGGACCCCAGAGATTGAGGCTAAACATGTAACCCAACTCATAAAGAACTACATACTGTGTGTTCACAGGCAAGCAGAGCAAGGAGTTCCACAGCAGATTTACTCCACAGAGCCTTAATCCTCAAATCAGTCAGGTCAGTCAATCAAGCAATCCAGGTAACCTGAACTCACAGACAAGGGCACTCTTCTTCAACAGCCATAAAAAAAAAAATAAACACCTTTTGGTTTCAGGCGCTGGCCGTATCAAATCAAGATGGATCATCTTTGCCTGTACAACAGAGACTCTTTGTAAGACCCTTCTGTGATGCACTTCAATATTGTGAGATGAGTAAAGAGAGTAAAAACGGTTTAGGAAATAAAATCAGGTGTATAAAGGTGGGATGCTTTAATTCATTTTCCTTTGGATTTTGAAGAAGTACCTCAGTTTGACAGATTTCCAGTGGCAGAGAGCGGTGTGTGTAGCGCGGTGCAGTTTGAGAGAAAACGGTCGGTCTGCGTTTACTGCAGTTAGACGTTAAATGAAAACTGCAAAAATGATTTCACATCCACCGATTATTGCTCTTTGAAGGTAAATCAGGCCAAGAAAATGTCACTTTAACGACCACGTTCAGGACACATTTCGTGTAGAATACATCTGTAAATATTCACGCTCGTCATTTATTTCTTTCAGACACTATGCCAGTATGCAATTTATCTTTTCATGTCAATGTGTTGATTGTTGCACATGGTCAGTGGGTCTCTCTTGTGAAAGTAATTGATCTAAACAGACCTGGTGATTAATGCATCTTTAAATACATTGGAAATCTGTACTGATGTAGAAGTCAATTCTGTGCTTGGGAGACTCAAGGCGACCTGCCAAAAGTAGGCCATGCATGTAAACAGAGTGGAGAAAAAGCCGGGACCGAGTTGAGAGAAAGGCAGCCAAAAGGTGACATAACCTTGCCAGGTGGGACTAATGTAAAATGGAGTAGAAAAAGGGCCATAAAACATTCAGGGTGAATTAAGAGGATTATAAAATCAGAGTCGGTCTTACCCGCAGACATAGAAACAACCGTTTTGTCTCAGCAGAAGGTCGGTGACTTGCTGGCAGTGAAGCAGCAGATTGTGCTGGACGTATCTGGGCGCCGAGGTGACGGCCTCCTCGTCCTTCCTTTCGTCTCTGGAAAAACACACTTTGAGGTGGCTCAGGGTGCCGCTGATCACGAAGCTCTCCAGTTCCTCCCTGGGACGAAATTAATTCCATTTAGAAGTTAAACAGGCTGTTCTCGTGTTGTTGGACAGTTGCTCCTGATTTGTGAAAATTGGTTTTCTAAAAGCTGTATTCGGGAGACCTGGGTTTCAATTGCTGATGCAAATAGAGAAGATAATGTTGGAGTGAGTGGGAGGGCGGCTTTGTCAGCATCTTTCTATAGTTGCATTACAGAAAAAAAGAACTTGCATATCTTTGCTGTAAGCGAAAAACTAAATCTAGAAACATATTCAACATAGTTTTGCATGCTGGCTGTTTGCCCTCTCCCTCCAAATACTCTCTCAAGAGATTTAGCAATAGACTGCTTGTCTGCTTTACAAGGTGTGTTACCCCTCAAACTATTTCCTGTGGACACAAAACACCCATCAAGCTCAATGAAATGGAACAGTGATGGACAAGGTCTGATCAAAGCTGTGCCAGACATGCAATTTACCTTGTTTCACAAAAGATGTGCAGAAAAGATACAGATTTCATAAGCCAGGTTGAGTCACTGTTATAAGCAGCTTTTTTTTATATATAATCAATCCTCTCAGCCTTGCAGTTAGGTACAACCTTGCTCCCAGTCAGTGTTCTGCTTGCCAACTAACTCCTTCTTCTGCCTCTGTCACAGGGCCCGGGGGTGATATTGCAAGGAAAGGAAGGAGGACGGTGCTGGTGAAGGAGTGAGGTTCACTGTGGCTCAGAGCGTCATGTTTGAAGTTAAGCAGTTGGAATGAACATAATGGCGTACACAGACGCAGCCAAACACAACCGACTCAGAGATCACTGGTAAAGGTCTTTCACCTCGGGCGTCTGTGTTTTACTGTAACCTCCCAGACTAAAATAAGGATTTTTCTTTTGCGGAACACACAGAAGCTGCTGCGCGAATACTAAAGGGAGTCTTGCCGTCTTTGGTCCATTTAAAAAGTCCAGATTTATTGCCTCTAGTGCAATGTTTACTATCTAACGTTTGATTGGAGACGATCATTAAAAGAAATCCCATTGTTTTTTTACCAAGTTGTGTGATGATTACAGAGTCTGTTTGAATGCAAGAGAGGCGTGAATAACGGTGAGAGAATGAGTGGGGCAGCGTTTGTTTGACGGTGGGATATAAATCATCACAGAGTGATAACCACGTGAGCAGAGACTGGCAGATGACAAAGTGCAATTGACTTCTTAGATACAGAACAGACAAAGTGTTTCTAAGAGCTGTGACAAAGTCCTTGTTGTGTTTTCGCACATTACAGTCTGTGGCAGTATCCTGGCCTCTAACATGAGCCCAGCAGTCCTTCTAGTCAACTCTGGCCTGCAGTATGGAATCACATGCTTCAAAGAGGCCAAGAAAGCAGAGGGAGGTGTCGAGCATAAGTGCAGCCGGGGGAAGAGGGGAGGACATGTTTGATGTGACAAGCTGGCATCGATCCGTCAAAGGGACGTTAAGTGATGCGGCTGAATTGCGATGCATCACAAGCCTCGTTGGTTTTTTGCATTCAGAAAACAATCTGAGAGGTGGTTGCATCCCGACTTGACAACATCGTTACCGTTGCCCCCCCTTTTTTTAGGACCCCAACGGAGAACTTCTCTCGTGACAGCAGACGCCGAAATGTGACAAAGTGTATGCAAAGCCGGTTTCCGCGGTCCAAGGCAACACCAGACATCAAACTGCACTTACTTTGAGAGAAATCCCACAGAGATGAATGCAGGCAGCCAAATATCAACTGCTGGCATGTTGTTCTCATTCTGCTCGCCTATTTAAATTGAGTGCAGCTCTTCATGGGTGGCTCATAAAACACAGACTAATCACTTTGGTCAACACTGTGGGGGTATACATAAGAGAAGCCCACACTGTGAGCAAACACCACATACTACCTGGCTGTGAGCTCGTATTCAAGTAAAGGAGCGAAGAAATGGAGGGGAACAAACAACATCCTCTGTGATCTATTCTTGTGTGATTAAGGATGCTAATCCATTCACACTATTTAATCCAGGAAAAAGACTTGATCAGTGCGCCGGCGTTGAGCACATGCTTGCCGCTGATACCAAGAGGAGCCGAGTAATTAGTATGTAGTTAGGAGAAAGTAAAGCCAAAACAAAGTAATCAGAGCAAGGATATCTGGCAGGACGACATCAGGTTGCAGCAAATTAGGAGCAGTGAGCCGATATTTAGTACAATTTAGCTGGATCAAACTCGCTTTTTCTTGTTCTTTCTTTTAAGTAATAAAGAAAAACAGCCTCCGATGCTCCGTAGGTGGGTGAATAATTGATGCGAAAAGATTGCTTGCGAGTAAAAATTCCACCAACAGTTAATAATAACTGCGTTTTTTTTCCCCCATACAGTAATGTGCAAAAGTCTGGAGTCGCCTCTCCTCCTTACACATTTCCAGGAAAACAGGAAATCGGTTCGGTAATTCATTCATCACTCCACAATACCTGCACCTCCACTTCTTGTGTCATGTGGCATACCTCAGCCCTTTCTCTTCCTCATGAACGGCTTCTTGACAGCCACCCTTCCACGGAGACCCTTTCTGACGAGGCTTCAGTGAACAGTGTACGGATCAACTGAAAGTCCAGATGCATCTTTCAGGTCCTGTGTCAGGATTCATTTCCTATTTATAAAGAACGTCACTCTCAGATACTATTCAGCTGCTGCAGATGTTTTTTTTTGTTTTTTTCAAGGCCCGGCCAGGCCTTTTGTCCTCCAGTTGTTCAATTTCCTCAATTGTTTTGTGGGAATTAAGTTTTAAAAAGAATGTCTTAATGAATGGCCTCACTGGTGCAAAAAATAATATCTTGCGTCTATCAAACTGTGCTATCTTTGCCAGTTTTCATGGATACAAAAAAAGAAATGGGAACAACTTATGTGTCTTGGCACAAGCTGCGAGTGCCAAAGCATGCTATTTAAAATTGGGTCTTTGCAAAGTTGTCTGTTGACACAACTCTGGTTCATCATTTGAGTTGGGTGTCTTTTTTAAGCCCGAATGATTGATCGGTCAGTGTGAAAAGGTTTAACAAATAAAATAAATAAATACATTTAAAAAAAAAAACATTCCTCGGTGCAAGGACACAACTGAAAATAAGTGACATAACAGCCAATGTCCAAAGAAAACCTTGAGAGATCTTCAGAAAGCCTGCAGAACTATTGCTAAAAGCACTCTGAACAAATGAAAGAGAGTTTCTCTCCTTCAAAACGAAATACAAAGAAATGAGGGGTGGCAGAAGAGGACTTTTGCATTCAACTGTATCTCTCTTGCAGATGTGTGTGTGTGTGTGTGTGTGTGTGAGAGAGTGAGTGGAACCTAGAACAACATGGTTCTGACTCAATGCAAGTTGATCAAATCTGAATCCAATAGCAACTTCTTTTTTTTTTTTTTTTTTTTTTTTTTTTTAAATCAAATTGGGTTTGGCTTTAAAAGAAAAAAAATAGCTGCACAAGCTATAAACATTCTTGACATCTCGAATTATAGTTACTTGGTTACACTTGCAGCAGATGTGGAGGAACATTAGCATTCATCTGGAAACAGTGCTTGCGCCCAGATGACAAATTAAAATCCAATACTAAATCCACTTTTACCTCCATTTGATCTTTGCCACAATCTGAGGAAATGCTGAATAGCTTTTAGTTGGAAAAACTCCTGAGGGGTGTTAGCTAGATTAGTGGCTTAGCAAGCTATTCTCAGCTGAAAGTCTGAATTTTCAGTGTCCCTAAGGCGGCTCTTTATCAATCTGGCGACGTCACCATGGTAACTTAGGCTCATAACCTGCTCAGAAGCACTTTATTCGGATTAAATCACTAAAAGGTGCCATCATTTGACTGTTTTTTTTTCCTTGATGAAACATCAGATTGAAAGATTGAAAAGGTGACATGCAGGTGTGTTGAAAGATGTGACACTTTAACCGAATTTAAAGTATTTACTATTATGCAAAATAGCTGCAGTACCACATTCAGATATTAAACAAATGGTGGCTTTTCAATCGTTAGATTCAGGGACACCATTTCATTATTTCAATTCTGAAATACTAGATCCACCATGGATTTCAAACCTAATTAAAAACCAGCCTTTTGAACCTGAACTCGTTTAATTAAAAACTCAAGACACAGATTCTCAGCTGAAGGAATACATTAAATAAGTAAACCTGCCGAGTCTGACAGACGCTTTGCAGTTATGAGAAAGAAAGGGTTTGAGTCATGTGACCATGAGATATATATATATATATATATATATATATATATATATATATATATATATATATATATATATATGCATTTGGTCAGTGATTCAGAACAGACTAAATATATTTTATATTCTATACTTTCTATATAAGAAAATATTCAAAAGAAAAAAAAATGCTCTGATCTTATTGATGTAGAGGAAAGCCTGAGTTCGTTAAGAAATATTATAACCCCTGTCCTAGTGCCCATTATCTCCGAATGTAAGTTTTTGATTTTGTTACGTCAGCAAACAAAGAGAAGTCCTGGCTCTGAGGGCCTTGCTCTGTGCTACAGCCCCTCCGGCTGCTGCTGGAGCTCATCAAAAAGAAGCTAAAGCGCTCCATACAGCTGAAAAAGTGGACATTACACACACTTAAATCCATCGTTTACAGAAAGAAAATTCTGTCAGTGCAGCTTTAATGTTGTTCATCTTCAGTTCCATTCAGAAAAAAAGGTTTTATATTATCAGATTTGTGTTTATCACAACTAAAAGTATTGAAAGTGTGGCCTTGGTATGAATATCCTTTTTTTTCCTCCCTCCATCTAACAACTTACCCTTGAGCTGCTGTATGCTTAATATAAAAGTAGCTCAAAGAACAGAAGTGAAGAAAGAAAATGAACCTTGTGAATACAAAGGTTACAGATGTTTTTCCCATCAGACAGGTCACAGATTCAGAAAGGCAGGGAATAAATGTGACACATTAAAGGTTAAGCAGGTATAGAATGGGATGTGTGGATGGGCACTAAACTGAAGAGAAACGTACAGCTTACCTGAACAGGTAGTCTCCGTCTCTGTGGCGACAACCATAAAACAACCAGGTCTCGCCAAACGAGGCCTCAGGATTCTTCCTCCTCTCCTCCTCTCTGAAAGTCAAATAGCGAACGTTAGCAGTGAATCAATACAACCAGACCAGATGGAGGGCAGGGAGCCCTTCCTGGCAGCAGAGGTTAAAGAAGAGAAGAGACGCTGTGAAGCAGTCTGCAGCGACAGCACACCGAGCACCACAACTGCTAAAAGCACGAAAGCGAGCGTGCGCGAAGAAACGAGGACGTTATACGCGTTATTAAATTTCACCCAAACAGGATGGCTCCCATCACAAATAACAGCTGCTGATAATGAAAGCAGGCCTCAGTGACCTCGTGTTGTGTGTCCAACTGTTTTTCAGTAAAAAATAAAAAAAATAAACCAACTGCCCCTGAAAAAGCAATTCCTCGTGTAGCTTTTGAGATTGGCAAACTTCCCAGAACCCCTTGCAGGCGACACAATGCCACAGAGCGACTCTGAGGATGCAGTTATCTGTGCCACACACCTGCTGTGAAGGTGACAGCTCTGTCTCAGATAACAACGGTTGACCCTCAACCTTTCACCATGCCATCCGTCATCTAATGGTCAAAAGGACCAGGCATCATCTGTTACCCTGTTGTGGAGGCTTGGGTGGATGTTGAAGTGACCAACCAGGAAGACGGGCTCCGCTCTTTGTGCTGAACTGCTTTTCTGAGTTTGTAAAAGTGCGCCTCCTGAACCTCATATTGTGCCATTAACCGAGTTAATGAGTCCCGCTGTGTTTTCGAGCCACGGGAAAACGAAACTATTAAGATTCAGGTAACAAGTCTGTGTTCACACAGAATGATGAAATGTACAAGGCCAAGACGGAAAATAACATGAAAGAAGGCATGAAAGACCACACAAATATCAAAACCAGTCAGGATAAGAGAGATGAACCAGAAAACATGTTTTTCTTACTCAATTATAAAGTTGATCATTTTGTTAACCCGAAGCTGCTAAAATTTGAGTTTCAGTTGGGTTACAAGTGACTCAGAGACAGGGCTGATGTTACTGCTTTTAAAGAAGAAAAAAAATGACAGAAAATGGGATGAAGTCACTTGTCAAGCAAATATTCCCATTAATTGCTATTCTCAACATCTTAAATCTGCACATTTGATGTTCTTCTGTGTTTTATGTCAATGTAAGGAGAATGTCTTCAGGTCACCTTGTGCTCTAGACATGTTTTCCCATCTCCAGACATTTTCTAGGCAAGAGGATTAAAAGATTTATTGCATCTTTTAAAATAATGAACAGATTAATCTATTGTTAGAAGCGGCTCTACATTAATTAGCACAGGGGAGACACCGAATCAATGCAAAAGTGTGATTGTGAATACTCGCACAATGCTTTGCCGTCATTAATTAAATGCTAAGTTAGCTAGTTAATAAAAAAAATATTTAGTTTGAACTCTGTGAAGCTCCGTAAGAGAGCTGTCTGGCTGCCTCGATCTGAACGCTCAGATCCCATCCATTAGCATCCTGGACGAGATTCTTCTGATCTGCAAACAGCCTGAAGTAAACTCATTTTAGTGGGCTCGTTTCTCTCCTCTCGCCGCCTGCCCTAAAGGGATCAATACCAATATGAAAAACCTGGGTTCCATTCTGAGTAGACCACACTGGCGCCTTTCCCTGAATACAAATCACATCACATCACATCCCCGCGATATAACAGCCTGCAATATAATCCCAGGAGGAAGGAGGCAGCATCCACAGAGCACTCTATTTGGGGCCTAAATCAGAAGCAGTTGCCTTTCAGCGCCATTCAGATGATCAGCAGGGGGGGGGACCAAGGTTAACACTGGGTAAACATAATTATCTCATATCTTTATCTTTGCTGCTTCATGAGAGTAGAGCAGAGTGGTTCTGTACATTTAAAAATGCAACAAGAACGAAGTTCTTTTTTTAAAAAAAGCCTGGATACAACAGCTCAAGGCTTTATCCCAGATATCATATTCCACAAACACGCCCATGAACAAAAACACAACAGAGTTAGACTAATTAATGTCAGCGAAACCACTGTCCACACAAACTTTAAACAAACATAATCGTAATGAATGTGTAAAGCATGCCTATGAGCGTGCCTTAGTTTTAAGATGAACTGATTTCTGTCTTCTCCCAAAGGAAGGAGACTGCAGCTACTCGAAAAGATTAAGGCTAACCAGCAATTAAAAGGCAATATATGTTCTAAACTGCCAATGATTCAAGCTAAACAAATGGAAAGAAAAACCCCACCAATTTTCCATAAAACTGCAAACAGCAATCAATACGAGACAACTGGGGGGGGGGGGGGGGGTGCTTTGTAATCTCCTGCAACCACCAAGTGAGGCTATGACCTTTAGAAACTCTTCTTCCACTTGTTAGCAGAGCTGTACACCCGTGCAAAGTACTTTTGAAAACTGCCATCGATTAACAGTGGGGGGAGAAAGGGGAAAGATGGGAAGATCGAAGTGTTCCCATGTCGTTCTGTTGCCGACACGACCCTTCAAGGGCCTCGGGGCAGATACGGCGTCCCGTTGACAAACCGGTGATTGTTATCTGCTTTCAGAGTGCAGCGTCATCTGGCGAGGCTTTGTTTGGAATCTCAAGTTAGATTCTGCACAATGACGCGCACCATGACAGGTTCATAGAATCCTTCAGCACAATACGCAGCAGGCGGGGGGGGGAGGATGAGAAACACGAGAGCGAGAGGGGGCAGCTGAGCTGGTGAATCGATTCACACGAGTTTGTATTGTAACAGTGAAGAGCCTCTTGAAATAAATCTAATAAAATATATAAAAAAAATGAGAAAAGACATTTTGAAAATAAACACTAAGAGCTGTGTGTTGTATCAGGAAACAAAGCCCTCCACAATCAGTTCAGCTTTAATGAAACACATGAGTGTTATTGTCTGAGATTTCAAAGAGCAATATTTTGGCTTCGTTGCACAAATGAAAAAGAGACTGATATGTTTGTATCACAGCAATGCAAAAAGGAGCGCTGTGCTTCTGCCTGAAAGTCATCATTAAGAAAAGGGCTCCATCTCCACGGGGTGTGACCAGGTCCGTGCTATCCTAAGTGCTCCACCTTCCCAACGGCTAAAACCCCACCTTATCCCAGATGACAATCCGCCCATTTCTACTGCAGACAATCCACTGCTGCCACCTCTTCAGCTGGTGCCGTGTCACCTCTTAGAGCGATCCCCCACTGACGCCACCCACCACAACGCAGCAGACATCCCAAGGATTTAGAGACAATTGGATTTGACTGGGGCACAACCTCATTTATACAAAGCCGCCCAGGAGTTAGACAACGTCAGGCTGAGTAAAACAAAAACGGCTTACTCTGCTCTCTGACAGGTCACGGTGGCTGTGAGCACGGTTAAACACACTGGCATCAGCCTGGACAGAGCAGCATCAGTCACGTTAAATCCCTCTGACAGGTCATCCTCATGCAATCTTGATTCAGCCATCAATTCAGAAGCTCAGAAAATAAAACAAAATGTCACATCTTCCTTCAAATGACAGCTCTCCTCAGGGGAGGGACTTCCAGTGATGGTTTAACTAACTGGAGAGAACTACCACCTACTTTGCTTACAGTCAATACGCTCACACCACCTTGCAGCCAATTACAAGCGATGATTTACTGTTATAACATGGCCACCGCCTTCAGGACTTTTTACTTTCAAATCAATACCATCTCATGTGCTGCTTTGAATCCTGGCTCTTTATTACCGAAGTCATAAACGTCTGACAAGGTCTGGTTTATTCCTGGTGAGATGCGGAAAAGCGGTGAAGTAATCCCTGACGTATTCGCAGCCCTAGCTGCTTAAATGTGTCAGTCTTTACGTGACGCACACGGTGCGGACCTTCAGGGTCTCATTTAGCTTTCTCTGCAGGCTGCTCGGAAAATACGTGGGATGATGTGCACTTAACATCACTTCAGCATTGTGAATATTCATTACAGGGTGCACAATTTTAGCAGGAATAATCTGTGTCACACTTGGCGCCACTCAGTACATAACCTGATGCTTGACATGAACTGACCCACAGCAGCTGCTTACAGGATTGAGAGCAATATTACGACTTTTGTTTTTTTGTTTTTTTTTTTAAATTGGGGGGGGGGTCTCAAAATGTAAAAGTCTGGTCATTCTTGCTCAACAATTCCTGCTACTGTTAAAGATTTAAAAAAAAAAAAAAAACTCAGCCTTTAAAGAGAGATTACGGTATTTTTTCTTTCGTGATATTTCAGAGGTAAAATGTAGGATCGCGCCATACAAACATGATGATTGATTAACATGTCCTGATGTGTAAAATCTCAAAAATGGGGGAAAAAAAAGACAGATCAAACTTTTTCCCCCCAGTCAATATCATCCACATGCTCCTCAACACAGCTGCCGCACGCTTTAAATAACTGCTGCTCATAAAGCAAGAGAAGATGACGAGAAGGAGGAAACCTTTCCTGTGTCCAAGTCAAATAAAGCCCACATCATTCTACAAGTTTAACATTTAATAAGCATGAAGCCTTTTGGAAACAAGACCTGTGGACACTACTTTTTTTTTTTTTTTTTAAGAAAAACATGGCTAAATTTCAAGAAAGGAATGTTTCTCCAACTTTTGCATGGGGGTGGATCAGTCATTCTTGGGTCTTGTGTTGCAGCCAGCGGCACAGGGAACATTTTACTAGTCAAGGAAAGACAGGATATAAGGATATAATTAAATAGCAGCAAATTCTGGAAACAGGTGTCAAATCATCTGTGAGAAAGCAGAGGATGCAGGAATGAAAAAAGGATGGCTTCTATAACAGCATAAAATGTGTAATTGATGATGATTGAGAGGTGCGAGCTGAAGCTTTTCATGTGGCCCTCACAGTTCCCAGACTTGAGCACCATAGAAAAATCAGAAACCATAAAAAAAAAAAAAGGCATTGTCAAGTACTGGCAATGCAGGTTATCCAAACTCTTCTTTTCTGTTGTGTGAAAAGCGCAAAAGATTAAAAGTTACCTAGCTTAAAGCACGTCACCTCTAACTTCACGTCTTTTGGAATTCTTGCCCTCATCAGCTTTTTTTATTTATTGACAGAAACAAATCAATGATCCGTTTACCCCAAACTTTTGTTCAAGCCGTTACACGGTACACGATATAACATGCTATCAAAATATAAAAAGAAACGGATAAATAAACATTCATACCTTTGCTGGAGGAAGCCGATGAAAGGAGCAACTCCGGTGCCAGGTCCGACCATAATGAAGGGCACCGACGGGTCTGAGGGGGGCCGAAAGGAGCAGTTGGGCCTCAGACTCACATGGACCTAAGGTCAGAAGCCATTTCAAATCATTTTAAAGAATTGGAATAATCACAACAATGCTGAGACGCCACTGTGGGTCTGGAACTCTATTAGCTGATCTGCTTAATATTCAAAGACATACTAATGAGAAAACTTAACAGGAATCCATAGAGTCTGTAGTAGGCAGGATTTGCTTGCTGCAAGCTAATTTTTTAATTAACAAAACCCAGCTGGCCCAAAGCTCATTCTTTTTTTTATTTTATTTTTTTATTTTTAAAGAGTCTTACCCATTTAAGAGTTTCCAGAGCAGCATAAAACATGTAGTAGGTTGTTTATCTTAATCCCCACTGCCAGATATTGCACAATTTGATGTGTTACAACACATGCGCTCTCTTTTCTCCAAGAACCACTTGATTACAATGATGATAAGCAGGAAATAGCAGGAAAAGTCAGCTGGCAATTATCTTACAGCTCTAAACAAGGACAAAGTGAGGTAGGAGAGGGAATGTATAGCTAAATGGTAACGGAGTCAGAAGAGGTAAATCTCATTTTCTGGCTCTGTGAGTGTACATGAGCACGCAGAAATGATTCGGCAAAGGCAGTTCCTACAGATGTGCCACAGATCTACTTTCAGTTTTCCTTCCTTCAGTCTATTCATTACCTTTGGCAGAGCCAGGCTGCTGGTAGGTTCAGCTTTCACAGGAAACACCAGGCCGGGCTTGATGAGGTCAAACAGCCAGCCGGTACACAAGCCTCGGCCCCCCGCAGGCCTCCCAGAGCATGCTGGGAACTCAACCACGTTGAAGACGAAATGCAGCTTCCCTGGATGCCTCAGACAGGAGCTACAGATATGTACCCACAGAGTGTATAAGACAGAAAAAGGGAAACACGGGCAAATTGTGAGCGACACCCAGGGAGATATACAGAGAATTAGAAAATAGAGTGAAACAAAGAGGAGGGCACAATGTTATTGATGAATCCTCATGAGCAGCCAAAAACATTTTGAATTAAAGAGAAAAAAAAACAAACTGCTGTGCGATTCAGAGTCACCACTTTGTCTGCACCCGAGCTCATTTAAGATGGAGTTCAAGTGGAAAACTGTCCTGTGGTTCTAGCAATCAAAATCTTATCAGTTTGGATGTTTCATCTTCCGGGCTGAAGTGAGCGAAACCTTCAGCTTTTATCACCACACAGCATTAAGCAATCGGTGATGGTATGGCAAGGAATCAGTGTACATGGAAGTAATAAGCACTATTAATGCTGAATGATAGATGTAAATAGTTCTTAAGATTACATCCTGCTCAGGAAAGATGTGCTTATGTCAGCAGTGCATTACCTAATGTTTGCTCCCCCTTTGGATTATTGTACGATATTGAGTGTACTTATCTTAAGGCTTTATTCGACAAAAAAAGATGTATATGCAAATACTTTTAATCAACCAAAAAGATCATTAGATTTCTTTTCCCAATTGATTGAGCTGCGTTGTAATCGTTCCACATAAACTCTGGCACCTACAGATGTGCTCCCGAAGGATGGGTTTCCGTTTGTCTTGCTTAAATAAAAGCGCCTCTCCCTCCTCTCCGCTCCCATCTTCACTGCTGGCTAAAGCTCTCTCATGCGCGCTCATCCTTCACTTTCCAGTTCCTGTGGGCCACTGGAGACCTCTATTGACCACAGCATCAATAATGCAGGTCTCTAATGTCTCTGCACCATCTGATAAACTACAGCCACCCTCACTCCTGCACTACCTCTCTGCACTAGACACACACATACACACACACATAAGCAGCTACGTAAGGGACTAATGAGAGCAGCTGAGAAGCTCTGGCATTGCTTTAGATGCTGCTGTTCCACATTAGCTTTAAAGCAAACCTAATGGGCACTTCCTTTAAAGGAAGAGCAAATCAATGTGTGGCTAAGTGAGGGTAAAAGAAGCAACTCTTGGTCTATAACTCGCTAAAGGCTATACAATATTTACAGTCCATTCATTTGCATAGTTTACCTCCATTATTGAGCTTGTTGGGAAATTACATCAACAAAAGACCCAAACTTACAACATATGTCCAAGTTTTGACAAAAAGGATCTGTGGCATACTTCAGACAGGAACACACACACACATGTAGATGCTCAAATAGTCATTCCGACACTATTCTCTATATAATATAAACTCAGTTCCTCTTATTTTTTAAAACGTTCTGTAATGCCTCCGAAAATCTAAATCCGTATGCAAATGCCAGACTTTGTAAACCTCAAAGAGCTGTCCTTAGGTGTTATCTACTCCTTCTCTCCAACCGTCTTAAATGTCAGTGATTTGAGAGCTCGATCCATCCCGGTGATGGAGCTGGCAAAACAGCAGATCTCCTGTGTGGATGCCACTGCACTTCCTAGTTGCCAAGAGCAATATCAATATATATTTCATCATGCAAACTCGGAGTTTACGGTCTAATATCTTCTAATAAACAAACCTGAGGATTTGGCAATCCATCACAATGAATGCACAGTGATAAAACATTGACAACAAATTTCCACATGAGATTACAAGAGTTCAAAGGACCAAACAATTGGCCTCCATAAATTATCCCATAATCTTTGATTATAGTGCGGTTTGAAAGCATCACAGGAAATTAGTGGATTCAACCCTCCACAGTGAGTTAGAACACAAATGACATACACGTAGAGGCAGGTGGGGGGGGGGTTCCCAGGTAAATGAGGATGTCAGAGCTCAGCAGCATACAAATGGTACAAAATGAAGCATTACTCTCGTTTTTCTGTCACCTTACCTTGCTGCTGAGTAAGGTCTGGGCTGCAGTCTCGGCAAATGCTCTGAAAGGAAAGCACAAATGTCAATCATCTCGTTGTCTTGCTAAGATCTTATTACATCCATGACAGAGAGGAGGAGGGGAAAAAAAAATATGTGAAAGTCATCTTGGCCCGCCGAGACATCCTACCTACCAATCTATCCTCAGTAACCCCCACCCAGGTTACAGTCTTGTTTCTGGGACACACTTCTATATTTATGAAATTACAAACTCAGGGTTATGGAATCCCAAGTGTCCAGATGTGGAACCAATAGGAAACAGATTGCTTATGCAGACCTTATTTCAACGCCAGCCATGAAGGTGCCCTCTTTTTGGTAAAACGTTGAATGCTTGAGGAGGTGTCAGAGAAATCAGGAAACATATGAGATAACTTCTCACCCTTCAGCAACAGGACGCAGCATTTTCCCCGCAGCAACTTGCACCGCTTATCAGAAACGGGCAAAGGGAGTGATTGAGAGCTGTGTTATGTGCTTACGATGCACTCTCACACATTTCATTTGTATCTCTGCGATGGATGAAGCCAGAAAAAGTAAAACAGCACCATATGTACCAGCTGTGGCTGTACAATAACACATTTTTCTGCTAAATTGCTCCCAAAGACAAACAGCTGGACTAAAATTGGCTCTCTCCATTCAGTCTGGATATGTCTAACATCTGAACAGCTCAGGGTGTCGGAGACAAATCCACAATCACACAAAGCTAGAGAACGTAGGGCTAATAACATGTGAATTAAACAAAAACGGCTTTAATTGGATTGATGACGCATATTGAGAGTTACCAGCTTCTGTTGATCCAAGAACCCTTTGATTCATCACTTAAGTTCAGGTTTGTGTGAAAACATAGGAGTTAAAATAGCACATTTCAGATTATTCAAATCTGATGCCTTGAAAAATGGGGCTTTTTAACTTAACAGCCAGAAATGACTAGTTTTATAATCAATATGCTTCTGTTGAAGATGCAGCTCAGTCTCAATCATTTCTGAATTAATCTTTAGAAATTAAGCATCAACAGAGGGGATTAACAACATCTTTGATGTTTTCAAAGTGAAAAAAGAAGATCTAAGAAATAACTGCCCAAATTATTACATACAAACATATCTGCCAATACTTTCCATCAGTCAAAGTTCACACTTCTCCACGTCAGAGGGTGCATCACGCATGTTCACACAATCCGGCGAACCTGCAAAGGTGCTCGAGTTGCTGCCTTTCTATCGCACAGCGTCAGCACATGTCTGGAGCAGAGCGCAATCAATCCATCATCTCACATCACTGCATCACGATAACACTGCTGGTGGATGGATACAAAGGATGCACCCCTTTTAAAAAGCTCCCGAGCACAAAATCTCTCCGTCGCCAGCGAGCAGCTTCGGGACACATTCTGAATTATGCGTTTACAAAAGGGCCCCGTGATCCAACAAACTTAGTTTGAGAAATTATTATTTTCAAGGGCATCATCAATCACGCTGCACAACAATATAATCCAATTCATCTCAAAAGTTCGTCTGCGCAGCAATTCATATGCAGAGGCACCGTTTTAGTGGATAAAAAAAAAAACTAAAACTTTTTTTTTGAGAATTATGGCTGGAAATGGAAATTAAGGAGCTTGCTAACATTTAAGCATTTAATTGTTTAAAAGAAAATTTTTAAATGAAATTTGTAGAGTAACTTTAAGGCCTGTTAGCTTGTGGTTTCCCCAACCATTTATTTTAATATCATCAATAGCAGTTTATCATAGTTGGAAAAAGTAGGAATATGTAGAGCGTGTGTTACAGTTTGTTCTTTCCCTGAGACAGTGGCCACGCTAGGGAAACAGATATATTCCCTTTACTTTGGATATGAATTGCTTTGCTTCACAAGTCACAATCAAGCTTTTTAAAAAAAAAAAAATTTAAAAAAAAATTTACTGCACAATTTCATAAAATGAAAAAGATGCCAATTAAAAAAAGGGTAGCTCTAACAGCCTATGACCCCCAAAGTTTATGTCTGACACAATGGACCATATAACAGAAGAGCTAACACTGAGAGGCAGGCATCTTTCCATTTCCATTTATGCCCAGCACCTCCCTTTTTCACACCCAGCCTGCACTTGGCCAAAGACATCTGGGTTTAGACACATCTCTTCTCATTATTTACAGTTAGTGTAAAACGGCCTTAGCTCCCCTTGAGTGGAGGTAATGAACCAAGATCAGCACGAAAACGCAGCAGTGCACTTTAACGCTGACATACTGAGTCAGAGTTGACCATTAACCTTTGATCCAAACTGACCCTGCACATTTGTGTCCTTGCAACACTCTGCGGCTCGCCAGTAAACCAGCTAACAGCTGTTACCCCGAGGGGCCTCCTACACCCCATTTCTCACGAGGGCATGGATGTCCCCGATTGCCAATTTCTGCATCAGTTCACCAGTTTTTTTTTGCTTGTTTTTTTTAAAAAATAACAAAAAAAAGGTGCTGTGGTTGGCAAGTAGGCCTAAAATAACTGACATTAGGGTAGGCCAAGGGCTGTGACACAGCAGTTTTAGAGGACAACTCAACTTGTATGTATGTGGAGCGGTAGCCAACTCATTTCACTGTCGGGTAAGTTTCAGTCAAATTTTATTAGGATCTATACTGAATGACCAGCCAACTATCCTAATGAGCTGAGAGAAAATGTTAGTTATCAGTTGGCTCCGAGGATCAAAGAAAAGGAGGTCGTGGGTGACAAACGGCAGAAGTGAAGAAAGCTGAATTTTTAGCAGGGATGAAGATAATGGGAGAAAAAAAAAACCTTGAAAACACATCTTTACTCAGAGCTACAATATTTACAGAAACCGTGGCCAAGAAAACAAAAAAGAAAGAAAAGCTATAATGGACTACATCGACTCAAAAAATTAAACTAGGAAATTAATGTTGACCCTCTAGAGAAACCTTTGGATTCACACTGAGAGACCATTCTGTAAAATTAAACGCTATAACAAAATCAGCCACGGACCGTGCTCAAACATCTTGCTTTACTGAGGCTACAGTGCCCCCTACTGGCTGAAAAGTGATCATGACAAACAAATACAGAGGGGCCAACTTGACATACCTGGAGTCTTTTAAAAAGTTAAACAAACGGTTTAATCCCTGCTTTTTTTCTGAATTTACATTCAGATCATCTCTGAGCTTAAGACCTACTGAGAGAGTGAGTTTTCAAAGAAAAAAAACAAAAAAAAAAAACAGGAAGTCTGACCTATGAGGAGGCTGAGAGGAGGCGAGCAGGATGGGAAGGCTGCGAGAAGCTCCAAAACGCTGAGGCTGGGCTCTCGCACATGCAGGTTGTAGTCCGCGGCACCTTGTTTACTGCACAGCTCCTGCAGCCTCCTCCTCTGAGCACAGTCCGCTGTATACTCCACCAGCGCTCGCAGGAATGCCTGACAGAGATACAGGAATCAGACGTGGCGTCACTCTCAGCAGCTCTGCTACTCCGACGACCGTGACTTTTCAGTTCCCCTAACTCGCATCTCATTCGGCAGTAAATGAAAGGCACAATCGCAATCATCCAGACAGACGAACCGTGCCCGGGTTATTAAATATAAGGCTTTTCCAGTTTTGTCAGTAATGAAAAACAGCAGAGACAGACCGTGGCACTGGCCTAGTTATGCAATGCAGCCATTTCAATATGCACTCACACTACCATACAAGTGTCTATAGGTTTATAAATGCTCCTTAGGCTACAAAGAAAGACAGAGGCAAGTTATTAATTCTCAACTTCATCAAAACCAATAATCCTTATTAAATTATACATATGTTACATTTGCAGAAGACATGCTGCAGTTAAAGCTGCCTTTTTATTAATATGACTATTTGTTTTTCTAACTGTAGGCAATGAATTCAAATTTGAGGATTAAAGAAATGATGGAGACTCTTTGACTTTTAGAGGGATTCGACTTTATTCTGCACCCGTGAACCAACGAGCCACTGACACGGTAATCAGAACATCGAAATGTTTGTCACGCCAAAGTGTTCTGAATAATCCCGGCGACTCATTAAAGTTTGTGCGCGCGCGCAGAGATTAGTGGCACACGCTCGTAACTTGCACTGGAAGAATTATTATCTCCACCCTCCAGAGCATCCTGAGAAGCCGGCACCTTCAACGGTATTTCAAATTAAATGAATGAATTCGATTATTTTTTTTTTGTATAAACAAAGCCTGGCTCTGTGGCAGGATGGATTGAATAATATATTCTAACATTTGTCTCTGTAGAGATGGTGAGTCAGAACGTACGTCCACCTGAATATGATGCCTTAACACATCATTTTAGAGGTGATTATGTCTCTCTATGATGGGGGAGTTTGATCATTTTGGGAGCTTAAATAAACTGTGTGGCTGCCTGGAAACCAAAGTGGTCAGTAGACAACAGTTTGGCTTGAAAGGATCAATTTATATGTGCAAAAGTAATTTACAAGTAATTCATTTAGACTTTTCCCCCCAGAGTGAACTGATTGAAGCGGTTAAAATTTAAATGTAGAGTATATTTCTGACACATCTCCTCATTATATTTTCCTCCTCTTAAAAATAAAGTAACATGCGTAAACGATGGTACTATTTTTACAAAATACTGAGCAGCAGGTGAAATAATACTGCCGTAACTCCAGAGATTGACTTCAGAGCCAGGACACAGAGTACAGGAGGGTGCTCAGAGACCCACATTCACCACCATTAGTGCGGCAGTGTTGCTAAATGTGAGATAAGGGTGAAACCAATGCTGGTAACATCCTCAAACAAAGCTCTGGCCCCTTTCTTAGCTCAGGACTGCTGCCACGCACCTTTCCACGCACCAAATGTGATTGTAATTCTGCACTGCCACAGGGCACCAGGCGTGTTTAATGATTATTTCTGCCCTAGTAAATCAAATCTTGCTTGAACTTCTCAAACCAAACTTTAAACCTGAGTCCAGACCCAATGCTGATGTAAACTGAGTGCCAGTGGGCTTGTTCAATAAGGAAGATCAAAATTGGTGTGAAATAGCAATAATAGAATTATGGTTGTCAAAACAAGTAAAAGCTGGCAAATAAGTGACAAAAAAAATCCCTCTTAGTGTGCTGATACTCTAAAACAACAAGCAGGGTGTCACATTATAGAGTTTCAGCCTATGCAGAGAAAGTCACTGCAGGGCAGTGACTGAGCGTACATTACCTTCTTGGGAACGCTTCTTATCTCTAGACACCATGTGAGCAGGAACAGCAGCGAAACATTCTGGGGGATGTGGGAGGGGACTTGGGCACCTTCAAAATGGAAAGAAAGACAATCTAATCAGAGAAGAACTGCGTGCTGCAAGTAAGTGGGTCATTGTGAAAGCACAAACATCAACATGCAACGTGACCTATCGCATTTCTTTGTTCCATCAAGCCAACACCTTGTTACAATATGTATTCTTTTCTTCAAAGATGTATTAAGCACGGATTAAACAGCTGAATTGCCTTTTTTATTGGTATCCTTTTTTAGAGTAACATGGACATGATGATTCTCTTTGTCCTGAAGGCCCAGTCTGTGGAGCACGCTGTCGACCTCTGCCTCCCTGTTTGGGCAGAACACATTGAAGGAATCCCCTGGCTGATAGTCCATCACTGGGTAAGCCTGGAGATGAAAAAGGAACACATAAACTGAAAGCGCTGTCCAGATCCATGTTTTCAGTCATTCTAAATAATCATCGATTTGTGACGCTTACAGAGATGTCCAGCTCTACTAGAAGAGCAGTCTTGACTGAATCTCCTCTGCTCAGCTGAACTGCCTTGGATATGGGCACCTGATAAAGACTCTCTTTATTCAATGGTCCAATACTCTGGGGGAAAAAAAATAAATAAATTTAAAGAGGTGAATAGTGAAGTATGGCTCAAATGAATTACTTTTTCAGCTGCGCTTCATCACCTGTTCCTCTGTGTCCACCTCCTGAAATATAACATCTAAATAGGGTGGGGGCAGTGCGGGCACATTAAGCGAAGACTCAGACAGAGGCGGAAGGGAGGATGTCAAAGAGGCTGCCAATGCAGCATGGGAAACTCCATCATCCTTGGTTTGTGCCTTTGGTACTGATATTGAGACACTGCCAGTACCAACAGACTGGGAAGCTAACCTAGTGCTCCCTGCAGAGGAGGCCGGACTGAGATCAGAAACAGCAGAAGCAGAGGATGAAACAGGAGATGCATGTTTAGAGTCCATGTTTACAGATGCTATGACTGGCTCGCAGTTCTGCTGGTCAGAAATGCTCAACGGATTCAGGTGGACATCTAGTATGGATAAATTAGGAATGTCTAGGATTGAATCTTCTACAGTCTCTTTCAAGTGAGCAGTCCTGTCAGAGGCCATTTTTGATAAGGCCTCTCTGATGCCGTTCCACAGTCCCTCAATCCAGGGGTCCACAACCACCTCCAACCTGGACCAAACAAAGTCCACAAGATGATATAATGACGGCAGAGGAAACGAAAAGTAAAGGAGTGTTGGTTAAATGTTAAACTCAGAAGGTTAAATGTCTACACTTTACTATTCTGTAAACTTACCCCGTGCCGTCATCTGCATATCCAGTGGGATAGAACTGTCTGGCACCAAGTTCCTGTAGACGACTATCAATCTTCTTCCCGCAGTTGCAGAAATCGGCATAATTTGTATCTCCTAAAGCTGAGGCAAATAGAAAATAACATGTGAAGATTCTCCATGTGCAGTGATTTACAAAAATATGATTTTGCAAATGTAAAATCCCACATTGACAATTGAAAAAACAGAAACAAGCTACTTCAGACCCTAATAATTTACCTAAAAGTGCATAGCAAAGGTGTTTATAATGGTCAGGGGAAAGGGTCTTCTTCCTGATGCCCCTTACAAAACGTAGTGCATTTTCTGGTGGCTCCCCTTCTCCAGTGGTGGACACGATGAAGACCACTGGCGCCCTCTCCTTCTCCAAATTGAACTGGAACCAGTTAAATGATTAATTAGGGTCTAGTTTTTGCACAGTCCACATGGAAACACATTCCATCAATAGTCACACATTCATCACGTGAGGTTATATGTACTAAAATACTGATGACTTATTTCTCAAAAGAAAAAAAGCCATAAGATAAAAGAGTAGCTCTGCTGCAAGTGAACATATTGACATGTACCTTCTCATTCTGGTTCAAGCAGCTGAGATCAGCAACGAGCCCGTGTTGCTCGGCCTCCTCAGCAATCCACTCTGCTATGGATTGAGCTTGGCCCTTCTGAGACCCGTACAGGACCACAAACCGAGGCTTCCCTTCACAAGGCATGCTGGAAAAAACAGAGAAACAGTGTCATCTGTGCATGCACACATTCGTGAAGGATTTTTCATTTAGAAACCAGACTCACAACCAAGATCCTGAGGCAGCAAACTCAGACAAGACAAAGCAAACTAAAGGGAGAAGTTAGCATAAGCTCGCATGTATCTTCATACCAGAATGTTTCAAATAAAATCAAGTGGCCTTGTTTTACCAACATATCTCCTACTGTAACTTGACAATGTTTTACTACAGCAGTTAGGAATGAAGGTAGCACCAGATGCCCTTCTTTGCCATTACACAGTCCCCAATTTTAATTGGCTTCTATCCTCTGAAATCCATTGAAATGTTGGCATTTCATCTCTTACTCTCACTAAATATCTAGACAACTGAAGTTTGAGAGACAAACCAAGGTGTCAACAATACTGAGCCAAGTATTTTAACATTAACAGCTGCCTTTGAGGTGACAGAAATTTAATTCATATTACCAAGACAGATTAGGACCTGTGTTTGTACAGAGATGTCAGCTTAATAACATACTTCAAAACCGGACAAGTAATAGACAGGCGTCCCCAGAAAAGCCTTCGCAGAAAGGCGAACAGCTGCTGATCTGAACACCACCATAACAGCAGATATGGTCAGATTTTGACGTTACGTCAAATTTTTACGTTACCATAGCGCGGATTTGAGCACGTTTTTATGTCTTTCACACTTAAAACCAAAGCAGTCAGTTTATAGAGATGACATAGTTGTATGTTTTAGCTGAAATTAATGATCAACAGCTAGTATCTGAACCCAAACACATAACAATCGCTGAACCCTGACAAGCCTTAACTGCTAACGTGTTTCCTTTCTAGCAATACGTTACTTCACAACTAGGGTAACACGTATGAATATAATCAAAAGCCGATATATATGCTGTGCTGTGTCCATGGATAAATCCTACCTGTACGGAACTGCTGAGAGAATTCACGTGTACACTTCTTTCCATGAAGTTTTATAATTCCTGAAGTCGCGCGAGATTAGAATACAAACTGAGATTGAACGGGATTGGAACGAACCACATATAAAAAAAAACATTTTCTGTCATCGTCCTAAAATGTAGGTTTATTTTAAGGATCTAATTATTTTCACATATAGTTTTTTGTATCTGCTCAGTGTATCAAGTTAAATTTACTTTGTATAAAAGGGTTTACAAACGTTTAATTTAACACACTAATACTATTTGGTTCCGCCCTCCCCGCCCGTGGAGCCTTCCAGAAGTAGCCGGCAGACTCGTGCGGCTTGCAGCTCAGCCACCCTCCAGATTTACATCATTAAAACGTATATTTCTCCAATTTAAAGTCTTGTTGCGTGAGCTAATCCAAATCCAAAATGTCCAGTTTGGGGACATTGGCTTTCGATGAGTATGGGAGGCCTTTCATCATCATTAAAGACCAGGACAAGAAGACACGGTTAACAGGCATTGATGCATTGAAGGTACAATGGGTTAGCAGTACATTGTAACTGCGGCATGTACGCTAACGGTTTGTTTAATTTGTTAATTACACGAGTTTAGGACGTAAAGTTGGTACGATGAGAGTTTGCACATATGTCTGTTAGTTTTACAAATACATTTGACAGGTAGGCTATACTGCTCATGTAAGAACATCGGGATAGTGTTTTTCATTTGATTAGCTAGTCAAGCTAACACAGAGGCCCATGTGCTCTCCAAGGCGTAAGACCGGTGGGTGTTGCTACATGGGGTTGTGCCCAAAATGGTCATCGGTGATGCACCTCACTTCCATTTTCAAGTTGCAAATGGCAACGTCTAAAGACAAAGAGTTGTATCCAGCTTAAAGAGTGTGCTGACATGTTCGTGTTTGTGTTTTGCAGTCTCATATTATGGCGGCCAAGGCAGTCGCTTCCACACTTAGAACATCTCTGGGACCAAATGGTAAGCAGTAAACGCAGTCCTGTTGTATTATCTTCTGATTTAATAGACACGATTAACTTAAGGTAGAAGTGCTTGGATGTGTAGTTGAATAAAAAAATATATTATTTTATTTACCTCATCAATATACAGTTGGAATATAAATTTTAACAGCTGTGGCTTCTCTCGAACCCCCCTCTTTTATTTTATTTTTTTAACCTAGGTCTTGACAAGATGATGGTTGACAGGGATGGAGAGGTAACTGTCACCAACGATGGCGCCACTATTCTCAGCATGATGGATGTGGACCACCAGATTGCCAAGCTCATGGTGGAGCTGTCCAAGTCTCAAGATGATGAGATTGGTGATGGAACTACTGGAGTTGTTGGTACGTTATTTGCCGACCCTGTCCGATAGATCTGTAGCTAGTCCCTGCATAATAGTGGTTAGTTACTTTTCTGCCCTTGATTGATTGATTCTGTTGATGATAAGTGGCACGTCCTTAATTTTATATTCAGCTTTAATTGTATCCTATTTCAGATGTACTTGTTCGCCGGTTTAATTGTTTTTTTTTTTGTCTTTTCCGTCCTCAGTGCTCGCTGGAGCACTGCTTGAGCAGGCCGAGCAGCTTCTAGATCGTGGGATCCACCCCATCAGGATCTCCGACGGTTATGACCAGGCTGCACGCTATGCCATCGAGCAGCTGGACAAAATTGCTGAAACCTTCCCCTATGATCCCAACAACACAGAACCACTCATTCAGACTGCCATGACAACACTGGGATCCAAAGTGTAAGTTGGAACATCTTTGTATATATATATTTAATTGTGGCAATCCTACAAAGTAGGTTTATTTATTTTCAGTTTCTTCCTATTGCAATGTGCCCTTTTGACTTGTTACTTTGTATTGGAAACAAAGTCAGACCAACTAAAATTTAAAATTCTGTTGTGTTGTAGTATCAACCGGTGCCACAGGCAGATGGCAGAGATTGCAGTGAATGCCATCCTCACTGTGGCTGACATGGAAAGAAAGGATGTAGACTTTGAGCTCATCAAGATGGAGGGCAAGGTGGGGGGAAAGCTGGAGGACACACAGCTCATCAAGGGAGTGGTAGTTGACAAGGAGTTCAGCCACCCTCAGATGCCCAAGGTATGATTAAAGGAGAGTCCTCAGAGCACACCATTGGCTCCCTCTTCGGTGATTCAAACACACACGTGATGAGAAGGATTAAAACAGTTGACAGTTCATGGGGGTCAAAATAAAGTTAAAGCTAATATCCAGTCGCAAAGTTAAACTGTTTTAGTAATTAAGGAAATTGTTTTAGTCTGTTAAAGGCATTCGTTAGAAGTGACTAATGACTATGTGTAGGTGATGCATAGAAATGGAAGCCAGACAAAAAAATGTACAAGTTGTTGCTCAAATGTGACAAAGGACACTGCTGTGTGCTTGTTGGTGCTGCCGTGTCACAGAAGTATGTCTTTGTAACTGTACAGTAACCGAGCTAACAGCTGCTCTTTTCTGCCCTCCAGGTTCTGAAAGATGTTAAAATTGCGATCCTCACCTGCCCGTTTGAGCCCCCTAAACCTAAGACCAAGCATAAGTTGGATGTGACCTCCGTGGAGGACTACAAAGCCCTCCAGAAGTATGAAAAAGAAAAATTTGAAGAAATGATCCAACAGGTTAGTAACCAAATAACCAATTAGATACCCAAGTTTCATTAACAGTTAACTGTTTTCTGAATGATCGTAGATGTGCCGATTATATGTTGGTGTGTTTTGATTTTTAGGTCAAAAGCAATGGAGCTAATTTGGCCATCTGTCAGTGGGGCTTTGACGATGAGGCAAACCACCTTCTGTTGCAAACTGAGCTGCCTGCTGTGCGCTGGGTCGGAGGGCCTGAGATTGAGGTGAGAGCAGTTCACCGTGTCAAAGAGCTCATTTGTTTAAGACCATTTTAAATGGACTTCTTTGTGCTCACTGATTTCATGTTTGTGGTTTCTGCGCAGCTGATAGCGATAGCCACAGGAGGCCGCATCGTGCCGAGGTTCTGTGAGCTGACACCAGAGAAGCTGGGCACAGCTGGCCTGGTGAAGGAGATTTCCTTCGGCACGACAAAGGATCGCATGTTGGTTATCCAAGAGTGCAAAAATACCAGAGCTGTAACCATTTTCATCCGTGGAGGCAACAAAATGGTCAGCACATATGAGACCTAATCTCTCTTAAATTCCACGTTTATGTGGCGCACGTCAGTTTAATTCACCCTTTATATCTTTGGAATAGATCATTGAGGAGGCCAAGCGTGCTCTTCATGATGCTCTGTGTGTAATCCGGAATTTGGTTCGAGACAACCGCGTTGTGTATGGAGGCGGAGCTTCAGAGATTGCATGTGCTCTGGCCGTAAACCAGGCTGCTGATAAGGTGAGACATTTGATTCACATTCAGTTCGATGCGCTGTTTTTCCGTCAGCATCAGAATAGTTATGATGTTCACATCAACTGCTTTTATCCTATTAATTCTGCCCATTTTCTCCTTCAGTGTCCATCATTGGAACAGTATGCCATGAGGTCATTTGCTGATGCTCTAGAGGTAATTCCAATGGCTTTGGCTGAGAACAGTGGGCTGAACCCCATCCAGACTATGACTGAGATCAGAGCCAAACAAGTCAAAGAAAACAACCCCTTCCTTGGCATTGACTGTTTGCACAACAACACCAATGGTAAGCAGCCATCAATACCCTGCAGTGGTGTCTAATGTACCAACATGAACTCATTTCAGCTAAACATTAATGATTCATAGGTGATGTATTAAGAGGCTTTTTCTTTGTCTTGTACAGACATGAAGCAGCAACATGTGATTGAGACCCTGATCGGCAAGAAGCAGCAGATCCTACTGGCTACTCAAGTAGTCCGAATGATCCTGAAGATAGACGACATCCGAAACCCAGGAGAGAGCGAGGACTGAAGCCCCCGTGCTGTGAAAAGAAATGGCTCGGATGTGCTCTTCAATCTTTGTCTGAGCTGTTGTTGAGGTTTTTGGCACTTCCCAGAGCTGCGCGTCCAAACCGCACTGCATATTGCTATTTATCGTTTAATACAAAATGCCCCAGCTGTTGTAGTATCAAAGTTGCCAATAAAATGTTGGTCTGTCAAAATTTCTACACTCAAATTAAATTCTACCGTGGTTAACTGCCTAAATTGACTTAAAATCGTTATAATCATCGTAATGGGTAAACTGTATCAGTGTTTGACTTGTTGCCTGAACATTGAAACTACAGGAAGATACAATTGCTGACAAGAGGTTGATGGCCAGCCAATGTTTTTCACTATCTGTTTTATTGAACAGCTTCTCTTGATGCTTACCTTTACAGATATGAGAAAAAAAAAAAGCTTTGCGCCAAAACTTGTCTCACAGCAGCCGGTGCGATTGATTTCGTTCATGACATTCCACACCCTCAGTGTGAAGTCATCGTGTCTACTGCCTGCTGTTATTTAGCATTATTGGTCTTGGATTAATTAAATAATGAACTGCAGTCACAGTCTGCACTTGGCAAAATTAAAATACAAAATGTAATTTCCATTTCATAGACATTCAAGGCACATTTCATCATATAAATTAGAGTTATACAGACTTTTGAAAATGGAACATTTGGTGATGATAATTATAAGCACCACTCCTTAACTGATGGGACCTCCACAATTCTGTTATATGGTCCACAACTTTTGACTTATGATTTAAGGCACTATTTTTTGTCCTCTGTTATAACTTGTATCAGACTTGGACTTTGAGAACTGCTTCTTAAACATCTTTTTACATGTACTTATTGAGCCAGTTCAGCATGTCTGTTCTGGCCTCCTGGATGTAGACTTTGTCGGCAGGATTGATGTCCTCTCTCTTGCGGTGGACAAAGCCATGAGTCTGACCAGGAAATATTTTCACCTTGTAGTCCACGGTGCATTTCTCCTTCAGCTTTGCCTCCAGGGCGCTAACCTAAAGAGCGAAAAAGCATTATTTTCAGATTATGTGCTGAAATACCATCTACCAAACCTGCAGTATCGGTAAAATCAACAAAAACGTCATACTAACCTGGTCAAGAGGGATAACGTAATCGTTCTCTGCAAAGATGAACAGTGTCGGGCTCTTCAGCGTGAATCTGTCCTCCTTTTCACGGACTATTCCTGCACATTACCACATGGAAAACATACCAAAAGGCAAATTCAAAGAATTTATAGTGCATGTTCTGCTGCTGGAATGGCATACCGTAAACTGACACTCCAGCTTTAATCTCCGGATACTGCAAGGCCAGGTAATGTGTGGCAACCCCTCCCCAGCAAAAGCCCACCACTCCAATGCGTTCGGCCCCACACTGCTCCTTCAGGAACCTCAGCACTGCATCCACCTCCCTGAGAAGGAAATGTTTGTGACACATCTCTATCCACACATCTCTCCAGATATTTCAGGCAGAAGGAAGGTTGCATGGACGAACACATTCCAGCCTTCAGCTGCCAAATCTCCTGAAGTGATAGTGTACTTACTTGTTTATATTTGTCGGATTTTTGTCTTCAAGCCACTCCTGAAATTTGGACCAGTCATGTGCTGGATTCCACGGTTCCTTACCGACGAAGAAGTCCGGACAAACAGCACTGCTCAGAGCAAAAATATAGTATGAGAAAGTTAACCGAAAGCCACGAGTCCAAACAAATACAAGATTCATAATCCCAATCTACTTAATAACGATTCCAGATCATGTACTGGACTTTACTCACACGTATCCATTAGCAGCCAGCATGTCAGCCATGTATCTGGTGTTGGGAAGCTGCCACCCAAAAATGTCCTGAATGACGATAATGGCCTTGTCAGATGTTGAGGAGGGTTTCACTACATATGCTTTGATGTGCTCTATTTGGACCTCCTGGCCAAGTCCTCCATACTCAATCCGATCACCAATATCACAAGGGCATGGCTTGCCTTCATTTGCCATCTACTGACACACACAAACAGACAAAAAAATGAGAGTCAGGTGTGAAAAGGGGAGTGTTGCCAACCAACGTTCAGGGAAGGATTCCACATCCATGACATGGTGTTAATTAAAACTGCTAAAAGATGAGAGGACGCCAAATTATAAATAAATATATATACTTATAAAGTAGATACATTTGTGTCTGTGTTCTTTTAAAGAAAATTGGTAGACTGGAAATTAAAAAGCGAAAGAAAGATAAATCTAGCTACTCAAATTCAATTCTAAGGGGTTGAGAAGTTCACGTCTTGCGCAATACAGTGACGAAGCGTTTTTCGAAAAACTAAGTTTTTGTGGTCAAACCCTTGTTGCCTAAAAGTATTCTCTTCAATATCTTGAAGATTTGCATGGATCAGACACTTACCGCGGGTTCCTGTTTTTTTCAGCCACTGTAAATCGACTTTTGCAGGGCTCGAATACAGTCAGACGACTGGGTCACGTGACAAAGCTCAAGCGGCGATATTCCTGCCAAAACTTTCAAAGTAAAAGTACTGGAAATGGTAGCTTTTGCAGTTATCCTGGCCCTGTTAATATTAGCTGTTATTAGGGAACGTGGTGGATACGTCACGCCGTGTTGTATGCCGGGACTCTAGCGCCATCTTGTGAGGTCTCCCATTAACCTCAGTTTAAGACAATAATAGTCTGGTTGGATTTTGGTTTGATTGGCTAAAAAACGGCCAAAATCGAGGGGAGAAGAGAGGATATGGAGAACAATAAAAAAAAAAGGGAGAGAACTTTGAATCTGAATCGCACCACTGAATGCAAGATCTGCTCACTAACAAGCCAGTATTGTGCCGAAATCAGATAACTCCTAAAAAGGAAACTAATTATATTTCTACTAAATAGGTTCACAGATGTGTTCATTCTATGAAGTCATGTGTAGGGAATTTTACTAAGTGGATTGATACTAATTTAAGTGGCTAAATACAATCGTAATCAACATTTGGTTATGGGGGATTAGGAATAGATTGAGATATGATTTTAGAGGCTAAACCTACAGTCTGAGCATAGAAACACTATCCTAAGATTAGAATTCAGGGTCTGTGCCTACACTAGACACTGTGTTGCTTAAACTTCTCATTTTCTGTACTGTAGTCAAATTTTCAAATTGATTCATTTAAAGAGAAAAGTCATAAGTAACCAGCTTCTTATGGAATACCAACTATGCCATATTTAGCCTCAAAATTCACACGATTCAAACAGAAGTGATTTTTGGCACAGTTGGTGTTCCACAGTTTCTGATTGGATTATAATTATGTCATGCAATGACAATAAAGGCATTCAATTAAATAATCGTAGACATTCTGTGAGTTTAACCTAAAATTAAATGTTTGTCGAGGTACGCAGGGATTGTTCTGCTACTGCTTTTTGAACACATTCAAATGAAAACTTCACCATTGTATTCATAACAAGAAGTTATGTAATATATGGAGAGCATACATCCATACATTTTTTTTCCCACAAAATACATCTACCTGGCAAATCAACTTCTTTAACCTTCTTCTATCTTTGTACTGTAATTGTTATTTTGTCACCGGAGGTGCACAGAACTAACATGACAGAATGACACTTAAATGACAATTTAAAAGAGGTCGATCAACCTCATATCTTTTATTTACTTTGTGAAAATGCTGTTAAAACGTTAATTAACCATTTACGTGCACTCCATAGCTTCCAAATTTTTCTATACCAGTGTTAGCTATATATTAAGGTTAAGAAAGAAACAAATTCACATATTTATCAGAGATTATGATCAGTCTCCAAGGAATATACATGTTGTTGCACAAGTATTAACTTGTTTGTTGCAATGTCATTTATGTCTTCTACAAATTTCAGTCATATTCGTTATAGTTTATTAGATCTTGAACAATGATCGTTAATCCACATATCACATTTAATTCTGACAATATATCTCTATGAAGGTGCTTAGTCTATTCAAAAGGCACCGCTGGGATTCGAACCCAGGATCTCCTGTTTACTAGACAGGCGCTTTAACCAACTAAGCCACGGCGCCACTGGATTCCGGCGATGATACCACAGAAATTAATCTTATTAACCTGAAGTTGTGATTCATTTTGAGAGTTATTGGTTTAGTTCGACTAATTAACTGTCAGTTAAGCGTTACCCAAATAGCCGTGTTGAAGTGTCATCCTGTATATGGCTGTGACACGTGTGACTGAAATATTTTCTTAAACCGTCTTTGAAAAACCTTGCTCAAACTTACTCCAGTGTCAATACGTGAAATTGAATTGTGTTCAAACACCTTCGATCATCTGATAACAAAATATCAACTTGATCCTCACAATCACATGATTGCTGTTGAATAAGTTTTCGCTGTCGTAAAAAATCTAGCGCTGTGGTGAAGTAAAGCTGCTGTGACAAGATCTGGTAGTCGTATTTTCTTGCGCATGCGCAAAGTCAGTTTAGCAGCTAGCCATTTGTCATCCAGGTTCAAACTGTCGTTTTAGCAAAACATAGAATGTCACGGTCTTACTGGTGCAGTGTTTTACATTGAAATTATATCGTAAAGTAGACATACTGGTATATCAGGGAACTCAAGCTGCACGTAAAAGGACACAGCAAAGCAAACGTTTTGCTGTTAATCTGTGGAGAAACCATTTTATGACTGCCAATGCACCCGACCCATAAGGATACAGTCGTCTCACTAGCTTAATCTAGCTAGCCAAACGATATCGCCTGTTTCGTGGATGGGTTCATTGTACAAGGTCCTCCGAGAAGAAAGAGTTTGTGGTGCTTAACCAGTAACATGGACACTGCCGAAGAAGGTAAGCCATTGCTTTTCCATTGCTCGTTAACAAAAATTAGCTTCGCAAAGACAACGTGAACCAAGCTTGCCGTTGAGTTGGCCTGCTGATGGTTAACTTAACTGATTAGCATTGCCTGTCAGTGTCGTGTGAGGTTAATTCAGAAGACGATGGTTAAACGTTTTAACGCAAACGAGCACAATACAGTGACCGACTAACTGTATTATAACTGTTATGAAAGCGTAGAAAGAACCAGAAGTTGCTGGTGATGTCATCACTTTCCTGTTCTATGTCAATTAACTTAGTGGAGTAAAGTAAATTAGTACATTTACTCATTAAAAACACACACATTGCAGCTTAAGGTCTTAATACTATTTCTGTTTGGTCTTCATTCATAATTCACTTCTTTAAATTTCTTAGGGAAAATGTATTGTATGCTCCTTGAGTTTCATTTCACAGCTGTTGCGGCTGAATGCTGTTCAGAGAAACAAGCACTGCAAAGTGTAAAAAATCCTTTATAGTTCAACGCATCTATAAAGAATAAATCAGCCTGATTTGCTTCCAATATTTAACAAAATGCAACGTGGGATCGGGTCTGATTTAAGGTGCCTGCATTGAACTATCCAAGCCACTCGTGGTTTGATTTCAGCAATTGTTAAACTTGTCCAACATGTCAGCGAAAAATCAACTGTTAGCTGACAACCGCAAACATTTTAATTGAACTAGTGCTTACTTGTAGTGGATTTTTTTTTTTTTCCTTTTTTGTGTTGATATTCTCTTTCACGAATGGTGTCTGAGTGTTTCATCTATACTAGGCCCGCAATCATTGTGAAATTTTATTGGACAAGTATTAAGATTTTGTTGTCTTATTTTGTTGATTTCTATGTAGTAAATCCAGCTTTAAGAACCCTTAATGAATAACAGCAGTCGTTTAAAAGGGTGAAAAATCTTAAGGTATTTATCTCTTGTAAATGGAGGAAAACAAGGCAGAATTATGACATTTCTGTTCATTTCACTCAACACAGGTGATCTCTCTCAAATAGTTGGGGTTACACAATTAACTTGTAGTTAATTTTGACAAGCCTATCTACCAATGCCTTTTAGTTATTAAACATTGTTTTTTTTCTTGCTACTCATTCAAATTTCTGTGTGCTGCCTGTCTGAGTAATTTAATACATGTGTCGTTATATCGCTCCTCGACTCTAAATGTGTCCTTGTAGTAAGACCACATACTCTGAGTTTATCTGCACGTCTGTTTTGCTCACTTCTGATCGTGTGTTACAACCAGTCACATGCTGCTTGTTTCTTTGTGCGATCAGCGGATATTTGTCGGGTGTGCCGCTCCGAGGGGACCCCGGACAAACCCCTGTATCACCCCTGTGTCTGCACTGGCAGCATCAAGTTCATTCACCAGGAATGGTAAGTGTGTCGAGATGGTTCTTCTCTTGGGGCTGGCATTATTGTGCCCTTGCAAAGTAAGATTATCCTTAAACACCCTCGGCAAAATATTCAACTTTTATTCTGAACATGGAGCTCAATGCAAGTTGCATTAGCAACCCAAAACAATAGTATGCAATACACTTAAGGTCAAGAGTTTAAAGAAATCTGGATTTGAGTTCACAAGTGTTTTGATGAAAAGATTTATCTATCAAAGTTAGCCAGATTATTACAGTTGAGTACAAATACTCTCACTTACTTTCTCACTTACTGAGAAACTCACTTACTGTTTTGTTATGAAATCAGATAACTTTAAACATGGGTCATGGACTGTGATAATTTCTATAGCGATGGCTGGACAGCTAAAGTAACATAAGCATCAGGAGAAGGTTATCACTTAGTCTTCCAGATTACTGGCCTTGGGTGTTAGATTTGCCTCGTGAAAACAAAACCAGTGCTGGCAAGTAATCTGGAGGTGGTTTTGTGTTCTCGTCGGTCTGGTGTGTAGTGTGAGTGTCACCGGTTCCAAGAGTGTCGGGTGGATGTAAATCCCTCAGGCAGAATCACAGGCTAGGCCCTGATTGTTCTGTGGTAATTGAAATCTACACACTTATGTGTGGATAGTATACTTCCACAGGATGCACGTACCAGGCAGCTGGCCTAAGATTCTTACAAGGGGAAAAGAATTGAAGAAAAAGTTCTGTGTAATTCTGACAGGCTTGATTAATGCCATCATGTTGGAATCAGCTGGTGCAACAGCTTCATTTCTTACTCGCTTGTTAAGCACGTGAGCATGGGCACGTTGTTCAGGAAATGTTGAATAATGCAAACACACATGAGCTCTAATCACACACCCAGACAGCTAATATATTTTGAGTTTGTCTTTTTTTTTTTTTTAAATGTACACTTGCGGGGCGAGTGTGTTGAGCAGTGAAAATATACAAATATTCATCTTTTTTTTTTAATGAAAGTCAATTAGTAGATTTCACCGTTTAAATGTCACTTTGCAGTTTGGTCCAATGGTTGAAGCACAGCCGGAAGGAGTACTGTGAACTATGCAAACATAGATTTGCTTTCACACCAAGTAAGTCCATCTGCTAAAATCTTTTTTCAGCCTTATGTTTCTCAGTTAAGCAGTGGAAATTGGACAGGATGATTAATTTTGTCTTTGTTCTGTCTGCATGTGCCTTTACATTTATTGGTTGGATCTTCTCTTGTTGACACGCACCTTTGATTAATTGATATACATTCCAGTGTCGTAAGCATAAAATTACCACTCTGCGAAGATTTGAATTACTTCACTCTCTTCGTCTTTCCACTTCAGTCTACTCCCCAGATATGCCCTCACGTCTGCCCATTCAGGACATCTGTGCTGGCCTGCTGACCAGTGTGGGCACAGCCATCCGCTACTGGTTTCATTACACACTCGTTGCCTTCGCATGGCTTGGAGTGGTTCCCCTCACTGCATGTGAGTAGTTTGCACAAACATGAATGCACAAATGTTATTTGTCCGTTGAACTGGTGAATCAAAACAATATAAAATCTTATTTTTGATTTAGTGGATCAACTTGTTAGATATATTTTATTATACAGTATGTTGATGCTTATGTTTTCCCCCCATCCACCCAGTATGATTAGAAGTAAATTAAAAGTAAAGCAGATTGATGAACTTTTCCTCCTTCTGTAGCACACTGTACAGTGATTAAGTGAAAATGGCAGAAGCTTTACACATTAGCACATGTGCATGGTTTAACATGATCAAGAGAATTACTGCTCCAGTAGCGTTACATAACAAGCAATGCTTTGTGTATGCCACGAAATGTAAATCCCTCTCAATGTAAAACGTAGGCTAGAACTGTTTAATGCTTACGTATTATGTAAATTGGCACGTTGGGGTGTTTTGTAAACCTGTAATTACACAATTTATTTCATATGTTTTCGATGACACAAATTTATTGAGATGGTTGGTCTGTCACAGGTCGCATCTACAAGTGTCTTTTTACTGGCTCTGTGAGCTCTCTTTTGACGCTGCCACTGGACATGCTCTCTACGTAAGTAAGAACAGTATTCACCAGCATGAAAGCGATACGATTGGCTCGGTTACTTATGTTATGTTTCAATGTGTTTCTGCAGAGAGAACCTCCTTGCAGACTGTCTACAAGGTTGCTTCGTTGTTACCTGCACCCTGTGTGCATTCATCAGTCTCGTGTGGCTCAGAGAACAGATAGTCCATGGCGGTGCCCCTCAGTGGTTAGAGCAGCACCAGCCGCCACCCCCCAACCCGGCCGGACAAGCCAACGAGGTATACGGTTTGGCTCATCACAGAAATGAATGAATGAATGGATGACCTCAGTTTACAAACGCAAACTGCGTTGAAGTTTATCAGAAATTGGTGTAAATGGTGAAGATCTGCAGATATTGCATTGCACTGCTCAAGCAAATGTTTTAAAAAAAAAACACACAGTAGGGATCTGGTTCTTTGTCACAGGATCATTAGAATATTTAAGGTATGCACATTTGATTTGTATTATTCTGTGCATTCACATGCCATATACTTAAATAACCCATAATTGTACAACGCGTTGTACTGCTATTAAAGGTGTGCCTCGTGTTCCTTCACAGGCACAAGCTGCGGGTCAGGGAGCAGCTGATGAGCCCCCCGCAGCCCAGCCGGCCCCTGCTGATCCTCCGGCCCAGAATGAGGCAGAACCCGAGCCTCCAGATGTTCCCCCAGACCAGGCTGATGACCCAGAATTAGAAGAGGAGGGAGCAGCGGCTGAAGATGCAGACCCCAACAATGGAGCACAAGGTTGGAATATGACTTCTAACATTTTAACATTTGGGTACATTTAGTTCTGTACAACTGGTATTACAGCAGACATTTTCCACAATGGTATAACAATGTGTCAAAATGTTGCCAGTGTCACTCAGTTCACATTTGTCTTGTTTTGCTGCAAATACGATTAATGGTCAGATTCTGGTAACATTGTTATTGTATTAGACATTATGACTGTGGGTTTTCACTACACATCAATGAATCGGTGCATTTCAGGGCCAACAAATTTGAATTGATGATAATACCAACTGTCTACCTCAAAAGCTGAAGGATTAGCCAGAAGAAAAATGAAATAAATCTCATAAGTATTTGTACAAACAGATGAAACGTCCGGTCTATGTTTTGTTCTACGACCAGTCTGACAAGCATAGAAATGCAGTTTAAATTCAAGCTATTTATTTTTCTGTTTTTCAACCCGTTGATGAGACCAGTGTAGTAATCTTCTTCACTGCATTTCACATTTCTCTGTTGCTGCAGATGACATGAATTGGAATGCATTGGAGTGGGACAGAGCAGCAGAGGAGCTCACCTGGGAAAGGGTAACCGTGCATAACATTACATAACAACTCGTGTCCAAACACCACCAACACATTGTACACGATCTATAGCTCTTTAATGTGCACATTGAAATAAGAAATGTTTTAATTTCCCATTAGATGCTTGGCTTGGATGGTTCGCTGGTATTTTTGGTAAGTCCTAAAATCTGTAATTTTCTCTCTCCAATGCTTTCGCTCTCCAATGTCACTTCTTATGGCTTAGGAGCCGTAAGAATTGCAGGTCTTAACACTTGATGACTTGAGTAAAGTCTGTCGTCTTTGTCCTATAGGAGCATGTGTTTTGGGTGGTGTCTCTGAACACACTCTTCATCCTGGTCTTTGGTAAGTAGACTGAACAGTACACTCCATGTGATTCTTGTTCTTTTTGTCACACCTAAGACACAGATTCAGAACTGTCCTTGTTGTTTTCTGTGTGTGTCTTTCAGCATTTTGTCCCTACCACATTGGGCACTTTTCTGTTGTCGGCCTTGGCTTTGAGGAATATGTAAGACATCGCTTTAACCACTTCTCCTTTAAAATGCTTTCCTTGAATTATACTTTTGGTTCACTGAATACAATTTTGTGCTTTACCGTAGGTTCAAGCATCCCACTTTGAGGGCCTAATCACAACCATCGTGGGCTATATACTGCTGGCCATGACGCTCATCCTGTGTCATGTATCCTTCTGCCTAACTAGATAAACAGCCCATGAATTCCTCTAATGCTAATCTGAATCTCTACAGAATCTGAGTTTGAAACATGCGGATCGTGTTCCTGTTGGAATATAAATAGCTGCATCTTGGAGTAATTGTATGGCAGATTACAACCTGTGCATGCAGCATTCATCCTTAATGTCTATCTAAAGGGACTGGCTGCTCTGGTCAGGTTCCAACGTTCCCGGCGCCTCCTAGGAGTCTGCTACATTGTTGTCAAGGTAACCTCTCTAAATGCATTTCTGTTTTCTTGTTGCTCTTGTAGACGGTGACCTTGGTGGAAATATTCACCACTTTTTTCTTCCTACACATAGTGTTGAATTTGACATTTATCGACGATTTTTATTGACAATTCTAAAAAAATAGGCTTTTTTTTTTAATTACTGACACAAAGTTTGCAGATTTCTGATGCCATTGTTCATTTAATAATGCCCTGCATTAATAGAACATGCTTACGGGCAGACCTTTCATACTTTCACAGGGTAATCAGACTCTTTGAAATGTGTCATGCTTGCAGTGACGGGGGTGCTGAGATTTTAATTTTTTAATTTTCAGCGTGTTCTGTAAACTTTTTACTGGAAAAAAAACCCAAACCTTTGCTTCTATCCCAGGTGTCTTTGCTGGTTGTTGTGGAGATTGGAGTTTTTCCACTGATCTGCGGCTGGTGGCTCGACATCTGCTCTTTAGTAAGACATTCTTGCTCTTATTCTTATTATTTTATGATTTCGTGTCCTATCATTTTAAGCCTCAGCTCCCAACACTAGTTTGTGTTTTCTCTTAAACTTTTTAAGTAGTTTGGTCGAGGAGTTTAAATTGGATTCAAATGATGTGAGCATGAAGGTTATTAGATTTCTTTTATTTATTGTCCTTGGTGTGTCTCTTGATAGAGAAATTTATTATGGTGCCAAATACTTTATTCAGGTAGTATATATATGTTTTTCAACCTATTTGAAATGCTTCTTGCAGCTACAGTGACTGGACATTCTTGACATTTCAGAGCATACTTGGAATAGTTGTTTTTATCCACTCCATCAGAACGAGCATGGTTGTTTATTGTCTGGAGAGCTTGTCACAGTAATTGAAGTGGAATTTAGCATGGTTATCCAGCACAAAAACAAACGCGGATACAGTAGCTCACACAGTTTACACATTCATTACCACAAAGAAAGACAGAGAACAGACTGGTTTGCAGGACTGGAAAGAGAGAGAGTACCATGGTACTGTGGTGTGTGTGACTCTTTGTCTCTAATTCTCTCCTGTTTTTAGGTGATTTGGGTGGGTTAACGCTTAGCAGCGCAGTAGCTGGAGTAGAGTCTGTCTTCTCCAGCGACAACATGGAATTTCTATATTTCTCCAAATCAGTCAAAGCATTTGACATGTATTCCTGGACCTTTGCTAGGTCTATTCAGCTGTGAACAGACTCTTGACCGGTCTTAAATTAGACTTGTGTGTAATAGACTGCGTGGTGTGGTGGTGCTTTTAAGAATGACTAACCTGTATAGTTTTTTTCTAAAGTAAAAAGCTAGAAATGCTCCTTCATTAGGGATGGCTTAGAAAGCTTACATGGCTGACGTACTGCAGAGAAAGAAGCATCAGGTGTCATATGTTTTGCTCTTACTGTGGCCCGACATTTGCAGGAAAAACCGATCTGCTGACCCTGTGGAAAACGTAAGGCATGAAAAAGCACAAAAGCATGAACTACGCCGGGACAAATATGCTGATGGGAGCGCAGCGTGTCCGTCAGCAGCCTTTTGAACTCGGGAATCTAATCTGTTTGCTGTAAAGGATGCATTTAAAACGATTCAATACAGTCTGCCAGAGTCACTATGACTTATTACACAAATCCAGACAACATTTGCAAAGTGAATTCATCAACAGAAACACATCTTATCACAGATAAGATCATCTTCCAAAGAGGCCTTTAACAGAAATACTAACATGCTGTAATTAACTTACATGCTAAAGAAAATAGACAACTGACTGACTGTGCATTCATTGACTAAATTAAAAGAACGAGAAAACATCTTTGACCCAGAGCTGAAGTTGATTGAATTTATTGTCCGATTTTTTTAATTTATTATTTATTTATTTATTTTTAATAATACTGTCTTCTCGCCTGCAGGAAATGTTTGATGCCTCACTGAAAGACAGAGAGTTGAGCTTCAAATCGGCACCCGGTACTACCATGTTCCTGCACTGGCTTGTGGGAATGGTGTATGTCTTCTACTTTGCGTCTTTTATTCTCCTTCTGAGAGAGGTAAGGCGTGAAGTAACACGGACTCCATCTTTTTTTTAGGGAATCATTGTGCCTCAGGTTAATTTAGCTTATGATTCAACATAACTTGATAAACGGCTTACATGCTGTGTCTCCATCAGGTGCTGAGACCTGGAGTGCTGTGGTTTCTGAGAAACCTCAACGATCCGGATTTTAACCCAGTGCAGGAGATGATTCATTTGCCCATCTACAGACACCTGCGGCGGTTCATCCTGTCTGTGGTTGTCTTTGGCTCCATTGTGCTGCTCATGCTGTGGCTGCCGATCAGGCTGATAAAAGTGCTGCTGCCCACTTTCCTCCCATACAACGTCATGCTCTACAGGTAACCATCAAACATGGGAAAAAAACGATGGGTCACCTCTCAACTAAATGTGTGAAACATCTGCTGTGTCTCTGGAATGATTGAAAAAGCCACTTCCTTTTCAGCGAGATCTCCATAAAATCGTTTAAGGACAGTTACAAAAACAGCAGGCTGTCAGTATCGTCAACAAAGGTGTTTTACTACATGGATAGGGCTGAACGATTGATTGCATTTGTGATAAAATCGCAATGTGAAAAAATTATTTTGGTTTTAAAACAGAGGATGCTGCACAGCGCCAGGTATTGTGTAAAATGTCTTGCTGCTGTTACTACCTCGTGAGGCAACCTGACAAACTTGTTTCAACATTTAAAAAAAACACCATAAAGCCTTATATGATAACTGCTGGCTCAAATGGCGACTAGCAGCGCATCACATGATCAACACAGCTCCCGACAGGGTGACTCCATATGAAACTTCGTCAAAACGGCACAGAGAAATCACTCGAGCAATAATAAGTTTTGACATGATGCCCATCACCAAGCTTGGGTTTACAGCCTTAATTAATGCACTGGATAAGCGGTACAGCATGCCATCCCGGACATGTTTTAGCCAGGTTGCTATACCTGAGCTGCATAAACAATGCAAGCAGAGAGTGACTGCAGAGCTGACAGCAGCTGTTGCCACCACGTCCGACATGTGGTCAAGTCGCACAGCGGAGCCCTATCAGAGTCTAACGTGCATTTTATTGATGAAGATTTACACCTAAAAAGTCGCTGCCTACAAACGAGCTATTTCCCAGGCGACCACACAAGGGAAAACATTTCAGCCAAGGCTCTGAAGTCTCACTCAGCGAGCGTGACAGTCACGCTTTTCGGTCTTTGTCACGCACTCCCGCCACACATTCTTAGGCTGAACATTTCTCTGGCGCGCCGCTGTCGCTATGGAAAAGGCAGGAAACAAGTACGTCTCCCATGAGTCTGAGCAGAGCAGCTATTAATAACAGCAACACTGATAATGATATTATTAATGAAAGACCTGCGACTCGTTTGTTTATTCTACATAAGATTGCCTACTATAACAGAAAGATATAATCCCTATATTTGAAAAAAAAACCTCTTATTACATCACAATCGCAATATTTGTTAAAAGAATTGCAATTAGATTATTTTTCCATATCGTTCAGCCCTAGACGAGGATTGCTGTGACTTATCCATTTAATCGTATTTTTACCCTCTTCCCTTCTTTCCCCTCAGTGACGCCCCTGTCAGTGAGCTGTCTTTGGAGCTGTTATTACTCCAGGTTGTGCTTCCTGCTCTATTGGAGCAGGGACACACTCGCCAGTGGCTGAAAGGCCTGGTCAGAGCCTGGACTGTCAGCGCTGGTTATTTACTGTAAGTCAAGCCTGAGTCATTTCTTTTTACAGATTTGTTTCTATGGCTACCTGTGCATGTCTCACCACTTCTCTTTGTCTGCAGAGACCTCCACTCTTACCTCCTCGGTGAGCAGGAAGATAATGACGCCAACCAGCCTGTGAACAACAACAACAACAACAACCCTCCGCATGGTCATCATAACAACAATAACAACCCCGCCCCTGCTGTTGGGGAGGGGCTGCATGCAGCCCACCAGGCCATCCTGCAGCAAGGGGGACCTGTGGGTTTCCAGCCCTACCACCGACCCCTCCGCTTCCCTTTCAGGGTGAGGCAATCTCATGCCGTTAAACGATATCGGGACAGATTGTGGAATCCAGAATACACGAGATGTATTTGGGAAAACAAGACTCTGTGTTCAAAGATGGTGCCTCATTCATTTGTGTAAAAGATGCTCTCTGTGCACATTTGGCAAAAGAAATCTTTCCATGGGCCTACACAAACTTGTGCATTCAAGGACCCAAAGAGAGCCAGTTGAAAGCATGTGTGCTCTTGACTTCCACTGGCTTATCTGACTGAGTATCCTCCCACACACATAAATAAATGTATATAATATATTTATCCTTTATTTATCCTGTTTACAACCACTCTGTTTCCAAAGAGTTGCAGACACAGGGGCTTTTGCAGAGGTGCATTCCTGTTTTATCTTTTCAAGTTTTAGACCCCATTCTCTCCGCATCTATTACAACAGTCTATGAAATGCCTTCACGTTACAGTGCAGCAGGAGATGGAGTTTAGTTTTGCGGTGTGTCGTATATGAGACCTTTTTTTTTTTTTTTTTTTTAAAAAAACATGTTCTCTTTTCCCCAGATTGTGTTGCTGATTGCTTTCATGTGCATCACTCTGCTCGTGGCCAGTCTGGTGTGCTTAACCCTACCAGGTGAGGTGTGATGCATGCACTTAAACAAACTCATTTTCTACTCTCTTGACCCACTCCCAAACCTAAGTTAAAAGATGTGTGTTTGTACGAAGCAGGGTGTTTTCTCTGATCTATTTTAAGTAAGGATAGTCATTTTTCTCCTCCACAACCGTTATGAAGTTGGCACAATGAGGACGTTTGTTTTGCCGCCTCTCTTTCAGTGTTCACCGGCCGCTGGCTGATGTCCTTCTGGACTGGAAATTCCAAAATCCATGAGCTGTACACAGCAGCGTGTGGCCTGTATGTCTGCTGGCTTTCTATCCGTGGAATCACGGTTCTGCTAGCCTGGATGCCACAGGGACGCACCGTTATCGTGCGCAAAGTCCAGGAATGGTCCCTCATGGTCAGTATTAGTGAGCATCGGTGTTAAGTGTTAAATAGTTTCCTTTTCCAGCCATTTGACTGTTTTGAAGCTACACCTTAGTACAGAGTTTAGTTGCTTATCACAATCTCATTATCTGAAATCCAAATCCAGATTTGGAGCTATTATCAACCTTTCCAGCGATTGCAGATTTTCACCTCATGAAGGAGAGGCCACCCATGCTTTTATTAATTGTATATCCTCACTTGTTTTGGTAGATCCTGAAGACCCTTGTTGTGGCTCTGCTGGTTGCTGGTGTCATTCCGCTGCTGCTGGGACTCCTGTTTGAACTGGTCATCGTGGCCCCGCTCAGGGTACCTCTGGACCAAACACCCCTCTTTTATCCCTGGCAGGTATGATTATGCCCGTACGTCAGCTTTTAACCGGCAGGATTTCGTGAAGGTACTGTGAAGCATTAAGGAGTTCTTTCATTTCTGTTCACCGGCAGGACTGGGCTCTTGGAGTGCTGCATGCCAAAATCATTGCTGCCATCACTCTCATGGGCCCTCAGTGGTGGCTGAAGACTGTCATTGAGCAGGTAAATTTTTTATCAATGTTTGACACACAGTCCTCTCCCTTTTGACCAAGTTTCTATTGGGAATTCACTGCCGACATTTTAACACTACCATACTCTGGGCAAGGCTTGATAAGAATTTCTCGTATATATATTTCTATGAATGGATTTTAGAACAATAATTCAAGACGAATAGTTTTTTTTTTTTTTTTATGCTTACAGCTTCAAAAGAGGCAGAGATTTCCTAAAAAGAGATAAGTGACGTTATACTTCTCCTAGGTTTATGCTAATGGAATCCGAAACATTGATCTCCAGTTCATAATCCGAAGGCTGGCAGCTCCTGTCATCTCAGTCCTGCTGCTGTCCCTGTGTGTACCGTATGTGATCGCTGCTGGAGTGGTCCCTGCTGTTGGTCAGTATCTGAATGAACTTTTCGTAAGGTTTAGAGTGCTCATTACAGTGGCTAAAGAAAGAGAATAAAGTTCCCCTAAACCATTTGCTGAAAACGCTCAGTTTGCATCTGATTCATCCTGTTAGTAACTATTTTCAGTCAAGTTATTAACAGGATTCACAACATTGTTGCAGTCAATTATTCTTAAAGTGAAATGTTACAGGATAGAAGCGAGTAAAGTTCTAAATCTGTTTTACAGGAGTGACCCCAGAGATGGAAATTCTAATGCAGAGAAGGATCTACCCGTTCCTGTTGATGGTGGTGTCGCTCATCGGCATCCTTTCTTTTCAGATCAGACAGTTTAAACGCCTCTATGAACACATCAAGAACGACAAGTATGTACCGCTTAGCATATGCAGTGGATCAGTTTTTGTTTTAAAACATCAAGCTTGTATCTATCAAAGTTATCTTCTTAACTTTAAACTTGTGTTTCAGTGTATGTAGTTATGTTCTGAGTGTAAAACTGTCATTACAACAGAAATGAAGTATTGATTCGTGTTGATTTCTGTTCATGCAGGTACTTGGTTGGCCAGAGGCTCGTCAACTATGAGCGGAAATCTGGCAGAGCAACTTCAGTCCCACCTTCCAACCCAGTTGCAGAGTAAACCTTTGTGCGTCACCTTGCCACCTTTTTTGCTCCAGTTACCCTGTCTATACCCTCCACCTCCATTACCCTGTCCTTTGATTTTTCAGCTCAGTCCTCAGATCCTTTTGAATCTTCAGTGGATCTTGTTGGATTTGATGGATGATGTTCGATTTCCTTTCAGACCCATCGAAGATGGGGTTGGAAAATGTATTATAGTCCTGATGATGGGACTGCAGAGTAATATCTCAAACAAACGGTGTAGGCAGGTCTGATTTGAAGCCCAACATCTGTATTGTCATTCATGCCTTGCTTTGTAAAGTGCTGCCTGATAATTGTACATGTGTAAATACTTTGAACACAGACTTTGTCTCATGAAAAAGGACAGTTGTGTAATAATGCAATGACCATTGTACATCTTAAGTGTATGTATAATTTATTAAATCAAAATTACAGTTTATCTTTTATGTTGTACTGTTTTTAACACAGCATGGATGGTTCAACTGGTAAGTTTTAATGATACGGTAAAGTGTCCAGCTCAGAATCAGATCATCTAATTGGTACCTTATAGCAATCATGTAAATATATCATTGTTTATTCAGACTTGAATTTCCATGATGATCAATTGGTACAAAGCCATTTTGGATGACGTCATTCAAATACTTAAGTGATTTTTTTTTTACAAACAAAAGCTTTGGAGTCATATGAGGCATACTGGAAGTAAGATCAGTATAGAACGGGGGGTGGAGTGATTGTATCGTCCTTTGGTACAAGTGGAGATGAAAGTACAATTCCAAATTTCTCTGCGAGAACAACAGGGATTTCTTCATCTGCTAGATCCTTAGTTGTGCTTTCCAACAAGCCTCCTGTTCCTTCCGACGGAAACGTGGTGGTTGTCAACCTGCGGCCCATGTAAGTGAGCCTTCCGTCCGGTTTTAAAACTGTGCAGAGGGACTTGCAGAAGAAAATGGAAGAGGGAGAACTCTGGTGGTACTGGCACATCTCAGTGAAGTCCCCCAGACACCGAGGTTCAAGAGTGAACTTGTAGATCTCAGTCCAGTCGCCATCTTCACCTCTGTTTTCCTCCTTTTGCCACTCCAGAAAGTGCATCCTCATGTCCTTTCTAAGGCGATAAACTCTGTGGCCCAGCTCCTGGAGGCTGCTGGTGTCCAGCGAGAGGGGGACGCTGAACCCCGGCACACCGAACCCGACGTCGCACAGCCACCGCTGTCCCTCGAGATTCACCATTAAGATCAAATGGTCAAATGGAGGCCCGTAGCGACCTGTTATAGAATTCTTCACCTGGCCCGAGAGTATGGTGACCTGGAAGCCTAGTTTGGTCAGCAACCAGGAGAAAATAGAGTTATTCTCAAAGCAAAAGCCACCTCGGCGCTGGTTTACAATCTTGTCGTACAGAATGGGGAGGTCAATCTGGGCACGTCCGCCGCTGTGCACGGTGAGGTTTTCAAACGGCACCGTCAGCAGGTGACAGCTGTGAACCGAGCGCAGCAGCTCCAGGCTGGGCTCCGCTGTGGACCCCGCAAATCCAATCCGCAGTAAATACCTCTCCACATCCATGTCCACGGACGACATTTTCGCCGCTCGCCGTAGACGCGCGCCACGTCACTTTCGCTTTTCTTTTAAACTTTTGTCCCAAAAAGGCACATTCAAGCGAGGCCAATAATACCCGGTCAGTGGACAGTTTAAGTGTAAAGCCTGCTGTACAGTGCCACGTAGAAGGGTTCAAACTTCAACGTACATCTTCCTGGAGACAGTCATAAAACACGTGACAACGTTTGGCACTAATGTTTTTTTAATTTAAACTCGCATCACATGACTGTAAGGAACACACACTGTTATACACTGACACCAACGGGGCATTTTTTTGGAGCACGTACTCAAAGTGAAACAGACGGTGACGATGTAAACGCGATAAAACATTCAGTATTTGCACTTAAGAGAATTAAAACTATTCATTCATACCGTCCAAAATAAATTGGACGTCGACCAGTTTTGGGGGTTTTTTTTGTTTTCATTTTAATTTTTTTAACAGACCGCCTCCTGTCTCGTTTCGCTCAAGTAACGTCACATGTCGACACTCCCTTTTTTTTTCCCCAGCAGAGGGGAAAAGATGGCGCCTACACACGTACTGAGATGCTGTCAACGGGGTTTAGCATGGATACCTGTGATATTTATCGCCCTTGTCGTCTGCTGGTCCTATTACGCTTATGTGGTGGAGCTTTGTATAAGTAAGTCAATGTCTTTCTACCCTCTGTTGCATTTTTTTACAGTCAAACGGGGTTGTTTCCATTGTACCGTTCACACAACCATACAGCTGCTGCCATCAGGAAGTGAATGCAGTGCAGCTCAACAAAGGTGTTGTTAAGTCGAGATACAGCGAATTATCTCATTATTAGCTGTGGGCTCACTTTAATTTCAGGGGGAATGTGTTTTGGCGACAGAAAAACTTTCGTTTTTGTTGTTCACAGAGCTGAGCCTCTTGGCTTTGTGGTTTTTGTGTCGAGCTGAATAGAGTCTGAGTGGAGAATGGAAATGCTAGCTAAACGGTATTTGGCCGGCTGACCACATCAGTACTTTCTTCCTAAATAGACTGCTGGGACCAGTAATTAACTTGGCACATTGGTTTAGTAGCGAGTTGTTTAGGCTCAGGCGGATTTTTTTCCCCTATTAAATGAGGGATAGTGCTGTAACTTTGTCAGTAAATGGAGGAAAAGAGACGATTTGATGGGCTTGACTTATGAATTATGCACAGCTCGTGTATTTTTAGTGTTTTCAATTTTTGTACCATCACAAATGTACCCCTACAGAATTTAATGTCGGTGTCTAATGTTTTTTGTTTTCGTACGTCGTGGAAATTAAACAAAAGTGCAGTTTAAATGCCTATAAGTATATTTCAGAAAGCCTCAGTCTGTGTTTAGGCTCTATAATAGTGCTTTCCCATGTAATCCCCAACCTACAGAATATATAACATGAACTGTCAAACTGTCTTTCTTTAAAAGCCTCGCGTTTTTGTCATTTTCATTTGAAAAATATTCAGAGAAAATTCCTATTTCCACAGCAAATTGAGTAAAGTTTTTTTTTAAATTTATTTTTCCTCGGAGGAAGTTCGGTTTACATAAAATCAAAATTTGAACTCAAAACTTTGTTCCTGACATTGGACAGAGCAGTGGATAAAGCAATTGAATCACAAGCTCTGTCTGCTGAATGAGACGATGAAAAGCTCCCGAACGTCTGAGCGCCAGACGTCTGCAAAGCTCCTGAACCATGAACCGTGCGGTTTCATGATTTTGTCCATTAGAAGGAGGTTGGATAATACAACCTTTTATTTAAAAGGAAAATGCCAGCTGATCACTTTGATCGTGCTGTGGTCTTTTATTTTGTCTGGCATGCTTTTGCAGCAAATGCAAGATGGATGACTTCTACAATCCTCACTTTCCCTGTTTAGCCTACTGCCAAACCTGCTGCCATTTATGTAAATGCATCAATTGTTCAGTATAGTTGATGGGCTAACGTTTACATTTTCTCTTTGTCTCTTGCAGTAACCATTCCCAGTATAGGAGAGAAGAGTAAGTGTTCCAAGAAAAAGCAAAGCAACATTTATTTAATCCATTCTGACTGATTTGCTCAACTGTGCCCTGTGGCCTGTTATTGGGTTAATCTCCCTTAGGTCTGTTGAAATGTGCTCTGTAGAGTTTTCTAAAAAAAAAAAAGGGCTGGCACAGAAACTGTGCTTCTTCTCAAAGTGCTTAGGCTTTCCTGCTAAAAGCCCAGCAACTCCCCCTCAATCAGCATTAGTTATTTCCATTCCTCTTTCATTAATCATGTAGATGTACAGTTTCTTCTTCTAGCTTCCCGCCTTAGCAACAGTAGCGGTGTTCAGCGTTGATGCACAAATTGGACTGATTACGTTGTTTTCACCCTCCAGTTGTCTACCTGATCTTCTTCCACCTCTCCTTCATCATGTTTGTGTGGTCTTACTGGAAGACCATCTTTACCAAGCCTGCCAACCCTTCCAAAGAGGTATAATGGCCCAACTCCCTGGAACAATCCGTCTCTGTCTGCATGTCTGTAATCCCCTGTCTCGATGCCGCTCTTTCCCGCCCCAGTTTTGCCTGCCAAAGGATGAGAAGGAGCGTTACGAGAAGGAGGAGAGGCCCGAGTCCCAGCAGGAGATCCTGTGGAGAGCTGCCACCAGCCTGCCCCTGTACACCCGCACTGGTGCTGGAGGTATGTCTGTAACATCAGATGTTAATGAGATTGAATTTGCCTGTGTTAGAGCTATGCAGTTATGACAAAAGATTGCGTTTCCATGCTGCAGCAATCCGATACTGTGACCGCTGTCAAGTCATCAAGCCGGACCGGTGTCATCACTGCTCTGCCTGTGACATGTAAGAGAGTCATATTTACTAACGACCAGCTGTGAGAATTCTTCATGTTTTAGCCAGTATTTGTACTAATCGGAGTTTTTACAACAAAGTGGGTCTTTTGCTTTTAAATAGTTTTTTTTGCTGTATGTGACAGGTGTGTGCTGAAGATGGACCACCACTGTCCCTGGTATGTAAGACCACCTTCCTGCTTCTGCCAAAAACTGTTCAAATGGCTAATTATGTGCATTAATTTCATTGTCAGACCTTAAATAGCTTGTGCAGGCTTTGCTTAATGAACCTCAGTAGCACCAGAGACCTCCCTTTTTAATTACTTTTGAAAAAAAAAAAAGAACTGTTTGGTGTTTTCTTTCCAGAAGCACAAAGCTTCCACCTTTTGTAAATGTTGAACTTGATAAGATTCCCTCTTAGTAAGTGATATCAAATGTGACTTTTGTGTGTCTGCAGGGTTAACAACTGTGTAGGCTTCTCCAACTATAAGTTTTTCATCCTTTTCCTGGCCTACTCGCTGGTCTACTGTTTGTTCATTGCAGCAACAGTTCTACAGTATTTCATAAAGTTCTGGACAGTGAGTAAACCGTGCAGACACGTCCGTGAATATGTGTTGAATATGAATATGTGTCTGCAGATGCAGATTTGGGTGCATGGCAAAGCCAGGATGAGCATCCCTTGAGTTGGCTGTGCATGGTGCTGACCTCTCCCCTCCTGTGCTGCGCCTCTGTTTTCTCCGTCCTCTCTCAGCTTTCACCCCCTGACCCCTCTCTGTTTCCCCCCTCTGTTATCCCAAGTTGTCGCACACTGGACCATTGTTCTCTGATCTCTCTCTTCTGTCTCCCTCTCCACTATCAGTTCCATCAGTCAGACCCTCTTATGCAGTGGCAAACACCTCCTCTCCTTCCTCTGTTTTCTCTCTTTTAGCAGGACCACTTTCATTTCCTCTCTCTTCTTCTTCTTTCATCTCTTTGTTCTCTCAATTCTTGGCACATTTTCTACCTTCACCCACTCTTTTTTTCCGCTGTTTCACTGAACTTGGCCGTGACCTGAATTTGCTTATTAGTCCCCCACCCCGCCCTCCCACCTGTTTTCTCCTGGTGTTGCTAACCAGTCTTGTTTCTGTTTGTACTAAAGCTTTGCCGGAGGAAATCGGCAGAAAACTGCCCAAAGGTAACCGAGCCACCCTCCGAAGCCTTTAGTGTTGAAGCGCGTCTCCATCTATGCCATCGTGGTGTGCATGCAGTGACGTGGCTCACACACGACTCCTCTCATTTCTCCTATCGCTCTGTCTTTTTGCGTTCCCTCTTTTATTTTCCTTCTGTTCCATAAATATACTCAAAGTGAATTTGTTATTGATTCCTGTCTCGCTTTGCTCTTCTCCCATGTCTTCCCCAGAATGAGCTGCCAGACACTCATGCCAAATTCCATGTCTTGTTTCTTTTTTTTGTGGCGGCCATGTTCTGCATCAGTATTCTGTCCCTCTTCAGCTACCACCTCTGGCTTGTGGGGAAGAACAGGTCCACTATAGGTAAGAAACGCTGACACATTCAATAGGTTTTTAACTCGTTTTGCTTGTTGAGGATGTGAACATTTATTTCTTTAGGCTTAAAATGTCAGTTGGCACTTCAAAGAGGACTAATAGATTTCTATACATCTGTCTTTAGACATGAAGTTCAAATTAAAGCAAGTCGAGCTGGAAAAAAGTTGACAAGTAAATGACACTTCTTGAAATGCCACTGAGGTGTATGTGTCCAGGTTTCAGTGCTCATATTAGACTCATGGTACATGCTTATGTACGTGCTCGTGATTACACTGTAGCTCATCTTTGTCACCACCGTTTCATTCGTTCATCTGTTAATCACATGATCAAATGTCAGACTGACTTCATGAACAGGTAAAAAAAAAAGAAAGAAGAAAAGTCATCTTGTATCAACTTCAGCTCCAGTTCAGTGGATTTTAGCCGTAAGAAGCCATTTTTTGTTTATAAATTAGTGGAAAATTGACTTTAAAGTACTCTAGCTTCAGAAGAATGGATGAACACATGAACAAAAGTTTAAAAAAAACTTAAATGATAATAAAATAAGATAAATAATAAATTAAATACTTAAAAATAATAATAATTTGTGACTGTTCAGTGAAAAACTGGTGCTCATCAGTTCATGAGGCTGAGGTGGATAAGATGCCTTTTAGCTTTTTCAGCCGCTTAAGAGAATGCCATCTTTCAGCCTTTTCATCTCAGTTAACACAAGGACTAGAGAGAGAAAAGACTGAATTCACTGTGCTTCTCAAACATAACAGACAGCTATCTGGCCGTCCAATTTTTTTTTAAAGGTAGAATGTGACATTTACCAGGTTTATTTTTAGTGTTTCTAAATATGAACTCAACCCTTTCTGTCCGTACTAATGTCTGTGTCACAGCTGAAGCACAGGCTCGACGTCCTCCAATCTGTTGTCCGACCCGCTCTGTTTGTTGTTCCCCTGTTTTATTGTTTAATGACCTTCTCTGCATGCTGCTCCCTCCCCGCAGAGGCATTCAGAGCACCAGTGTTTAGAACGGGCTCTGATAAGAATGGCTTCTCTCTGGGTTTCCGGAAGAATATCGCTCAGGTCTTTGGAGACCAGAAGAAATACTGGCTGTTGCCCATCTTCACCAGGTAAAAGACAAACGTGTAGTTTAACCAATTAATTTGGTTTTACACTTAAAGAAAATGGATGTTGTTCCAGCGCAGTGAATATTGACATTTCAGGTTGTTGCAGCTGCTGTGGAAATCAAAACCCATCCACAGCGTGTTTGCCAATCCCTAATCTTTAGTGTCCTTCTTGCTTCCCTCCAGCCAGGGCGATGGGCTGACGTTCCCCACCCGGCTGGTCAACACCGATGTGGAGCAGGCCACTGTGACACTGCATCCAGAGCCCAATAGAAGGTGACATAGAAAATACATGGTATGCAGCCCCTGTAGTGTTGAAACTGTGCTAAAGATGCTTAATTTTGCAGCGTGGCTGACGTAGCTGTCCCTGTGAGCCCACTCAGCGAGTCTCAGAATCGCCTTCTTAGCAACGAGCAGCACGCCAACAACATTGCTGACCAGCTGGCTGATAACGCCCTCAAACCAGGTGAGCTTCAGTTTAAAAAAGGCTGGACGATATATAAAATTGTAGATTTGTGCGTTAAGAATTAGACATTTCATTCAGTTTCATTAGATATTAGCTAATACTGAATTTGATTACCGCAACACGTCTCAAAAACGTTGGCACAGGACGACGTTTACCACTTTGAAGCATCCGCTCTTCTTTTAACAACATTCTGTAAACATCTTTTGTTGGACTTTTGGGAGAGGAATTGTCTCTTGGATGTAGGATTCTAGCTGCTCAACAGTCCTGGGTCTTCTTTGTTGTATTTTGTATTTCATGAAGCTCTGAATGTTTTCAGATGGTGAAAGGTCTTGACTGCAGACAGGTCAGTCCAGCGCCCAAACTCTTCTACTCGGAGGCCGTGCTGTTGGAATAGATGCAGAAAGAGCTTTAGCTTTGTCTCGCAGAAAAATGCACAATCCTGATAAAGTCTTATTCGAATGGGAGTATATGATGTTCCAAAACCATTCAGCATCGGTTGTGCCTTCCTAGATGTGTATGTTGTTAATTCCATTGGCGCTAATACACCCCCGTACCGTCAGAGATGCAGGGCTTTTGAACTGAGCGTTGACAACAAGCTGCAAGGTCTCTCTCCTCTTTAGACTGGAGGATGTGGCATCCATGATTTCTGAAAAGAATGACGCATTTAGGTTTTTAAGCTTTGGCCCATAGAATACTGGTTTCTTTCTTGCCTTTAACCTGCATTTGTCGATTAGACAGTGAGTTGTGTGAGCAGAAAATGATTTCTGGAAGTGTTCCTGAGCCTGTGCAGTGATCTCCACGACAGGGTCGTGGCTGTTTTAAATGCAGTCACTCGAGGGTTGGAACGTATCTGACACCTAGTCCTGTTTGCCAGGCATGTCCCTTGCTCAAAGAGAAGTCTCCAGATTCTAAATCTTTCCAGATTTTCTAAATCTTTTGATGATTTAATGTACAGTAAATGATAGAAATGTCAAAGTCTTTACAATTTTATATTGAAGAGCATCGCTCCACAATTTGTAGATGCAGCTTTTAGCAAACTGCTGAGTCTCCGCCTGTCTTTACTTCTGAGACTCTGCCTCTCTAAGGTGCTCTCTGTTCGTTTTACGAGTCTGTTGCAACATGTTCTTCCAGCTTTTTTTTCTTACTCCTGCCCTAATGTTTTTGAGACCTGTTTCACAATTAACTAAGATTTTTTTTTTACTAAGTAAAAAGAAAAAAAGTGCACTTTAATCGTTTGATATTAACTGAATATTGGTTTACGGTATTTTCAGATCATTGCATTCTCCCTTCATTTGCGTTTTACACTTCCAGCGTAACATTTATCCCATGTTCTGTTTGGCTCCACAGCTGACAGTGACGCAGTTACAGTCTCTATGGAGAGTGAGTCCTAACCAGGTAACCAAAGTCAGCCACTTTTGGTTTTTCAGAGCATTGAGCAAGTTTTGAATCTCACTTCTTATTTTTTGCCGTTTCCTCTCTGCCACAGGAGAAACTCATCAGTCATCTAATACGATGCCTTAACCGACAGTTTAGCCCCAAGAGCGAGTTCATCCACACAGACCTGTAACTATGGAAATGCACTCTACTGACCGTCACAGCACAGTGACGCTTTTATAGCAGTTCTGCATGTAGTCTCATAAGCATATCTCACAGCCACCTCCATAAGAAATATGACACGCGCTTGTTCCCAGTCTCGCTCACACGCACACACTCATATTCAGCTTTCTATATATTTCCTTGTGCTGTTTTTTTTCTTCTCACAAGTGGAAGATTAATCGATGAAGAAAATCTCAACAAACTCGGAGGGACTTGGAGCATCTCTGTGTTTTAATGATGCAACATTTTGTGCCAAAGCCTTCTGGAAGCACCGAGAAGTATCGTACAGACACAATGCTGCAGTGAAAAGGGTGTGAGGGGCGGGGCGGGGCGGGCCGGAGCAGCGCAGCGTGTAGGTTTCTTTAATGCAGTGGAGATGGATCAGTCCACTGTGTGACCTGTTTTTGTGTCTTATTTTTTTTAACCGATAATGTTGGAACGCATCTACGGTTCATGGATTTCCACCAAAAACCTGGACTGTCTTCCCAAGAACTCTACTGCACGGCTCAGTGGAGCAGCGAAGACGAAGTTTTGGGTGGCAAGTTGGATATCAGAGCACAAGATGGCGCATTTGCACTTTGTTGATTTTTAGCGTCCATCAAAAAAAAAAAAAAAAAACTACGTGCTGCTTTTTTTTTTTTTTTGTTTGTTTTTTTGTTTTTATTTTTATCTGAAATCGTGTCCATCCGTTGTTTGACAGATGTTTGATCATGTAGTTTAATGGTTTATTTTTTGTGTGCGTGTATGGGATAGAATGTGTAACAGTTGAAGTGGCAGTCATTCATTTTTATTTTTCTAACAACTAAAAGGCACTAAAAGAAAAAAAAAATTGAGCTTTGTGTCTTTGAAGCCAACTTGGTGTTAAAACATGCTGCTCAGTTTACCAACCGTGTTTCACACAGTGCAACGGCCCACATCCCATCACTACCTGTTCTGTAAGAATCTGACCTGTTTTTCTACAACTCAGATATTTTCAAACCCGACCAAGACACCAACACGCATTGCCAAAATAAGGGCTGGAATGTCAGGAGGTCTGACATCTGAACCTAAAGTGTTTACAGCATCTTAGCTTTATCTTAACCTCACTGGCCAGGGTCATCATAACCAAACTTGTTATCAGCGGCATATGTGAGACAATATTTTTCTACATCATTCATCCGTCTCTCTTACCTGTTGCGGGGCATGATGTCGTTGTAATGCAAGTGCAGACCAGCGGGTGGCGACAAAAACTCTGCTCACACTCAGTCAGAGAGTTCATCACACGAAGGCTGGGCTCAAGTCACGTCTAATTTTACAGGTGCAGCTTTCCCCCTGGATTGACATATTTTCTTCGGATGCATTTGTTATGCATTGCTTTCCTTTTACCACTTATTTGAATTTACTTTGAAAGTGAGTTGAGGCATCAACTACGGCTTCTGCTCTCGTTGTCGCTGTGTGATTTTTGGAATAAGCTCAGTGTTGTGAAAGGTCGAAGGCCTCCGATTGTATAAAACTTTAAAGACTGGTTATCTTGTGACTGTGTTTAGGCAAAAGCTGTAAAGAAAGTTTTTTTGTTTGTTTGTTTTTATAAATAACCATTTCTTCAGAAAGGACTCCCGTCCTTTTCCACAGCATTACTTTAAAGCTTTCAGATTAACGGTGAAGAGCTCCTGATGTGTGCTGTTTCTCTGATCGCGTCCCTGCCTGTTGCTGGACACAAACTCCTGAGGTAAACAGACTCAGAGGTCCATGTTTACAGCGTTTTCTATTGTACAGAGTCAGCTTGTATTGTTAAAAGTGTTAAAAGTGTCATGTCCCATCTGTGCTGAATACACCACAGACGGGACAGCGAAGGCATTTGATGGGGAAAGTTGGGCTTGTTCAGAACAGCCTGCTCTTTGGACTTTATATATTCCCAGGTGTATTTATAATGACACTTTAAGAACCTGCAACTAAGTAGTAGATGAAATTACTTTTGGAGATTATCATCCAAGCCAAGGTTATATGTGTGCAGACGTTTTCTTATAACCACACAGAGACTTTGTGGAAGTGAAGGATTTTTAAACTTTTTTTCTTTTTCTTGTCGCATATGTAAGGAACCTGGCATGTTCCGGCTCACTAACGCTGATTCTGAAACCTCTGCCCTATTTCGTCTTGTTTTACAGTTGCCTATATTCTCCGGCCTCGAGGCTAAGTGTGCGTGTATTTTGTAACGCTTCAGTGAGTGTTCTCTTTTGTATAATTGGCGTCTTTGGGAGGAATGCTTCTGTGCAGCCATGAGATTTTTACTCATCTGTCAACATAACTGTCAGACTCTGGCTCAAAAAGGCATGATGGCTAACTGATGTTAAAATGTGTGCAGTCATATCGGGGATCGTGACGTGTTTTTTTTATATATATATATATATATACACATATATATATATTTCAAACTATTGCAAGGTGTGTGTCATGTTTTTCAATTAGCTTTACTCTGGTCTGTATAAAACTGAATAATTGAAGCCATAAAACCTCTTTTGAAACCGGAAGAATCTGAAAATCTCATTTCAGTTTAATATCAGTTTTGTGGGGGGGGGGGTTAAACTCAAATGTAGACTGTGTCTGACTTGACGTGCAGGTTGTAGCCTATCATAACTTTGCTTAGCGCTACATTTTGCTCTCTTTTTGTCCTATTTTACAATGTGTGTGTGTATATATGTTGATAATGTAAGAGAAAGACGACATATTTTTCTTTTCTGATTGATTTTACTGTCCCTATTTTGTGGATGAAGTACACGCCTCTGTACAATTAACGTGAAAATAACAATAAATGTCTTTTTTGTTTTTTGGTTTGTTTAAACCTCCAGCTTAAATTTTCTATCATATTTGAGATATTCCCGCGCTGGCTGACTGACTGACTGACTGAGGTATGCTACCTGACACAAGCTGTGGACTGAAAATGATTGCCAACAGAGCTTTGAGGGGTGAATCTACCCTACAGCCCAACCTCAACATTACTGAAGCAGTGTGGTATCATCTCAACCGAGAACAGAAGAGAAGGCAGCCGGCATCCAAAGAAGAGCTTTGGGACGATCCTGCAAGAAGCCTGGAGAACTATTCCTGAAGACTGTTTAATTAAAGGACAGAACGCTTGTCTCCGAGGGTTCAAGGGTGTGATGAAGAATAAAGTTCAGACTAAATATTGACTTTCAAGCTTGTTCGAACAGTCTTGTTTTTGTTGTTGTTTGTTTTTGGTTTTTTCCTCCCTGGCATCCAGCTTTCTTTCTGGATAAAGCCTGAAGCTATCTCCACCCTCAAACAGTGCAACGGGTGACTTGTGCAACCTCAAGCTGGCAGCCTCAGTTTGAGGTGTGGAGCTGGCAACCGAGCTCCAGAAAATGTTCTAATCTATTGCCCCACACTGCTCGATTTTAGGTGCAGCTTCCTCTGGAGACACACAAAATGTCTCTATGTCACGTATCCTGCCTTTTTTTTTTTTAAAGAGCTGTAGCTTGACTGTGATTTAAGAAAAAAGAAGTGGAATTAGGTGCTTAACTGCAAAAAACGAATCTTTAAGGAAATGTGGATGAAGTGGCTGTAATCTTTCCGTAAATATTACTGTGGTTGCGTACCTTAGCTACATTAGAGTAAGAAGAGTGGAGTTTTTACAGTGTCCAGTCAGTCTGTTTCCCACGTGCAAGCTGTGGCAGTTCCATTCAGCTTTTTTTTTTTTTTTTTTCCCCCTACACAGAATAGACTTCCTGGGTTGAATGTGGAAGGAAAAATTTTTTAAAAAGTTCCCTGTTACAAACAAACATACAAATACCTCACCAGCAAAGTGGCTTAAACAGATAGCAAACGCCACGCTTCACTTCCACCGGATTTACACTAAATATCCTCTGTTTCACTATGAAAGTGCCAGTCATCATGTGCTGGCACCATTTGCGGTAAGTTGTTCTCACTAATCGTTTCTGTGAAGCAGACCCCAGTATTAACATCTGCATGTGATAAAGCCCTCTGGTGATGGCTTAACTGCGTGCAGCCTTGTTCTGTCAGCCGGAGACAGTGATTAGGAACAGTAAACAGAGCTCTGGCCGCAGATCAGTCAACACTCTTGGAGGACTTGATTTTAGGAGCCCAGTTGATCATTGACCTTTGCTATCTTTGTGACACCAAGGCCCTTGACTTGTGCTGTACCGGTGTTGCTGCTGACCGCCCTGCTCCTTCGCTCCAGTCCCTTTTCATCCTCTTGAGTGAGAATATTTCCCCTTTTGAGAAGTTGCCAGAGATGACTGCTTACGCAAACCCAAACGTAGGACATCTGCCGTGCAGACGCCAGTGCAGCCCCAGTTGCTCACATATATGTTTGCCATCAATATTTCTGTGAGACTGTAAATCCCTACAGCAGCATTCTAGTAAAAGAACAGAAAAATGCCGAGGAACACGAGCTTCCCCTAACGCCTGCTTTCCTTGAAGCTTTCAATCTTTAACAGATCTCACCGGTTTTGTGCACGTGTGTTTGTACAGTGTGTGTGGATCCATGCTCGTGTAAACTAAAAGCTTCACGAGGTAATGAACTCTGGGTCAGTTTTTTTTGAGTCAAGGAAAACACTGATTTGAATAAAAAAAACAGGTTTGACCTCCACTCTGCCGAAGCAGCCACGGTCTCTTTAAAGACGCAGACATTAAAGCGTAATATTGGACAGAGACATCAGGCCCTACAAACAAATCTAGTTGTACAGTAAATTTTGGCAGGACACCAGAAGCAATCGGGTTCTTCTAACTTTCTAGTCATACAGAAATTGTGTTTAATGTGAATATCTGGCCTCCAGATGTGAATCATAAAATAGCAGGAGTCTGGTCAAATGAACATGGTCCTTTCAGATATTCGTCAACTTACAGACTCTGCCGAGAGAGACTTGTTCAAACTTAGGTGGAAAAATTAAGCCAAAGCTGTGTTGTGGAATTTAGAAGAAAGAGAAAAAAAAAATCAAATGGAATATTCATAGCCTGACTTTTCATATTCTTCTCTCTGTCTTTCCCAAACTCAGACCAGTCAGGACAAATGATTTCAGACTCATCTGCTGCACTGAAATGCAAAAAGGTGTGTCTACATTCAGTCATGAGCGGAAAAGTTGCTCAGACTTGAATAAAAATGATTCAGTAGTCTTTAAAGTGAGACAGACGTGGCTCATATGTGTATTTTGTAAAAGATGGCAACGTGTACTGTACATATTTACATATACGTAAAAAGATGTGGACTTCTCATCCTTCCTGTATGTTAACATTTGTAGTTGACACTCATACATTGTCATATGATGTGCTGACAGATGCTCGTTTTTTTTGCCCCTCAGACATCTAATAATCAGTCCATAATGGGTCTGAACATGCAAGGATAAAGGGAAGCCGTCTGAGTGCAAAGTCAGTTTACACTTTCAGGAGCCAAGGTTTGCCTGACTAAACAGGCTCTGATGAAAGTTACACATGACAGACATAGTGAGGGATTTTAAGATAAGAACCATTAGATTTTTCTATCAAAACAAACAAAAAAAAACCCCAGCTACTTCTGATTAGGGATACCTGACTCGGAAGCAGGTAAATTCAAATGAGATGATTTTACACTGTTTACTGGCGTCGCTGCCATTCGGTGTAAAACTGGGGAAATGGCTCAAAAGAAGCCAAGAGCACAAAAAAAATGCCTTACATGATGATACCTCCTGTATACGTTGCCATGGGAACTGTTGGACATATGATGTGAGTGCCAGGGTTGGCCACAGGCTTAGAAAGCATGCCGTGTGCTTCCAAAAGAGGTTAAACAACAACAAAAAAAGGTGTTTAACAAGGGTATCAAAAGGGTGGAATTGTGCTGTCTTACTGTAAGTAATCGAGTTTGTCGGAGGTTCAGTGAACTGGCTCAGTGAGCCACGAAAAGTGAGTTAACTACACATTAACCAGATGAGCAAGCAACAGAGTGCAACACATCCTCAAACCGACATCCTTAAACATCACACTTTCTTTTTTCATTACTTCAGAAATCACCAGCGACGCACGACTCACGGTTCAATGTCCCATGACATTGGAGGAAGGCGGGTCTAGTGACTGCAGCAAGTGCTTTTTTTTTTCCCAGTACTTTTTCGGGGTGCCAGAGAGGCAGAAACCTCTGAGCGGAAAGTTCGCAGACTTTATTGCAGTCTGTTGGTGCCGGCAGGGCAGCAACGAGCAACGACGCACTCGTGAAAACCCAACAACATGGATAATGGATCCAACCGAACTATCGACCCGCACTGCACGGGTGAAACTCCCTATGCCATGGACATCATCTTACGTGAGTACACCGGCTTCTGTGGCACAGATCGGGCTTTATGAAGGTTCGGGGAGCCTAATCTAATGAGCCTCAGTGTAGAGGGGCTGCCGGCTACTTTACGCACCAGCAGCTCCTTCCCTGCCGGAATTTTAATTAGTTTGGATGAGGTTTTTTTTTCGTTTTTTTTTTTTCTTGTATCTCCAAACTGTAGAAATGTGGTAGCAACGGAACTGGTGGCCGTTATTTATTCCTGACACAATGTATTCCCTTGAAGTCCTTGGACCCTGGGCAGGGGGCAGAGATTCTGTGGAATGTGGTCTCCTCTTTACTATCATTACTGTAACGGTCTGTATTTTTCCTTTCAGGATTATTTTCTTTATTCGCTCACCTGCATTCATTCACTTAGTTGGACCACCTGCTCCGTCAGCATCCCTTGTTTGTTTGATGACACTTTCAGATTAACATCATGGTTTCCTGTTGCTTAGTGTTGAGATATTATCATCACCTTATAAATCCTAGTCTTCATTCGCTTAATTTATCTTAACCTGCATAGAACTTAAGTTTAGATCCGTGTTTGCTCAGCGTCTATGAAAGCAGAACATTTTGTAATAAATATGATGACATTTGGTCATCGGATGCCAACATACCAATAAAATGCACAAATATAGAAACATGGATTGGACTTTAGTGTCACTGAAATCCAGTTTACCTCATTACACATCTCATTGTCAGTCTTTCATCAGGCAACTAACCCTTAAAAAGGACCTATGAAGTTATTCCAGAAGGTTTTGGACATATTTATTAATACGGACCAGCAGGAATTCATGAAACTCTTACATTGCTCTTTTACTTTTATTGTGAGGTGGTATTGTGGATTTTACACATTGCCAGATCTATTTGTAGCTCCACAGCAGTGACCATGGGTATGATGCACTTTTAAGGATAAAGAAATATTTTTTTTATGGTTTTAAGTTACATCTTAGTTTGCTGAACATACCTTGTGTTTAGAATGAGACTTCAAAATACTGCATGATATTGAAAGACAGATCATCAGCGTATGCAGAATCATAAATAACAAGACATTGCATTGCAGAGATAATGCCTTTTTAGGTCATTTCAGAAATAAGGTCTTTTGTCAGTTGTTTGCCAGCGTCTTGTCTTATTCTTTAGTCTCTTGAATTTCAATATGAACACCAACCTTAAAAATCCTGGATTACTTGTACTGTGCACAAGAGGGAAAAACTTTTACCAGAAGTCGAACAATTCACTGAACAAGTTGATCTGTATGGCCTCGCTCGTCCCCAGCTGTGTTTCACATAAAGAGGCTAAAAATAACAAGATCACAAAAGCCTGGAAATATTCAAAGTGCATGTGATTAGAACTTGGAAAAAGTTTCAAAAGTCTAATTTGCATTGGCATTTTTTTAATCTTAAGATGGCTGGACAAAAACAACAAGCTGGCACAGTGGACCACCTGAGGAGAACAATCCACGGGAGAGGAGCATGTGTTTGTGTGTGCGTGGTTTCATTTTGACTACCACAAATGACTCAGACAACCTCAGAATAAATGACGCAGTTTAAAAAGGAAGATTACTCTCAATTATGGACAATGAGCCGAAACAATGTACTGCCTTTCCTTCCATTATTTGTTTGGGGATTTGCATTAACATGCTTTTTCCTTTCTTTGAAACATCTGTTTGAGTAATCCACTTGGAAACACGCAGGTCACCTGATGACGATCTTTTTGTGTTATCTCTGGAAAGAACCCTCTGCCAGCTACTCTCGTTTGCAGTGAAACCAGTTGCACGTTTGTGCAATGGTAGCCGCAGTGTTTCCTCTGACAATCTTCTGCAAACTTCTGAGAAAAGTGTTGAAAAAGGTTTCGAATTCGCACAACGTGTCACTCTTCCACCTCTGACTGATTTTTCAAAAAGAAATCTATTCATTCATTCTTCATCAATGTAGCTCGTTTCATGATGTCAGCGTGAATTACTCTAAAACTGTTTTGTTGTTGGCTTCCTGTGTTGCCCTCCTGATTTCACAAAATAAACTCTTATGTCTGCTTTGTTACATCAGCACAACAAACAGAGTCTAACTTTGACCTCTGCATGAAGTTCATTGCTAAATAAGAAATTCCTGTCATCACACCCACCTCTTAAGTGGCTAAAACATATGCAGGAGAAAATAAATCTTGCGTTGATGCTCATATAATACTCCTTCCCAGAAGTTGGGTCTAAATCTTGTTAGGACTTGTTACACTTGGCACCAACAGAATCAAAGCTTGTATAAACTTTCTCTTTCAGTGGAACAACCTCTAGTTTTCTTTTAACTTACCCTCTAATCTTTCAGAGTTGGACATCTTTGGCATCATACTGTACTCCATACTGACCTTCATGGCAGCAGTTACCCTGTTGGTCTTCATAGAGGAATGTGCATTCATCTATAAGAAAGTTCCCGCCAATAAGAAGAGCGTAATCATCTGGGTGAATGGGGCAGCTCCGGTAAGGACAATATACAGAGGATTTAGAGGATCGTTTTCCACCTGCTACAGTGGGAGAAATATATAAATTGATGCTCACTTTTTCTTTTTCTTTTTTAGGTGATTAGCACCATGTCGTGCCTGGGGTTGTGGATGCCCAGAGCCATCATGTTTACTGACATGACCTCTGCCTGGTAGGTTTTTCTTTCCCTCACTTCTTTTATAATCTGTCACTGTGCTGTCAGTGTGTTTTTTTTAAAACCTCGCAGTGAGAGATCACGGGGATACTTGAACCTCACAACCTTCAGAGTGTTTTATCGAAAAACAACAACAGTGCTGTTGTGTAATGTGTGTGGTTTAAATTTTCTGCCATTTTCTCAACTCCTCCTGAGTCCCTCGACCTGTTTTCCGGTGTGTCTGCAGCTACTTTTCCATCGTGGTGTTTAAGTTTCTGATCATGATGCTGGAGGAGATCGGCGGTGACGAGGCCTTCCTGAAAAGGACGGGGAAACATAAACTGAGGATTAGCACGGGGCCGTGCTGCTGCTGCTGCCCCTGCCTCCCACATGTGGCCATCACACGGTAGATTTCCCAGTGCCACACACATTCTGTTGTTCATCAGCTTCATCAGTTTGCTTTTAGGTGCCTTGGTTGCTTATCTGGGCGCAGTCATCCTTAAACAACGCGCTAACTGTGAATAACTTCTTGGAGCAGATAACTCAAGCGTTTCTTTAGTATGGAAAGTGGAGCAGCCTCCCTTAATTCTTGACATAGGGGTACATCTTTTTCAATGAGTTTGTATGAAAACGTTCACATGAAAATGTGAAGGTAAAGACCTGCTTTGTCTCAAAGTTTAACCTTCCTAGAGACACTGATGATGTAATTGAGTGGAACATCTTGCGATATTGATGAAGCACAGATGGTGTTCTGACTTATACAACCATTCCGGATGGTTTCGATGTAGTTTTGAGCCTGTTTGAACAGCATCAGTGAGCCTGTGTGCATACAGTAGTTCTCTGAATACAGGTTGAACACACTCGCGGTCATTTACCTCTGTCAGGGCAGGGCAACGTCCATGCAAAGGTCCCATCGTGCCCCTCTCTGGCTGAGTGGAAACTGGCTGCACTCTTACTACATGTCACAGTTCGACAGTCTCACGGACACATTGTTTGTTTGTTTGTTGTCTTTACAATTTTTGGGGGAGATTGCACCATTTAATCGGTTGTGGAATCTCATTTTAAATGCATTCTAATGTTAAGCAATAACAAACAGATGTGTCCATCTTCTACACTTTGCTGTGCTGCTCCCTAAAGCCCACACATGAAATCCTTTTAAAAACAGTCAGTCTGCACAAGGTGTTACCGACCAGGATCAAGCCGAGACGTGTTCAGCTACTTCTTGCATTATCTGTTTATAAAAAATTATAGAGCCCCCTCATTGTAACAGTCGGTGTTGCTGTGATTGCACAATCATGTTCCAATCTTGACTTGCCTCAACCCAAAAAGATGTCTCCTTTGCCCCTCTGAATCATTCAAAAACATCCTGCGGTTTAAGTCCAGGAAGTGTAGGATTTTTTCAAATGTATTTAGAGACTCGAACATTTTGTGTGATTCGAAGCGACCATGAAATTGTTTCCTCTGTTCCAACTCCAGGCGCAGCCTCTTCCTGCTCAAGCTCGGCTCCTTCCAGTTTGCCATCCTGAAGATTGTCTTTACCATCCTTTCCATTGTCCTCTGGACCAATAAGAACTTTGACCTGAGAAACGTAAGTTGGAAACATGGAAAAGCTGAATGGCATTTCTTTGTTTATCTGTATCCCTAAGTTGTGGTATTACAGATTATTTTCCTAGCTTTTTTCATAGATGAACGAGTCATAAGATTACAGTATATTAGTGTGCCAATATACCTTTAATCTCACTGTTTGTTTCTTATTTTTGTCATCTAAAATTTCATCTGTTCTTCTATAGATAAGCAATATATTTTCAGACACTTGCCGTTAGAATGCCACAGTTGAAATCTTCTTTTATTACCCATCTTTAGACTGATGAGTAACTCCTATATGAGCCATACCGAAGCACATGAATTCATTTAGAATGGATTCTGAACTCCTATTCTTTGTCAGCAGGATGGGAGTTTATCACTGATTTATAATTCAGCCTTAGTTGCACTTTTTCTTTAATGTTACACATCAAATTTTGTGGCGTGCTAAAATCTAAGCCCCACTGTTCACACTTTTGATTTCCATTCATTTCCAGCGAGAGCAAGTGACAGATGGTCAGGTTTCCAGAGTATGTAAATTATCGGTGTCATAGGAAGATTTCTTCTTTATTTACAGATTTTAACATTTTAAAAGGCAAATTAAATCAGTGGCTTACTACAAGCAAAAGTTGAAACATTTATCATGTTCAGAGTTCAGAGTCTTTATCTTCTTTAGATGATTTCCCCTGTTCTTCCTGTGAAAAGGATTCTAGTTCTTCTGCTGTCTGGTGCATGCACTTCTCCTTTGAGATCTGTTCCAAAATTTTGGAAGAGGTTTAAAGTCCAGGGATCTAAGCGAAACCTTCACGTTTCATCTTTTTACGAGTACCCGTTGGGGATTCTTTTCGTTGTTTAGGACGATAACCCTGTTATAATGTTCTAAATCAGTTTGACTCAGCCAGTATACGGGACTCGTCTCCAGAAAGCATCAGGCTTGTATAGATGCTCTCTTGCATACTTCAGATGCTCAGTTTTGCATTGAGGACACAGAAGATTTTCCTGTGATGACTTGAAAAGATCAGGCTTTTTACAGGGCTCACCTCACTGTAGACTATCACACCATCTGCTTAAATCTTGCTGAAGGTCTTAATCCGAATAAGACTTATTATTGTCCTTACCGACAGTCCCATTAGCAGTCTTTCCACTCTTCTCTATGTTCTTATAGTATTCTTCAGCTTTCCTGGCATCATTTATTCTGTTTGTTATAACTGTTTATGGCAACCCATGCTGGTTATCGTAGAGTAATGGTATTTATAAAGTACTTATATTTTCATCTCCTTTCCTAACAATGACCACGAACAAGTCATAGCCCTAACATGCTAGAATAACTGATAAAGTTCTCTGAGATCTCAAAACGGAGTCACAGTAACAGAGGAGTTTTGTCCAAAACATTTTGGCTGCCACTGTGGCAAGCTAACATTTAATAATACGAGATGGTGAACATGAGAAATATTATATGAGCTTTGTTTCTGCATGTTATTATTTGTCGTTGTGAGCATTTTAGCATGCTAGAGTTAGCATGTAGCTAAAAATAGCCTGACAGAGCCAACATGGCCCCCCGTCCTGGTTTTTTTCTATTATTTTTTTTTTGAGGTAAGGATCGACTATTCCTTCGTACTGAAGGAGTTGATTTCATCCAGCCCTTTCAATTTAATTTAAACCATTAGACGATCAGTACTTTTGATCTGAGAAGAAAAGGGGCACTTGTCCCCAACTGTAGGAATGAGTTTGGGCCAAGGAGAGAATATGAAAGTCGGCCTTGTTATTAAACTGGTAGCAAGATGCAAACAGTTACATGTTACTGCATGCCCTTGTGTTAAACAATTACCCGACACAACTTTAATGACTATTTTGCACTCTCACCTCACAATAAAGAAGGTGAGGGTCTGTGACGCTGTGTTGCATGCTGGGACAGGAAAACCATCTGGTAAAGAATGCTCTCTCATTACTTTAGCTACTGTCATTGTTGTGATATTAGTTGGGGTTTTTTTTGGCTAAAAACTTCCAAATCTAGTGGAGAATGGAAAAAAAATGGAAAATGGATGAAGCAGAGAAGTTGGACCTAATTGACCTATGCTGCTGAAAACCAGATCTGCTTACTGATGAGCTGGTGTTGTGCCAATATCCGAGCCCCTGCAAAAATCTGTTTATGAGGAGTATATCAGGACTGAGATTACTGTAGAGGCAAAGCCTGCACTTTGAGCAAAAGAAACCCAAACACTATCCATTAGTCAGAGTTCGGGATGTGTGCGAACATAAAAAGACGCCCTCAGGGCACACAAGAGTACAATACGGTGTCAAAACAAACTACTTTGCATTCTTTGTTGTGGGGGTAAAAGAAGAACATATTGAATAATGAATGTTTTTTTTTTTGTCACCTAATGTGAAAACATTTTAGATGGAAATCACTGGAGCTGCCATATGGATCAACCCATTTGTGGGCATCTTGACAATCATTGCTCTGTGGCCTGTAGCGATCATGTTCATGCACCTGAAGACCGCCCTGCAAACGCTTAAGATCATCCCCAAGTATGCCATGTATCAGGTAATTGACTAAAGAAGCATGGCTGCACACCACAGCTGCTCCCCACCACCACTTGGTGTTGATTAGGGTCTTGGCAGAGGCAACCGTACATTTCTAGATTGTGAAATTGCCTCTTTTTTTTTTAATGTAATTTTCTAACACTGCATTTGTCAGAGCTAACACTCATGGGTATTTATGTTGGCAGCTGGTGCTGATCCTGAGTCAGCTGCAGTCAGCCATCATCAACATCTTGGCTTTGAATGGAACTATTGCCTGCTCTCCACCTTTTTCCTCCGCGGACAGAGGATACAGTGAGTCAACATACAATCAGTCCATTCATCTGTGTGATTATCTATCAGACAAGTTAGCAGCAAGTCAGTCCATGTAGCCATATATTTGTTCACCATGGGTGACTCCTTGAACTCACCTTCCCCCCCCCACCCCCTGTCTCCACAGTGTTGAGTCAGCAGCTGCTGATCCTGGAGATGTTCATTATCAAGCTGGTTACACGGCTGCTGTATCGGCGACAGTACGAACCTTTACCCACAGAAGAGCAAGACAATAATGAAAACACCAAGATGGTTGCATTACCCAGCTCTGTATAAGTAGAGAATTTATGTATGCATGTGTGTGTGTGTGTGTGAGAGTATCAGTCTTAATTTAATCTGCAGGTATTTGATTAAGACATTGTATAAATAATATGAATTATATGTAAATTACTCTTGTGGCCGTACGTTGAGGTGTGTTGCAAACCCACAAGGACTGTTTGACTGATGACACGCTCAGGTTCTTTTTTTTTTCACATTTTTGTAAGAGAACAATGTGTGTGTGTGAGTTTTTATCATGGATACCAAATCTGCTCCTGCTCATTTCATAGCTGTCAAGGTGTGATGAACTTAAGGATGTTCTTGATATTTCAGTGAGATTATTATTTGTTTTCAACAACCGCAGCAACAAGGTGTACATTTTAGGTTGCGTTGTGCCCGTTTACTCTCGCTTACTCCCAAAGTTTAAACAAACGCATCTTGGATGCAGAGGTGTTTCTATGTCGGCAGAAGGTGGATGTATGCCATCCGTCTCTTTGCTGGTCCTGTAACTGACCAGCAGCCTGTCCAAGGCGTACACTGCCTTCCACCCCCCTCAACTCCCTGTAGGATAGCTGATGAATGGTTGTTTTGAAAAGGATGGAGTGTTGAAAAAGTTGTTTTTTTACCATATCATTTAATCTAATGGAATTAAGGACTGATTATTTGTCATACCCATGCTGACATCCTACCCGTGTCCTCTCTGACCTGCTTGTTTTTACCGGAACAAAAAAACCCAGGTCTGCATAGGTCTGTAATTTCCTTTGGTATAATTTGTACTGCACATAACAGACTGTCAACGTAAAATCAAACTGGAAAAAGATGAAGCCACGGATGGATTACAGGAGGGAATTGTACACAGCCAAAAGAATGCCATTGTCCATTTGCACGTTTGAATTTAGCATGCCACTTGTTGCCTTGAGCCCCTGTCTTACAACTAGAAATCATTGCAGCGACATAATGCTCATATACTTTTTGAAACACTAAACGCAGGGAATGTAGAAGCAGTTTTAAACCGATACATATAGGTAATTGGTCAATAGTCTTATAATATTGACAAATAAGGTTATTATTTATGACGACTTGGATACAAATGATATGTTCCCCGACTATAAGCTTTACCACTCTTTTTTATATAGATATATACACATCTGTTATATTTTTGTGAGACATTTACAGATACATCATAAATGTGCTCTTCCATTCTGTGTTTCCAACCCTGAATTTCTGTCAACATAAAAAGCATTTTATTCAGATAGAAATTCAATCGATGCATAACTGGTGTCATTATATTTTTCCACTGTTACAACATCCCACCGCTAGATGGGGCTGGAGATCAAATCCTGGGGGACACCGGTACCGGTGAAACTGCAGTAATGATCTTCGCTTGTCGTTTTTACTGTTGTTAAAACGTTAGTTAGCATTACGTTATTCAACATAAAGCTTTTAACATATACAGTCTCATCTTAAAGCAGCTCTCACGAAATCCTCTTCGTGCGCTGCCCCATCAACTATATGAACGAATAAACAAGGCAACGTAAATTAGGTTGATTGACAACGCCTTTGACCAATCAGGTTGTCGCTGTTGGCCACTTTCCAGATTTAGACCAATCACCGGAGCGCCTCAAAGTACCTCCGCCAAGTGCGGTTGAGGTTAAAATTTCTGAAGTACGTGTTGTTGTAAACATCCACTGGGCCGGATGCTGCCAGATTTAACCTTCAAAATAAAATATTGGCATGTAACAGAAACGGTATCTAAGCTAATGTTGATCCCACAGACAGGGATGTTCAAATTTATAAGAGAAAATCACTTAGATGATCATATGATATTTGGCCAATAAATCACAGTTATAAGACAAAAAGTATTACGAAATTCAAAAAATAATTTTGTCCAATAACTAAATAGGCTATCACATATGTTATCAATGATGTATGTATGTTATGGGATCCCCACCAAAATGCTTTTGTGTAAGGAAGTAGATGAAGCCACTTTTTCCCAGGTATGAACAAAATAATTAGTTCCCATGATGGCACAGATCCAGATGGCTCTTTTTTGTCTTTGTTCTCAACACAGCCAAATGCTCGAAAAAGGTAAGAATCCAAAACCTGAACAAAAAAATGATAGCCATAGTGGATCACAACTGACACGCCAAAAATGAGCTGGTACTATGACACAGCAAGTACTGGCAATGATTTGCTTCAGTCAGCCAAATTCATCAAGTTAATTAACAGCCTTGGCTTTTGAGTCTGTAGTTTAAGGTGCGTTATGGGTCATGGTTGAAAATACAAAGGGGTCTACAACTACAAATATACAATTTCAAATGCCGTAAAATCATAACTAAACGGTTAAAATGACCGTCCAAATGTCAACAGGCATTTTATGAATGTATCACCGTTAAATAACAACAAATTGATAACCGGTATCTAGAATAACTTAAATCGCACGACGAGTTGCAGCGTTTTATTTTGAAAAGCTCAACAGGACACAGATCATTTATTTCCTCCAGCTTTACTTCGACGAGCCTGATCTGATCGTCTAGAAATGTAGACCCAGGAAGCCGTATTGGGAGCTGTTGGTGTATATTTTTATCGGAATCTCATGGACATTAATGTGTCGCGTCGTTTCGTGTCCGCCGGAAATGTGGACGCCGATGAGAGAGAAGCGCTGTCCGTACATCTGCCAGAGTTGCCGTGGATCATATGGACGTGTTTTTATTGACGCTCACGTCACATCCAGACATCATCATTAAACTTTCAACATGAGGATCTTCGTGTCTCTCCTGAAAAACGCGAACCCCAAAATCGAGTACTACTCCAGGTTTTCACCGTCCCCGCTCTCCATTAAGCAGTTTTTGGATTTTGGTGAGTAGTGCAGAGCTCCCATCTTCAAGAAATGACTCGCTGTTTGGGAGGGCAGCCAAAGCAGGGGCCTGTGACAGCCTTGTTTCATTCTTATCAACTGCTATCGCACATTGCCAGTGTCACATGCACGCCCTGACTTGGTATTAATAGAAAAAAGTCCACGACAAGCTGCGGTGAAACGTTATACTGAGGATGATCGGATTTGACATTTGAATTGGTTACTCTTGCAACTCACCCAGAACAGAACGAGCTGCAGCATGCAAGCTGATGGCCCTCCATGGTGGCTCTCTGGTGCATGCGTGTTTATTGTGCGAACACATGCTGGCACACCTCTCCCTACATGCAGGTGTTAACTGGGACAACAGCAAATTGTGAACACTTTGGCCCAGTTTCTCAGTGAGGGTTTACTCATCCTCTCTGGTTCTTTTCAGTCTCAAGAGCTTGATTGTTGCATTTTCTGCATAAAAGCTACGTCGAGTGTTTTTAAGGTAAGATGGGGGGCGAGAAAAAAAGAAAAGTCAAATCCAAGTTTTGTCTTGGGTTTGTTCCCAAGGCACACCTTAAGGGACCCATTGAGGAGACTCAAAGCAGAAGACAACAGTTGTCATCGCCTCCTTTTGCTGCTCTCACGGCTTTTCTTAATCCATCTGTGACTGAACGCCTGTCATGTCTGTTATGCAATATGTTCTCAAAGCTGTGGATTGTGTCATCTCAGGGTTGACATCTTGTGGTTTTCCTACCCCCGTTTTTCCTGCCAGGCCTTCCATTATTGTTATTATTGCTGACGGTGCTGAAGTTTTTCTTTGTTAGCTTAGGTGGTGGGACGGTCCCTCTCATCCTGCTGGATCATTTAATTTTTAACCTCTTTCGCAACAAGAGTTTCTTCGGTTAGAGTCTTCAAGTGACTCACAAGGCGACACGGTTGTCTGCACAAAGGTTTTCTGTCATCTCTGTGTTCCTGCCCTAAAAGCTGGAATAACCTGAACGCGGCAGATTTGCCGCCACAGTAAATCTTTACCTCTGCTTAAATCTAAGGCTAGAATCCACCAGACCTCTCTGACTCGTGGATTTATGATTTCCTAGTTTAGTTTCCATAAACTCGTGTCAGCAGACAGTAAGTCCAGCTGCGGCCTCTGAGTAAGCGTTTATGTCTCATGGACACATTGCAGCTCGGGAGGCTGCCTCTTTTTTTTGCTACACTGAAAACAGCCTTGAAAGTTTTACTTTGAAAAGTGTGAAAAACCAATGTTTATCGTCAGAAAGAAAACTACTTTCTGGTGTTTGTTCTTTCATTTTCTTTGCCCTACGCTCATTTTCTTGTTTTTTACCTGGAAAGAAGCTCCGGTGCTTCACTTAAGATCTCCTTTAGCACAGGATGCACGGAATCCTCCTTCATTAAAGAAAGGAGATGATTCCGTCCTGTAATTCCTTGTGGACGACACAGGCGTAGTGACGCTCAATACTTTTTCCCCCAGTGTGAGCAGTCTGCACACACAATATTTCACCTTTTGAGGCTTTTTTTCTTTCCTTTTTTTAATTACAAACCTTGATCAACGTAATATTCCACATGACCTCCAATAAAATATGGATGAGATGACCTTTGTGTAATGTGATAAGATTGCATTTGGCAAAGCGTGGAAAGCACTTTTCGTCCTGTATTTCTTGTACTTCTTCACTTTAACTGCTGTCGACTCGCATCACAGCTTAGTGTGATGCAGTTGTCATTGCAGCCGTCTCTTCCTGAGATCTTAAGAATTTTTCCAACCACCTCTCCTTAACGCCGTGATGTTCCATCGAGGTGAAGGATAAGAGCTCAGGAGCCTCCCAAACAGCATAAAATGACCTCCTCAAAGGTGAAATCTTAACAAATATTCCTTTTTTCCCCCCTTTCAGGCAGGGAGAATGCATGCGAGAAGACCTCCTACATGTTCCTGCGGAAGGAGCTGCCGGTTCGGCTGGCCAACACCATGAGAGAGGTCAACCTGCTGCCTGATAACCTGCTCAGCCAGCCCTCCGTCAGGCTGGTCCAGAAATGGTAAGCAGTTTTCTTTGTCTGACTGGCTGAGGATCAGCTCTACGGTCGCAGTGCTGCTGAGCAGCGCGTGCAAAAGTCGACTTCTGACCTCTGTTCGCTCTGTTAGGTACATGCAGAGCTTTGTGGAGCTGCTGGACTACGAGAACAGAAAGCCGGAGGACCCTCACACTCTGAACGAGTGAGTGCATATTGACTCAGTGATAAAACTTGTGAAAACACATGGCATGAGCGGTAAGCGCAGCTTTGTCGAGCGGCCAGCTGGTGGTACGCTGGTTTTAGAAGCTGCTGTGGAAGGGTTCCTCTTCTCTATAGCTAATCCTCTTTGTGTGCATACGTCTCTGCTCGCTGCACAGGTAACGCCGTGTGTTTATAACACAGCAAACGCCCGCCTGATAAACGGCCGAGCGTGACTGATAAACACAGACAGGAATTTGGAGAGCCTTGCTGCTTCGCCAACACAACAAGAGTTTGAAATGAAGCAGCAGTAACATTAAGATTGACGCTCGCTCTGACTGACTGAGCATTTTGCGTAGCCCCACAATGATAGAGAACCACCGGAGGGATATTAAATGTAGTGTACAATAGAAGTATGACAATCCTCAACTCATTTTCCTGTTTCTTATGCTTTTTGTTCCTTTGTTCCTTTGTTCGGTCGCCTTGTTGTCTCAGTTTCCTGGAGCTCTTGATTGAGATCCGGAACCGTCACAATGATGTGGTTCCCACCATGGCTCAGGGGGTCATAGAGTACAAGGAAAAGTTCGGCTTTGACCCCTTCATCAGCAGCAACATCCAGTACTTTCTCGACCGCTTTTACACCAACCGCATCTCGTTCCGCATGCTCATCAACCAGCACAGTGAGTCGTTTGTTGAGGCCCAAGTGTGGTGTGTGTTCGGGGGTGTTTTCACCTGTGTCTGCAGTCAGGCTTTCTCTCCGTGTTTGTGTCCAGCTCTCCTGTTTGGTAACGACACCAACCCGGCTCATCCGAAACACATCGGCAGCATTGATCCCAACTGCAACGTAGCTGAAGTCGTCAGCGGTAAGTTTAACAGCTGCTGTTGGTTATTCTGAGTGAAATCACTGTACAGTCAGGTTAACTTACATCCTTCTGATGCTTCGCTACAGTTAATATTCCATTACCACACAGAATCCCCTTTTCTTTCTTTCTTTCTCTCTCTCATGAGTTCTGTTCTTTTTTTTTTTTGGTTTCCAAGAATTGTGTGTTTGTAGTTGTTCGTGGGAAACGAGGCACATGAAGGTGTAGTGCAGACAGTGTGACTCGGTGGGCCTCTTTAATTACAAATTGCTTCCAGAGGGGTATACAGAAAATGCAGAGTCATTACGCCCAGAGCTCAGCATATAAGCAGATCGGTTGTGCACCACACTTATCCAGGTGCATACAGTACGGTAGTGAAAACCTCTCATTCTGATTTCCACAATGCATACAGTTAAACATTTAAAATTTCTGTAATGTCGGCGGCAATATTGTGTGTTTCTTTTCCCTTTCCTCAATTTGAGAATAGTGTAAAAGTAAAAGTTAGGGCACACTGTGTGGTTAGTTTGTACCAACCCCCTGCTGGCATCTATCACAGCTTGTAAAAGCATGTGTGTGTGTGTGTGTGTGTGTGTGTCCCGCTCCTTCAACCTCTATTTATCCAGAGATTTTCCGTGACGTGCAGCTCAGGGGACTGTGAGGGCCATTGTAAGAACTCTCAGCTTTATTTATGCCTCTTTAGGTAGTGTATTGTGGATTCTGAGGTTTGTCCAGGATCATTATCCTGTTGTAGACTCCATCCTTTTTTCACACTAAAGCTGTCCCACATGCAGTTTGAGTTTTCTGACTTCCCTCTGCGCTCTCCTGCCGTTCACAAAGCATTTCTCATTCATCCGTTTGCACTCGCCCTCTAAAAGAGCTTCCATGTGTGGTGCACACTCTCTATGAGAAGTAACTTGGGGCTTCTCTGTCTTGCCCTTGCCAGGATTGAACCACCAACCTTTGGATTGGTGGCATCTGTAGTGTTTCTAGGAACTGCTGAGTCGCTCCTTTCATCGCACACACATACATCCGTGATAGTTTTAAAGGGGTTTCAGCAGCATGGATCAAAAAGCTGCACTCTCTATAAACCAGAAAGGGACAGACGCTACATTAGGAAGCTAAACCTAAACAGTGGAGAGATTGGGGTTCATCTGTTCTGTCTCATCTTGCTTTATCTCTTCCTCCTCAGATGCCTACGACACTGCTAAGATGCTGTGCGAGAAGTACTACTTAGCTGCTCCCGAGCTCAAGATCGAAGAGTTCAACAGTAAGAGTTTAGTGGCACCGCGCAGCAGTAAAACCATGTGCTCAGTTTCTCTGTTTAGAGCTTATGGGTGCAGCCTGGGAATACAAATATAGCCCTGGAATGATTACGGTTCACCATCTCTTTAACTTCCAAAGAACCATCTTTGTATAATTGTATGTGTGTCTGTTCAAATCTTTATTAAAGTCCTTGCATTCTTGCCCTCCAGTGAAGGCTCCGAATAAGCCCATCCAGGCGGTGTATGTGCCCTCACATCTGTTCCACATGTTGTTTGAGCTCTTCAAGGTGAGCGGGGGAAGCCTCAGTGCCGTCAGTCTACCTAGCATGGCGCTCTTTAAATGTAATGATCTGCAGTGTGACGAGAATCCTATGAGGACGTCAGCTGAGCTTACTTAAAGAACTCTGTTTGCAGAACTCAATGAGGGCAACGGTGGAGCTCCATGAGCAGAGCAAAGAGGGGCTACCACCAGTAAAAGCAAGAGTCACTCTGGGCAAAGAGGATCTCTCAATTAAGGTAAACGGACACCGACAGCATGCATCATTGTAGAAAATATTATGTATTGTTTGATCTTCTTTATCCACCTGCTTCATTCTCTCAATCTCTTTATTTATCCCTATCTGCCCTAAGATCAGCGATAGAGGAGGAGGAGTTGCTCTGAGGAAGATAGACCGTCTGTTTAACTACATGTACTCAACTGCCCCGACGCCAAGCTTTGAGCCAGGAGCTGTCCCTCTGGTACACAAAATCCATTCACTATTAGCAGTAGTCACAAATGTAACGGTACAGCTCATGTATTTTTCATAAAGTGCATGTCATCTGGATACTTCAGGTGTTTGGTTTTTTCCCCTTCCTGTTCCTAGGCTGGTTTTGGCTATGGTCTACCCATTTCGCGGCTTTATGCCCGATACTTCCAGGGGGATCTGAAGCTCTATTCTATGGAGGGAGTGGGCACGGATGCTGTAATCTACCTGAAGGTAACTATATCTCAGTCCCACCCTTTAGTCCAAATACGACCTTGTTTGATTAGCAGGAGCTCCTTTGTCAAGCTTTGATGTTATTTTATCCTAATTTTAGCTCAGTTTTTTATTTTTTATTTAATTTTTTCTATTTATCATAATAATAGGAGATGATGGGCTTAGCTTAGCATAAACAAAAGATAAGAAAAAACACTTGTCTAACAAATCTCTATGTTAATGTTAGCTGTTTCCTCTTAGCTTCTTCTCAGCTAATTCTCTGCTGTTTTGGCAGTAATTGTATAAAGAAACTAACCGTTCCAAATAAGATAAATGACCGACAGTATTCATCGGTTCTCGTGTTTTGTTTCCTCATCTAAAGGCTCTGTCTAGTGAGTCCTTTGAGCGTCTGCCTGTCTTCAACAAGTCAGCGTGGCGACATTACCAGACCAGCCCCGAGGCGGACGACTGGAGCAACCCGAGCAAGGAGCCACGCGATGCCAGCAAGTCCATATACAAAGCCAACAGATAATTCCGCCCGGCGTGCTAGCATAGCCCTCTGCTGGGAGCCAAAATGCCTGCACTCTGCGTGGAGCATGTTCGCTGAAACGTTTCCCTTGGGTGAAGGCTTTGTTTAGAATCAGACTTGCTTTTACATTCCACTAGTCGAAGGTTTGTAAAGGTGGGAATACCTTGACTTGAATTTGGACCCAATGGCAATAACCTTCATCAGCGTAGCTTTCATTGTTGTGGTACAAAATTGAGACGATGAGGAATCTCCTCTAAAGTGTCGATCCCCACCGTCTAACCCCATTTCCAAATAGCCAGCTGTTTTGGTAAATCTTGACAAATGTAGACCTCATCCTCTCAAGCTAAATTCACCGCATTGCTGCTATCCCTCCCTGTGTTGAACCGTTCAACCTGCCTCAGCATTGCTGACCAGGCCGTTACTCCCTGTGGCTGAGTAAGCCATGCCCTGCTGGGTGAGTCTCTTTCTCACCATCAGTCAAAAGCTTGTATTATCTTTCTTCCTCTCAAAACACAGGCAGAATTGGGAGGGTTATAGTTTCAATTCAAATGCAAAGAGGAAGAGGTTTCATTTTCTTCCTTTGGGAGACGCTTCTTGATTGAATGCACAATTAGGCCAGTGTGCCACGAGCATGGCAAAGACTTTGTTTGCACTTTTTTTCCCCCTCTTCGTCTTCTTTTGTCAGGGGAAAATGGGAAAAAAAAAAAAGAGAATATTTATTGACAAGTTGCCCTTTTCATTAGATTTTTCGTGAGAGAAAGCCTTACTTCTGAAAAACCTAAGGTATATTTGATGTTTTAAAAAGAATCTGCCTTGAAGGCTCTACTTGAACGTAAAGAACGTTCATAAAGGGATAAGATCAAAATGAAATTGGGAAGATTTTTCTTTGGTTTATATTTGACTGATTTCGCTTTAGTCGCTGACTTTATTCAGCCGCCCATTTATAGACCACTGATGGTACTGATCATCAACTGACATTTCTGCTCTCAGTCCAGCTCTTATTCCCTGAGCACTTATGATATGCTTATGAAACACCACCATTCCAGCATTGTGTGGTGAGTAGCTACAGCCACACCAGCAAGACGTGTTGTAGAAATCCTTAAAGGAATGGACCTAACAAAAGAAACCGCTCCACATTTCACTCCTCAAACATGTTACTGTAGATCTGCCATGGTGGGTAAATAGCATGCTCACAGCTTGGACCTGTTATCCTAACTCTGCTTTTGGCTTCATCCTATCAGCCGTGTGTCCAATTTGTTGCAAAACTAATCCTTACAGTCTTCTGAATGAGTTTGAACAAAGCTTGTGAATTTTACAAATGCCCTCGTCTTTTATTTCCACGGCTGAGAAGTTGATACCTGTTGGGTTTTTAAATCATTGATGATTACTGTTGATTATATTTTAATGGTCATTTGTAACATTGTAGACTGTCTACTTTATTTTCCTTTATTTATGCAAGAAGAAGTAACGCAGCAGACAAAGCTGAGTGTCTAAAAACTGGCAGAGGAAATTGCGGACAAAGGAGCGGAGCATCTAATCACTAAAACGTTGCATTAAACCATTCGGTTTTGACACGAGGGTTATATTCAGGGGACTTTTAGTGCACTTTACAAACCATGCAAATATATTTGTATTTGACAGCGCTTTTAAACAATAATTTCCGAGCTCCCACTCCCCCAAGAATTAGTTCATCTGGCCAAATTCCAGGTCAGCCCTTCATAATAGCCACTTTATTTTTTTAAACGACGACTAACAAAAGAACAGACTTCGAATAGTGTGTAAAAAGCAGATGATGGGGCGTTTCATCGGTCTGAAGTGATCTCCTTTTCTCATCTCTTTTAGCTTCCATCTGATCTGATGTGAAATGAAAGAAGAATTTGCTTCTTCAGTTTGAAAGCTTCATTCTCCTGTGGTCTGAATTTCAACCTCTCTTAAGATTTCATCACTGCCAATGCCTTTGAAACCTGCCAGTCTCCCTGAGTGAAAAGGGATTGCTGTGTCGTAGAATAGCTACACTCCACGTCTTGATAAAAAAAAAAAAGAAAAGAAGACTGAGGATCTTCCAAGCTCCCTAAACTTGTACTGAACCGTTGACAAAGACTATATTTAGGGTATTTCAGAGAATATTGCCTATATATTATAACATGTATTTGCTGTACATGCAGTGCGGAGTGATCACTGTGTTTTCCATCCTTCTGTACATCCAGCTTAAATGGTGTATTTGCATGCTCTTCAATGTGGAGGCAGCCATATGGAGATGTGCGAGAAATTTGCAAAATTCACCAAAAAGCGACAGAGCAGTCTTCTAATATGATTCAGCAAGAGATCAACTGTCAATAAAGCAAACTGTTGTGTGTGATTCATTCCCTTTCTGTTCTACGTTTTTTATTTACATGTCAAGCTATTTGAACATTAAAAAATAAAAAAAAAGGACACATATCCCCAAAGTTTTTACATATAGTGCAGATTAACACGTAGTGCGTACAGGACGTTAAGGTGTTTACATTGCATGAGGGCATTTACTGTGTTGTTTGGGTGAAAGAAAGGTCTCCTCCGGCCTGGTTGTGGATCCGCAGACCTGTGCAAAACAATTGGTGTACACATTTCCGGTAACGGCAACAAAAAATATTCGCGCAAAAGCTCAGGCTCGTGACAACCAGATGGTTCACTCCAGGTGGCTTAATTTTCTTTGTGGCTATTTCAAGTATCATCGGTTTGTCAGGTTTTTACTGGCCACTGACAAGAACTTTTTTTTAATCAATAGGATGCTGTTAGAGGTATTATTTGTGAGGTCTAAAAAAGGGCCGTGGTGCCGAAGGATTCAAGTGTTTCTACAACCTCGGACGAGAATGATTACATTTGCCCTCTAGATGCAGTCTCAAAGACACGGTTTACATTCAGAGAGCCAACACGATGGCTGCTATTCTGCCTTAACACAATCAAAATTCTTGGGAAAAACGGGTAATTGCTGTATTATCCTCATGGGCTACTCTGAGTGAATATGTTGTTTTATAGCAGAATTTAGTAATGTGAGTTAGAATAGCTTTTTTTGTTTGTTTTTTATCAGTTGGGTCTCTCATGGATGCTCAGAGGCTCATAATTTCCTATGTAGATATTCATGCGTATCATAAGAAGTAGGTTTTGAAAGTGGTGATTACTGAAAAAAGGGATCACGTGTTCAGTGAAGTTCACATTTCTCGGCAATCGTTTACGCTAAGTTGGTGTGAACCAGCACTGACCGTGTGTTGGCGTACAAAGAGGTTCCTTACAGTGTCATCATTGCTATTCTAGGGGGTGCAGTGTTCAGTTCAAGCACAAGATGACACATGGTGAATAAAAAGTTCTAGTTTACAAGAACTAAACAGTCTTTTTAACTTTGAGCCTACTCACAACTTATATTCCAAGTACTATAGAGAAAAACTTAGCGTCTTAGGGAGAAAATGAAAAATTGACATAACAGGACAAAGAAAACAACGCTGTGATATCATAAGCAGGCTGTTTCAGAGTCTGTCAGTGCTGGACATTCCATAGCAAATCCTCTTGACAGATACTGCACAGGATTCGTTTCCCTTTTAGAATAAGGGACACAGTAATGGTAAATCCTCATCTTCATTCCCCTTCTGTCTGCTTGGTTGACCAGACAACAGAAACAGTTATGGCTTCTTTGCTCTGCAGCTCAGAACTACATTTCCCCTGATCGCCGTTGGCATTGCAAATTTGCAACGTCTTTGAGGAGAACTGTCTCGGGTTTCCAGCCAGTGTTTGTAGCAGTGTGTGTGTGTATGTGTGTGTGTGTGTGTGTTTGCGAGGAGTTCCAAGGCAGTGTACTGTGAGAGGGGTGTGTGTGTGTTTCTACGTGTGAAGGAGTCCGTCTACTTCTCATCTTCATCACCTTCACTCATGCTGCTTATAGAGGCAGACGCTCCTTTCGGGGAGGTAGGGGGCGACGGTCGTGCATTGTACCAGCGGGCGGGGGGAGATGGGGGAGAAGGAGAGCGCAGGGGGGAGAGTTCGCGGGGAGGACTATTGCAGGGGGACTCTCTGGGAGACAGAGCGTAAGATAACATTCGACCGCTGCGTTCCTGAAACACTTGTTTCTGTACAGAGAGGGAGAAAAAGAAGGTGGACACCAGATCAGATCATGATCCGATTAAGCTCCAATGTCTAATATGCAATAACATTTCCAGCCTTGTTTATACTTTTATACGTCAATATGTGAACTCCACTTACCCATGTCCCATCTGGTCCAAAAAGTTCTAGAAAGTTTCCAATGAATTCTCTAGATTTCTCTTCCCATTTCTGAATCAGGTCGTGGCTCTTCTCCTCGACACGGTAAACAAAATGTTTGCTCTTTTCTTCAACTGTACGAACTTTTTCCTTCATGCGATCCACCTGGTTCTGTAACCGGTACTTCTTCTCCTGAGGGGATCAAATGTTGAGGGAAGAGCCATGAATTACTTTCACACATGAACCCCCCCACCCCCTAAAAAAACATCAGAATTTGATCTTTGCACCTTGAATAAAGTTTTCCACGAAGATTTTGAGAATGACAAATAAAGCGGTGTGCAGCTGTAACACACAGTGGCTGAGGAACTTCAGTTTGCATACACAGTTTCATGTATGCTAATATGATGACAACAGAAAATGTGCAGCGTCTTGGAAAAGTTTGTGAACCCTTTAACTGCTTACATGTTCTGATCTTTATCTTTACCGACAAACACAACCCAAATAGACTGATAGCATCAAAAATTTAACCTAAACATCTCCACAGCTGAGGTTTTCAAAGAGCAAGTTGGGCTCCCACTGGGGTGCAACAAGCAGTTTCTGGGTGGGTTCAGTTCATTTTTAATGTTTGTGATGTGGTTAAATAGCTCAAATGTGTTTTCACCAAAGAAAGCTTAGCATTAAACACCATTAAAGTAGTTTGTTGAGTCTGGACATTTCAAACAGCAACAGGAGGTGGTCCTTACTTTCTAAGTGTGTACAGGATTAAACAACCTATTCATGATTCATGACGGGACAACACACCAACACCTCATCTCACCTGTGAGGCATGGTGGAGGGAGCGTCATGATTTGGGGCTGCTTTGCTACTTCTTGGCCTTACCTATTTAAAGTTGTTTAAAGGTATTTAGCTTGAGTGTTGGGTGGTAAAACAGTGAAAAGAGGAAAGTTCATGTTTTTGAAATGGCCGCGTCCAAAGTCCTGACCCTTAACCCAGCCAAGATACATCGGCATGACCTCAGGATGCCTGTTCAGTTGAGACATACCAGAAATTTGAATGGAATTAAACATTGACTTGGACATAAAGTCTCAAACAGCAACAGGAAACATCTGATGGAGGCTGGTGTCGCTAATTGAGGTTCAACGAGTTACTAAATTATTAACTAATTACTTACTTCTCCCAGTCTGAATTCCAAGAGATATCTCAGTGTGTTGAATAAACGCATGAAAAGTCAAACTTTTTGGATTGTGCAAGTCCATTTTTGTGACTTTTTTTTGTGAGATCAGATCAAATTTTATGAGTAATCAATGCAGAAATCCTAGTAGCTGATAAACAAGCTTGCTTCTGTTCGGGGTTAATTCACTGTTTAGAAATATAGCGACTGCAGCAGATTTTGTACATAGAACCGATCAGGGTCTTACGTTGATGTAGCTGACATTAAGCTCCTTCGCTGTGTAACCACGTTGAAGGTTGCGTCGGGCATAGACGTCATAGTCTCGGACAATTCTGGTAATTATGTCCGAGGTTGAGATTCCCTCTGTGCGTTGTGTGGGCACAAACATTCCTGAGAGACACACATTATCACAACGAACAGAAGTTAATCACTCGCTGGGGGATCCATTTTTCCATCTTACAAAGACACTGCGCACTAACCTGCCTCCTTGATGTGTTTATAGACATCCTCACTTCCCGCTGAGGAGTATGGGATATCATCGTGGGCCACAAAATCGATCTGAGAAACGATCAAAGGACACGTACTGGATGGCAGAAAACAAGGCTCAAATCATGCCTCAACAAGTCATGGCTCAGTAGGTCTTTTAAGGTCTGCAAAATAGGTCCTTCAGTGGGACATGAAAAGAGTTTGGTCTTAAACACATCATTACACACCCTGGGGCCATATTCACAGGCTGCTTTATCTTATCTGTGGAAGTCCTCCTAAACAGAGATAAGATCACTACTGAGGATAACTCAAAGCTTTCTGAACCTGTTGCAATGGATGACAATGTGTTGCTGAGCTATTTCAGTCACTTTGGCTACGAGTAGCGGCATGTCTGTGTCAGTGATGGGAAGTAAAGCCACCAGCACTAGATCACAGGTCACAATGAATGAAATTAAATCAATAGTAAACATATGTGACTTGTGCGGACTAACGTTTTTTTGATCGTGGCCCCACAATATAAACGCCCACATGTTGTAATCAACCTCACACACGCACCTTGTGTTTCTCAAGAAAATCAGGCGTGAGAGTCCAAGGTGCGTCTCTCAAAACTTCATCGACGTAGCGGCAGTGTCTCAGCGCTTCGTAGCGTTCGTGCTCCGTCATGACCGTGAAACCCTTGTACTTATGGGTCAGCTCATCGCTGCACACTGCGCCAAGAATAAGAAAGATAAACCCAATAAAAACATACATTAAACACAAATGAATCCAACCAGTTGTAGACTGCTGTCTGTGTGTGTGTGCGTGTGTGTGTGTGTGTGTGTGTGTGTGGTCCGTCTGACCTCCTACTATGAGGTAGGTATTTGGAAATAAGTTCTTAGCCTGCATGAGAGCACGAGCGTGTCCAGAGTGGAACAGGTCAAAGATGCCATCTGCGTACACTCTGACAGGCCGGTCCACTGAAAATATACACACAACAACAGAGTCACAGAAGGCACGACTCACTGCAGTGGTGTGTTATTAATGTAGGCTCAAGCTGTGAAGCAAAATAGCTTGAACATTAAAAAAAGAGCAGATTGTTGGTGTCCCAGTGAGACAAATACAGAGACCTCTCCTAAATGGAATGTAAATGTGACAAATACCCATGAGCCTCTTATGTTAAGTCAAAAGAAATATTGGGGCAAGTGAATTAACCCAAATAAGAGGCCAGCTGGGGAGCTGATATCAGTGGTAATGATATGCATAGAAATGACTGGCATAACAGGACGTTTTCATACAATGAATTATACACTCTACATTAAGTAAGTGATCGTCCAGTTACTGATGTTATGGTCTTAACGCAGTGTTTCTGACTCTAGGTGTGTATGTGTTCATGTAAAACAGGTGGAGCTGACTTCAGAGGACCGATCCCAAAAGTGTATTTATAACAGGCTGAAAGCAACACGCCCAAACGTGAAATGATAAAAAGAATGCAGACTGTGTTCATGTTTCAATTCACAAGGTTGAATTCTTGAAAGTTGAGGGAGTTTCAGTCTTATTCTGCCAGAATTGTTTTCGACATAAAGTAAATCACTAACAAACAAACAAAAAAAAACCTTACAAATGAGTCAGTGGGTTCTTGTAAATGTCTAAATGAATTTTCTGTCAACTTCTCTAAAATGTTTGACAAAAAAAAAGTGTTTCGTGGACAGTAAAAAACTAGTTTGATGCAGTTTTTCATGCTGTACAGTCAAGAAAACAATAAAAAAGGCAAGTAATTTCTTTTCTAACCCAGTCGTGTATTTGATAAATAAAAAATGATGATATTAATTCCAAATCAAGGCTACATGAGCATTACTCTGTGCTGACATATCCCTCGTGAAGAGGCTTCACTGCATTGTCAGTCTTTGACTCTTCGGAGTGAGTCTTTGTCCACACAACTTTAAAAAAACATCTTTTCTTTTCACTGTCCAAGAGAATCGATTGATCACGAGGTGGTGCTTTTACATGTGTTTATCTCTTATCTCCTAAAGTACCCCTTACCGGAGATGATTCGGTTTCCCACATGAGTTGCCATGACAATCAGCACTGCTCAGAAGGGAGCTAGCTTTGTGATACTGAAAATCCAGAGCAGAACCTGAAGTCACCTTACTAAGGTACTAATCCTGTTTTGAAGTACAGGCCCCAGACAGAAGCCAACCCTTTCTGAAAGGCAAATAACAGCATGCTGGGAGTTTATCAAAAACTATCTGAGCAAATCTATATAAAACTATACTAGTACTATAAGAAGCACAATCCCCTGATGAATACAGGTAACAAGCACTGGTGAAAACCTGTTCCAGACTGGTCGAGATCACAGACTGGGGCAAAGGTAAACACTTCAAGATATGGATCTGGATATGTAGGATCTTTAAGGCACATCGGATGTATAAAGTGTATGAAGCCATTTTTGCGATTGCATGAAAAATATGAGCTCATCTTGAATTTGATGACAGTAACATGTCTCAAAAAGTCGGGACAGGATCAACAAAAGGCCGGAAAAGTAAGCAGTACTAAAAAGAAACAGCTGGAGGAACAAGTTGCAACTAATTGGGTACAGGCAACAGATCAGAAGTAAAAAAAAAAAAACTGCATATGCAAATAATGAAGCTGTTTCAGAACAATGTTCACCACAAAGACTTTGAATAGTCTGTCATCTGCAGGACAAAATATCATCAAAATATCAAGAGAATCTGGAGACCTGCCCAGCTATAAACAGCTATAAATAGATTTTAGAGCAACATATGCTCTCATTCACTTTTCAGAGAAGTTAAACCACATATTTGATCTATTACAAGAGCATTGCTTCATAGTAGACGAGTCCTTCCACTCTACTGGCCTGCCTGCAGTCCAGACCTTTCGCCAGCTGAAAACATTTGGCGCCTCATGAAAGTTCAACATAGAACACCCAGGACTGTTAAACATCTGGAATCCTGCATCAGATAAGAATGGAACCACATTCCTCTCCCAAAGGTACAACAACTGGTCTCCTGAGTTCTCACATGTTTACAGGCAGTTATTAAAAGAAGAGGTGATGTTACGCAGAGGTATACATGGCCCTGTCCCGGCTTGTTTTGAAAAGTGTCTCTGGCATCAAATTCAAGGTGAGCCCATGTTTTTCATGAAATATCAAAGTGTCCCAATGTCTGTTTTCTATTCTGAATAAAATATTGGTTGGTGAGATCTGTAAATGATTGTGTTCTGTTCTTTGTTTGCAGTTGTTGTAATATACTAATAATGTACCAGTGAAAATACAGTGCAAAATGAAATGGTTAACTCAGCAGCAGTGGAACTTGAGGTAGCTGTAACACAGTAATCAACCTAGTTGAAGGAGTGACAGCAGTACCGGTGGTGGAAGAAGAGGTAGAAGTAATGGTAGTATTGGAATTTTAGCAGAAGCAGCTCCAGAGGTTACAATAACCGAAGAAACAGCTGCACCAGCAGCAGTTGCAGTATTGTAATAGTTTAAAAAGCAGCAGCGTAGTATAATAGAAAATCTCATTATAGAAACGCAGATGTAAGGAATAAACGACACACATCAACACTGGGAGAAGGCTGCATGGAGGGAAGAGGAGGAAAGAGGAAGATCACGGGGGGAGGGGGGGGGGTGTACCTGGGGTGCCCCTGCGGGCCTGCGCAATGGTGAGCTTCTCATGAGGTGCACGACAGTCACAGCTGGTCTCCCTGGCAAAGATGGCAGGCTCGGTGAGAGTCTGAGACAGAGAGCGACGAGGTTAGAGATAGAGTCTATGAGGGATACAATATGGTTCCCTTTCCCCACCCCTCCCAGTAACGGTAACCTCCATTAGGTTATTGACCACAGCCAGCGCTGCAATCGGTGTTATTGATCACTGAAACTGAGCTGACATTCACTTCTATAGAACCAACTACATGTCTATTTTACCGCCACAGAAACTGGGGTGTTGGAGTCCGCTAAAATGCAAAGGGGGGGGGGGGGCATCTTGTGTAGTAAACTGGACGGGATAAGCATGAGTAGCAGTGTGACATCAAAGCAAAGAGCAAGAAAGGACAAGTGAGATAAGGGATGTAATGTATTGCGAGCTAATATCGAAACTACATCAAGGTCAAAGTGCTGCAGTGTGAGCCTGCCTGAAAAACTGTCTGTGTGTGCCATCTGTTGACTGCAGGAGATATTAAACGACTCTCATTCGCACCGGTGAAACAAAACCAGTGCAGGGCAGAAGTGGGAGAGGAGGATGAAGACATGGAAACAGAGCTTTAGTCTCTATGGACAAGAAAGGCACCTGACGTCAGTGTTTCAAGGAGAGGCAATGTAACCGGAGTCTGGCATGACTCTGAAAGCACGTGTTTTTCCCCACATTCATTTGGAGAGATGAAAAAAAGAAAAAAACAGATACATCTTTCTTTTAGATTTGAACATAATGAGACGCCTCACTCGCAGACATTTTGACTTGTTACTGCAGGAAGCGTAAGTGAAATGGGTTTTATTTCTGGCTCAGTTTCATTATGTGTCCCAGCAAGCCGAGACAGAGAGCCAGCATTAAAAACACAAGGACGTGTGCCCACACGGGTGTATTAATCATGAAATGCAATAATAAATAATATACCTGGTCGTCTCCTGGTAAATCAAGTCAAAATGTTCTTTGCATCAAGTGAAGCAGCTCAGCACAGGAGCAACGTAGCAACATATGCCATAAATCCTTTAATTCATGGCATATCTTGCAGCAAGCTATAAGAAATTAGCTGTTGACGGTAGAAATTCAAGAGCCGGCTCCGATTCATTATACTAAAACATCTGAGAGGTGCTGTTACCCTTATGGTCTGCTCTGGGTCCTTGATTCACTTGCATGGATGGATGGATGATTGGATGGATATTTAGGATAGTTTTCGTTCATTAGGATTTCTCAAAAATAACCTTATTTTAAATTCTCAACAGATTTTCACTTGAAAGATTTTTCGTAGGGGGGAAATGTCACAGTATAGCATAACAAACTGCACAATCTCTGACAGTAAATTCCTATTTTGATATAAAAATATTCTGTCAATTCAATCATTCGCTGCCATAATACATCATTACTGAAGTAACATTTCAAGCCAGGAGGTACCTGCTGTGCATAATGGCAGGTGTGGCTGGATGTCACTGCTCACTAACACCGCAAATTTCCACACGCGTCAGCCACCAACAAAACTGCTTGCTGAAAGGCAACAATGTGAAAGAATGCAATTTTAGTTCAAAGCATGATCTTTCCCTAACTCTAAGTAGGAAACTGTTGCCTCACCCCATCCATTGTCTGGTCGACTGCTATGCATCTCTGGTAACAGATGGAGTGTTGTCAGTTAGATTGTTAAATTTAACAATCTGTCATGAAGGCAGATTGTGACACGACTGTCACAGAAGTCGAGCCCAAAATTTCCCCAGGGAGACAATAAAGTGTATCACAATCAAGTAGATGCATAAACAGCAAGTGGATGAATGAAAACAAGGGAGTCAAAAACCTGTTGTTGGATTGCTGTCTGGAACTGAAGTCCACTGTTAAAGGTGCTGCACATATTGCTGCTATCAACCCAGACTCCATCCCCCCATATCCCTGCTCCCCATTTTGGACTTTGTGGCTTGTTCAAGGACTTTTGATCGAGTTAACAACAACCTTGTAGAAGGCAGAGCAGGTACAAACTGTCCCATATGTAGCGTTAAAATATGCACTGATGAGAAAGTGCATGAACAGTACTTAATAATACTAATACCATGATAGCATGGTATCAAATGCAATTTAAGATAAGTTAAAGCGTTGTTTAAGACGGGCAATGGAGGGATTTCTGAAGATTTGCTGATATAATGTTCCCTGTTTTCATGAAGTAGCACAAACGTACAGAAAGGTGAAAGAAGGCTGAATGTTATGATGATTATTGTTGGGAGATGAAGTCAGATTATAAACTCTAAAATCCAAAGATATCAGACAATTCTGACAATATATTGGTGAAAATACCCAGACATAAAAATCCCATGTTGGGCTGCATTTTCATTGTAAACAATGTTTACAATTCCATTACCTTACAGGCAATACTGCAGCCAGAAAGAGTAGGAGTTTGTTAGACCTTCGGTCAAAAAGAAGCTGCAAGGTTGCACGTGACTCATATTTGGAAGAGATGCATAAAGGAAATTCCCAAATATATAATGCTTGCAGCATGTCACAATGTGCCCTTTAGTAAGCTGGATCTGGTAGATTAAATGCCATTGCATTACATAGACGTCTGGACACAATTTAGAGGCCTGGAAACAGGCATATTAAGAATGGACTAGTAAAAAAATGACAACATTTATTCAAACAGGCAAAGCAATTCAAGAAGATGCAAAATTATGTTGTTGTTTTTTTTTTCAAAGCTATGTAAGGTTTTTTTCAGCTGCTTATTAGATTTTGGAAGAATCTGAGCTACAATCTAACAGCAGCCACAACAACGTCTTGAGGAGCAACCTAATCACCCGGGATCCCTCAAGCATGGCGAGAGTGGAGTCATTTAGCAAGAGCAGATGGCAAAGCTTTAACTTTGTGACAACGAGCGCACAAAGGCCTGCCAGGAAGGGCGGTGTGAGCGTGCTCAGTAAAGCTCACATTGGCACAAGCAATGAACATCTGGCATAAGAAGGATTAAAAGATGACAAAAAGGGGACATGGGGCATTAGATAACAAAGACAGTACAGAGGAGACGGTCTCATGAGAATGCATGCAGGATAGGGCGAATAGAAGGCTAAATGGAGACTTTGAAGAAACACAGATACCAGGAATTACACCAAGGATAAGAGCGATAAGAAAGAAGCCCAACACACAAGAGACTATATGTTTTCACTGCAGGAGTGTCCCCTCAGCAGGACATGTATGCAATGTCGAGCCAACCCCTTCTTCCTTTCGGCAGCACACTCAAACAAACACACCATCCACTCAGCACTCTGAGCATCTCCCACAGCCACATGCTGTAGAGGATCTGTTTCATAACAAGGGACAAAGCAGAGCTCTCTGTCCCCCCCCCCCCCCCCCCCCAATCTATCTGTCACGCACACTCTGCATTCACCGCAAGGTAAGAAAACACTCAGGCCCAGTTGCCCTACCGTCCGGGGATGAGGGCAGGTGTGTTCAAGCTCCTCCATTATTCCCAAGGACTCATGGGATGCAGCTCTCTATGTGACTCAGCATCAGTGAGACGATGCTTCTCTCCTCATTACTCCGTCTCCTCTTTTTTCTCTCCGCCCACTCCCTGCTCTGCCTCTATGTCTGTCCTCTACTCCTACTCCCTCCTCCTCTTCCCCGATTCCCTGCCGCAGAAAACGAGACACGGAAGAGCTCTCACTCTTTGACTATTTCTTCGCGTAAGAGAAGCAACGAAACCTCCCCCGGTGTGACGTTGTCTTTTAAACTAAAAGGCTTCGCCGGTGCCATTGTATCACTGCGCTGTAAGTGGAAGCGGCAGACACAACACAGTCAGTTTGAAGGCAGAGTATCACGTGCCGTAGCTATCTCTTACCTCCTCTCAGGCGAAAATTACATTAAACGATGCCCCCAATACTTTGAGCGACTACTTTTGTGAGACGCGAGTGAGCCCATGTCCTAATAGACGATCTTTGCATGAGAGCAGCCTCTCGGCAGAGCATTTCTAAACGGGATGGGCTCTGTGAGGAGATTTCTCCATGGCGACGGGAAAGAGGAGAGAGCACCGAGAATGGACCAATCAGAGAACAGCTCGCGCAGTCCAGCAGTGTACACGGACAGGATTGGCGGAGTGTTCAATAGCACCATCAGTGAAAAATTGTGCCAAACGGCGCGACTGTCGGCGCCACAGCAAATATGTGTGTCAAATGTCAAATAAGCGAGTAAGGTTCTGTAAGATTACATGGATACGTTTTAGCATTTGACTCAGATGAGCTCAGAATGTTCGTGTGTCATATTTGCCACGCTTTCGCTGTAGGAGAGCGAGTGTTGTCGTGTTTGATGTCTGTTTTTGAAGTTAATATGCTGTAATTTGGCAGATACAGAGTTTGTAACAGCTGTAACAGCTAGTCTGTTTAAACCACTTCATTAAAGTCTTAAAATATGTCCTAAAGCTGAGCCACAGACAAATCGTTATAGCACAGAAATGTAAAATTGGCGACCGGCTTCAAACTTCAAGTTTAGGATTTTTTTGTTTGTTTGATTGTTCGTTTCGACAATTTGCAACTTAGCAAAGTCCCCCCTGTAGTCTTTTTGAAGTAACAGAGCGCAAGGTAATGTTTTGGGAATTTGTTCTTCTTACCTTAACTGGTCCTCTTCTGGAGCAAAAAGGCGCAACAGCTGCACAACAGGAGCGCGCTCTGGCGCGACGCTGTTTGACCATGGCGAAACTCAAATTAAAGACTGGTTTGTTTGTCCCCTGCTTTTTCCTCTCGGGTCGGGAGGATCTCTGTTCTTGCTCCTGCGCAGCAGGAAAGTGCAGCAGAGCAGCGGCTGCCCGTCTGTCCCAGAGACAGGTCAGCTGCTCATCACTGACGAGCAGCAACAATTGCGGGCAGAGCCAGACCAGACCCAACTGTGCGCCATACGGCTATCGGACATGCATGAACCATCTTCCCTAACGTATAAAACCTTTAGCTTATTCAAATGAATAGGCCTAATGTGGCTCTTAAAACCCAAAATGACCTGAGTAGGTTTACTGCCATTGTGTGGAATGGAAGGTCAAGACAAATGCCAACCCATTAGGGCGTAAGTTACAACGTGCTCAAAAAGTTAATATGATGAGTATGATAATATAGATTCAGTAAGAAGCAATCTGAGCTATCACAGTCCTATTTAAGGTACACAACGCCAAAATAGGCAGAGGGAGGGGGGGACAAAACCTACTTTGTGTTTGCATTGTTGTTTGTACTGTAGAGCCACTGTGGCCCCATTCCGGGACAGAAATCTATTGTGCCCTCTAAAGACCCGCCCTGTTGCTATAGAAACGAACTTCATCGCGTACGCAGGCATTGACGAATAAGAGATGGAGAATAATGGCCTGTGAAATCATAACCTGAAATGTACACAACCTGTAAAAACAATATAACAATATGTATAAAAGATAAAATAAAAGCAATATGTGATTAAACGACAGCTATTTTCAGCCTATAAGGAAATAGAGAAAGCAATTTCTTAAAGCACAAGCAGATGTGTGATATGTTGCGTACATCGTTTTTTATTGTATACATTTGGTGGAACTTATTTGATTTTATTATTTTTAAACTGAATAAGATCTTTGCTTAAAAACAATCTGTGAAAAAAAATCAATACACAAAATTATTTCGGTCATGAAAAGTGAAATGAAAAGTACAAAAATACCTCCAAAATTGGGCTGGATTAGGGGTAAATTTTATTCACGAACAATGTAATAGATCGGATTGGAACGATTAGCAGAATTTTCAATTGGTCAAATCAAGTTACCCTTTAAAAGCATGCTTTTTCTTCAAAGTCATCATCTTTTAGATTACTGAGACTGAATCTATCCAAGAAAGTAAAAATAAACTGTCGTAAAAATTAAACTTAATCTTGCTAGATTCACTTAAACTGTATCCATAATCTAATTAAGTGTTACCAACTACATGACACCCACCCATCCTAAGTAGCCTTTTCAAGTTACAACACGCTGCTTGTGAGCTCTGATAAGATCAGGTCAGTAAATCAGAGCTTTACACTGTGCAACACTGCCACCATGCGGACAGACGATAGACAGCATGTTCGGTAATTGGGCGACAGTACTGTGATGTCACTTCCTGCATATGACTTTCCCCGGGAAGGTGAATTTGGCGCGGATTGTTCTGTTGTTGTGTTGCCCTACCGCCGTCGCCACATTGGGTAGCTGTCAGTGAGTATACGCGAAAGGCAAAAATTTAAAGCCATGGCTCCAGTATCAAACACAGATAAAGACATGGACGCTCTGGACGGTGGTATGTTTGTCTCTTTCGTTGTTTTTTTTTGCCGACTTGTGCTACAGGGAATGCGAAGTAGCTAGCTAACACAGCTAGCTGATATTAACACCTGCTAACAGCCTTCAGACGGTAGTACTGAATGTGTCTTTCAAGTCTTTCGATATGCTTTTCCCCTAAAATAACATTTTATCTTACGGCTTCAATGTTGTTCGGGTTTAAGAGAGTACAAGACACATTTAAGCTATAACAGGTTGGCTGTTGGCCGTGAGTTCTGACTGCTGTGCGTGTTTTTGTTATTTATTTAGACAATGTTAAGCTATTAAACCTTTCAAGCTGGAGGGGTATTGAGGGATATCACGTGCTGTAGCTGCTCCATTGAATGTGCACTTTATACACTTAGATTATTTGGGTAAATCACTGACAGTTATGCTTAAGGCCACGAAATCTACAATTTGTGACTGAGCACCCATGAGGTTGCCCTCTATTGACATAGACAAACTGGTGTGTTTTCGCATGATGCTGAAATGAAAAACGCCGAAGCTTTAGACATGCAGATTTGGCAGCAGTGAAGCATTGCTTTGGAAAATGTTAGACAGGTCAAATTGATGCTGCGTCGTCATGACAACACGTTCTTTACCTCAGGCGACGGGGGTGATGATTGTGGTCTGGCAAAGTCTCGATCCAGACGAGAGAAGAGGGAGAAGGTGGGGAGGAAGTCTGCTCTGGAGCAGCTCAAGAAAGTCAAGAGGGGGGAAAAGGTCAAGTATGAGGTAAGGCAACATAAAAACGTTGTTAATGCTTGTTTGCTAGGTCCATACTGTCCTGGGAAATTAATCACAGTTAATGTTTTTGGTCTTCCATCCTTACTTGATATTTAAGAACATCTTAACAGAACTAGACAAAGGGATTTGAAATAGAGACGTGTTACATTTGGAGCAAAAAAAGATTATTAACAAAGACCTATTTTGGTTGTTGAACTGTCATCTGTAAAGCCAAATCTTAACTGGCTAGATCCCTGTAAATCTAAGAGCTTGGCCTTTGGGCTGTCTTACCTGGTCTGGGAAAAACATCTTAGCAATATGTTGTTAAAATCCAACATCAAGATGTGTATATTTGAGTTTGATATTTGTTCCATGCCTCTATCATTGTTTATTTGTCAGCCGGTGTCGATCTTTTCCAGGTGGAGGAGTTTACCAGTGTGTACGAGGAGGTGGACGAGGAGCAGTACTCGAAGATGGTACGAGAAAGGCAAGAGGATGACTGGATCATTGATGACGGTGAGCTCCGGTCTCCTGACTCCTAATGCAGCAACGTGTGTTCATGAACTGGTCTGCTTTGGAAGTCCTGATTCCTAATTGTGCCCTTGTTCTTTCAGATGGTACAGGCTATGTGGAGGATGGCAGAGAAATCTTTGACGATGACTTGGATGATGACGTGGTGGAAAGCAAAGGTAAACGCTGGGAGTAAATCGCTTCATGTGAGGATGGGCAAACAGACAGGTCGGATGTGTGAAAGCATTTTGTTTGTTTTTGTTCAGGCAAAGGAGGCGCTAAAGGAGGGGGCTCAAAGAAAACTGCAAAGAAGTCTGTCGTATCCAAACCTAACACCATCAAGAGCCTCTTCATGAACAGTAATGTCAAGAGGCCTGTGGAGGTGTGTATTCTGGACAGTTTTCTGTAACCTTTTCAACACTTATTGTACCTGGTCGAGTCCGTGGTGTCTTTTTTTTCACATTGCAGCGGTTGGAAATGCGCAAACCAACAGCGAACCATCTTCTTTTTGCTCATGCAGTGTTGCAATTTTTTTTCTCTTGCAGAAAGATGTTGACCTGTCCAAAGATGACCTTTTAGGAGACATCTTACAGGACCTGCACTCTGAGGTGGGACTAAGCAGACCATCATTTTCATAATTACCCTGTAATTTAATCACTTACTTGGGCATGTCAGCAGAATTAGCCGAACTTTTCCTGCATGCTGAAATTTACATTGAAACCTCTATGAGGCGGTTACTTAAGAACCAAATTATACGTAGTCATTGTGACACATTGTCTTCCCTATATCTCTCTGTCCTAACCTCGCTCAATATGTCAACACGATTCCAGAAACCAGCTCTTCTGACTCCTCCACCAGTTATCATTCTAAAGAAAAAGAAATCTGTGGGATCACCCATGAATCCTTTCTCCATCAGACCTCAGATGCCAAAGGTGCGCCGTGCTCCTCACGATTCTCTACCATATTGATGAGCCGTTGAATTTGAATTAAATTAGCCTGATAAAACATCACACTGAAATAATCTTGAAATTTCATTATGTCATAGCAGGAGTCGTCCTCTGCTGTGTCCCTAAAGGCCAAAGGGATTCGAGCATCACCTGCAGACCCCATTTCCAGGCCATCAGCCCGCGCTCCTCCTTCCACGTCTGCTTCTCCTCAAACAAAGCAAAGGGCTGATGTGGAGGAGCTAAAGCAAGAGGAAGGTGAAGAAGGCTCGTTATCATTTTGCTGCTCAACCACATAACAAGAACACACACTTAAAATCTACGATAATGTGTTTCTCAGAGAATGATTCTCTGGGATTTGATGGGGTGGATTTTGACGAGCCGATGGAAGTTGGGGCCGAGGCGGAGAAGGCTGCGGTTAAAGAGAACGCCGATGCTGAACCTACAGCAGCGGCGACAGTGGCTGCAGTTAAAGTGGAGCCCAAAGCTGAGCCTCAGGATCCGCTTCTTTTGTGAGTTGGTTTATTTTGGTCTGCATTTCCCATAATGTGCTTAATATGCTCTCTAGTGAATGCAGGACAAAGCAAAGTTCTGTTCATCTATTGGGCCATTTTTACTGGAGTCATTTGAAATGCTGGTCTTTGACTCTGTTGAGAATTGCTTTAAATAGATTCGCATAAAGTGTGTTTTACCAGAGATGGGCAGGCTTCACTTAGAGCTTTGTTGTTTGATGTTCGATTGGATCCAAATCTGAGATTTTTACTTGGCAGAGATAGCTGTTGTTCACATGTGAGGGTGACTTTTGTTCAAGTTAAAGGGTCTTTCAAATAATTAGACCAAAGCCAACTGTTTCCACTTTCTGTTAATACGTTTTAATTTGATCTAACTCTATATTTTTCCCTCTTATAGGTCCAGTAGAGTTGGAGGGTCTTGGGGACAAGAGGATGAGGGCAAAGTCAGTGAAGCTCCTGCGGAGGTGCAGGTCGACTCCAGTCAGCTCCCGTTGGTGGAAGAGGCAGACGGGGAGCAGGTGTTCCGCTTCTATTGGTTGGATGCCTTTGAAGACCCATACAACCAACCAGGTATGGCATATTTTTACAAATTTTCTTACAAAGAAACCGTGCAGTTTCAGTCTTGATATCTTGAATAAATCCCATTTAGGTTTGTAGAGCCTGATCTGATATTTGACTTTAACTTTGGACTAGGTGTGGTGTACCTGTTCGGGAAAGTGTGGATTGAGTCAGCAAAGTCTCACGTCAGCTGCTGCGTCACTGTCAAAAACATTGAGCGGACCATGTACCTTCTCCCACGTGAACATGTGAGTTTGGTGCTTTTTCAAACGACAAATGAAACAACGTGCACGTTAATTCAATGCTAAGGTATGAAGTGATTTTTACTGTAATCAACAGAGAGTAAACCCAAAGACTGGGGAGGTGTCCGACACACCTGTTGGGATGATGGATGTTTACCAGGAGTTCAACGAGCTCTCTGAGAAGTTTAAGATTATGAAGTTCAAGTCTAAGGTATGCACCAGCCGTTGATGCGGACTTTAAGGTGTAAGCGCACACTTCAGAGAGCTGGGAGGTGAAGTTTTGAACTGGTGTTTGGTTTGGGTCTCTCTCTTTCTGCAGAAAGTGGAAAAGAACTATGCTTTTGAAATTCCTGATGTGCCCAGTCAGAGCGAGTACCTCGAAGTTCGATACTCTGTGAGCAGACACACGCATGTTCAGCATTCCCAGATATTTCAGGCCTGCAGATGTGGGTTTTGAAAGCACAGTGATATAAATTTTGATTTTTACAGGCTGAGTTCCCTACGCTGCCGCCTGACCTTAAGGGGGCAACTTTTTCCCACATTTTTGGAACAAACATCTCCAGCCTGGAGCACTTCCTCCTCGGTAGGAAGATTAAAGGCCCTTGCTGGTTGGACATCAAGACGCCACGTAAGCAAGACTTCTAGAATATCTAGATCATCTGCTTGGTTTAATTTTATTTCAAAAGCACACAGAAAACATGTCAGCTTCCCTTTGTGTCTATGTTAGAGCTGATGAGCCATCCAGTCAGCTGGTGTAAGGTGGAGGCTCTCGCTCTGAGGAGCGACCTGGTCAGTGTGATTAAAGACCTGCCACCACCGCCCCTCACTGTCATGTCCATCAGCCTCAAGACTGTTCAGAACCCCAAGACTCACCAGAATGAGGTCAGTGCTTCTTCTGTTATCTTTTTTTTTTGTTGTTGTTGTTGTTGTTTTTAAATGGCATGTTTTGGGTATAAACGGGTAAAATTCTGCTCAGTGTGTACACTTTGCAAAGGATTGGATCTCATCTTGTCATCTCTCAGTGGGCCATAAAAGCAAGGGAGACGAGATGTTCTCAAAATGAGTTGGAAAACAGTTAAATGTGCTGCGTATGCACAACAGCGATAGTACTGTTCTCCCCAAGCGATACACTGATGCGTTGTTTCATGATGGGATTGAACATCGAGGGAACATGAACTTAATGCTGTCATTTTCCTCTTCAGATCGTGTCTCTGGCTGCACTGATCCACTATCGATTCCATATGGATAAAGCTCCTCCCCAACCTCCATATCAGACTCATTTCTGTGGTGAGTTAAGGTTTCTACTCTTACTTTTTCCGTTGTACACGTAACAGAATAGTTGTAACTGTTACATAAATGACGCGCTTCTTGAAGAACCATCAGCTGTAAGCTGAAGTTCATGCTGACCAACCTTTGTGGACGTGCTGAACAACATCTGATGGCAGCGATTTTGTTTCCTCAGTGATCAGTAAACCGGCCGACTGCATCTTCCCTTACGACTTCAAGGAAGCCGTGAGGAAGAAGGTGAGCGATCGCGCGGTTGTAAACCGTAGCTTGTCTGAACTATTTTGCAGAGAAACACGAATGTCTCTTCATGATTCAGACTATACTGTGCACATTTCAGTAGCTAAGTCTTTTTACTGACTGTATGTGAAGACACCGATCGTGAGATTTTGTCCCTTTGTTAGAATGGGAAGGTGGAGATAGCTGCGACAGAGCGGACTCTGCTTGGCTTCTTCCTAGCCAAGATGCACAAGATCGACCCTGATGTGCTGGTGGTGAGTCTTAGAGCCTGGGATTCCAATTGCATATATTTTGAGTTTACAATTTTTGTCAAACTCAGAATATCGACTTGCAGCTGTGCCACATTCAGACCTTTTTTTTTTCTTTCTTTCTAAAGGGCCACGACCTCTTTGGCTTTGATTTGGAAGTTCTTCTGCAGAGGATCAATGTTTGCAAAGTTCCCCACTGGTCTAAAATAGGACGCCTCAGGAGGGCCAACATGCCCAAATTAGGGGTAAGAAAAATCGATGAGGAATAGGAATAGCGTGTTGCGTTTTTATGACACGGCGCGCATTAATAAACATTTCACAGCCTTGTTTTAGTGTATACGTGTGGCGTTTTTGCGTTCGCAGGGTCGCGGCGCCTTTGCAGAGAAGAGTGCGACCTGTGGCCGCCTGGTGTGCGACGTGGAGATCTCAGCCAAGGAGCTGATTCGCTGTAAAAGTTATCATCTGACAGAGCTCGCTGCACAGGTGCTGAAGACTGAGAGAGCCACAGTCCCTCAGGAAGCCATTAAAAATCTCTACAGGTGTGTGAGCTTCAAGCATCATTTAAACAAAACCCTCAAAAACACATGTCTGGTTGTATGTCAGTTGTTAAACTTTGTAAATTGCTTTTCTTTGGCCTTCATAATCATCTTTGCACAGAAATGAGTGTTTATTCTAAAATGTGAGCGCTTTGTGTCAGTGACTCTCCTCACCTGCTGTACCTGCTGGAGTTGACGTGGACAGACGCTAAGCTGATCCTCCAGATCATGTGCGAGCTCAACGTGCTGCCGCTCGCCCTGCAGATCACCAACATCGCTGGCAATGTCATGGTAACTCACAGCAAGGCAGCTGATTAGTTTTACAACCTTTTACTACTCGTATTATCGTAGTCGCATACTTCGCTCAATGGCATTGTATCAACACTCAAATGACCAGTATGATTACGATGCATTTTATTCCTTTTCAACTCACTTTTTGTAGAATCCAAATACAGAGTATGAGAAATGTTTAGTTAAGCTGCTGTTTGGGTCACTTGTTATACTAATTGTGGGGGTAAAAATACATTTTGGACTATGGCTATGATCAGATTATGAAAGACCGTTTCGGGATGGGTCAAACACTCTCTCTGGCTCATGAATGTTCTTCTCTTCTGCTTCCACCACCTGATGCCTCTCTGCCTCTTCCCTGTAGTCTCGTACGCTGATGGGCGGGCGCTCTGAGAGGAACGAGTTCCTGTTGCTTCACGCCTTCCATGACAAGAACTTCATTGTCCCTGACAAACCGTCTTTCAAAAAGGCCCAGCTGGAGACGGTAAAGATGGGCACAGATGCATGCAAACTTCTTCTTTTTCTTCCTCCACCTTCTAATCAGTTGTTTTACTTGGGATTCTCGCTTTGTTTCTGTGCTCCAGAATGAGGGAGAGGATGATGTGGATGCAGGAAAAGGAAAGAGGAAGAAGAAGGCAGCCTATGCTGGCGGACTGGTGCTGGATCCTAAAGTTGGTAAGTGCTGTGGGTCTTAGAGACGTACCTTCATTCATGTTATTGATGTACCGGTTCACGTATTCTTGATCTCTCAATTTCGTACCATTCTTCTTTCAGGTTTCTACGATAAGTTTGTGCTGCTGCTTGACTTCAACAGTTTATACCCTTCAATCATCCAAGAGTTCAACATTTGCTTCACCACTGTGCAGAGGGAGGCTCAAAACTCGCAGAAGAAGAATTATGTGAGTAAAGTGCCTCCACAGCCAATCTACCAGAGAAAAGTTCCACCTTTTTAAACATTTTCTTCCATGGCAACAGGAGGACGAGGCAGAGGAAATTCCTGAGATTCCAGATCCCAACTTGGAAATGGGAATCCTGCCCAAAGAAATCAGAAAACTGGTCGAACGGCGAAAACAGGTCAAACAGCTGATGAAGCAGCAAGACATCAATCCTGATCTCTACATGCAGGTACGCACACGTGTGCATCCACAATGAAAAACAAACACGCAGGCGAATGACGCACACAATTTCTGTGCTCACAACCACAAAAACACACACATAAAAGCCAGCTGTGAGCAAAAGCCTCTCAAGTTGTGAGGATTTGCTTCATATTTAATTTCTGTCATTTGCAAGGTGGCATTTAAGATGCAGAGCAAAGTTTTTCTCTTATACTAGAAGCATCTGGGCTACAAAAGTCAACCATTTGCTGTTTGAAATCAGTTCATCGTGTAAAATGCGTGTGATGTTTTTGATGAAATGTTTAACGATATCCTGAGATGAGTAAAAATGGTTTTCTATTTCCATTTCTTCCCAAGTACGACATTCGTCAGAAGGCCTTGAAGCTGACTGCTAACAGTATGTACGGCTGTCTGGGATTCAGTTTCAGCCGCTTCTATGCAAAGCCACTTGCTGCTCTGGTCACACACAAGGGTAGAGAGGTGAGTCAAGTATACACACTGTGTACAAACACATAATTAACACTGGATCCTTTATGGAGATCCAGTGTTGTTGCTACGGAACCTTTGATATCTAATGCAAACCCAGACTGAGGAAGCACTCCGAGCGCATTCCTCAGTCAAGGCCATAGCCTCGTCTGGCACTTGTAAAAGTCATCTGGATCTGCTTTATTACTATTATTATCATTTAATTATTATTTTTTATTTGCACTTGCTTGGCCTTGACACAAAGCTTCCTAAAATTCACCCTGGTAGTTTTTAGTATAAGCTCACGAATAAAAAGACAATGCAATCTGCACTTGGAAGTCCCCTTTAGTCTGTCCTTGGTGGAAATCTGAAACGCTCCTATTTCCATCCACAAGAGGGCGCTGCTACATCATATTCCACACTTATTCACACCTCCTTTCTTTATCTTCCTCATTTCTTACTTTTCATCTTATTTATTTTTTTTTTTTAGTCCCACCTCAGATTTGTTCCCCTTTCCCAGAACATTCTATCTGTTGTCCTCTTGCCCTTCTCTGTTCTAAAAATGACCATCATTCCAGCACATTATGCCAGAATAAAAGACCAGATTTAGCGTCTCGGATATTAATAGCACTTTGTAAGCATTTTCCAATAACAAAATGCCACAGACGCATGATGAAACTTACACTCTCTCCATGTAAAGTCTGATTGTGTAAGAGCTGATAGGCATGCACACTCAATAAATTGGTGCAAAGCAGCATGTGTACTGGATGACATAAACAGCTAAAGCCGGTGTTGTAACTGAACACCTCCTGCGCGCACACACACTACGTCGGTGGTAGTACTCATGTTCTTTTAATGAGCTCTAACAGTACAAGTCCTCAGCAGAGGCATCAGGCTTTGCCTCAGGGGAGTCCTTCATTAAGATCCCCTTACACACTCATTGTGTTCCTTAATAGAGGGCAGGGCAGTAACTCAGTGTGCGTGTTTGTTATTTTGTCAGTCCATTGGTGCCTCCAGTCATGCTCAGTGTTCCTCTGACAGAGCTACATTGTCAAGTTGTGCGTTTGATTCCCCTGTCAGGTGGGAGTTTCTCTTCCTTAAACTTACTGCTTGTATCTGTCAGCAGCCAGAGCCGGATGAGTTAATTACATTTTACCTCCTGCTTGCTTTACTTGATGTAGGAAGCATCAGTGTCTTGGCCGAGAACGATACATATTATTATCTGAAATGGTGACGTTTTTCTGTGCAAGTTGGCTCTTGTGTTAAAGCCGAATGGATTTGTTTACGCGTGTCTTAATTAATTGTTTTCGGAGTCTTAATCAACCAAAAGGTAGCATAACAACGATAAAAATCCACAGTCAATTTATCCCCAGGTTTCTTTTTTCAAGCTTCCAGTGTGTAACATTGAGAGCACTCTTGGCAGAAATGTGAAGAAAAATATTTCTTAATCTTTTATAATGTCATTTTAGGGGTGTTTGGGAAATATTCAGTTGATTTCATTTTGCAATTAGAGCCGTGAGAAGTTGCTACGTCCTACAAAACAGACCTTTCATGTAGTTGTTCCAAATTACCCGACATAGGTGCATTATTAATTTCTTGCAGGATATCTGGGGTAATCTCCAAAAATAACACCACTGCTTACGAAGTGGTTGGAAATATGATGAAACAAAGCTGAAAGCTGCTTTCATATTTGAAGTATTCGGTCCGTTTGAATCGACTCACAGTAAACTATAGGTTTGTTATGTAGAACCTGGAGAGCAGGAGGAGGTTGAATCAATCCAGTCTTTATTACACTCTGAACCTAAAACAAAGTTCTTTGGGGTGGGAATATAAGTTGCAAGTTTGAGGTTCGCAGCTCTTACTGTGAAACAAGTTCAAAGTTAGACTGTGGTTTACATTTGCTTGCACATGTTCTGTATTAGCACATTCAAAGTGGATTCGGTGCATTGTTATGTTTTTGCTCTTCTGTTGTCCAGATCATAGAAAGTTTATACTGACTGAACTGAACAGGGGGAAAAAAGCTCAAGTTTGTCAACTGAACCGAGCTGATTAAGATCATTACAAGCAAACAATAGGTGTGAAAATGTCCTGAATACAGTTTGGATTTTGTATTATGTGGGTCCAGCTAGTTTGGCCTAGACTTAGCCAGGACTACCTCAGTACTTAGTACTTGTCATGACTCACTGATGTGGTAGTATGCTAATAACTGACTGAGAATAAGCCAGTTTCTTGGTTATACACATGATTGTCCACCTGTATCACAGGATTACGGGTGTTTAGAGCGGCTTACAAGCAGTCCTTCAAAGAGCAAACGATGCACAAATCCCTAAAATGAAATCAAATGAAAAGATGCTTTATCCCAAAGGGTGATCCCATGTTGCATTATCATTATTCTTATTATATTTTTAACAATCGTTATAAGCTCTCATTATGCATGGTGATTGCTGTTAGCAGGGATGACCGACGTTTAGCTTACGTTAGGAGGATGCTAGTCGTGATTTAGCTTGAGCATCAGGAAGCAACTGATTTCATCACAAAGAGGAGTATGTGCACTGGACACCTTTGATTATTTTTGACGGCTTCGCATCAGCCAGGTCCTTGTCCACGAGAACATCTTTTCGTTACAATTTCAAGCACTTTGCTGCAATCAGTATTGTTTAACTGCTCTGCATTCTACCCTGCAGTGTTTGTTGTTTACCCTGCCCACACTGCCAAAATAAAATCACTGATTGGCAACATAATGTAGTACACTTCAGCAGTAACTGGAGTCTCTACAATGACCATACAGTTAACCCATTCGACTTGAGGCTACCCTCTAAAACGAGGGTTTTCTAGAGAACTAAAAAGCATGGACTGGAACCTTTTTTTTTTTTATTTTGCTTTAGATTTTTCATCCTCTGAAGAAACTAGAAACGTGAAACAAAGTTCCTTTGACAGTTTTAAACCTTTAAGCTTTTATTTTCAATGACTAATTTTGCCTTCATGCTTATTTGTTTCAAATGGGAAAGTATATTGCTGCAGTATATTTGGATAACAGAATAAAACGAGATTAAAATCGGCTTATAAATATTTACTAAGTTAAGATGTAGCAGACAGAGGTGTGGTAGAAATCTTCAGAGATCTCCATGAATGGGTGGAGGTGTTTTTAGCTGATGTCACTCACAGCATTGGCAGGTAAGACAGATGAACTCGACAAAATGGACAAGAACTCGTAGCCAACAGTTCGACATCTGGGGTAAAGAGGTCCTCCCTCTCAGTGACCAGGATTACACTATCTGCTGTTAAAAAGCATTATAATCCCTCCTCTTTGTTAGGTGTTAGTCTGTCCTGTAGCCACGACTCGGTAAAATAAGAAAAAGATATTTCCTTCTTTATATTCCTGCTCCTCGCCAGGGATCTGAGCTCATTCATTTTATCTGCCAGTGATCGCTCACTTCCCATGATGATCAAAGGAACGATGGTTTGAACTTCCTCCTCCTTTTTCTCTATTTTGTTCCTGTTTTGGATCCCAGACATCTCCTCCTCAAGTCATCCAGACCTGGGGTTCCATTCCAGGCATTGTTTGATCAATTATTATCCAAGTTTGATATTTTTATCAGTATAATTTCCCTTCAGGTTATAGTGGGTTAAATAAACTGAATGTTAAGCGCTAAAAGAAGGCAGTATTTTTATTTTAGGATTGTCGTATTGCAGAGCATTGGTGTTAGCTGGCTGCATCTAATCCTATTTGCCAGTAGAGGTTCCAGAAACACGAGAGCTTCTTTTGAAACCCAAAGCCAGGCTTTGCCTTCAATGTTTTCTCAATGTTCTTGGGTTACAGTGTGCTGAGGGGGACTGTAGAAAGATTGGATTGTGTTCTGCTGGAGCTTTATTGCATTAGTGCATCACACACCGTGAGAAGTGTTATGAAAATATCGCAGAGATGCGCATCGAAAGGTCATCGGTCAGATCTGAACCCAATGTGGGTTGAGGACTCAACTTGTGCCTCGACTTGCTGATGTAGCAGGAGATCCCACTTCTCATGATCTTAGTATTTTGTTTACTTTGTATCTATGATCCTGGACACAACTCTATTTATACTGCACGTTATGAGTGTGGGTGAAGCGGTGCATCAGAACAACACTCCCGCTGTTAAACTAAGTGGATTTTGAATAAATTATCCACAAACCAGCATGTCTTGGCTTTTGGATAATTTAGTACTTTAGAAATCAGCATTTTGACATTTGTTTTTGTTTTAAAAACTGTGTCAAATATCTTTCGAAATCCTTAAACTCGACTGAAATTCTGTCAGGTGCCAGATTTTTTTTGTTCTTCTAGACAGAAAAAGTGTCACTGAAACTTTGAGGGGGGTTTTTTTTCCCCCAGTACCTGAACCGTCACGTTTTGACCGTGTACACTTAGTGGTCCAGGCAAGGCACCAAACAGCAGCAGCAGCAGCAATATCATGAGCAAAATGAGCCAGTTTTCCTGAATTTGCATGGAGAAGCTAAAGTTAATAGACCGTAAGCCAAGTAGTTCTCAGTAGTCTCCAAATGCAGCGAGCCAGAAAAGCCAGCTGGCATTTATAGCTGCGTTTCTAGTGTATTTGTGGGTATTGCCATTTGCTCTCCTGCCCCCATTTTAATCATCACATTTGCACTCTACTTTCATCTCATGATTTAGGAGGCTTTTTATTTTTATAATTGTAACATGTACACTGATCACCACTCTGTCCGCAGTGTAAATCCACCTTCCCGCCCCTCTACGCCTTCCCCTCGTGTGTTTGGACCGGCGTACCGAGTGAATGTGCATGTGTCCTCTGCATTTATTGATTGGCTTAGCTCTCGTCTTTCTCTCACTCTCATTTTAAATTGAGGCCTAACCCCCCATGTGGCAGCGTGGGTCAGCCCGGGGGAGTCAGTGGTTTCTCAGCCATGGGAGAGTTCAGATGTGGGTGGGTTGGTGGGGGGGGGGGTGCTTGGAGAGGGTTGACAGACCCTTGGCTGTGGCTCCTCTGGTCAAATTTGCTAACTTAAGAGGGATGAAAGCCCCCCACTTATCTCTTCTCCTGACTCTTGTTTGTGTTTCTTGGGTATGTCTTCTAACTATCTGCCTGTAGGCGCGCACGTACACACGGATGGGTGTCAGCGCACATCAGTGCATGTGCTACTGGCCGAACTCTGCCCTTTGTCGGCAGACCATTTGTTGTGGCCTACTCTGTCCTGGTATGTGTGGGTATTAAAGGCAGGGATGATGGGTATTAAGAGGAAGGTGAAGGTTTAGGATTACACAGTCGAGGGTCCACTACAGATTGATGTCCCCCTCAACCCCTCAGCGTTATTTTGGGTTCTTTTGTATGTTCGCCAGAGAACAGTTGAGTGCAGAGGAACAGATATATGAAACGGACATCTTCAGCACATGTGGTTATAATGGGCTGATGAATATTTTTGTCTCAACAGGCAAATCTACTATCAGCTGCTTGTTAATGGATCTTATTCATCACTGGATGGTTTTACCTGACAAGTGAAGAGAACTGTGAAGCAGGGAAATTTAGAAAAACTCTTAAACGTACTGGCGAAGGTGCAGGGAAGACTGTAGGATCTGGCTGGTTGCTGAGGTTCATTTTTGCTGTGTGAGGTCATCAAACAGTGCTTTACTTCAACATTCAGCTTATCTCTTCGGAGTGGTTGCAGACATAAAAAATGCTCCTTTCTTTTTCTTTTTGAGTTTTGCTTTAGTGTTTATGTCCTCTTTAACGAGTGACGTTAACAGCACAGGCCGGCGGAAGCTGCTGATTGTTGTGGATTGCAGATTGGTTTGACCTTTGTCTCTTTTGCCAGCAAATCTGACAACCATTAGCAGGTGTGTGTGGGTCTTAGGATGAAAGCCATTTTGTTGTAATTGAGTCTCTGTCCTTGTGTTTAAAAACAGCCTGACGGGAGCTCGTCTTTGACATTATTGGATGGCATGCAAAGAGAAGGATAGAAGCGGGCTTGTGTGACAGATCTGAGGGTGCGGGGAGGTCAGAGTTTGGTTCAGGTTAAACTCCTGTATGTACATGTGTGGAAGTGGTTGTAATGAAGTCTAAGTAAATGTTGTTGCCCCTTGCATCCCTCGTTCAGGTTCCATATCATTCCTCATGTCTGAAGAATGACCAACCATTTCTCGGAATTAGACACAAGAATACCTCCACCATGCTATCCCGTCTCATCTGTTGCCTCATCTGTCAGACTTTGCGACTAAACATTGTTGGACACATTTCTTTCATTCAGGGTCTCAGTCGCTGCCGCTGTCTCAGAATCGCAGGATCGTATTTACATTTCCCTGAATTAGATGTAAGAATATAAGCCCGCTTTCGCTGATAGGCGCGAGTGTGTCTGCACAGGCATGGTGGCGAGCTCGTCAAGGGAAACTAATGTTTCCAAGGTCCTCTTAAAGAGCTGGCTTTACTCCTGATAGGACTGGACTTAACAAATAGTCACATGGGAGCAGCGCTGCTATTTTGGCTACATTAGCTTGTCTGTTAGGGCCGACGGTGGAAGGGACAAAAGTTTAGAATTCAATCGGCGTTCGTAACACCTACTAATGAGGCCATGTGAGACGGAGCTAATGGCAGGGATTACAATTGATAATGGATTGATCTGACATCTGGTGTCTTTATCGGGCCTGCTGATAGTTGTAAATGAGCGGATAATTAGTAAATGGTTTTAACTGAGGTTACATATGCGTGCATGTTGGGTTCAATAAAACTTTAAAGATTCTAAAAAGCAAACCATGAAAAGTGACCGTCTAAGCTACTTTGCTGCATTCCCAGGTTGATGCAAGTGTTTTCCGAATGACACAAGAGCCTCAGATGCCACTTTCTGAGTAATGTGGAGCAAGTTTAGTGCCATAATGAGCACATAAATTACTTATTTGCTTGACACCATGTGAAAAATGTGTCTGGGACTACTTTGCCTATATGCCAGGGCAGATGCAGTGACATACCAGGAGATGTCCTTTCCAGCTTTTAAAGCACCACATTTTAATTGACCAAACAACCGGAGGATTGTTGGCATTGTCGAGTTATTTTCAATCAAAGCCGGCATTTGCGATCTCAGCCGGTTGTATTAAATCAGACACAGCTTTACAACCGATTGACCTTTCTCACAGCAGACACGAAAACATAACTGTGGCATCTGCCAGGACAGGTGCCTGTGTGTGTGTGTGTGTGTGTGTGTGTGTGCGCTCACTTTGGATTTATGTATTCATTTCTAAGATTTTTTTTTTTCTGTCTTTGGTTTGTATGGAGCTGAGTGCAAATGAGATTTAAACTTATTTTAATCTTTGTGTGTGTGACTGTGTTGAAAATGATGTATGTATACGCAGGCTCAAGCGCCTTTGTGTGTTGTGTGCGTTTGTTGCCCCCACCACGCTCTGACAGTGGTGTGTTCTTCCACAGGTGCTATTTCAGTCGGCCGACTGTCATCCCAAAATGCTTTTCAGCTGAGTGCTTTTCAAAACAATCGTCAGCGGCTCAGGCTCTTTTTTTTTTCTTTTTTTTTTTTTTTTACAAGGGCTCTTTGCCACTGAGGTTCAACATGCTGCTTCTGATCTGCTGATTAACAGAAGGGTGAATGGTATATATATATATATATGAATATCCAATTATGTGTGTGTGTGTTGGGGTATAAAATGGAAAAAATACAGGGGGTAAGATGCCCTTTCAATGAGCATGCTAGTCTTAGGCTGGGCAATATGTCCAAAAAGTGATATCTTAGTATTTTTTTTAGAAATGATGGCAATGCAATGTAATTTACCTTTTTTTTCAGTTCATCGTTTTAAACACAGCTTTGATCGGGGGTGCTTGTGAGTGAAGGTGTTTATTGAAAGAAAACTAATAATGAAAGACATTTTACTGTTTTAAACCGGTTTAAGCCATTAAGTTTACACGGTGTAAACACACCTTTTAAGTCACCTTTACTCTTTACTTAGCTTCTTTTTTTTCTTTTTCTTTTTTTTTTTTTCTGAAAACGACATACAAACGCAGTCATTTAGGTCTTTAGTTGTTACGTGGTGATAGCTTAACCGTGTCTGTTGATGATATCGCATGTGTTAACATGTGTCTGAGAAAGTTGGTTCACACGCGCCGCTCACAGTCGCCGTCAGGCTGCAGCTGCTCTGCTGAGGTAAGGGAAGAAAAGCGAGCCCTCGAGCTGTCCTGGGACCTACCCTCTTCAAAAGGAAATTGTCGTGGCTTGCCCAACATGTTGCTATAATTAGCGATAGTTTAAAAAAAAAAAAAGCAATTAGAAAAGATGCCAACAATGAGGAGATATGATAAGGGAAGTAAGTCAAAAGCGCAGTGGCATAGCAGAGGAGAAATTCCCAGTTACAGCTTTACATGGGAAACGAATTGTCTAACGCAGCGTCAAAATACCACATTGTAAATGATTTAGTCTGTCCATATTCTGGCCCGTCCTTTTTCATTTGTCTGCCTATCGTTCGGTTGGTACAGTCCTTCACTGCAACTCAAACTCGCAGAAGACAAAATGGATTTGTTGAGGAGGAGGAGGAGGAGGAGGGGGAAGTAGATTGTTTGAAATTGACATTAAAACCAGACACAAATCTTTAATAGCCCAACAAATACCTTGGCAACAGCCGGGAAAATGTAAATATCACAACATGGCTGAACCACTCGTCAGTTAGCATGACAGGGTGCAGTAACTAATGGATGCAGCTTATTTGCTGGCACCGAGGTGCGCGCGCGAAGGCTAAAGACATTGTGAAAAGCACTAAATGAAATGGGGAATACAAGCTGTGAAAAGTCACGGCAGACAGTGGGAAAGTGCAGCACTTACAGTGAAATATTCAGGCGAGCATTAGAAATGTGGACGGTGTTGTGTTAAGGGGTTTTGTTAAAGTATCAAACCATAAATCTTTTGCAGTCTTTTCTTGAAAATCTTTATTTGGAGTATTTATTTTTTTTCTTTCTCTCTTCAGTTGCACGAGTCAACTGGACAGAGTTTGTTATTCCTCGTGGATTTGTGCTCCTGAAGATTTCTCTCTTGATCACTTTGCAGCAGCTTTGATTGTTATAGACTACTGTGGCACCAGTTACCAAACTGCAATGTTCTGGTGCCTCCGAAGCCCGTGTCCTTGAGTCTCGGAGACTCGTTGGGTGCATTATGTTTTTAAAAATGTGCTGCCCGAAAGAAAAATGTCACTTGTGAGTTGAACTGTTGTAGTGATGCAAGAACACTCCACAGCACTCGCACTTCAAATATCGCATTCAAGTTGAATGCATCGCGAAAAGTTTGTCTGTTCCGTTCTGCTCACAAGTGCTTTGTCATGATCCCTCACTCCGTGGGAGCACTTTCCAATGAGCTGCTCAATTACTGTCCAGTCTAATTACCGTTTATTAACACCAACGAGCCGAGAAGGGAAAGAGGCAGGGACCTAAGAAATGTGAGTGATGTCCTCTGGTGTGAGGAAAAGAGCATTTTACCAGATTTATACATTTACTGAGTAGTTACTAGGTAAATTGAGTCAAGTCCAGAATGAGCTGGACTGGTGTTAGATGTCAAGCGAAATCGGATGTGCAGTTGAAATCATTTTCAACACAACATTGGCTTTTGTCACCGTTCCATTTTAGGGCCTTTAAGCCTTCTTCTCTGAAAGGCCTCTCACAATATCAGGAATTTGTATGGAGTAATACAAACCCTCTGTCATGCTTTTTCAGTTGCGTGGCCCCGTGTGAGCGGCACGCACCACAGTGACTAGTGTAGTCATCAGGGGGAAGAACAACACACAGACACCCTTTTCGCCCCCCTGGGGAAATGTGTTTGCATTGGTCGGTATAGTATGCATATGTCGGTATGTGTTTAAAGACGAGCGCTCCTGCACTCCCGCACACACGCCGTCAGTTGCGCGCATTCCAGCGTCATGGTCAAACGACTTGTCTTTCACGCAGTTCATTCCTTAAAGCTGTCCGTCCTGCTGGAACTGACAGCATATGGAAAACCCGTCTAAATGAGTCCACACATCAATTACATCAACGTATTCTCACCTCGCTTGCCCTTTCCCACATCTCTCCATTCATCACCTCTCCAGCACTTTTTATTCTCATCTGTTCTCTGACCACTCCAGCTTTCCCTGCAGCCTTTTTTTTTTCCTTCCTTCAAGCTTTTTCTTTATTACGGTGAAAATGAAACCGAAGTGATCAACAATTCTCAGTCTGATATCACGCTGCTCGACTAAGGTTATTTTAACCTGAAAGTCCTATCTTTTTTTCAAGGACATCTCCATGTCCCCTTTGATTACGAAAGCAGGTTTAATCCACAGAGGAATGTAATTTAGGTATTCATTAACTGTTAAAAAGAGGTGTTGATACTCCATGTTCCATGTTCACACTCGCTGTGTGTAGCTGTGGTTCACTTTCTTTTATCACTAAAAAGCTTTCGCTGCGTAAAAGTTGCATCATTTGCAAAGGTTTGAAAATGTCTCGGAAATAAAGGTAGTGCAGGGAGTTTTTGTCGGCATTAAGACGCATCGTCTTCTTTCTTCTTCTCCCAAACAGGCAGGCAGGAGTCGTTTTGTCTGCGTCAAAGCTTAGCAGCACAATTCACAGCATTTGTGCTTAGGCCAAAATTTGGGTGTGTGATTGTGTGTGTGTGTGTGTGTGTGTGTGTGTGTGTGTGTGTGTGTGTGTGTGTGTTAGCGGTGAGACCTTGACCTTGACAGTGGCTCCTAACGGAGGAGGCTGTTCTGTGAATGAGTCGAACCCCCCCCCTCCTCGCCGTACAGTGGTATGTAGCAGCCCATAAAGCATGCTTACGTCCCGCTCTGGTTTCAGGGAGTGGAAGCAATGGCCCCGCCCCTTCCTCACACTCTGAAATAGCCACGTCCTTGTCCCCACACGGAGCACAGTGTGAGTCGGGGGGGGTATATATATGCAGCCGTGGTTGATTGAGGAGCAGATTGCTGGTGACAGGTCACACCACGTTCCATCCCTCCGACCCCCCAGATTAGCGACCTTAGGCCCCCTCACTGCCCTCCCTTTTCTCGAAGCCCCCACCTGTTAGAATCCCTCTGCTGCTTTCCTCCTCTCTGGTGAACACACACACACACACACACAGAGTGGACAACTTGCGTTATCGGAACTCTCTTATTTCTCCATCACTCACCCTGCTGGTTATAAAGGCTATTACGAGTCATTAGGGTGCATGTATGTGTGTTTGAGGGTGTGTTGCCTGGTGAGGAGTGTGTGTGGGTTGAAAAGACGCCTGTCACAGTATGCGCTCATAATTGCCCTCTTAGCCAATTATTCCCCATTTAAAAGCAAGTCACCTGCTCTGCTCCCATGTCCACTTGAATGAGTGCTCACACACACGCGCACACACACACACACACACACATAAACACACACACTCGACAAATAACATAGAAGCTTAATATTTAATCATTGTTTGTTCCTGAGTGATTTGTTTGTTTACTGGGATTGTGTATGTGTTGTGTTGCTTGCTGTTGGTATCGTTCACACTGTAATGTCTCCTCTCATCCTCAGATTCTGATGCACACCAAAGACATGGTTCAGAATGTGAGTTGTTATCATCTTGTTCTGCTGAGTTTATGTATCATTTCTGTACACAAGACAAATTCAAAGAATACTAAAAGAAAAAAAAAAAGTGACAATTTCTTTACGCTTTGTCACTTTAGATTAGTTTTTCCCTGATTAGTTTATGTGTGGCCGGTAATGGATGATGAAATATGACAATATAACGTTTAATTATCGACACTCTGGTGGAAACCTATTCGGCAGACCTGTTGCAGAGTTATAATACGTAGCCAGGTCTGAGTTCTGTGAAGCTACGTAACTTTTCTCAATCTCATGAGGTTCACGTTGTGTTTTTAAAAAAAATCATGCAATTGTAATGTTTGTTCTCTATATGCTGGAAACTGGAGGCTGGTTACATTTTTATCTGTGATTGTGTGGGTGTCTCAGATGAATCTGGAAGTCATCTACGGAGATACTGACTCCATCATGATCAACACAAACAGCAGATGTCTCGAGGAGGTCTACAAACTGGGAAATAAGGTTTGTGTCCCTTTGTGTATACGCACACCCACCCCACTGTTGTAATTTGCTTTCTTTTAGGTGTTATTGTGCTTTATAAAGCGTCTGTGTATGCATGCTTTGTTGCCAGATAAAGGCAGAAGTGAACAAGCTGTACAAGCTACTGGAGATCGACATCGATGGTGTGTTCAAGTCGCTGTTGCTGCTGAAGAAGAAGAAATATGCAGCGCTGGTGGTGGAGCAACACGGGGAAGGGCGATACACTGTGAAACAGGAGCTCAAAGGCTTGGATATCGTCCGCAGGGATTGGTGCGACCTGGCCAAGGAATGTGGCAAGTACGTTAGATTAGCCTCCTGTGGCACTATAAAGGCCAATGTTAACTTTCTGGAGTGTTATTATACAAAGACCTACGAGGCAATTTGAGGGTGTTCACGAACTTCAATTACAGTCAATTGTAAGTCTTTGTTTAGCATAATAGAATACACTCTTTTTTTCCGTACTTCTAGTTATGTTATTGGTCAGATCTTGTCAGACCAGAGCCGAGATGTCATTGTTGAGAACATCCAGAAACACCTGGTGGAGGTGGGAGAAAAGGTGGCGGGTGGAGACATACCACTCAACCAGTACGAGATACACAAGGTGAGGACCTGGCTGGATTCTGCATCTATTCAACTCAGTTCAATTTTCATCAGTTTTATTCATAGCGTGCCAAATCACAACAAATGTCGTCTCAGCGCACATCGCCTACGTTTTCTGGCAACATTTAGTCTATGAGCTGCTACTTTGAGACTGATTGACTTCTCATCTCATCAAAAAAAAAAAAAAAAAAACCAGGCACTGACAAAGGATCCTCAGGACTACCCAGATAAGAAGAGTCTACCTCACGTCCACGTAGCTCTGTGGATTAATTCACAGGGTGGTCGCCGAGTCAAAGCTGGAGATACAGTTTCTTACCTCATCTGCAAGGTGGGCGTCATTACTCACATCATTTTTAAGTCTTTTTGACTGTAGCACTGTACCTACAATCAGTGTTACTGGAAACGAATCCTCTTTCTCCTCCAGGACGGCTCTACCTTGGCAGCCAGTCAGAGAGCCTATGCTCTGGAGCAGCTACAGAAGCAGGAGGGTCTTAGTTTGGACACGCAATACTACCTGGCCCAGCAGATCCACCCTGTGGTTTCCCGCATCTGTGACCCCATCGAGGGCATTGACAGTGTGCTCATAGCTACATGGCTGGGTAAGCTAATTACAGGTTGATGTCTGACTGTACAAGACTTTGACTTGAGGAGTGTCACGTTGCGTTATGCCTTGGAAAAAATGTCAAATTATACTGATTAGCATTCAAAGAAATCAAAAGTTCAAGTGCGTGTTGATAATTAAGAAGAAATAGGGGTGTTGTTGGCTTCACATTGCCACACTTTGTGAAATAATTTAGTTAAATTAAGTCTCATTTGCTGTTTCAACACGGTGCAATTCTTGTGCTAATTTATAGATAAATATTTGTCTTGCAGGTTTCAATGAGCTGTAACCAACAGATACCTAATATTACCAATAACCTTGTTGTGATGGTGTTAGTCATCATTCTTTTTATAAAGTCTGTTGACAGCTGATATAGATAAACTTCATGAGATCCATAACAATAACTCCCCCTGAAGTAATGCCATGCTGTTGTGTTAATGCTCCTCAAGGCTTCATTCAGACAAGCCCTCAATAGTGAAGGAGAGAGCCAAGTGGCTATAGTTGCCACTGTAATTTTGGAGTTTTTTTTTTTTTTTTCTTACCCTGTTCGTTTGGCTCAGGCACTGTGGGAAAAGTACACATAGATGCTCCATCAAGTAATGGTCAGGAAAAACATTGTAACAAAGGTTCGAACAGCACTAGTATATATTCAGTTATGCAATCTGTTGGAATGTTCTGTTCAGGTGTGAAGCTGATGCGTTCAGTTGCAGTCAGATTGAGCAGCGCATATCTGAGAGACCCTTTAGAAAGCTTGGTGTAAAAAAAACAAATCGCTGCGAGCTTATGTGAGACAATGAAAGCTTTTGTCCATTTCAGGTCTGGACCCGACTCAGTTCAGATCCCAACAGCAGTATCAGAGGGAGGAGGAGGCTGACGGCATGCTGGGAGCTCCTCTCCAGCTGAGTGACGAAGAGCGTTATAAAGACTGTGAGAGGTTCACTTTCACCTGCCCTCAGTGTGGCACCGACAACATCTACGATAGCGTCTTCGAAGGAGCTGTAAGTAAATGTGTGAAAGAGCTCAGATTCAGCTACAGATGGGTCACAAACTACAAGAGTACACAAGATAAAGTAAGCTTCTGGAGCACACGAACACCTGGAATACTTCTTCGCGTTGATTCTTCAACTGTGTGGGACGTGTGAAACACCTTGTCATTGTTGTATTCATAAAACCATTTAATAAAACCTCATGATGAGTCGGGTATCGCCTCACTAGGAGGACGGAGAGCTTGTCCCTCAATCCAGAATACTTCGCATTTAGGCAAAGGGATGTTAACCAAGAGAAAATGGAGTTGTGTCTACGCCACAAAGCAGCACACCTGACTTCTTTAACCACCAGAAAACACACCACAAACTGCAGTATCACAAATGGATGAAGGCCAAGACCAGTCCCAGAAAGGCTTTGTTGGAAATCCCCCAACAGAGCTCCGGCTTTGCTTCAACGTCGGGGCCTAGAGTTTTTCCTTTTATTTCGGCACCTTTTCCTTTCTTTTCTTTCTTTTTTTTCTTTACTTTAATCAACTTTCCTAATCGCTAACTTGTCTTTAGATGTGAGAGCTGCACTTGAAACCACAGTAAACCGTTTTAGTGTGGCAGTGGCAGAAGAGCACATGCTGCACACACAATTAGAGAGAGACGGAATCAAAAGGAGGTGATCACTTTTAGCGTGTATCGCAGTTGTAATGGATTAGTCGGCAGAGACACCAATAAGGAGTACGAGAGTGGGAGAGTCGCGTTTCCGAAGGCATTTCGGTAAAACTTCCTGTCAAAGAATCACGCTTTAGTCATCTTCCATATTGTGGCTGTGTCTGTATTTTTAGACAGCTGCTTGGCTCCAGAACGGACTCTGTTTTCATTGGCATAGTTTGGACTCCACAACTTGAAAAGCCTTTCCTTAACCCCGCCGCTCAGCGGACACACACATACACACTCCTCTCCTACCATTTGTCAGGCCAAGGTCGTGTGCTCGAGTGTTATCAGCCTCTAATGAGGAGCAGGGCACACAGCTTTTTCTTGTCTGTAAGACACTAATAAAACTGACAAGCCTCTGTCCTCAACAGGAGGAGGGAGAACTTGCATTAAATTAGAACAGGAGTAAAACACACACACTCCATAAAAGGATGATATCATTCCACACTTTGGCAGATACCCCAGTAAGGTTTAGTTTTAGCCGTCACAGAAGGGAGAAAGAATACTTCTGTTAAAATACTCTCGCATACACAAAAAGAAAAGAGGCAACCTACTTGTAATGGAAGAAAAATGTCTTTTTGAATAATCTGTCAGAATCATTTCGAACTGTAGGCTAACCAGCAATCATCAGATTTCTGATCCGCCATGTGTTTTTGAGGCTGGTATGCATGCACGCACTGGAACTGATAAGACAGTAAGTTAATTAAGGTGGCAAACATGGTCTAACAGCTCAGTGAGAGGGGAGGACAGATGGGCCTTGACTCCTCCGCTGACACAGAGCCAGAGATGGAAGGAGGAGGCGGTGATGGATGATGGAGGACAGACAGGGGAGGAAAGTTGTGTGATGGGGCAGCCGGAGAGAGGCGGGGGGGGGGGGTTGAAAAGAGCGTTAGGTATCCTGCACGGGCAGTTAAAACAGAAAGCTGCCCATTATCAAACCAAGACCGATGAAAACTGGGCTGGTTAGACGGTTGACATTGTAAACCTCTAAAAGTGTTTTACAGGTTGCAGCAGTTATTTAAGGGGCAGACAAACGGCGACAGTAAAGATGACAGTTGGTACAAGTTGCAAACGAGTGCTGAAAGATCCTGTCTTTAGATTGCGTCTAACCTTCCTCAAGAGTCTGACACAAACGTTCAAAGTACTTTGGATTTTTCATGTATTAATTGCTTTGTGATAAAATAACTGCCAGGGCAGTGGTGGGTGAATATTAATAGATACAACTTGTTTAGGTGGGAGGGTTTACATAGCAAAATGAAGCTTGGAATGAAACAAGTGAGATAAAGAGCAGGATGTGGAGGAGATCATTGAATGGGGGGGGGGGGGGGGGGGCTCCTTTCATCTGGAGCAGACCTTTAAAAAGAAAAATGAGGAGGAGAAAAGTAAGCAGACTGAGGCAGGCTGAATCAGCCGAGGGACTCAAAATGTCAGAAAATCTTGCCTATTTTCTCTCTAAAAACGGAATGATGCAAGCAAACAATAACCCTTGTGTGTGTAGCGGTGGTGGCTGTCGCTTGCATACTTCTGTGACATTGACTTCTCTGCAGAAACAGTTTTTTTTTTTTGCCGCTGTCAGTGCGACAGGTAAATGGAGTTCAGGTTCCAAGGGGGCAGGTGTTTAAAGCCGTTGCATTTAGTGTAATTGTTATGTACCGTGGTAGCCTTTTTTTCATTGCATTAGCTTTAAGCCTTGCTGTCAAGTGGACAGTTCAGCGGGGTCACGCTGACCTGTTTTCTTTCAGGCTACAATAATGTAAAAGTTTACCAGCCCCAGGGCAGCTTTCAGCTTTTACACCTTTAGTGTTTGACATGCTCTTTGTGGCGGTTTAAAGTTAATGGCAAAGTTTCTATGTTACAGCACATAATTGCGTTTCCTGATTACAGGGTTAAAAATGTAGCTGTGGCTAGTTCCTGTACGCAAACTGTATATTTATGCTCAGGAGAATCTGATTATAGTAAATGATTGACCCTTACAGTCAAACAAGACTCCAACATGTAAAAGCCCTTTTAATAAAATAAATTGGATTAACTCAGGCCTGAATCCAGTGTTCTTTGCATCCAATGCCAAAACACCCGAGGGACTATTTTAAGCACCCTAAGTCCGTTTTATTTTGTACAAAGTCAACTTTAAAACACTCAGTAGGAGCACTTGTACGACTTGGAATGCGGGAAACTTTCCCTGCACAATTATTGCTTGAACAATCGAACAGATGAATCACAACATTAAAACCGACAGCTGTGACTGGTGTCTGAATGTTTGGGAATGTTATTGATGAATGACATCAGCAGAGGTGCCGGGAGCCGAGGTTTTCTGCGACGTGACACCTGTTTTCTTTTTCAGGGCGACAAATTGGAGCCCAGTTTGAGGCGATGCTGTCATGTCCCCTGTGAGAGCAGCCCGCTGGACTGCGTTGTCAACATCAGCAACAAACTCCTCCTTGACATTCGTCGGCACGTCAAAAAATACTACTCTGTGAGTATTTCTGTGTTGTCATGGTGAGACTTTGAGGAATTAAACTGATTCTACCCTCAAACTGATAGCCATGACACTGAGTCATGTTCAAACTTACTAGACTGTCACTACTAGCCAGGTGATGTCCCTGTTTTCTTAAGCTAAAGATTAGTTTGCTTATATGAGCCACCTCAAAACATGTGAGCTAGAATCTAAAAGGAGCATATCTTTGGGCTAAAAAGACGACTGTTGTGCCTCTGTCAACACATATTTTTTTAGATGAATTAAGTGAACGCTTTGGCAGACAAAATACCCAATTAAATGGTCAGAGAAACGACTGTATTGCCTCATGTAACTTGTGAAAAATGAGTGTCTATCAAAGGCCCGGGCTGTGTTTGACACAACAGGGGATGCAGCAGATGCGGTAATAGTAAAAGACGCCATCACAAAGATGTTGGACTAAAGATGGAATCCTCAGCAGGGCAGTGTGCTGACATTTTGAGCCAAAGAGCATGCTGTGCATGCTAAGTGTAAAGAGCTCCAGGGAGAGCTGTAGAAGCGTGATTTATGAAAATGTTCAAATGGGCATTTTTACTTTCTACTCAATAATGCATATGCAGTTCTTTTAGATCCTAAGTGTTAGTCTAAGCAAAAAGACAAATGACGCAAGAAATTGAATTCAAAGCTCGAGGCAGAATGCAGGAATTATCTCTGCTAGACCGATTACTTTGTGCAGAATTGGATTGGATGCTTTAGAAATAAGTGACCTTCCACGTGTCGTCTTGTGTGTGAACATGTGGATCCTGGGCTCTCTAGATTGGTACCAACTGTTTGTTTTTGAGATTGCTCATCGAATGAATAGTTAAATGTAAAAATGATGACAAATGTCTATAAACTCAATTTTACCCTCCAACCGACTGCCCTCTAACAAACACTAAAGTACTAAAAAGAATAAAGCGACATGCTGACAGAGCTGATTTAGATGCACCCCTACGTCTCTCGTAGGTTGCTGAAGGTATGTTAGGTTTTATTGGGGCCTTCGAGTTTCTCTGAGGATTCATCTTGAGGGGTTTGGTGACTCTTACTTCAGAGTTAAACCTTTACGCTACTAGGGCTACTAAGTATTTCCACTTATTGACGGTAAGAAAAGTGTTAAATGTGGCTTCTCGGGAAAGTAAAATGAAGGAAAGTGTCCTACAGGAGAAAGATGCTATATATATTTTTTAAAAAGTGCATTTCGACATCTGGAGATGTTCCTGAACCGGTGGGACGCATGAACTCAAATGTCTACACTGTTCGCTATGGACTTTGTGCAGAGATTCTTTCACACAGCCTCCCATAAAAAAAAAAATCTCAGATCATGAGCAGGTGAGGCAACATGCTAACATGTGGGTACATTTTGCAAAGCATTTATTGTTTCTGTGCAAGTAAGCTCTCCTCTCGCTTCTCACCACTGTGAATACACACAAACGCACGCAGTACTGATATCAGCACTACAAGGAGCTTCATGCGCTCTTCACAACAAGTCGTAAAGAAAACCCAGATTTCCAAAGCCCGTCTTTTGCGTCATGTCTCGGCGTCGGTGAGCTGCAGACAGAAGATCTCCCTCACCACCTCCCTCGCAAAGTTTGCAAAGCTGGGAATCTTTGCTGTCCTCATGAGTCGATTATAATTTATTAATCTGTGAACAGTTTTATGCATCGTAATGAGTTGTGTCCTCTGCTTACAATAGAATTGCACATTATCAGCCGTTAGGATTTCTTTTTTATGTAGAACCTTAAAAAAATCCCACAACTCACCTCAGTACTGTGCGTATCTTACATCATATATCAGGTGCCTCTTAAGTCCACAGATCTTTTGGACGATCTTTACTCTCTATGTCTGTACCTGGCCTTTAATTTGGTTTTAGAACGCAGATGCAGCCGTTTCTTTAAAAGTCAAGGTTGTTTTTGGGAGCAGATTACAATGCCGCTCCAAGGTCTAGCGATTAAAGCAGCCTCTGATTTGGTGGTCCTCGTTCCTGAGCTGGAACACAGAGTTGGCGGCACCTTGTTCAGTCGTGGCTGATTTGTCGGGCTGGCTGCGTTCCTCCTGCGTTGCAGACGTTTGGTCAAAACAGCTAGCGTGGTCCCTCATATTAGTTTGATTACCATATCGCTGCGTTTGTGCGCGGCAGATTGTGCACACGACACGTTTTTTGGTTTTTACCTGAAAAAAAAGTTCATAAAATCCACTGCGTGTCCCGATGCTGGCTTTCAGAACTCATTTTGGTGTTTTATGACAGTGGAATATAATGTTAAGACTGCAACTTTGTTTTCCCACTGCTGCCCAGAAAGCATCAATTAATGGTCTCCTGCCATGATTTTGTGAAGGATGCTGATAGATACCGAGGAAAACTAGGTAGGTTAGAGTCACCCTGGTTCATATCAGTAGATCCACACTGAGACATCCACAAACTGACAGATTCCATTTACGCACAGTAGAAACGGAAGATGTGAAACGCTACAGTGAAAAGGTTTGTTACTGTACTCAGGCCGCAGCCTGAGAGTCAATTAAACTGGATGCCGGCGTTGTCTTTGTGGAGGACTCTTTCCCTCTGGGTAGCTTCCAACACCTTGGTCTTGAGTGAGTGGAATGCGCTGTCTGTAATGGTGTGTATGTGGGGGTAACTCTCCCACAGTGCTGAACAGAAATCAATTAGTGTGGTGAATGTGAGGGGAGAGAGTCCCCCTCAGCCCCTTTGTCATGATGTGTGAGACAGCTGCTACCACTGAATACTTACACGTCACACAGCAACACACGCACTCCCTCACATACACAACCCACTGTAGGCTGAACAGCAGTGGACACAGCACACACAGCGGGGCAATGAAGAGGGGTAATATTGTGTAATTAAGGATTCCTTTCAGGCCGAGGGAGAGTTCAAATAGAGCTGTTTGTCCGGCCAGATAGAGTGAAAGCTCTGTACCGCTCTGTGTGTAGGTGTGTGTGTGTGTGTGTGTGTGTGCACAAGAGCACGCATACATGTGTGTTGGCGTCTTGAGCTGGGACCACAGAGACATTAATCGTTAGTGAAATTACCTCTGCGGGCCTCACCCCCCCACCCCTAAACACCCTTATCCCCACTTTTATCAATAAACCAGCACCCTGAGAATGGGCAAACATGATTCACCCTCTCCATCTCACACACACACACACACACACACACACACTCGTCACACTTTCCTTGTCTTGTCCCGCTGTCTTTGGCAAAATCCGAGATTTGCTTGTTTCCTGAACCACCCATTCTCCGTTCTCTCTCTCTTTTTTTTTAACCCCTCCCATCTAACCACCGTTGCCATGGCATTTAACAAATTATTGCAATTACCCTCGTCATGCGGGTCGCCCCTGGAAACGGGCTAAGGGGCAAGTGAAGAAAGGGGGAGTGAGAGAGAAAGGGTGAATGAAGACCAGAGAAGGTGATAATCCTGTTTTGAACAAAAGGTCAAATTGTTGAATAGTGAAGCTTTGATTAAGTGGAGGAGGTACAAAGTGGAACCGTTTGAGCTCTTTTCACTGTTTGTGTGTCCGTGTGAAAGAGTGTGTTTGAGAAGCAGATCAGTTTTTTAGGCCTGTTCTCCTTGGAAGTGAAAGTTTTGACTGATGAAGCACAAAAACCAGTTTGGAGGTCTTTCTGCAGCTTGTGTGGCAGAGGGAGTGCTCTGCCACAGGAGTCGTAGCCGAGGTGCTTCTCCACTCCAGGAGTACGGGAGTTGTTTAATTATTATCAGGTCCAATCTATATTCCTTTTCTAATCGCTTCCTGGTTTTGTTATGAAGGAAACACGTTTAATGGCAGTTCTTTAAAGGGGAACTCTGGTATTTTTAAACCTAGACCTTATTTCTGGCATGAAATACATTCATCTACTCACTTAGAACAGTTTGGTGAAAGTCGGCGTCCTTCGGAAACTATTTAGATAACTCGCGATCCATATAACGGAGTGAACGGGGCAGGGTCAATGCTGCCTCTAAATAAGGCATTATCTGTCTTTATTTCACCAATACTTTAAGAAGAATGAATGAATGAACATATACTATAGCTCTGTTAGCTAATCTGTGCTGTTAATGGCTACTTGCGGCTATAAGAGAGCTAACGGAGGGATTTTTACACAGGCACTCTACTGGGACCACTTTATCCACACGCCCCCCTGGAGCACAGCTTATTTACTCCTTTCTCTGTGACAGTCGGCTAACTTCACACAGAGTTTGCTGCTGCTAGTTTTGTGCAACATGGCAGGATATGTATTAAATTTTGACAATGTGAACAACGACTTTGAGTAAGATGGACGTTCTTACCGGAGTGAATGAGCTGTGCTGCAGCCATGCGTGTCGGTGAAGTGGTCCCAGTAGAGGTGTGTGTAGAATTCCCTCCGTTAGCTCTCCTATAGCTGCAAGTAGCCACATATTAGTAGAATAGAGAAAAACTGGCTAAAAAACCCAGCAATGTGAAGCATTTTTCTGACCCATCGTAAAGTGGTTGATTTAAATGATTTGAGAAAGTTCTCAACAAATTAGTCCACGAGGGAAATTAGCATCACTTGCTGGAAAAAGCAGCAAATAAGCGCCCCCTAAGTCCAGATAACATGTTACTGACTCTTATAACGTCCACGATGGTAAGATGTAACGTCTTACAGTTGCAAGCCGCTGTAAATCTGCTTCACTCCTACTTCGGCTGCTTGTATTTACTGTTTTAATGCAGCTTAATTCCCAAAACGGTTTTCATTTGCATGCAAGCAGCCGTCACTCTCAAGCTTCTAAGCTTTGCACTCTTAAATCTGGATTTTCTAATCATCTGAGATGATACTCTTAGGACAGGCCGCTGTGATTTTTGGTTACATTTACATGTAAAATGATGACTCGGAGAGAAAGTTAGTACACACTTGTGCAACTCATTGATGTCAGTTGACTTCATGTTTGCAGGGCAACGTCTTTCTTTTTTCCCCATACTTTTTTTTTTTTTTTTTCCTCTTTATTTTTAGAGGAAGTGGCTTGATCTTGTCAGACGAGTTGACAACAGGGAGTAGAGCCTATGAGTTCAGTCTTTGGGTTTATTTGCTGGCTTTGAGGAGAGCGGGGCCGCGGCTGAGAAAAGAGAAAAGAAACAACATTAAACTTCATCGATGCAAATGCAGTTGTCTCACCCATATTGTACCTTGTTCGATACACTGCTCAGTCTCTGTCACGTTCCATCAGACGAACAGTCCAACGTGAGCGTTTTTCTTTCTTCACTGAAGTAATGAATAGATTATCACAGTTTTTGCCTATTCGTTTTGCTGACTGTCGAGTCGACTGTTTTTTGGTTTTTTTTTTCTGTATAAAGCACCATTTTTAGTCAGGGTTTAAGGGACAGAAGGATTCTGACTGCAGGAAGTTGCTATTCAAAAATGTCCCATTAATTTTGTCCCTAGAGCTGCAGCAGAAAAGTGCAGCACTAAGTGGGATGTAGAAATCTCAAACCATGAGCTGAACAATAACAGAGCAAAGAGGTTTTGCAAGAAATTGGGGGGGGGGGCGAGCAGACAAAGAGGAGGAAGCAGAGGGAGGGTATATTTCGTGGTGGGCCCTGTCATGGCCTGGTCTTGCCTCTGTTTGGTTAAATTATGTGGAACTCATTTGACGTCTGCATTCAGTGTGTCAGGTATCCACTGCTATAATTATGCAATTATGAGCCTTTATTCTCTCGCGTCCGACTGTACACCCCCACCCCCCCTCCTTCACTCTGGCAAAATGCCTCAATTAGATGTTTTTTTTTTTTTTTTTCACCCTTCCTTGCTCCTGATGTGCTTCTTGTTTTTAATCTTTTCTGTGCGGCTCACAGGTCTGTTGCACTTAATCTTAATTTAATTTTTATTTTCTCTCACGTGTGGCTGGTGTGGATAGGTATGGGGTCGCCATAGCTAAGCAGAAGGGTATTGTGGGTAGCATTTCTCCTTTTGGAGCCTCCTCAGTCTTTGGTGTGTGCCTTCGTTGGAATGAAATTAAATAATTTATTGTAATCCATGTGAACGGTGGCATATTGTGTGTGTGTGTGTGTGTGTGTGTGGACTCAGGGCTCCTCTGATCACTCATCTCCTCGAGCCACTGTCATGCATGGTTTTTCTCATAGATGGCACAGTCATCTCATTTCCCATGATGCTCAGCTCTCTGCTGAAGAGCAGCAAAGGTGTTAAGGTAATTAGTGCTGGAACTGGGATTTGTGGGTAAAGCTGTGAACTCCGAGACTTTCTAATTGATTTGGGACATATGTGTGTTTGATTTTCATTCAGAGGTTGGCTTGGTTGATCTGTGTGTGTGTGTGTGTGTGTGTGTATGGACTGTATGAAATGCTCCTCTTTTACACATTAAACATCCTAAAACTTTCTCTGTAAAATAGATTTTTTTCTTCTTCTTAGCTCTGTTTACTGTCCATAATAAATCAATCATGCATATGCTGTACATTGGATCACTTTTCGGTAAAAGCCTTATGGGAATCCAAGAAGTGTTTGGAATTGCATTGGATACATTTGACATGCTGCGCCACTATTTAATTGGACAAAACGTTTTAAGCGTGTCCGAAGCTTAACCACACATTTGCACGTTGTTGCTGCCAATACACGTCTCCACTGTGACCTGCTTCTGATGGTTCACTTCATGCAGCCATGAGAGTACTCGGATTATTAAAACCAGACCACAGCTTAGGCTGGAATACAGAAACACAGTTGTAAAAGAAGCCGCACTGTGTTCTTTAGTTCCCTGGCCCGGTTTACTGGCACCAGCGGTTCCATGGTCTAATTTGGAGGGTCCCTCTGAAATGATTTCCTTCAGAAACACTATAATATAGTTTTGTTTGCATTTAAAAACTTACCGAACTTGATTTTTGTGATCATATGCCTCAGAATAGTTTTTGTTTTGCCCGTATCTTGGGGTGGTGAAGGTGTCAGTGCGGAGGAGAGGTGTTTATATAACCTTAAGGAAGCTGTAAAAAGGAAAATATTCCACACCTTTTATTTTCCATTCTTCTTTTCTTTCTTTTTTTTAATTTTTTTTTTTAGCTCCTACTGCTCAAAACTGATCAAAAGACTAAACAAAGGCAGACCTAAAAATCAATCTGAGGAATACGACATGCCCGTATGTGTGTGTGTGTGTGGGGGGGGGGAGCTTTGGACAGAAAGACAGGTGCAGTGATTTAGAGGGGGTTTATTTTGAGTGAATGGAAGGAAGGAAGGAAAGATGGATGAAGCAGAAGAGCAAAGGCGTTGATGGCAGTAGGTCTTATGCTCTGTCATTAGTTGGGCATTAACCCCCTCCCCTTTAAACCCCCCTTGGTAATGACAGGGCATAAGGAGCAGAGAGAGGAGGAGGAGTCTGGAAGAATATGGTGAGATAGAGCGGGTTAGAACACAGCACCTGCCCAGGGTCACTGCCTCACCCCGGGAGGCCCTAACTACTGCTGTTCTGGCTGTCCGGCAGCACCTTGACGCTCGGCAGCTGAGGCTGTAATGTAATGTAAAGAGAGGCAAGAAGGTAGGACGTGAAGTCACATGTATACTTCTGTAACACCCCCCCCCCCCCCCATATCTCGTTCAGCTGTTTTCACTTTACACTTTACAAACTCTCTGCCTCGTCCTCAGAGTCCTTTTTCTTGTGCGGAATTAGAGCCGTTAAATGGGAGGAACAATTTTCAGCAAAATTCCCTCATTACCAGAAGCGTTTTTATAAAAAAAAAGATATATATAATAAAAAAAAAGTGTCTCAGTCCAACAAAAAGTTTTTATTTATATATTTTTTTATTTTTTGTCAATTCCTAAAGAACATCTTTATCGACAAAGTAAACGGCAACATGAACATGTTTCAGAAATGAGGAATCACAAAAGGTTGTGAAGACGGCTCTGTGTGTGTGTGTGTGTGTGTGTGTTTTTAAGCCCTTCCTTCTGTTGCTCACTTTAATCACGTCTTTTTTGACATGTTTATGTTTTCTTTTAACTTAAAAAAGAAAAGAAAAAAAGCAGTGGTATTGCAGTAATGGAAATTCCTGGAGGTTTATTAATGCTTTAAAAATCACAGAATAGTATTTAGTAAATGGGTCAATTTTGCAGACTTGCAACTTTATTTACCTCATTGTTTTGTATTGTGGTTTTCTGTATTCTGAGGCAACTAGAAATGCAGTATTAGAATTGAGCGTTGGAAGTTTAGTTTTAAGGACCGATTATTCGAGCCTCTGAAGTTTGGAGAACTTGTAAAACCGTCTGATGTGCTTGTCACAGGGCTGGCTGGTGTGCGAGGACCAGGCCTGTCAGAACAGGACCAGACGTTTGCCCATCGCTTTCTCCAGACACGGACCCATCTGCCCCGCCTGCACCCGGGCTACACTCAGACCTGAGGTGAGTCTTACACGTCAGAGATCACAGTTGCACGCTTGCCGAGTTAAATCAATGCAAACAGGGATGAGAGTATCACAATGAACCACCAAAAGCTGCCTCTTCGCTCACATGCAGGGGGCTGAGGTTGAGTTGAATCCACACACCCGAAGGCTTTGTGTTCTGTTGGTCTTTTCCAGGTGATGGTGCTATGGAGCTGCAGTTTCCCCTCCACATCTCTGCTCATTAGTGTCGCATTTCGCCATACATTAGACGATCTCATATCCTTGTTGTCCCATAGCTTTTTGTGTACAGGGATGCTCGCTTGCTTCTGTCTCTTTGAAAGGCTCTAAGAGCTGCACGGTAGTTCGGCCATTTAAAGCATCTCTCTGCAGCTCTGGCCTTATGAACACTTTGTTAGTTTGACCACTGGGTTTAAAAGGAATACTCTCCCCTGTCAATTTGAACATGATTGTTCAATCTACCTTTAGCCTTTTCTTTCTCTGTCCCGTTCTCACCATCCCTGTTTCGTTCCCTTCCCTGAACTCCTCTGTTTTAAATCCCACGTGTTCTGCTGCCGTCTGTCCCTCGCCCCTCGGCTGCTTTGCTCTGTCTGGCTCTGTGGCGACAGGTTGTAAACCAGAAGGCCAATTTTTGCTGTCACTGTGGCCATTTAGGCAGGCCATTGCTGTGCCTGAGGACTGTAGCACTCGCTGTGGGTTGAATGGAACATTTAACTTTCTGTTCTTGCTCATGCACCCTTTGTCCACCAAAAAAGAAAGCTGCAGCCTGGCTTCATTGTACCTCACTTTCTTTCTGTTCACCACAGAAGTTAACATGTGCACTTAAGTTTATACAGTTTTGCAGAAAAAACTTCTGTTTGGAAAAAAAAAAAGCAAATTACTCCTCAAATTTAAAAAAAAATCGGAAAAACATCAACATTTGTGCTCGAGAACCTCTATTCTTCTTTCCTCTTCCACTGATCATCTCACGACTCCTTTTTTCTGCTCCCACTTTATGCAGAGCTGCACGTTGAGACATTTATTTATGAATCCATTTATTTCTTTGTTTATTTTCGATGTATTTATTGCACGAGGCTAGAAAAACAACATATATATTTGCATCTTATTCATGACCTGTGAGTATTTAATTGAAGGATATATTTTATACGGCGTACATACAGAGTGTAGAAGAGATATACTTAAATGGAAAGGAGAGACACATTTTGGACATATCTCTCATTTTGAAGAACCTGTATCAATTTGTATGATTAATGTAAAATAGCTCAAACTAGCTCCAAATTATGGAGCTACAACAGCAACATTGATTTTCAACAACACCCTGATGTATCAGTCAGATACAGTACTTTGACCTCAGTGCACAAACTCAAACACACCAGATGGAGCGTCTGCGGCGTTCCGTTTCCTCCACTTTGTATTGGCCGGGTGACATGATTTTCAGATGATTCTATCCGATGACTGAAGACCAGAAGTTGGCCTGTCATAGGCCATGTAATCCGCACGAGTAAATTCTATGAGCTATTCGTATTGGTGGAATTCGCACCTGAAGGCTGCAGAAGTAACGCACGGCGCCATGTCCAAGTTTCTCACCAGGTTTAGCAGTTTAGGACGCTGCTACATAGCATTTGAATACGTTTGCCATGTTATTTCTCAACCTTTATTCACACTTTTGCTAATTACAGCAGATTGAAATGAGCTGGTATTAAGAGTAAAATGCTGTAAACACAAACTCCCTGATTATCTGTATCTGGACTGCAGTGGATGTTGCGTCATGCTCTCTGTGTGATTGTGCTTATCTGCACGTGCAGAGCGCTGTTGCAGTTCAAAACTTTTTTTGAAACTCTCTTATAAAGCGGGTGGCAATGCCTCTAGAGCTGATTGGCTAATCGTAATTCTTCTTGTGATGCTCATTGGATTGATTGGAAGCTGCTGACGGACGCTTCGGTAATAGGTCGGTTAGCAGGAAACCATACCAGAGAAATACCACAACCTGAGGAGGGATGACGGGCCTCTGTAACATCTGCGGATGTCACATGGTAGCAAACTTGACTCAAGACTTTGTTTTAGAATGTTTTGTTGCTTCATTTTGGTTTGTACACAAGCTGCAGGTCTTCTATGTAAAGTCAAATGTTTCATCATTAAACCTTTTAAGAAATCTGCCGATTGAATAAAGTTGATCTTCAAATTTGAACTATTTAAACATTATATTATTATTATTATTATTTATTTTATTTTTTTCATATCTAGCTGCCATGTAACATTACAAGCATATTCCCTGCCAAATGGCTCTCAAGCCAAATGGATATAAACCCTGATTATTGCCACTTAGCTCCTCCTTTGTATTTTGTTTCTAGAAATCATTTACATCATGGCTCATAGTAGGCTAACCTTTGCCCTGCAGATTGCATATTTAATTGTTTCTAATTATTCTAAGTACTCAAGCGGCCATTCGTGGCTGTTAAAATGGTAATAGACGGATTGATCAGAGAAGATGAGGAATCCACCAGTTTCCAATGAGTTTTTTTTTTTTTTCATTTTCTTATAAAAGTTATAGTTTTTAAAATTTCTATCAGATTTGTGCGCATCCAGATAGATTCTCCGCCTGCCTGATCACCGACATGTCCTACGTTCTTTTTCTATTTGCCAACATTATCGTAGATTACTGAGCCGATTTGAGCACCAGCCAGAAAGCCGGTTAAGTATTTTTCTTTGTGTATGTAGAGGTTTTCTGCAAAAGCATCTAATGTGTGACTCTGCACTTCCATTTCTCTGTTGGTACATTTTTTTCCATCGCTACGGGGCCTGTCTCTTCTCCCTCATCCATCCATCCGTCTCTCTCACTCTGCCTCATCCTCTTTCTCCCTCCCTCTTTCTCTCCCTGGACACAGATTCAGAGTGTGATCTGATCTCCATGTAATGGGAGAGTAATAGGCACTCTGCCTTGATTGGTTGGTAATTTGGGGGAGTTATGCACAGGTGCAATTTGTAATATTTTCAGTAAATTAAATTTCTTTCTCTTCCTCTCTTCCTCACTCTTCAGCTCTCCCTCCCTCCTCGGTGCTTAATTCAGAAAGCCTATTTTTTTCTTCTCACCCTGTCTCAAATCTCTGTCCTGACTTTCCTTTTCTTCTCCCCTTTTATTCGCTGCTTTCTTCCCTGCTCCTTTCTTTTCATTTTCTTCCCCTCCCTCCCCTCCTTAGCTCTTACACTCATTCTGTCTTCTCTTGGCTCGCTCTTTCTCTCCTCCTCTCACCCTCCCATTCTGTCGCTCTCTTTTTCTCCCCTCATTTTATTGATGTACGCTCAGGCGCCCATTAGAGCTCCCTTTTTCCCTCTAGTGGAAATTGCAGCATGTTAATTTTCACACAAATTACGGCAATAGCAGGTATCTCTATTTGATACATTATAGCGGGAGCAATCAGAGATAATTGAGTGCCTTTCAGAGGGAGACGGCTGCATTCACTGCCGGCTCAAAGCTGCCCCATTATCGCCTAATCGCTCTTTAAACACTGAATTTTGCCGAACAAAAATTCTTGTCATAATTTTGCTTAAGTGTATTTGGAAATCACAGTCCTTTGAGCGAGGATAATTGAAATCAAATCCCTTTCACTGGAGCTGACATTTCTACATTTCCCCCCAATTGAAATTAATTTCAAAAATTGAGCATGAATGTCTTCAAATAGCAGGCAATTATGCCTTTCAATGGGGAGAAATTACCGGTGCTGAATCGTTGGAGGCTTGCGGGCGAGAGCACCAGTTAAATGCCTTTGTTTCCCGCCGTGTTTGCCTAGTAAAGATTTACATATATTGACTCATTATGGTGTCTTGTGAAGCTGATCGGCGTGACTACCACAACCGGCAATAACGCTCATCGCATCTAAAAAGCTCAAGAGTTTTAAAGCCTTGTGGCCTCACAGCTGAGGGAAAATGTATGTTTGTTTCTCTGCATCTCCCTCCCTTTCTCACTCCCTCTCATTCTCTGCAGCTGCAGTTGTGCGAGGGCTTAAATGCTGTAGTTTTAGCGTTTAGAGCGCTGTGTTTGCTGCAGAGCTAAGGAAGAGTGTGGAGGGAAGCGTGCGCCGTGAGGCCTTTTCTGTGCCTCTGGTGCACCGGTTGATAAATACTTTGAATTTTTTCAGCGGGTTGCAACACTTTTCACCCTCGGTGTGTGTTTTTGTTTGTATTCAGACCGCTGCTCTTTCTCTCCTCACATGCATGCAGAAATATTGTCTGACTGACTACCTTTTTTTTTTCATTAACCGCCTCACTGGTGCACTCGAGCGACTGTGCACAAAAAAGTTTCTTCCGAGGTCAGATGTGTGGTTGTGAGTGTGTGTGTTTCAAATATTAAGACAGGTGCTATTGTGCTGTTGCTCTGTAAGTTGGATTCCTTTGTATAAATTAGCCTTTTCTTATTTCTTGCTTTTTCCACGCCCCCCTCCCCCCCTTTCTTCTCTTACACATACATTTCCCTGTGTGTTTTGCTTGTGTACAAGGGGCCAGGATGTGTATATGTGTGTCAATGGTGGGGGCGGGGGAGTTGGGGATGAGGGAGGCAAAGGAGCAAGGGGTATGAGGTGGGGGCTGGGGGGTCCGACACTCCCGGGAGAGAGGCAATTTCACAGCTGGTTTGCTCCTTAGGCAGTCAGGCTGAAAATGCTGCAGATTTGTGGAGCAAATTGAAATGGTGTCAGTGCGGGAACAAAGCGCCGAGCTGAATGACTAGGTAGGTGTGCATGCATGCGCGCGTGTGTGTGTGTGTGTGTGTGTGAGAGTGAGAGTGAGGTGGGGTTGTGGGGCTCTAAATTCAATAACAATTCTGTAACATTTTAGCCACACCTTCCTGACACCTGTCAGTCAGTCAGGAAGCAGCGACTGCCCCGCCCACAATCAGCTTTATATTGTTTGAACGTTAGTGTTTTCCCTGTGTGTGTGCGTGCGTGTGTGTGTGTGTGTGTGTGTGTGTGTGCACGTACGCATGCATGTTTTGTGTTTTTTTTTTTTTTCTTGTTGTTTTTTTTTTTTCAAGAGGAAGAGGGGTGTGTGCTGTATTTGTGCCGACCAAGCTTGTTCAACCTTGGCAACCGTAACCAAGGCTCCATTATGAGATGTGCATGGTTTGGTTGTTGACTCGGCAGTGCATCAACGGTCAACAGCTGTGTGTGCCATGTGGGCAGCCATAGAAAGCCATTAAAAACACACACACACACACACTCGCTCACTTCCGCACGTCACGTTTAGCTGCATTAGATACTCTCACCACTTGATTATGCCACAGCAGTAAAAACTGAAATTACAATTACGCACATTGCCGATTGGCAGGTATAATGGGCACACACAAACTCTCTTCACATGCAGGAATTGTCAGGGGATTCTTCCTGGTGGTAATAATAAAGCACTCGGCGCACACCTGATGGCAGTGTGGGGTCGAGGCTTAGCGTGCCCTCTGCAGTGTAGCAGGGAAATGACGAGCCAATAACTGCAATTAAACATGCAGTATAATGGCTAATCAAATTGACAGCCTCGGCTGTTCGCATGCCTCTCTCACAATGGCTTATCACAACAAACTATTATGAGGGAGGGTGTATCAGGTCTGATCCCCTCTCTTCTTTCTCTCCTCTTCACTGTGTGATTTTTGCTATCTCTCTCTTCTTTCTGTCTCTTTACTCTTTCTCTCCTTTGCTCCTCATCTGTTCTTCCCTCCCACTGCTCTGTCGAGCTGATCCTCTCTGTCTCTCTCCCCTCTCTTCCTCTGGCAGGCTGTCATGTGGCTCCACTTAATTGCAGTGGAGATTAACAAAGCAAGCAAATTTGTTTTCTTGCTTTACTGTGTCACACAGAGGAAGGGAGATGTTCTCAGGGAGGTGTAGTCATTTAAGCAGGGTGTATCCTTATGCTCAATCTGCCTGGTGAACCAGCTCTGTTGATCTGTTTTCGATGTTTTGGTTTTGTCCTGTCATGATACTGACTCTACTTTCAGCTTTCTGAAATAATGTTTATTAATTAGTAAATAGAATAAAGGACCAAACAAGTAGTGATAGGGGTTGCCATTGCCATTTTATCTCCATCTAAGAGGAGTTGTGCCGATTGTGTCATCAAATCGATAACAGCTGCCCAAACTTTCCTGCTTTACCTGAACTGAGCAGCCACATGACTGTGGCACAAAAAAGATCGCTTAGATAAATGAAGTAATTTATAAACTAAACACAGGACAGCATGACAGATGAAGAATAGCATTGCGATGTATCTCTTTTTGGACAATAATGGCTATCTGTTGAAGCAGCCGCCCTCTGTAATCAGTTCCTGGTCACAGTTATGTTTAAATCCCTCACAATTTCATTCGTACATACCCATGGCAGCGGTTAAAGATTGGATGGTCCGTCAAGTGAGGTATAATGCAAGAGGACAGGTCTTGTTGCCATAGCATCCATATTGGCCTCTCAAGAGGGCTGTTGATGTGTAAAACATGAAGTTTAGAAATAAACAAAAGGAAAAAAAAAAAAGCAACAACTGCGTTTTTTACTTTTATTGTTTGAACTTGAACCATAAAACATTGAAAAATGAAAGATCACAGTCCATTAACACAAAAACCTGTATTGAAGTGTTGCTTTTCTCACTTCCACCACTGAGGAAGCCTTCAAAAGGCTGAAAAAAAATCCTCCGCTATCAGTCCACAGCACATAACCGATGGGTTAATGTAATGAAAATATAAAATGTGACTATACTGTAACCTATTTCCCTGTCTCTTATTGTATTTAATCACATGGAGAGCTCTGTAACATACGTTAGGCTTTTTTTTTTTTTGATCAGTATCAGGTTCACTGAGTGCACCTCAACTTTACGTGAGCTGTGCCAAAATGCAGGTTCCCTAAAGTTGTCAGCATATCTGCTGTGGGAAATATTTTAAAAGGGTTCAAAGTGAATGGAATGAATATATAAGACGGAACATGTGGAGACAAATGGTGCAAAACGGATCATGGAAAGTAAATAAATGGCCCAGCCACCGCTCATTGATTACGTGTGCAGTGGCAACGCAGTACCGGACGTTCTTCAGTCTGAGGCCATCGTAAAGCAGTTTAAAATTCACAATAGTCATCATGAGGATGACGATCTGGAAAAACTCAACTAGCAGACTTATAAAGATTACAACCAGAAAACGCCTCCAGTAAATAAACAGTATCACTTACATTTCTCTGGACGCACACTGAACCACAAATGGCAGATCAACCGACACAAATAATAGCCTTTATCCAGTATTTCACCGTCTTCTGTCACTTCTTCTCTCACACGATCCGTGGCACTCAGCCCGATCGAGCGCGGCAGCGTCCCCTGGTGGCTAGACCCGCTTAAATTACCCGCTCTATGATGCAACCTTCAGAACAGCCGCCCCCAAATTTGGACCGGCACATTTTCAGATTCAGTCCATCACTAGTCATTCTCTTCTGGTACAGCAAGGAGTCTAATAAGACGGCTCACAGGTCGGACATAGGTGCAGTCCCAGACTTTAACCTCCGCTGTGCGAATCAGACCATCAGCCCCAGGGAACACCTTGTTGATTCTCCCAACAGGCCACGATGCTCTGTTGAGGATCGGCAATCATTGCAATAGTGTCCAGCTGAAGAGGGGATGTATCTGACTGCCACTTGGACCGGGTTTGCAGTGTGGGCAGATAGTGGCGCAGGAACCGCAATTCAGAAGCGATTGGACAGCACTTGACAGGCCCTCCATTGACGACGGCTGAGCAGCTCTGAGTCGTGATATATTGCCTGAGGTAGCGAAGGGTCTGGCTGCCCCATCAGCAGCAGATTGGGGGTGACCCGGTCTGGGTCTGCTACGTCAGATGATACGTAGCCGAGGGGCTTGGAATTGAGTATACCCTCAATCTTAATCGGGACTGTGGTCAGCACTTCGCCACTGACAACTTGTGAGCCCAGGGTAGCAGTCAGGGCAGCCTTAATAGACCTGATTTCTCGTTCCCAGGAGCCTCCAACGTGTGGGGCGCTAGGTGGGTTGAAGTGAAACTTTATCTGATACTCTGCCAGCTGGGCTTGGACAGAAGGATGGAGGGTTTGAAAGGCTTCTTGTAATTCCCTATCTTCACCTCTGAAATTGGTGCCCTGGTCCGAGAGCAACTCTGCTGGTTTCCCACCACGGGATACAAACCTCCTTAAGGCCATCAGGAAGGAGTCCGTGTTGATGCTGGACAGCAGTTCAATATGGACTGCTCTTGTTGTGAGGCATTTGAAGAGCAAGCCCCAGCGTTTCTCATTCCTTCGATCGACTTTGATTTGCATCGGACCTAAACAATCAATCCCCGTAGAGTAGAAGGCTGGTTGATGCAGCCTGAGCCGCGCAGGGGGCAGGTCTGCAGTCCGGGGGTTGACGGGTTGGGCTCTCCATCTCTGACACTCAGGATATGAGCGCTGCTCTCTTCTTATGGCCTCCCGGCCACGAAGGATCCAGAACTTCCTCCTCAGCTCCGCAAAGAGTCGCTCTGCATCGGGATGTTTCAGTTCATGATCGACGTGTCGGATGAGCAGCTTCGTCTCAGCATGCCTCGGGTCAAGGACTACAGGGTGGATCACATCGTCCTCCAGATCCTGGCAACGTCGCAGTCGACCTCCTACTCGTACCAGCTGTAAGGAAGCATCATATTCTGGTGATTAAGCAGCTGGAGGAAGGGACTTGTTTCCCAGCTGTCAGACAATGGACTTCTTCAGGGAAACTGTCTCTTTGTGCAGACTGCAGAATGCTGAGTTCCACCTCCTTGAACTCCTCAGCTCTAGGAGTCTCTTTAGCATCAGCAGCTGTACCCTGCAGTCGCCTTCACCATTTCACTGAAGGTACTAAACTGCTGAGCATCAGGCAAGGAATGGTGAGTGCCAGTGACCGTGCTAACCAGGCAGGTTGTAGGCCTTCGCAGCTCTTCAGCAATATCTGTACTCATTGTGACTGGGTGCACTGGCCACTGATCGGGTGGCAGTCGCAGGAACTGGGGTCCATGGATCCAACGATTCTCACCTGAGAGATTCTGCAGTGATCGTCCCCGGGTCCCCTTGTGGTATATGGCGTGAAGAAGCCTATGGGGTCATATTGGCTAGCCATTACCTTGTAGATATTCCTCATGGTGGCAGGAGAGCGCTCCAGTGGCCTCGTCTTATACTGCAGCGTATCCGAATGGCATAATCAACGCAGCCCCAGGGCCGGTTCTTGTGGATCCATGTCTGTGTGGTTTAGCAACTTTTCACTAGTCTCTGACCTTATCTCCCTGGACAGGTGGCTGATGACATCTGGCATGCTGCTGGCCCACTGTCGCAGTTCAAAGCCTCCCTCCATTAGCAGCCCTCTCAGCTTGTCTGCGACATCTTTGGCCATATCTAGAGTTGGGAAGCTCTGTAACCAGTTGTCCCCATAGAAGTGGCTCTCGATGGACTCAAAAATTACAACAAGAAAGAGCATAAAAAGGACGCAGAGCATAAAGATTGCAACAAGAAAACGCCTCCAGTAAATAAACAGTATCACTTGCATTTCTCTGGACACACACTGAACCACAAATGGCAGATCATCCGACACAAATAATAGCCTTTTTATGTAAATAACAGCTTCTTTCGCGTTATCCAGCATTTCACCGTCTTCTGTCACTTCTTCTCTCACACGATCCGTGGCACTCAGCCCAATCGAGTGCGGCAGCGCCCCCTGGTGGCGAGATCCACTTAAATTACCCGCTCTATCATGCAACCTTCAGAACATTGTTTGTGGTTGTATCTCCAGTTCTCTACGGGTACTCGTGTAGCCCTCTGACACCATTTAACCATTGCAATGTGCACAATGGAACGGGTAAATATTGTATTTGTTAAGATTTGAATCAGGACTGCTGGAACCAATGTTTAGATTAAAGCTCATCTCATCATGTTTGGTGTTTCTTGTGTCGTTGGAGTAACATTTGTTTGCTTTCTTTCCAGTACTCGGAGAAGGCCCTATACAACCAGCTCTGCTTCTATCGGTCCATCTTTGACTGGGACTACGCATTCTCCAAAATGCTTCAAACTGAGAGAAGTAAGACGATGCACACACACACACACACACACACACATTTCATGCTGCATGGAGTGAATTTCATTTTGGCTACAACTTACTTTAATCATAAAGTTTCTATTCAGTTTTTTGCTGCCTTTCTTCCTATTCCATCGCACTGCTTTTGGAACTGAAATCAAGTTCGTCGCGCCACCAGAGAACTTTGAATTTTAATACCCTAACAATGCTTTCCTCGCAAAAACACATACAACATAGCATTAGCAATCAATGTCTCAACATAAACCTTTTACCCAGGCTGTATTTACAATATTCACCAGTGTTGTCACACGCACACACACACACACACACACACACACAAGTAGCTGCGCATGGGCATTGGTTGAGGGGAGGGGGGTTAAGGACATTCAGCTCCTCGAGTCGACAGCCCTAATTTAGGAGACGGATTCAATCACACACACATACAGAATGCAAAACGCTCCAATCACTGGAAGAAAGAAGGAAAGAGCCCTCCATCGCCCTCCCTCCACCCTTACTGTCCATCTCTAATACCTTCTCTCCTGTGCTCCCTCTCTCTTTTTTGTCTCTCTCTCTGCCTCTCTTGGACAGGCACTCGTTTGGCTGTGTTGATTGAAAACAGGTTTTAGATTTGGGGAAATGATAGGGGGAGTAATGGGCGCGCTGACGAAAGGATAGCCCTTCTCCTGTAATGGGACATGGAGCGTATATTTCCCCCCTTGGACTCAAATAGACGCTACTCCAGCGGTCTGGGTGCACTCAGTAGGCGTCAGCCACAAGACCTCTTTACCCACAGTTCTCCCTGATTGATGTCACTTGATTAGAAAGGGCCGCCGGGCTGAGTGATTTATTTATTTGATTAAATATTTATGTATGTATGTTATTTATGTATGTATGCCTGAATCTAGCGAAGTGTGTGAGCTCAGAGCAGAGTTAGGCAGCAAAAGAGTAAGACAGCCGACTTAAATATAACGTGTAATCAACAGATGACCACTCAGAGAATGGAAAGTGCTGAAATAGAGGGATTGGACCATTGTAGAGGAAGGGGGAGCGCTAACATGATTACAGCCTCCATTTTTGCTTTCTTTTATTTCTGTCTTTGCCAAGATGCAAGAAATCATCACCAATCAATTCTTGACTCCCCTCCTTTTCTTTATGTTCTCTTGTACTTTGCAGTCTTGTTGATTTCCTTCCTTTCAGGCTTTTTTTTTCCTTTTTTATGCAGTACTGTACAGGGCCTGCAAGGTGGTGTGGTGGTTAGCATTGTTGCCTCACAGCAAAAAGGGTGTCCTTTTTTTGCTTTTTTTAAAAAAAAAAGTCAACTTTTTGTGTTCCCTTGACTTCTACAGCTTCATATTTCACAGCCAGAAGTGGCATACCGTCAGATACTGTACACACAAAGGACACACTTGATGTTTGATGTGTCGTGGGGAAAAAAAAGCTAGAAAAATGTTTGGATTCTTTTGTATCCCGTTAATCTACTCCTGACCACTACAATTCATCTTGCCACCGTCTGTTAACCACTGCTACATACACTGATCAGCCACAACATTAAAACCAGCGACAGGTTAAGCCGTAACGCTGCTCATCACATGACTATGGAAACTTCAGAATGAGTTTAAGATGATCAGATGGCCTCCAAACTTCCCAAATACCAAGCCTGTCCCACACATCCCACCACACCTGTCCCACATATACCTCTAAGGTCTTCTGGAGGCACAAGGAAGACTTTCTCAACATTAGCCTCTGGTCATAAAGTTATGGCTGATCAGTATTTACATACTGAACAGTTTTTTTTTTTAGGTTTCTATTTATTTAGTTTATTTTAAGTATGAAAATGTGGTCACCAATTGAAATCAAGCTAATAAATATACTTTGTGGTAAACAGAAGTAGACCTGGAGAAAGAAGCGCTTTGAATGTTATGTTGATCCAGTTTGTGTTCAAATGACAGAATTGTAACAGTATCGATGTTATGAAACGGATAGGTTACAGGCTACATGTGACTGATCAAATCAGTGCTTTTCTAAAATCAATGAATGATGGAAAAAAGACTTTGGAAACATTAAGGTATGATTTATCAGGATACCAAGCAACTGCTAGCTCAACCATGCTAGCAACCATGATTTAACTTAATCTGAGGCTGGATTGTATCATACAATATATGACTGGTGGCCAAGAGTTAATGATACTAACAATGACACCTTCTGTTTAGGTGAGAGATCACATTTACAGCAGATCTATTGTGTCTTGAAGACAGCATGATGTGTCAGTGTGTTGTTGGTACTGGTTTACATTTTCGTACCATGTTGTTCTGTCTGACAAGACTTACAATCCAAATTATTAATCAACACACACTTCTTCCCTCAAAGCAAGAAAGATGCACCGGATGTAATCATACACGCGCTCATGCTGCTATAAAATATAGGTTGAAGGTGTTATCCGTCTGTCCTGGGGCAGTAATACCCCATATTACTGCATTACGCACCCAGGGGCCACACAGCTCAGATTACAGGGAGGAGACAAACAACCCGACACACCTAACTCTGCTCTGCGTGTCTGTTGGGGTGCGTGCATAAGTGCAGCTTTATGGGAACTGTTTGTGCGTGAATACCATCTCAACTCAATATTGTCTTTCTTCGGGTGGTGATTGCCCTGAATGCAAATAACTTTGTTTGTACTCTGGTGGCTTAAGTTGTAAATGCAGCTTTGACATACTTTTTCCTCTACTGAGGATCTGTTAATGACGATCAATCAGAGTGGTCAGCTCATCACTGTGTGTATTCCAGTAGCGTGACAGCATTTTGTCACCAGATGCAACACATCAGAAAGCCTTTGTTGTTTACATTGTGTCAGTAAAAGATGGATAAATGGATACACTGATGTCATTTCTGGCCACATTACCTTTGCTTTGCTGCTTATCTTGAAAAAGACTGGAAAAGACTGTTAATTCACTACTTAAAGATGGTGTCAAACAACAGAAGTTGAGCTAGCAGAGAAACCCGAAAGTTGAAGGAAAGCAACAAAATGCAGTTTAAGGTAAGAGTAAGACCATCAAAGGTCACAGTGGGGGGGTCACCTGGATGTGTAAATGTATAAACAGCCTCCTCCTGACTCCATCTGCAGTCTTGACTGTACCTGGGCAGATGTTACAGCTGTGGAGAGTGACACATGAACACTTTATCGCTGATCACCACCAGAAACTACTAACTTATGAGTTAAAGAGATAGTATTTCTTTCACTGCTCCTCTCAGTGCACACGCTTGGTGGCTGTACTTATACGATGGAGAGAAGCTCCACCAGTTGTTGAATTTGGTCATTTCATCGTTAAAAACAACCGAGGATGTTGCTTCGATGCGCTCCGGTTGCTGAATGTAAACACCCATCACCACGGTTTATGTAGAGTTACGTAGTTCAAATGACATCTGGCTATTTCTGATGGTGCCGTCTGAATGTATACGTTCAAGAACGTACTGAACAGGTCTTTTAAAGACATTAAGCCCGTGCATACAATACACAAAGGCTGTGGCTCAGGGCGGATTATAATTTTGGTGTGTGTGCTCCACGGTGCTGAAGAATGTGTTTGCGTGTGTGCATTTGAAAGGGTGCGTCTGCCTTATCTACATGTACGTTGCGTTTTTGTTCCTGATTGCTGCGACTGAGTAAAACATGGAGGTAATTTCATCCACTGCAGGAGATCTTTAATAGATTACACACACACGCACACACGCACACACACACACACACACACACACACACACAGTGTGGAGGAAAAAAAGCATGCTGTCCGTCCTTTAGCTGGGAACATCCCATATCAATGACTTTCAAATCATTTCATGTCACTTTTCTTCTCTCCTGCTCTCCCCCTTTTACCTCCCTTGTTTCTGCTGCCCCCCCCCCCCCCCCCCCCCCCCCCCCTTCCCAGGTCTCAATCTTAAGTGTGGGCAGTATGATTGCGTGTGTGAGCAATAATGTAATTTTGCTGCATTGATAAAATATAAATTGTCCTTGAGCTGCGCTTTTCTAATGATCCATCTACCGACAGCTTCCCTGCCACCTCTCGGCTCTCTGCATTTGCTCCTCCTCTACCCTCCCACTCCTCCTCTCGCTCTGTCTTCTTTCTCCTCTCCTCCTTTCTCTCTCCATTTTCTTCCCCTCTCTCTCTCTCTCGCTCCCCTCTTCCTCTGCCCCTCCCTTTCTCTGGCGATACAAAGCGGGGTGGCAAAATCCACGGGTGCGATTGTCAAATCAATTATTCATTCTGTGCAATTACACTCACACAAAGAAGTTTCCCTGTGCTCCGAGTAGTGATTAAATTAACTGCTATTCCAGCTGCCCGTCGCCACCAGCCTAATAGAATATTCATGGAGGCGGCCGACGGAATGGCCGATCTCCATTAACTTCATCGTGCTCACTTAATTACAGGCTTGTTATTGTATTTACACCTAGTTAGAGCGTGCAGAGCCCCGATCTACTCGTGCCCAGCTCCACCAGTGTGTGTGCGAGTGTGTGACAACACCTAGTTAGAGCAAAGATAACCTCTGATACACTCACTGTGAGCATGTGTGTGCTGGACTCCGTATGAGTGCGACGGAGGGAATGATGAGATCTGGGTGATAGATCCAGTCATACCTGGGAGCTTTTTATCCGCATGTCTTTCTTTCTGGTCTCTGTTTTTCCACCTCTTTCCCTTTAACGTCTGGGCCTCCCCAGTAGCGCCGTCTCACCTCTCTTCTCTCCTTCCACCTCTCACTGGCTCTTCTTTTTTTTTTTAACTACACTCCCAGCTGTGCTCTGACTTCCAGCAAGATCTCCCCCTCTTTCTTCTCCTCTCTGTGACTCTTAAATCATTCTTTTATGTGTTCGCCACGCAGTGATTGAGTTGGGGAAGAGGAGAGGAGAAGAAGAAGGGGAGAATTATTTTCTTCTACCTTTCATAAATGATGACATGATTGCTTTGGCTTGATCATGCATCATCACCCCCTTTCTCATCCCCAGATAAATAGTGTCTCCCTGCCTCTCCTCTTTCCCATTTCTCCCTCCATCCCTGTCCGTGCTAAAATGAGGATTATCTGGTAATAGTTGCCGCTGGTGCTTTAGTCAACCACACCATCGTCTGCTCGGTGTGTGTGTGTGTGTGTGTGTGTGTGTGTGTGAACACATGCATGTGTGATCACTGTGACATCTGAATGTTTTTAGTGGCTGTGTTGCTGGGCTTTTTAAGTGTTTAACTACCTTGGTTGTTGTGTATGTTCTCTCAGTGTGTGTGTGGCTGCCTCACTGTTGATCTGTGTGTATCTAACCCTTGTTCCCCTGGGCACTCGATGGGCCGATATTTATCCAGCAGCCACTAATGCAGCAGGCAGGAAGGACGAGGCAGGAGATAGGGCTGTGAAGGTGATGAGGGCATGACAACCGGCCATATGGACAACTTTGCATGTGCGCTTGTTATCTGGAGTCAGAACTCAAGTAGACTTGCAAACAAATACAAATCACTCTTCGAGACAAGATTCTTTCCTTTTTTTTCTTCTTCTTTATAGGAAAGCTGATAAATTTTGCACTTTTTTTTTTTTTTTTTTTGAAGCAAAGCTGAAACAATTAGTAGATCAACAGAGCCTAAATGACCAGCTCTGTTCCCTGCATGCTTTTGGCATTTATTAAGCCAGGATAGCTTCAGTATGTGCATCTGTGACTGGAAACCATCACCTTGAGGCTTCATGATGTAATGACAGCTGCCGCCATCGATTTTTATCATCTGTTGATTTGCAAAATATTTCTCTCAAAAATATTGTTAGCTCTACATCGAGTCAAGCAATGTCCTGTGTTCTGGACCTTCTAACAAATGGATGAACAAATTGAGACTTATGATTGCGAGTTCGTGTACCCGAGGAAACGCAGACGTTTGTCTCGGCTTCAGTTGGCTCAGCGTCAGTGACTCTTTAGGATTAGTGTTCGTCGAGCCCCAATTCCAGATCGATTTCTGACAGAACTGATATTTTCTGTCGTTCCTGGCATGGAAATCTTAAACGGCCGTTTCCATACATGTGCTGCGCTGCTTTTTCTTCTCGATCAGTTTTATCTGATGAGAGTTTGAGGATCCATACTTTGCATTGAAGGTTTCAACAATTATTAGGTTATGAATTCATTTAATTCAAAATGTAAAAAATAATGTAAGAGAATTCTTTCTATTTAAGACAAAGAGTTAAAGAGAGTCGCTGCTGAAACCAAACTGAGCTCCTCCCGTCGCTGAGCTCGCTGTAATACTCAGTGTAACCTGCTGCACTCTTCTTCTTTTTCCTTTTTTCTGATGATATATTATTACTTGGTTTCATTGGACTTAATCTACACTTGATACTCAGTATAATATTGAGAAGATTTGGTTGTGGTGACCATTCTGCTCAAAAAAAGCCATTCCTCAGTCCTCTCTCTGGCCCTATTACAGCCCACCTGAAGAGATAACAGGGACATGATATTGACTCCATGTTCTCATTGGGCTTTTCTATCGATCTCATGATCCTGCGTGGATGCCTGCGCCATCGACCCATCTGTCCAATTCTGCGCGATCGCCCTCGCAGCCCTCAAAGTGATAGCTTTACTTTCAAACACTATTGGATCTGGTTGCTCCGCTGTTAAGGTTGAAATGCTCTGAAGTGTTTTTAGTCAGGAGACAAAGCTGGTGTGCTTTCTGCTCCTCCTACTTTAGAAGTTGCCTGAACCGTGGAGGCCGGAGGTATGACTGGAATATCACTGTATTTTATTTTATTTTAATCTCTCATCTCTGCTTTTCTTTCTTTCTTCTAGCTCAATTGAAAAAAGTGAACTTTGAACAGGACGTCTATCACAAGCTAAAGGCAGTGGCAGACAAAGCCTTGGCCACCAGCGGCTACTCAGAGATCAACCTGGCCAAGCTCTTCCAGGCTTTCTCCTCCCTCAAGTAAAAACACTCCCACCATGACAACGGCCGCCGAAAGGCTCAGACAACTAATGCGAAGCTGGCAATTTGCACATTCAACCACGTGTTTTTGGGTATTGCAAATGTGGTGCGATTGGTGATCGAAAGGCTTTGTCCTCCTCATGTCATCCTCCCTCAACCTAATGGTCTTGTTATATGCCTTAAAACACCAATCATACCTTCTTCTTGTCCACTTTCCTCACACAGACACCACCGGCACACACATATACACTCATGACTTGACCCCATCACCCTTACTCTGTATGGTAAGGGTGAGTAGCAATCATACTGAAATGACCATCTATTGTATGTGCAGAGGCTGGCTGTGCCAGATGTGTGTGTCAGTGTGTGTGTGTGTGTGTGTGTAAAATAAGAAAAAAAAAAATGACTTATCTTCAGAGCAGCCAGTAGTCTCCAAAGGCAGATAATTAGCCAATGATAGTGACCCCAGCCAGTAAGACCACTGGATTCCTGCAGCGATCGGACACTTGTTCTGATTACCACCATTCATCCCGTGTGTGAGTGTGACGAGTGTGTGTCAGATCAGTGGATGAAAGAAAGGGGTGAGGAGGATGCAGGGAGTGGCGGGGTAAGGAAGGCCACACGCGCCGCTCCTCAGCTCTTTTGTCACAGTATCGAACAGCTGATCTGCTTCTCCTTCACTGCTTCTGTTTAACTGATGTCATTTCTTCCCTTTTACTCCTTTTTTTTTTTTTTTTTTCTCCTCCCCGCTTTGGGCAAATTGTGTTTTAAAGCATGTCATTTTCTTTGTCACAGTTGTATTTCACAGGAAGGTTTATGTCTTGTTTTGTAATGACCAGAATGCTTTGAAATGAATTGGTTATTTTGATATTGATGCTCATGTTTTATAGTTGTATCTCAATAAAGAATCAATCATCATCGATAAGAAGTCGATTTTGTGTGATGGATGGATGGATGGATGGAAATCCTTTTGTGCTACCACTGCACATAAGGGAAGGTCAAGAACATGTCTCCCCACTTAACATTTGTGGTATCAGTTGAGTCACATCTAATTCACCTTCACAGATAACAGATAAATCTGTTGATTTATCTTGCCGATACCGATAAGAAAAAAAAATCCATATGAGTCCATTTCAATACCATGAAAAGACCATAACCACAACACCCCCCCCCCCCCCCCCCCCCCAAAAAAAAAAAGTTCATACCATGGAATAACTTGGGAGGAGGAGATATTATGTGATTTGCTGCAGAGCTGTTGGATTGGATTACTTTAGGTTTCACAGGTGTACTTAGGTAAGTGGCCTGTAAGTATAGGTATTACGCAGAGGTAAAAAAAAATAAAACACACATACACACAACACAAGAGTAAAACACACTTAACTGTGTAATGTTTCTGAATGTAATATTACAGCCAGTTTTATAACAAACTGACTTGTATAAATGAGGGTGTTTTTTTTTTCTTTTCTTTTTAATCTACTTTTAGTAATTAGTAGTTGTTCTTCCCCCTTAAATCCTCCTTAAGGTGTCCTGCATCCTCACTCTGAACCCAACCCACTGCTGCCGGAATGACTCAGGTTAGGGCAGAACGGGCCAAACTGAAAAAGCTTAGCAGTAGTTTAACAACAACATTAGTTTTTAGTTGGAGTTTAGAATTCGGCCACTTTTTGCCATTTGAAATCAATTTATTTTTTTTTGTGACAAAATAACATGAAGTGGCAGCGCTGGGTGAGCTGAGCCAAAAGTAACCACAGAGCTCCATTTTTACCCCCAAATTTCATCATCATCATTTTGGTTTTGATCAACGTCTCCCCCTCCTGCTTACTGCACCAACTGGGATTAATCGGCACCTGAAAAAGTCCACATGTTCAGGAAAGTTTATCAGGAAAAAAAAAAAGGGTGGGGGGTGGCTTTACTGAGAAAGGACCAAAGGTTTTGTAAAAATGAAAAGCATCTTTGTCATCTGGGGTGAGATAAGTACTGCTTTCCCTGTTCCAACAGGTATCCTTTGGATGGTGTTATGGTGTTTCCCCCCCCCTCTTTTCCCTCTTTTCTGTCTTCTCAAAGCCCAGCTGGTCGAGGCGGATGGCCACCCTTCCTGAGTCTGGTTCTGCCAGAGGTTTCTTCCTGTTAAAAGGGGGCCGGTCCCGTCCAGTTTCCTCAGGCACGCTCAGGACAGAGATTGGACTGAAGACCAGTTTCAGTGCAATCTGTTCGTTTCCTTAGCTAGGATTTTGTTTTTGAATTGGCTCTATATGAATGAATTGGATTATTTTGAAATGAATTCATTGGATTGTGATTACATTGAATTGAACTCCAATTGGCTCGAATTGGACTATATTATTTAAGTGCCGTGAGATGACATTAGTAATCTGGCGCTATATAAATAAAATTGAATTGAATTGAATAAGGAGTCACAGGGAGGCCAGAATGTGTTCAGAGACGGTGGATTTACTCTGTCTGCACATTACAATCACATGTGGTCACATTGTGATGTGGCAGCTTTTCTGGAAACTCTGAAAAGCCCGGTTGGAAAAACTCAGCTTGGTCAAACATGGAAATCGCTGCATTTCCATGCCTCAGTGGGAAAGTTCATGAAGCAGACCCCAACACTGACATGGCCTAAAACAACCATATGCTAAAGAAAAGAGAAGCACTATGAGACTGCAGAATGCAGTATTTGGCCCCACTGTTCTAAATATTGCCTGGATTTAATCTGCTTCATCATGCTACTTGAAGTGTTTGAGCACTTCCTTCCTACAAGAATTCGTCTTTTGTGTTGATACAGTCCACATTTTTCTTTCTTTCCTTCTTTCTTTCTTTCTTTCTTTCAACTCCATGCCGCTGTGCACATTTCCATAAACACTGCACGCCTCACAAATCACTTCAATCCTCTGTGACTTGTGAAGGCAACCTTAAGTGGGCTGAACACTTAAACTATGATTCACTTTGCAATGGATAGAACATGCTGTGTGTGAGAGAAAAGTGTCTCCGTGCATTTACAGCCTACTGCTCATAACTTTACATATTTATTAAATCATATCGGCTCCACTTCTTATCCCACAGTTGCTTATTCTCTCCCCCCCTGATTTAATCAACCTCCGCTCACAGTCCATGTGTTAAATGTGCGCAGGCCCTGCTATTCCCACTATCAAACTGCAGGATTTTCAAATGAGGGCCCCCGTTTTGTCCCCCCAGTTTGGAGTAAACCCAGTCAAATTGGGTCCCTGCATTAATTCGACCCTGCTAAGCTAATAAGGTCGAACAAGTCTCTTTGTATTGTCGTGTTAAGCTTTATTGCTTGTCGTTTTGACCAGCGATGGACAAGGTAGGCTTTGATTAGGGAATTAGTCGCCTATTCTGTCCCTGATATTCATAGCGCTGTGGAACATACAAGCACCAGAGAGGGTGTCAAAAGGAGAGCTGGTCCTATTGCAAAGTGTCTCCCTTGTTGGAGCTGAAAGGGCGGTTATGAGACGATAAACCGCTTAATACACTGAGCTAATTGGATGAGAGCAAGAGAGACGGGGAATTAAGGGGCGAGCCGAGAGGGGAGCGCGGAGCCATGGCCCTGCTATTCAGGTCTTTCATCGGAGCCGGTTCGCCGCATTGGGGGGAGAGGTGGGGGAGAGGGAGCAGGGGAGGGGGTAGGGGGGTGTTCATCAAAGCGCCTTTTAGAGCTCCACTCACGGGGACTGAGTAAGGACTGATCCGGCGGAGGCTGTGGAGTGATTGAGCCTATTCTCTGTGGTAGGGACGTGGTGGGCGAAACGAGGCCCGGGAGAATCCAAATCACGGGCCAAATCAAGTCCAACAGCTGGGGGAAGGAAAAGGAGCGCGGGTGGAAAAAGCGCTGATGAAAATGGGCAGACATGCCAGTGGGAGGACATTTCAGGACACCTGGATTTACCTGAGAGAGGCGGGCGGCGGCATTCAGAACCGGTACATCGACACAATCCACCAAATGATGCAGGTTTCTCTTCTATTTTGCAACCAACTTGCAAGGAAACGGCGCGTGATTGGACAGTTGTTCCAATTCCCTTTCATGCGTCAACATTCATTACCGTGATCATTCAGGCAATAAGGAGCCTCCTGGCACCTAATCCCAAACACAGGCCCGTTTTGAATAAAAGAGCACACATCCAACAAGTGTGACTTTATAAATCCAGAGCCACTGGCCCTCGACAGCATTTCAATTTTCTCGCCTTTTTGCGCTGCAAAGGAAGTTTAAGCCTCGCGCCCAGCGGGTCATCCGCCTCCTGGCATTCCCCAGATATTAGGGACAAATTGGTTTGCTATTCATTAGTTATATTCACAATAAGATTAAAGGTCCTCGGACAATCTCATCAAAACCCTATAGGGCCATACAGGAAGAAGAAGAAAAAAAACACGCTTCAATGAGTTGGAGCAAAAGACGTTTTTTAAACATTAAGCTCTGGCATCGCGGACGGTGCACAGGAGAAATGAGTTTTTCTTTATATTCTCCTGTTTTTTCATAAATATATGTATATATTGCATTTCAGCAGCCGATGTGCTGCCCGAGGCTGTGCTGGGAGAGATCAGTGGACACATCAGTCCCTGATCGGATGCTTCTTTGGAGTAAATTGAGTGATTAACAGGTACAAGCCGCGGAAACCCGCAAAACAAGAGCGCTGAAGGAATTAGAGGAAGGCTTTCACAGACTCAGACGAGATAAAGAGGGACTACATTAATCCGCGGGGTAATTTCACGCGATTTGGTCGGACACCATAGCTGGGTCAAACGGAGGAGAATAACCATTGATTGCTGTAATAGTCCCGCATCAGTGCTGAGATCCAGTCGAGAGGGGAGATTTGGGGGGGAATTAACTCTGCGAGGTTGTGTGTGTGAGAGAGTGAAAAGCCGTTTGATGAAGTGGTTTGTTACTTCATTAATGACAAAGGAGACTCTCTTCCATCGACACGGTATTACAGATGTTAAGACCAATTTAGCGCCTTTAAAGGGTATTAAAGGAAGTTTTGTGACAGGCCCCCCAAGATAAAGTGGGCGATCTAATTGAAAACCCCTCGCCTTTGTCGCGCGTTTCACATGTTGGGGATTAGGCTCATGAATATATGGTTAGTATTTTGTCAACTGCGCTGAAGAGGAGAGACGCACGCAGCGCACGGGATTAAACACCTCACACATTTAGCAGGTGGAGCTGCGCGTCTCCGCAGCGACGCATTCATCATCTTTGTTGTGCTCTGTGCCCGCCGGCCTGCAGGCATTCTGAACACCTGTCACTGGAGTTGGACATTTATTTCACATTCCACAAGAGGGTTTAGTTCATGTTCAACTGTTTTTTTTTTTTTTGTTTTTTTTTTGTTTTTTTTTTAAAGAAGCAGCCCCACAAGTTTCCTTAAGAATATGTTCGCGAGTTCTTCAATGTGAGACAGAGAGCCCATCTTTTTCATAACACCTTTTATTAATAGTTCTATATATGTCTATTTTTTAATTAATTTTTTTCCTGGTTTAGGCATGTCAGTCCTAAGGAATTTGAAATAATAAAAGATAACTCGTTTTACCAATGTAATTTATTCAAATTAGCATTATTAAACCAGGAAACTTACAATCACTTAATAAAAGAACCAAAAAAAAAATGAAAAAAGAAAAACCGCCCTTTACTCGTTTCCTCGGGGGGTGGGTGGGACGTTTGACATAAATAATTATCTAAAAATCTAATAATTCATAAACACAGGTGGAATTCTACACAGGCTGACATTCATTGAACACTACACCGAGTGCAAATTATCAAAACACGGTCTCTTGAAATATACACGACCTTGTTTTGAAAATCATCCTTTTTTGTCGTATTTTTTTTTCTTTTCTTTTTTCTTTTTTTTTTACACAGTATGTACAGTTTTCTCTCACACAGTCAGGTCGTTATAGACACACATCTCACGTGTCATGCTGGCGTGTCCTGTAGTCAGACTCAGCGGAAGCACCACTGCTGTGGTGATAATAAAGGAGGGAGAAGTAAAGTCTTAAATTTACTGAAATCTTGCACTGACGTGGATGCAAATGAACTTGAATGTAAACTTAAATGATACAGAAAGTCGTGTTGCTGAGTTTGACTGACGGACAGGCGAGCAGTGGAGAGGAGTCAGGCTTGTAGAGAAGGCTATGGAAGGTCTATGGACAGTTTTCCTTTGGTTCAGGGGGGCAGGGGGGGTGGTGGGGGACCTCCTCCTCCTCCTCCAACTCGCCTTAGAAAAGCGGACTTGCTCAGCCCACATCAATGCATACAGATTAAGCAGTGTTAAAGTCGAGCACTCTGTTCTCCACATTTTAAGTAGTACAAGAATCCTTTCTAAAAAACAAAACAAAAAAAATAGAGGTCTGGGTTCCCCTGTGGCTCTGCAGTTAGAACTGTGCTCGTGTGTGTTTGTGTGTGCGAAAACAGAACGAAAAGAAACTGAATCACTCATCAGAACTGTCACTGGCTTTTTTGTTTTTTTTTGTATTTCTTTAAATTAATGAGTGTAGTAACCTCATCTGAATGTGATACTGCTATCATTAAGTTACATGTTACCGGTGGAGTCTCACTTCTAATCTTTGCAAATAGAGTTTGTTTTGGAGCATTACCTCATACAATCAGCTATTTTGGATTTAAAATCTACAATTTGTAACAAAATAAAAGAGGAAACACTTATATTTAAACAAAAAAAAGTTTATTTTTCCCCCTTTTTTTTGGCTGCTTCTAAAATATTTAAAATCTTATTTAAATGAAAGTGTGTAATATATTAAATCTGGTGCTCTGTTCTTATGGGAAGTGTGTGGTTCCAGTGTAAAAAGGATGAATACAGTAGCTGCATTCAGACACACAAACACACACTTTTTTTTTTTTTTTCACCAGTGCTCTTCTGAATTTGGTCGTGCTATTTTGTTGGGAGAATGTGAGGTAATGGGGATGGTTGGGCAGGAGTTACATCAGGACATCAGTCTCCAGAGGTATGAATAGGGGAAAGGTTTGGGGGGTGCGGGGTTATGGAATGGGACATAAGCCCGGGACACGGAGGCCTAGAGCTGGTGTTGAGTGTTCAGCACACCTCCTTCCCTGCGGCTCCGGCGGGCAGGATGTTAAGCTGGGTGATCTGAGCTGAGTGTTCCTTGGCCTTGAGGCGCAGTGCGGCGATACTAGAGGCCCTGCGGTCTGCTGCTGCTGAGGTGGATGAGGTGGAGGATGAAGTGGAAGGGTCAGGGAGGACAGAGCCACCATGGGAGGGGTTCTCTACAGGAGGTGCGGGCTGACGGAGGAGCGCTGCAGCGGTGGAAGCACTGGTCAAAGGACCCATACTGGAGAAGAGCCTGAAAGGAGACCAAAGCGTGTCATCTGAAAAGAAACAATCAGGTTTCATGGATTTCAATGCAGCAAAGTTGTTATACCTTTTCAGCTAAAAAAAATGTGTGGTCGTTACTTTGGAGCTCAGTGGGACTGTGGAGGAGAGGAAGGAGCATTTTTAGCTTTCACTAAGGACATTATATGGTTCAGTCAGTTTGTTTTGAGCAGATTTCCCAGAGGTGGGCATGAGCCATTAGAACACATTCTCTTTATGTAGATATGGATCTGGCTTCACTGATGTATTTAACCCCCCAACATTTTTCGGTGCCCTCACATGGGCTCTGTGTGATGAGTTCTTTAGTTTGGCACTTTGCGTTTGTCTAATTTAAATCATCACACTGACTTGCCTAATCTGGAAGATTAAAAGCAGAGAACATGGTTATTAATGCTGTATATTAGAGAAGCTAATTGCCTTACATGATGTGTGTGCTGTCATCCCCTCCTCATAGCTTGATTTGCAGCGTCACACATTTGGTTAATTTATTAAGACATTTGACAAACTGATTACACACCACTGTGTATGGTTAACGGTGTAACAGATTTATAATCAGACGTTGAGATAAACAGTGACAGAGTGTCACCGAAGATTACTGTAAACATCTTCGGTTAGAGATGCATGTACCGGGAGTTTATTTTAAGCTGCTGCACAGTTTCTGCACAACTGTTATGATTTACTTTAAAAACACAGGGATAAATGTGAAGCTTGTGCTTTATGTGAGGTTGGGTACAAAGTCCTGCTGGTACAGTGATAGGCAGGTTGAGATGTAAATATGTGGAAAGAGTAGATATTAGATCCACAGGAGGTCTGTGCATCACTGTAACTCACCTGCCAAAAGTGGGTCCAATAAAGGCAGGGTGGCGGAACATGGCAGCCGTTCCTAAGAAAGTGCCCAGGCCCAGTGGGGTGGCCAAAGGTGGGGTGGAGCCATTGTGATGCGGTGGGGCCAGGCCAGGGAAGGCTGCTGCTGCAGCTGCAGCAGCTGTCCAGGCAGACTCCAAAGCAGGGTGGGGGTGAGGAGGAAAGGGCCCTCCTTCCAGGTAGTGGCTGAGAGGATGACCCGCTGCAAGTGGGCCTGGGAATGGCAGGCCTGATGGGTGGGTCTGCACCCCGGCCTTCTCACGCTTCCTCCACTTGGCCCTGCGATTCTGAAACCACACCTGGGGGGAAGAGAGGGAGACAGCACAGAGATCATGATGGTTATCCTGAGACGGATCCACAGAAATGTGCTTTATTTTTCAAGGAGCAAGTCGGTGCAGATTAACTTCCTGTTCTGCTTCCTTCATAGCTATATGTCATCGGCATTAGCATGGCTCGTCTTTGATGAACGTCGTGTCAGTGCAGTCCAATAGTTGTCTTGTTCGGATGCATGACCAACAGGCGGAAAGTCAGCGGTAATTACATGCAAGGTATACCCCGCCGCTTAAATCTACTTTCTGTCTAATTAAACCCCCCTCCCTTTACGGGCTTCAGGGTGGGGAGAGATAATTAAGAGCGGTGTTAACAAAAGATCCAGAAAATTGCCGCTGAACTGGCACCAATAACAATTAATGCGCTTTAAATTAAATTCTTAAGAGACGTAGAACAAGCGACTTCCATCCATGAGAGTATTTAACTTTCCCACGCATGCACCGTTGCCCAGTTTGCACTGAGAAAGCACGGGGCTCCCACAATGAGCAAAATGTCAACATGTGGAAAGTGATTGAATGAGCGGGCTTGAGCGACATGGACACACACACGCTCACACACGCATTATTCCCAGAGGGCTGTTTAGCATTACACAGCCCCTCGGGAATTTATGAGTTTTTATCACCTCCTGGTGGCGCCCGGTAAGTGATTTGTTCACCTACGGCCCCCTAAAGAGACATCTGTTGTTTTACCGTCGGCCATAACCTCTTGGTGCTTCCACCGTGTTTGAACTGTCTCTCTGGTTATGAGCCCAGCCTTTCGACATGCAAGCCACGCTTTGAGTGCAAAGTGGAGGGAGGGATGGAGGGAGACAGGGGAGGGGGAGGGGGGCGACGACACCTTTAATGGTCTCTCATTCGCTCCCAAGTGCAAAGCATCGGATCAATGCAGGACTATTGCAATCACATAATGGGAAATCAAATAGCATTATCCCTCCCCTCCCTCTCGCACTAGTCCTTTTCTCGCGCGCGCGCGCACACACCCACGCTCACTCACCCAAACACACATTTCGTCCTCGCCCCCTATCTGTCCCCTCTGATGGGAATTCAAACACCATCTCATCCCAGGAATACAGACAGTGTTTGCTCCTGCACTAAGTGAGCCTTTTATGAATCGCCGGCGTCGGCTTAATTGCCACTAAAACGTTCCCTGTTCGCGTGTAATAACATTCAATAACAGGAAAGACCTTCCCCGCACGGCGACTGGGGCCATTTAACACATTTTACTGTAATGAATTATTGCCTCAAATTGGCCCATAATCGTTGATCCTCAATCAGTGACGCATATCAGCGGTTATTATCCAGCGCTGTATACCCGGGGATGTTTTACAGACGATTGATAAAACATTAGGGCAACGCTGCTTTTCCCTTCTATCTGATTTACAAGAGACATGCTTCTCTTTCGCAGATAAAGGCAAATGGAGCCACTTACCTGAACGCGGGCTTCGGTCAAATCCAGACGCATGGCAAGTTCCTCTCTGAAAAGAATTTGAAAAAAGGAGAGACAGAGAGGCAGTAAGAAAGATTCAAGGTTACAGGCCACCATTTGAAGCACGCAGAATTGCTGTTTTGTCCCCTCCTGTTGTTAACTGTCAACAATAGACGACCAAAATAGGCTGGATTTTTTTCTTTTTCTTTTTCTTTTTCCGAGCCGCATGAACTGCAGAAAGACGCCATAGCCATATTCTATTTTCCCTGTCACGGATGGGTAGAAATAGGCCTAGTGATTGTTAGATTTCCCTTAGCCAAGGCCTGTCACTGTAACAACATAATGGTTGGAATAATGACATCTAAACTAGCCTGCCACAAAGCAATTGACGCTCCCCTCAGCTACAAGATGGGCCTGCAGTCCAAATTAGACCTTGGAGTCGCCTTTAAGTAAATCGATTGGAAAATATTAATAATCCCAGCGCTAAAAGATGTGGAAATGTAGCTTCTTGTGTCTTCTTGTGTCTTTATTGGTCTTTATTTCCATGCAGAATAAGGTGGATTAAAAAAAATAATAATGTTATTTTAGCAGAAAATTGTTTGCCAGTTCATTTGGTGTAGCTCCTAATTCATGGTGTTTTGCAAAATATTTCTTCCTTCAAAATCCTTAAATACATTGCTGTGGATATCCGCGTGTTTGTGTGTGCGCGCGCAGATGCACCTGCCCTTGGGCTTGAGGTTAGTTAGGCCCTGACTTTTTTTTTGTTGTTGTTGCACAGTATCAAGTCCAGCAGGTAACCCGAGCTGTTCCAGTTAATTATTCCCCCTGGCGAGAACACCACTCTCCTCCATATGATCAGGAGCGGATACAGATTTAAACTTAAAAAAAGACGACGAAGAAGAAGAAGCCGTCCTCGCGGCGACAGCACTTCTAGGCCTATTGTGTTCACCTATGCGAGGCACGGGTTTTACTGCTGGGGGGCATTTTATGAGCTGTGATCCGCACAGTGTCCTGTTACAGACGAGTGGGATTACTCGGACGGGCTTCGGAAAATGTTATGGGCCAGGGAAGTGTTTATTTAAAGATAAATGCTATTAATTATCACCTTTACTGCGTGGTATCGTTAAAGAAGACATATGTTTTGTGCATTTATGCATCTTTTGTAACATATTTTAAAGTTAGCCATAATTTATAATAATAATGATAATTTTTGCTATTATTATTATTATTATTAGAACAATAAAGTGTAATATTACTGGAGGTTTATAGGCCACTATTTTAACGTGCAATAATATATTGTTATTTATTATTTGCATATGTAGGCAATAGGGTAATGCAGAAATATCAAGATAATAGTAATAAGAAGAATATTGATATTTTACAAGGCTAAAAAAATAAAAAATAAAATCCAGTCCTATTTATTTATTTTTAATTTTTAAACACAATTCAGAGATTTAATTTTTCTCACCTGGTGAAGACGTCCGGGTAGTGTGTCTTCTGGAAAGCCCTCTCCAGCTCCTCCAGCTGGTAACTGGTGAAGGTAGTCCTGTATCTTCTCTGCTTTCGTTTCAGCATCCCCTCCTCCGAGTCGCTGCCCGCCGACAGACACACGCTGTCCTCCCCGTCCCTCACGTCCCCATCCCCGGCGTTCAAGCTCTCCCTCTCCTCGTCCTTCGGGGACAGCGCGGTCGCGTCTCCGCAGCTTTCCTCCTCCTTCCCCGCGTCCTCCTCAAACTTCAGCGGGCCGAGCTCCACCAGTCCGAGGCTGCCGTCTTCCGACGCCTCCCCGGGGCTCTGGTCGCCCTCCCCCCGGCTCAGCGAGGCGTTCTCCCGGTAGGACTTGCTGCGGCTGATGCTCACCTGCGGCGCCTGGCTGATTTTCAGGTTGTCGCTGGCCTGCTCCAGGAGGAGCCTTTCCCTGTCCAGCTTCTCAGCGTGTTCGTGTAGGTATTTCCCCCCAGGTCCGTAGAGCCGGCGCAGCTTAGGAGGCAGGTGCATGTCAGCGCTGAGAGAAAGGGGTTCTTTCGTTGGCCCTGAGAAAGAAACGCGAAAGAAGTCAAAATTACGAATAACAAAACTGTACCCCTAAAGAAGCAGTTCAGATATATTAAGAGTGGAACTCGTTTGCTGGGCTGCCAACAATTTGTTCAGACTGCATTACTAATGGGAAACTAATCTATTAGTTTCTTATCCACCATAAAAGCACCCTGAAATAGTCTATGTCGCTACATTAAAACCAACTCTTATTGTCGCACCACCATCTGAAGAGTTTGGGTCTCAATGGGCGCACTTTTTTTTCCCACACCTGGCATCATTCCCGCTATAACTCCCAAATAACCAATTTGGGCAACCTTTTCAATTATTGTTTGAAGTAAACTTACCATCTGCCATCTTGTCAATCTCCCCTCTGCCCGGCAGACCCGTCAAAGTTTGCGCCCCTATCAGTCTGACCTTACAGGGACTCCGGCGGCCCAGAATGCTGTCTATGCAGTAAGAAGAGAGCAGAGTGGGGGATTTACTGCTCTTCCTCTCGCCCCGGTCGTGGATATCTTCCTCAAACTGACCGCTCATGTCGACGTCTGGGTTCCTCTTTCGGTGACGCCTGTCAGTCTCCCGCTCTCTCCCTCTCACGCTCACGGGCTTCTCGCTGCTCTCCTTGTCCCTCTTGTCCTCTCAGGCCGGTGTGTCTGTTTCACCGGGTCCACTCACTCCTCCCTCCGTCTCCTCTTTCCCCTCAGTCACTCCTCTGTCACACTCTCAGCTAATGACAGACAGCGGTTTGGCCGCCTCGCGCTTCACTCCGTCTCTGCCAGGCGCTTCTTCGCTCCGCGCGCTCGCTCAGCATACGTGTAGGCTGTCACCGCGCGCCTGATTGGTTCTTGTGTGTATATGTGTGTGTATGCCAGGAGAGAGACAGAGCGGAGCTGCTTTATATATTTTACCATTAAAGTTAATTTGAGGGAAAGGCAGCAAAACCCGTCATGGAGTTCGTTTTCTTACACGGAACGAACTCGGCGGATAAATGGGGGCCTGAACACATCTAAACGGTTTTCTTTTTAATCACCAACCAGAATCAGCACTCACGTGACGTAGTTTGATATTGCGACAGTTTCTCGCAGTTCTGGGCACAGTAATGCTACTAGCAAAAAAAAAACACAACGTGTTTGATAACATTGATCAAGTGCTAAATAATGCAGCCAAAAAAGTACGAATACAATAAGCTAATCAGCACAACAACTGCCGGTCTAAAGGGCTCGTGACAGGTGTAAACAATAAACATTAATCATGGCTGAGTTCCATTCAGCTGGCTCACAGCTACACAGGCTTTATCGGACACTTGAACAGAGCCACCGTTAATGTTATTAATAACACCTGTCCTTTTCAAACGAGAGAGCCAAAACCCCTGCTGTGAAAAGGCTTATTTTGTGTGTTTTTGCCATGTGCCCTCCATGTAATGGATGGCCAAAATGTGAGAGAGGGGGGGGTGTCTATAATATGAGTCACTTCATATGAGTGCAGAACAAAACTGAAGTGAAGGGTATGCTAGGACCATATCTACCAAGAACCTCAAAGTCACATGAATATCAAAGTATTCATTGTGAAAAATGCTATTTATTTTGTTATTTAATTTGATTTAATGTCTTTTTTTAATACAACATAACTTCAGTATTTTGGGTCTTCTGAAATAAAAGAAAGAAAAAATAATAGGGAACAAGATCATAGAATCTTTTGCTCTGTTACCTGATTTTATCATACCCTGATCCTATATCCAAAGGTAAAGCAGCATTATGTTACTACAGTTTTAAATGTTAATAAACCAACCGGTCAAGTCCTCATTTAAATCAATTGGGCATTATGATAAATTGCTCCAATTGTTCCTATTAATTTGCCCCAATTTTGATATCTCTTGGGCAAAATGGAAATAGTTGCCTTATTATTAATTCACAAAAGTCGTGTTGATAATAATGTAATAGGTCTTTGTTTTCTGAGATCCTTTCTTATTATCTTATCATGCGCAGATTCTGCAGCCCATGTCGTGATCTCCATCAATTTTCTTTGTTTCTTTCCATGTCGTTCAGGCTGAATCCCACCAAGATTTTCAGTTTGAATCCTTGTGCCGAGAGCGTGGAAGAAAAAAAAAACAAAAACTCTGGCGCGGAGTTTATGTTCAGCCACAGCAAGCAGGCACCTGCGAAAGTCACGCCGGAGATTCGGTCTCATAGAAATAGAGACAGCAATAGTGGAATCAGCTCTTTGCCAGAAAAGAAAAGAAAAAAGACAAAACAGAGTAAAACATTTTTAAAAAGCTGTTTCAGCCTGCACTATTTTAAAGCACTGTGCTTTAAGTTTAAGCATTGATATGGTTGACATGTATAGTTCCGTCTCCCACCATCACCTGCTCTCTGCTGGAGTTGGGGATTAACTTTAAAAAAAAAGAGAGAGTGAGGGTGGCAGCACGGGGGGAGCCGGGATAGCACGCAAGGGACTCCGCAGTGGAGAGGGGGAGAGATGGATCGAGAATGTAATTTTAAATGAAAGTCCATTTAACCCGCTGCGAATGGCATGACCCCCATCCTCGCCTCAGAACCCATCACTGTTAAAAGGATCATTTTCAGAATTCAATCCAAAAACTTCAGCAAGCTGCAATTTACACTCTCCCCTCTCTACTCTGCGTCTCCTCTTCCCCTCCGCTATGTATCAGCCCGAGCTTGGCAGCAAACGAAAAGTAACAATAAGGACAAAACACATGTCAAGAAAACCTTACGAGTTTCTTTGGCTTTTTTTTTTTCTTCAGTCTTTCATCTATTTTGAAGCAACAGCTTTGTGACACCTCTGAGATTTGTACTGGAATAAGAGCTCGATTGATCTCTGCAAAGATTAGTTAAGGTGCGGGTAGCTCAGTATTGGTGGGTATAACCGAACTGACTTCTAAAAGTTTATAGGCGGTGGTGCTTTATCTGCAGAGGCGCAGTGATGCTTTCCTTAAAGTATTACCCCATTTATGTTGCACCTTTCCTTCACCAGGCCTCTCAGATATCAGCGCAAAGTCTCATCTGCATTCTGAGCGGATGCAGCGTCACAACGACTGAATCTATCCGCAACTTTTTTCCGCGGTGTCACAAACTCCCGAGCTTGTTTATTTCCACGCAAATCAATATAATGAGTGTAATAACAATATAAAACATTATGCCTTTTTTTCCCCTGCGCGGTCACAAACAGACGCGCGTAATACAGACGGGTATTTAGAGTCGCTCTGTAATTTGGGGGCCACAATTTGATTCATTTATCCGCACACTGTTATTAACCCTGTAGAAAAAGAGATGTCAGCCGCCATTTCAGCCAGCAGGACATCCGCGCTTTGTTTAAATGCACTAATTACGTGCATACAGCAGAGAGTGTGTGTGTGTGGTGGGGGGGGCGACTGAATAGCCTGGGCGCAATTTTCACATTTTCAATTTTCCGTCTATTTGACGTGCAGGTGAAGAGATGACAAAGAAGAAGAAGAAAAAAAAGGAGTCCGCCTTTCGTTTGCAGCATCATCGCCGCCTCATTCTCTCTGTTTGTCGTCACATCGCAACTTGGGGGAAACACCGGGTGGTGTGCTCTCGGTTTGTTTCACGCGCAGACTCTGTCGTGGATGATGGGGGGTCAAACGTCATGGCCGATTCTTTAAAAACACATTCCGGTAAGGATTTGATGGCACTTACACGTGAAAACATTTAAACGGCATGTGACACAGACCCGCCACAGCTCCACTGCTCTATTTTCGTGCATGTGTCATCCTCTGTGGAGAGGGCCTTGGAAGTCACAGAGTCCACCCAGACCACAATTCGGGGCCTTGCCTTACAGGTCATTCAAATGGCGCCATCTCCTGGATGGAAAAACAAATTGCTCAAACAAGTAAGACAAGGTCATTTTTATCTAAACATAGAGATATTAGTTGTTTCACATCCATAACGCACCAGCTAAATACTATACATTCATAAAGTAACTGCTATTGCATCCCCTGAACTATCCCAGCTTTAACACGGGTCTCCTCTTGCTTCTGTGCTACCTGACACATTCTTATGCTCCTTGGAGGATTAGATTATTCCACTCAAAACTGCATCTCCATCCACCTATACGTCATACATTTCAGAATATGCACGGGCAAGATTACTTTACCACACACAAGTTTGTCCTTGTGCATCGCGCGTAATTACTGGACTCCTACACGCACCCACTGGCCTTGGCGGCGAAGACTCATCCTCCATGAATCCTCGCGCTGTGACATAATTGGACACTTGGTCTTCTTGAGAGGACAAGCAGGAGAAGTAGAAGAAGGAGAAGAAAGAGGGGGAGAGAGGGAGGAAGAGTGTGCGCTCGGAGGGGAGGGAGGCTTTTAAGGCGCGCGTAAGCAAAGTTAATTAGCGGTTATTAACAGCCCGCATAATGAGAGCGAGAGGGAGTCAATTTAATGACTTTGTTAGCGCGGGTTCAGAGCGACAGGCAATGATCGAAACAACAAAGGCGAGCGAGCACGCAGCCATCATCCGTAATTTCCAGCGGTAATGCGGTCTGATCAGAAACAAAGGGTTCTAATTTCGTTCAACTGACTCGATAATTTGTCCTTATGTAAGGAAAATAATTAATGACTTAATGCTTCAACAGAAGTAGCTTTCTTTGAGGGGGATTTCGGAGGCCTCGTTTGCTGGGAAAGGTGGTTGCCTAAGGAAATCAATTTCCAGGCCTATAATTATTTGCATCATGAATTTAAAACGCGGACGTGCGCTTTTGCTCCCGGTTAGTGTGCAGACAAGTGAGAGCCTATTAGGAAAGGAGAGGAGGGGTTCCGAATCTTCTTCCCCTCAGTCAACTTGTGTATGGAAACAAATGAGGCACTTGGCAAAGAAAAGCATTCTGAATTCGGGAAATGAAAGCCCTAAACTGAAATATTACGTGACCTTGGGCTCTTTTAGAAGCTGTCTGATACTCTGGAGTTTTAAGGGCCTCATATCTTTAGGCTTTATCTTTTCCCGACTGCTTATTGGCAAAATTTCTCGTCTTCATATGATTTCATCAGCCCACAGACAGGATGGGGAAGAAAGGTGGGAGTGCTATTATCGACTTGGTGGGGGCATGAGCCGCCTGCGGGCCACTCTTGGATTCATAGCAGGTGGATAGGTCACCCACACGAGAGCGGCAATTTCACGGCCTCAGTTGTCTCCTCTGATTACTGCTTTGATCACAGGAATCAAGAGCCAGAGACTCTCTTAAACCCTCTGCGAGGCCCGACTTCGACTCGCGAGCTGAAGAGGTCATCACCATCATCATCATGACCACCATCATCTACCACATTATCGCCATCACCATCGTCACCATCACCTTCATCACCGCCGGTTGACCATGCAAACCTGGGGCGCGGTGTGTTTTCGCAGCCGCGTTGCCCTTTTATTGATTGCGTGCCTTAATTTTAATTCGATTGCGCTAGTGTCAAAAATTCCGCAAGAATCATCCTAGTAATGAGATAATCAGAGTAATATATGCAAATCAGTTATGTTGCCATCTTATCAAAACCGGAGTGCCCCCCCCTTGAGTCTGAAGAAGTCCATTTATTCAGTTAGTGGCAATACCTTGCGCAAATGGCGCGATGCAAATGACAGTTGATTAGACTAAATTAAGAACCTCGTTTCTCTCTGACCTTGTCTGAGTTTTATGTAAATTCTTTTTTCTTGCTTTAATGCGATATCAAAAATATAAGAAATGTATTTGGCATTGTGGCCTTTGTAAACCCGGGCAACATATCTACCGGGAGAAACAATGGTCAGCCTGAAATAACAGTTTGTCTGCAGCTTGGATGATTCTCTTTGCTGTCTGTCACAAATCTCAGTATATGCTGACACCAGCAGCTCCCACAGTGTTAGAGAGTGGGCCGTCATAACTTCCTTGCTGTGAGAGAGTGCGCCATGAAGATAGACTAGGTGCCTCTGAGTGTGCCCTCATGTGTGTGTCTGTGTGTGTTTATACGATTATGTGTGCTCATGTGAGTACCATAACATATTGTCTAAGCAGACAGACGGAGTGGAGTTGGGACTTCCTCTCTGTGGGGTGCATGGGGCCTGTAGATGGGAATGGAATAAATCCAATATAGATTGCTGGGCAGCGCTGTCTCCCGCCGTGGACCCTCAGACTTGCAGGCCAGGATCGAAGTGCTTTTCTCCACCTAAATTGGGCCAAGAGGCCGCAGGAGCAGCTTCGCTACACCCCCCAACACTGCCACCGCCTGTGACCTAATGACAGTGCTGGGAAAAGACACCCATAAACACATACACAAGCACTAACAGGGATGTACACACACCAAACGTCGCACACAATCATCCCCAGATTGATATAACATCAGTCACACTTCTGTACCAGTCAAACACACATTTTGATGAGAAAACCACACAGATATAAACACATGCTCCCTGTTCTCTGATGCTGATCACACTCATTCCTTGTCCAAAGACCATTCACCTCAAGTTTCCCCTCTTCACATCTCAGGCCAACCCTCAAGCCTACCTTGCTAAACTACAGCCTCACAGGAGGCATCCTCACTGACTGTCCACACACTCGAGAGGGGGGGAGTGAATCATGTAACTAGCACCACGCTAAGTGCCTGGACTGATACGCAGTCCTACCCTTTGAATCCCCCACCAGGAAAACACCACCAGCTCTCCAATACCATTACGCTTCCAGCCAAACAAGCAGGCGCTGTCATTTCACTTCTGACCAGGGAGTTAATTCTATTTGTGATGAGGTGTCTGATGTGTTTCTGTGTCAGATCTAAAGACAGTTTGACAGAATATTCTATAGGTGGACACCTGCTACAACACTTTTCTTCTTTTTACGTTAGATGCACTGCTTCAGTATAGTTTTCATTGAAGTATGGATCTGATTAAACTAGTGCTGCCCTTCTTTTCGTCCTATTTACACTACTTATTTCCTTCCTTTCACACACCCGCTGTCTTCAATTCTCCATATGTGTCTTTGCTAAACGCATTGTCTAGGTTTTCCTGACATTATTCCAACTATTCGCCACCATTTACATGTATTCCATGTATCTTCGTGTTTAGCAACTCATCTTTGGCCGTACAGAAAGCGACATCTCAGTCTGAGATTTTCTGCCATCGTTCAGCACAGCAGAGCCTATGCATACTAAATACCCCAAATGCAAGGACGAGCACATGCAGCACATAAACACAGGCCATAAACGCACACATACACAACAAAATCCTTTTGACATCAATAATTGGTAAATCCTCTGATTAACTTGTAAGAATTGTCCTTAGAGTGCTTAAGTAATTGTGTTTGTGTGTGTCCCTTTTTTATTGCATGCACCCCCCTCTCTTTAAAGCACATCTTTATAACCAAGCAATTCCAAAGCAATTTTCTCTGTGGGAGGAGAGTGTAATTTTCTATTCTGTGACACTGTGATGTGTAAGAAACTGGGAGCTGGCGCTAAAAGGTGTCTGTAGTGTGTGTCTTGGTGTGGGTGTGAGCCGCTTTAATGGCCAATGCGGGGCGGGCGGCGATGGTGGTGAGCGGGTGCGTGTCAGGAAGGCCATCATTTAATGACTCCCAAATAGTGCCCTCCTCGTTAGAGCTATCGTCCTGGAAACGCGAGGCTGTGAACCCACGAGAGCGCCACACGCTGCAACAGTCTTTTATCTTCATATTAAACCATTTGCATAACATTACGGCGATAGATGAGATTCAGGAGATACTCAACCTACTCAGGGAGAGACATAGAGAGAGTGGACGCAGTAGACACAGAGAGGGTATACTACATGTCCTTGCAAATCTAATCAGCGTTAAATGGAGCTGTCAAATGTGTGTGTGTGTGGTACTGTTTGGCTCATGTCAGGAGTCACTTAGCATTAAACAGCAAGTTGCTGGCATGTAACAGGTCTGTAATTATAAAAAGCACAAATCCAGGCTATGTTAGATGCGATGTAGAAACCCAGCCCTTATTTATCAGCGATACACAAGATGAGGCCAGGTGGTAACAATTTCAGATGTCGTGCACACTTAAATGTCCTTCTCAAAATGTTTTTTATCTGAACAAGCAGAGAAATTCCTCCTCATTCAAGCAGCTCCATGAAATACAAAAGAATAACCAATTAGAGCAAATTATGCTGCTAGCATTTGCTCATGGGGTTTGCAACAATGGCTGGGCCTTTGTGTGATATCAGCTGACTAACAAAAGACTCAATTTCATGTTTGTATAGGTAAAATCATCCATACTGTATAAAGTGTTATTTTGCTTTGCTTTGTAAAAGAACGTATCTGACAGCTGCTTTTCACAGCTTAAAAAAAAGGATGAAGAGAAAACTCATTACAGTACAGAAGGAAGCAAGACAGTACATGGTAATTAGTTGTTGCTTCTTGCTGCTGCCTGATTAACTTAATCAGACATACTGTTGATCTATGTATAACCACCAGGATAAATGGCAGATTTGCCAACACTGTAAAGAACAGGCCTGCTTGCAAAGTTGGTGAGACGTGTTCCTATGTTTTCTTAACATAGAAGTTAGAGGAGTCGGGCTTTGGGCCATTGTCATGTTGAAATGTAAACATTCTCCCAAGTCTGTGATCCTGAAGTCTCTGGAACAGTTTTTCACTTGATTCCTCTACTGCTTTCTGCATTCATATTTCCTTCCATCTTTTGCAGGAAAACGGTGATTCTGCCATCACCACGTTTGACTGTAGGTATGGTAGTTATGAGGTGATGCTCAGTGGGTTTCTCCAAAAGTGCGGCTGGGATTCTACTTCCACATTAACACTTCTGCAACAAGCCGTGTTACAAAACCAAGGATCCAGGAAACCTGGATCACAAGGATCAATGGTGCGTGCTGCACCAGATTCAAGTTCTTAGTGTCATGACAAAAAGTCTAAATAATTGATTAATGTTTCTGTCTTCAGTCTAAAACCACCAACACGTCAACTGAATAACACTGCAATTTTTTTTTTTTTAAATATAACATTGTACTCGGAGAACCTGCATCCTTGGATTTGCATGGTTATTGGTCTGAAACTTGCTGCCTACCTAAACATTTTGACAGATCAGTCATTTCCCCCAAAAGGCAACAGCACTCCCCAAGTAAGACAGCAGCAGACCTTGCAAAAGCTGCTCAAAGAATATGACAAAGAGTTAGAGGTTTTCACCCCACCTCCAGACTTCCAGTCTGTTGGAAGCAAATACTGTCCACAAAGACCCCATCCCACAACCCAAAGGGCCCAAGAATCTGTTGCTAATGTCCCAGTACCAGATACTCAAAGACACCCTCAGATGTTCTTTATCCAAACCCTGACTAGTAGGAGCATGAGGAGGACCTATTTATCATTAGATGAGTGGTCATAATGCTATGGCTGATAGGTGTCTCATTCAGATATGCAAGCTCTTCATGCTAACTGCAATAATGCACCCCCATCACAGATGATATAGGCTCTGACCTCTGACCTTTTCAGCCCAGCTGCAACTCCAGTGTTTTGATTGCGGTGTCTTGCTTGAATTGAATTCAAAATATCATACACATGTTGACAAAAATAATCGTTTTGTTGCATCTGTTGGGAAGGAACAACCTGCACAAACAGAATAGTGGTTTCATCACCCCAAAAGGTTGTTAAAACACCTGTGTAGATGTTCAGGTCATGGGATGCAGTGATCCTTTTATGGGAAGGTCAAAACATGTATGTATATGTAATAGTATGTGCACCTGCATGTTTTATGAAGGCCTGAAGATGTCATCGCAGCACAGAATAGGCTTGTAGCTGTATGTGTTTGGTGCAGAAATTGCTTGTTTATGCATATGGGGATAGACTGTGCCAGGTAAGAGTATCATTTACTATCCAGCCACTGAATTCAGCAGGTTTCTAATAACAAAAAGCATTTATGGCCCACTTAGGCATGCATAGATATAACTGCGTGTAAGCAACAACAGTCTCCTCTCTTCAGTCTCCAGCTATTCCTTCCTCTCTTAAAACACGCAGGCACCATCCGGATTGGGCCCTGATACTCTAGAATTCTATCAGCCGACTCGGGGATGAAATTAAAATCGCTCATTTTCTTTCCCCGTACAAGGAACAGATCAATTTCCGGAGACGGGGACGTGATATTTTCCTGCCATTGGGCTTTCTCGTCTTTGGCACAGCACCCTGACTGCCTCTCAGCAGGAGGCCCGGGTCTGACTGCACGCCTCGCCGGAGAACAGTTACTTCTGCCGCGGCGAGTTTATTTGCGCCTCGCTATGAGAATTGCCATCATTTACCCTTCCCCAATATCTCCCAAAACAGAGAGAAGAAATAGACAAGCAGGGGGAACTACAGAGGTGAAATCCATTCTTGTTGATACATGCGGCATGGGGGACATTAGATACACCTCGTTTGACCACCAATTTCAAGAAATGAACTGAATAAATCTTGCGTGACGTCATGTATATACCTTTAAGAGGGCCTCTGCTGTTGCTCTTATATGATCAGAAATGACTTGCCCCCAACGGCATGCGAACGTGGATGCTAGTTTAAAGATGAGTATGTCAATTATGCGGCGTAGCTATACGGAAAGGATAACCCACTTTACATAATAACATACAATTAACTCTGTCCTAAAGGAGAAAAAATAAAATAAAATAAAGAAATTCTTGCATGTTTGTTTTGCAGGACGTGAGGACGCACATGGCACCACTGTTTGCACAAGCAGTGCATAGGAGGTCAACGCAAGTCCATGACTTCAACCCCCTCATTTTGGAATAATTAGTTTCATGACTTCATTTCAATCCCCTGGATATTTCCACTACTTATTTGGCAAATCTCAGCCTTTTCTCCCTGCTTGTCATCCTAAAGAATGGCTTCTTGACAGCCACCCTTCCACAGGGATATTTTCTGATGAGGCTTCAGTGAACAGCAGACGGATCAACTGAAGGTCCTGATGCATCTCTCAGGTCCTGTTTCAGGTCATTGCTGGATTTCTTCCCTATTTCTTAAGGACATCACTCGTCTTAGAGTTTTTGTTTACAGGACCTACCATTTTGAATGATGTCCTCCACTTGTCAAGTTACGTATTTCCTTAAGAACACACTGCAACCAGTCCAATAAATGTCAAGTTTTTCAGCTATTAGCTTATTGAAAATCACTGTGTTGATGAAAAAAAATTGTATTTTCTGTTTATCAAAAGTGTCATCTGTGGCATTTTTTTGTATATGCAAATAAAGACATGGGAACAAGACTTCTGCTCAGTATTGTATGTGTGCAATATTCCCTTGGCAGTGAAACTGACTGTTGTTTGCGCACATTTTGGCCACCTGACCCGTCCCTTCCCTCTTCGACGGACAACCGTCTGCGTCACGGAGCCAGTCAAGGCCTAATTAAACCCATATTGAGAAAGAGTATAAATCCAGCCCCTCTCTCTCTACACTGTTCACATACCACCATCCACGCATCCTGAAGTGGATTTTGGTCGAGAGAAACGCAAAGACAACTGCAAGTTAATTTGTAACCGCCGAGGCACCCAGCTGCAACAGCGAGGACAAGTTTAAAAGACAACAAGATGGCAGGGCTCAAGGTAAGCCAGCATTTAAATCAAAACTTTCTCTACTTGTATTAAGCTGTTGATTCTTCACGACTTTCATTCTGCGCCTGCGTCAAACCCAAAAGTGAGTGAACTGCACACGAAAGGGCAAATATGCTGTAGTTAGTTGTTACCAGAAAAATAAAGAGGAAGCTGTTTCCTTAACTGTCGCTGCAACAGAAATGAGGTATATTAAAACGTTTATGTGCTGCTATTGCTGCAATAGCAGCAGACCGGTTAACTGAAGGGAGGCTTCCCTCCAGCCAATCAGAGGGCGGCATTCAGCAGCTGCCCAGATGTGGTCTGGGACGCCCCAACAATCTCACAGAGTTTTACAAACTTCACAGCGAAATCTGGAAGTTCACAAAAAAGAAGCTTGAGAAATCTCGACACGATAATCCACGAACTGAAGGACAGCTGTGTATATTGAATTGGACTTTTAATGCAAATTTGTGCCTGTGCGTGCGTTATTGGAATGTTTTTCACACATTGGTTTAGTGAAGCATTACCACAGACTACATGTTTTTGTTCTAGTAAACCGAAATAAACGTGCAGGATTGATCAAGTCTTCCTTTGTGTGACACTAGGAAGCCCCCGAAAGGCACTTAAGACACATGACCGCGCACATATGGAAACCATCCATGAGTGCGTGAGCGTCCTTTTTGCAGAGCAATAGTGACTCAGCAAGATCTGTGTTTACATCATAAAAAGTTCAGATTTTTCCCGAAGCTGATGATCCCTGCTGGTGTCACGTAGTCAAATCCCAGTCTCTCAGTCGCCATGCAAATGTTGGTCAAGATTTATAGTGAATCGGCAACAAAAGGATAACGAGACATCGAGATATGACATTCTTCTGGAATATTCTAAGAATTATTACTTTTTCATGTCCGACTTTTACCATTTCAAAAATAATAAAAAGACAAAAGGTCCAAAGCTCAACTTTGGGCACTTTGCATGTATCTAATAATTGCCCTTTGGCAATTATCCCAACTTGCACACTCTGCAGCAGCTACAGTCAGAATCTTTCACTTCTTGTTCATGCAAAATACTTCTTCTGTGATCTAATGGATCAACTTGAATTTGGTACATTTTGAGATTGTTAGAGCCACGGCAAAGCCTTCAGCTTACAGTATATCTCTTAAGTTTGTCCCATGTGGATTTTTTAGGAGTATTTTGGGTCCTGATCTTGAAGCAGTTCTCTTTTCAACTTCAGTGTTTTTTTCAGATGTTGTGACATTTGCTTCCAAAAGTTGTTGGAGTTTCACTAAACCCATTCTTACCTCTAATGGTGAAATGCAGCTGTGACACTGTCTGCAACACAAGCCACATATTCACCATTTTTTTCCTTCCAAATTCATGCCATCTACCTTTACATGCAGACTTCCCATGCTTAACTTTCCCTTGAGGATGTATTTGTGCAGATTTAGATGCAGGGGTGCTCATTCTTTAGCATTTTGGAGCTTTCCTCATGTCACTCTAAAACTGTTCAAACCAAAAGAACTGTAATCTTAGCGTAATTTCAAGATTCTTTGTTGTTCAACATTAGACCAATTGGGTATCAGTTAATCTTTTACTCGCATAACTGTTCACTGTGATAGAAATTCTGACCAAACAGACAACCAAACATTTCTGTGCCACTATATGATAATTGACATACTGAAGGAAAAATACTGTGGAGGATGTACGTGTAATTAGCCTGTTCCAGTAGCACATCAACACAACAATAATGGATGACTACAAGGGGGGGAAATTTGGCAGAACTGCAGTTTGTTTTATCATAGATCTAATGTGAATCAATATGACAACAATTAACAAAAAGACAAGCCTTAATGACAAGCCTTCACATTTAATTATAACCAGCATGAACACATTTATCCTGCATGACAATGAAGCCGCATGATGTAGTTTTTTTTTGTTTTTCACTTTTCCATGCCTTCACTTGAGTCTTCGATGTGTGTCTGTCTCTTTCAGTATATGACTGGTTTTGACAATGAGTTCTCCTCTGAGGACCCGCGTTGTCCCGGATCCTTACCTGAAGGACAGGTAGCACACAAGTTTGAATCTAGTCTTTCAGTGTTGACCAGCTAAAAAACACCTAAAGATTCATATATTATCCCTCCTCGCGTAGCCTCAAGCACGACCTTTATTTACATGCTGATGCATCAAAAACTCTGACTTTATGCTTTGAATTCTGTCTCAACAGAACAGTCCTCAGGTTTGCCCATATGGCCTCTATGCTGAGCAGCTCTCTGGCTCTGCCTTCACCTGCCCGCGTCCAGCCAACAAGAGAAGGTGCTCATCTCTGTTTGAGACTCAGTCCATTTAGGCCAAACGGATCGAAGGCATTATGAATATTTAAACTCTGTCTCCTCTTTCTGTAGCTGGTTGTACCGAATCATCCCTTCTGTTAAGCATAAGCCTTTTACACCTGTGCCAAGTGTGGATCTAACAGAGAGCTGGGATGAAGTGGAGCCTGATCCCAACCAGGTGAATGAACGGGAGGAGTCGCTGTTCACTTTAAATTTGTTTTAAGAAGTCAGTTCTGACTCTGAGATTTCTCTCACAGCTACGATGGCTGCCATTCGTCATCCCTAAATCTACAGAGAAGAAAGTGGACTTTGTGGCTGTGAGTGTAGCTCATTTCTTTTTTCTTAACGGCTTCATTTGTGGAAGGTCCTCAGCTCACCGACTGACACTGCGTCTTTCCGTGTGTTTTAGGGTCTTCACACCATCTGTGGTGCAGGAGATGCCAGATCTCGCAATGGCATCAGCATCCATGTGTACACCTGCAACACCTCCATGGCTGACAGGTCAGCATGTGTTTGCTGTGTCTCAACAAATTGATGTATTTTTTCCTCAAACCATAGATAGAAAATCTCTGGTTGTGTTTTGATAATGATTCCAAATGTCTTAAATTGTTCTGTTCCAGGTGCTTCAACAACTCAGATGGAGACTTTTTGATAGGTGAGAGTGAAGGATGTCATCTATCGCAAGGACGACACTACATAAATCCTCAGTCTGCCTTCTCCATTAATCTTTTTTTCGTCCGTTGTTCTCTTTGACTGTTTGTGTCTGCAGTCCCTCAGCAAGGTGAGATTTTGATCACCACAGAGTTTGGGAAGATGATGGTCGAGCCCAACGAGATTTGTGTTATCCAGGTGGGCTGGATGTTTTCTTCTGAAATAAACAATGGCGTTTGCCCCCACATTTGTCTTACCATATGTAGAAAGTTATGGCTTTGTACTTTCGGGTTTTGAGCTTGATAATAAGTATGGGTGGAAATAGAGTTTTGAGCTCTAGACAGCCTGAACACTGGGACTGGGACTGCAGCGCGTGTGTTTTTCCAAATGCATTAGTCCATTTGTCCCGCAGCACTGATACAGCCCACATTTGTGACACAACAGCACTAAATTTCTTCTAACTACCGCTTTTCACATTCTTTTTTCCAGCAAGGGATGCGCTTCACTGTGGACGTGTTTGGAGAAACTCGAGGCTACATTCTAGAGGTGTATGGAGCCCATTTTGAGCTCCCTGACCTGGGACCTATAGGTTTGTGTTTGAGCCATGTTTGTGAGTGCAGATAAGGACAGATGAATACATACTATATGCGTTCATCTTTCTTTGAAATCTGCACACCAACCACTTTGCCTCTGTTCCCTGCAATATGCTATTGTTGACTAAATTGTTGACACTTATCTCTGAAAGTCTGTGGGATTTTTTTCAGCTGTGCTAGCGGCATGGCTCAATCAGTCATCCCGTCATACTGGTTCAGACTGAAATGTCTCAAATGATGTGCAGAGCTTGATGGTCTGCAAAGAATGAAGCCTATTTACTTTGGTAATCCTCTGACCTTAGTTTGAGAGTCACCCTGACATTGATATCTGTGTTTTTGAGGGAAATATCTTTACGACTTTTAGTGGATTGATATGAATTTTATTACTAGTGGGACTTATTTCATTTACTTCTGTCAAATATCTGTAAAACTAATGGCCATTTCACTCAGCTGTGCTTCATATCAACAAAAATGGTGGAAAAAAACAGTTCACTTCCCAGCGCACAAGTCCATATTCAACGACAATCGAGGCGCAGTGTAAAATGTAAACAGAATGCAATGTTTTTCTATTTTGTATTTTGATAACTTTGAATATATGCTTCCTTTATACACACAGCAATATTTCCACTGTTACGCTTGTTTTGAACAAGACAATATTGCAGTTATGGCAATTACATGAGTTTCATATGGGATGTTCCATTCGTATTCCTGTTTATATGTTACAGAGTATAGTTTGATGAATAAGTCATGCCCACATTACACAGCTATTTTTTGTTATATCAGTATCTTAAAAAAAAAAACCCAGAGAGCATTAGTAAGGTTTCACCGGCAGCCTTCCTATTCTGCACTGGCTCTGTTGCTGGAGGAGGTTTTGCCTGATCTTGTGACAGAGACGAGCGACTTTTGCTTTAAAGACACATCCAAAATAAACAACTGGGCTCTTGAAAGAACAGAGTCACTTGTGAAAAATGGACCTGACCGATGTGAGATCAGAAACTCCAGTTTTTAATTTTGCGTTGAAGTTCTATAAGGGAGCTCGGGTATGGTTGTAACACTTTTTGCTTCAGCACCTGTAACTCACCAAATTTTTTAACTATAATTCTTAAACTTTTATCTAAAATAGCCACATTTGTTTACTACAGATTGCATCTATTTAAGACCCCGCACAAATTTAATCCTTTGTTAGAACCTACCCCACCACTGGAGTGGGTTGTAACTCGAGTTGTAACAATTAGAGAAATTAAGCAAAAACAGAAATGAAATATGCTTGAAAAATAGATGTATTAGAATCAAAGAACAATCCAGAAAAATGTATGTCTCTGTGACAGACCATAACTCAAACACACTATGGCAGATGTCATGGTCCATCGCCTCTGATATGGCTGACTTGCCCTCCTTTGAAACCTCATCAGATGCTTTTTTAACAAAAAAAAAACATCAGCAGGCACACCTTTCTCAGTCTTTCTTTTTCATTGCCGAGGCATGCTTAAAAATGAATAAAATGAAGAAATATTGTTAGTTTTCTGTAAGGGGATGGCACTTTTAAGATATATGTTACAACCCTGTCAGCCATTGTTTAGCTAACTGTGTTTGCATAGCAGTTTGAAATTAGCAGGGGGGGGGGGGGGGGGTACATCACATTCTGCCTAACCAACTACAGTTTAAATGACTGTAAAACATATGATTTTATTTGCAATTGTATAAGTACTAAACAGAGTTTGGTGTTGGCCAAAAATATCATTTTCTTACCTCGAAATATTTTTTTATCCATTAAATCTGCACGCGTCTGTTTCCAGGCTTGACAACCACCATGTGAGATAGAGTAAAAAGTGGTCAAACATTGAAACTCTCCTCATGTTACAACCTTACCTGGTCTCCCCTACATGGCAGACCCATACATAAGCATACTCCACACTTCACTAGTTTGGAAACCTTTTTTTTCCTTTTATATTTCAAGCTACTTTATGTTCTATGTATCAGTATATCTACTGTAGTCACGCGTGAATGTTTTGCAGGAGCCAATGGTTTGGCCAACCCAAGAGATTTCCTTTGCCCAGTTGCATGGTATGAGGATCGCAAAGTGTCCACCGGCTACACCGTCATCAACAAGTACCAGGGGAAACTGTTCGCCTGCCAACAGGTGGCTATTGTGACATTTAATTCCATGTATGTCACTGTAATAATCCACACACGTACACGCTTGTCTGACAAGGACACACACATGTATTGCACGTGCCCTATTACCCTATTTAGGTTTGTGCCCGCTTCAGTAAACACCGTCAAACTGCCACAGTGACTAACAGGAAACGGTCCAAGTCAAGCATATGATCCATTAGCTGCTCCTGCCGACTGAATTGCCATCCCTGATGATTTAATATCGAAGCGTTGGCTGTTATCCTTTCAGCGGGTTTCCGCCTCGACTCCCTTATGAAACTTAATCACTCATAATTAGTTAAGGCATTCTGGAGGTACAGACAGTATACCTGTGACGCTTTGCTTTGTAGGAAAAAACCTTTTCCAAGTTAAGCATTAATTTCAGCATATTTCACTCGGGGAATGATCCTCCCCCTCCCGAAATGTCCTGTTGGGCGCATAATTGGATCGACACATAATGTCTGGCAGGAGGTTCTTTTTTCTTTTACTGAGACCGGGAGGAGGTTAGACCAGAAGTTTGTCGGGGGAGGGGGTTGTAACCGTGGAAACCATGTCAAATCTCACTGTTATTATTCGTAGTTAAAAAGTACACGAGGGCTTTATGGCGCCTGTTCTTGGAGCAAAACACACCCATTTGAATATATAGATCTATACATATAGGCTACATATTTATATATAGATATAGATATAGATATAGACAGACAGACAGACAGACAGATAGATAGATAGATAGATAGATAGATAGATAGATAGATAGATAGATAGATAGATAGATAGATAGATAGATAGATAGATAGATAGATAGATAGATAGATAGATAGATAGATAGATAGATAGATAGATAGATAGATAGATAGATAGATAGATAGATAGATAGATAGATAGATATATTTCCCAAGCTGTCTCTTCTTGAGTATTATGTGGTGGAGGTGAGAGGTGACACTCTGTTCTTGGTGTCCACCTTTTTCCCGACCCCAGAGAGTGAGGCTTCGGGGGCTAGAAAACTAGATGGGGGACAGAGGCCTCATCTCACGGAAGATGCTGCTGTTCCTGTCTGGTCCTGCTGTTTTGTTCCCCTGTAGAGTGCTGAAATTGCTCAAATTAACTTATTATTTGCTTGACTGGGCCAATATGTTTGTGGTTTTTGTGTGTGTGTGTGTGTGTGTGTGTGTGTGTGTGTGTGTGTGCGCGCGCACGTGTGTGAAAGTGCTCGCACTCCTCCACTTTTTTTTCCCTTCATTTTAATCGAATGTAGTGGAGTTACCACCGACGAATGCCTGAGAAATTACCTGCACTCGGTTTCTTAACGGCCCTTTTTTGTGTGGCAACAGCTGACAATTGGTCTGAAATGAGTGAGTGTGTGTTAAGTATTTTTTTCTCTTTTTTGGTGTTTATTAGTCATATGGTGCGTGAGAGCTTACTTACGCACGGGTCTATGGACGGGTATGTGTTCGCCAGCTTTCACCGTACGTGTGTGTTAGCTGTTCACGTGGAAATGTACGTGAGCGTGTGCGCAGGAGCACGGAGGTCAGCATGAAGGCAGCTTGAGCTGTAATGAACTATATTGATTTTAGAGCTGCCGTTGAATGTCTTTTTTTTTGCAGTGACATTATCAGAACAGAGAAACTATATAAAATTGCTGTGGTTTTAACAATCAAGATGAAAAAATATCTCTGCACCCGCAGTCGCTGCTGCTCCCTCCTCCCATAAATGCGCCGCTGCGAGCGTCAAAATGCTCAAAGTTTGGGAAAGTTTGATTGTGAAGCCAATTACCCCATAATACCTGGAGTCTCGTAGCACAAAGAACAAGGGGGGATGAAAGAGAAGTAAGATTGAAAGAAGCTCACCCTCTCACAATTTTCATTATCACCATTTTCCCCCCCTTTATGTCAAGAAGTACTCTCTCTGGGAATTTAAGATTACAAAGACATTATTCATTGTTCCTTTTTCCCTGTGAAAAGCTCAATTTAAAGTCTTTTGTGTTTTTTGCTCGGGCAGACTTCTCTTATTTGTTTTGTTCTGTGCTTTGCACATAGGATTTCTCTCCATTCAATGTGGTTGCCTGGCATGGAAACTACACACCTTACAAGTACAGCCTGAAGAACTTCATGGTCATCAACTGTGTGGCCTTCGACCATGCGGTACTTCATTCATTTCTCATTCTGATGCCGCTGGAGCAAACAATACCACAACGCTACAAAGATAACAGTGTCCTTAACTGTATGATCTTCCTGTAGGATCCATCTATATTTACTGTGCTGACTGCCAAATCCACGAAGCCAGGTGTGGCCATTGCTGACTTTGTCATCTTCCCCCCGCGATGGGGCGTAGCTGACCACACGTTCCGTCCACCTTACTATCACCGTAAGAGCACAATAATACTCACGCAGGCTTGCTTCAACACTCAGATGCTTTGTTCACATTTCGCAGGGCAGACTCAATGAATTTTGAGAACCACATTGTTAAGTCAGCTCAATTTGAAAGCCCTACTTTGAATGGAAATGTCAGATTCAGCTCGGTGAGGGTAATTTGAGTCTATCACGGATTGAAACAAGCCAGCTAGAAGCTAACAGGTCCATTTACCCAGCTAGTGTCAAGGCAGTTGCTGAGAGCAATCCACCTGCTATATGACTGACATCAGTGGAGGCACCACCACAGTAGCTTCAGTCTCTTTCATCACAGATCTCTAAGGCCATCTGGTGGAAAGTTCACTCTCTGTGCCCAACATCTGGCTGTGTTACAATACCTCCTGCTGGTCGTTTTAGGCAACTGCATGAGTGAATTCATGGGTCTGATCAAAGGCCATTACGAAGCCAAAGAGGAGGGTTTCCAGCCTGGAGGGGCCAGCCTCCACAGCATGATGACCCCACATGGCCCGGATGCTGACTGCTTCGAAAAGAACAGCACTGCTGAGCTCAAACCTGAGAGGGTGGCCGAGGGAACCATGGTAAAACATAAGTGAAGGTAAAGTACAATCAATTAAGTCAACGTTATCAGGGAATTTACTTTTCCTGTTCTCCCCTTCCTCCAGGCTTTCATGTTTGAGTCATCCTTCAATATGGCCGTGACTAAATGGGGTCTACAAACATGCCAGAGGCTGGACAAGAGCTACTACCAGTGTTGGGAAACTCTCCGCAGCCACTTTAACCCCAACTGGAGGCCCAGCAAACAGTAAAAAAAAAAAAAAAAAAAAATAACTTGGAAGGAATTTGGACCAAATTACCAGAAGATATTTTAAAAAAATAAAAACTTGGTTTGTGCAAAACCCAACAATTCAGTGTTTGTAAATTTGATTTGGTCTGTGGACAATGAATCGGATCATTTAAGTTGCATAATTTAGATTGTTGTGTTTCTGTGCATTTTTATTTAAAACCACAACACATCTCACTCTTAAAATGAAATTTGCATAATCGATGAAAGTAGCCCTCCCACAACTTCAGCAGTTTTCTGCAGTTGTGTGGCAGCTGCAAAGAATTAGCCATTTTACAGCAAGGGTTCTCAAATGGCATCAAAAGTTTGCTAAGTTACACATTCTCGTTCGAAGGGGAGCACACATGTCAAGGGCGATCACAGCTGCACAGCATTGTTTTAAGGGCTGATGTGAGCCTCACTGTCCTCCCGGTCAACATGCAGATGTAGAACTTCTATAGCTTATTCATCTTTCGCAGTTTAGCCTCAAATCAAAGCCACACGACAGTTCGACAATATAATTTTATTTGTTTAATAATAATTACACACACCGGCATCATCTCTAGGACACTACAGGAAGGTTTTTCTACATCAAAGCTCATGATGACAAGCTGAACTTGCGGTCATAGGTTCCAGCTTTAATCTGCTCCTCCCTCTTATCCTGTAAAACAGATGACAAACAGAAGGCTGGTTAGTGCAGTTTCCATAGCAACAAAGTCGTATCACCCTCACTCTCCTCACCTGCCGGATATTTTCTTCACGGCATGTTCTATGAGTGTTTTTGTGATTTTCAAGCAATTTTATTTTATTTTTTTCCCCCCATCTCAGCAGATAAGGGGAATTTGATCGCTCAGCAGTGTGACAATTGCACCAAAATTCTTCGTGGAATATCAATTGGCGATGATTTAGAGGGTGAATCTCCATGACAATGGGGAGGAAAATTAAAGAAAATGGCATTATAATCAACTATTCATTTCTTATGTGAATGGACCTGTGTGTGTGTGTGTGTGTGTGTGTATATATATATATATATATATATATATATAGATAGATAGATAGATAGATAGATAGATAGATAGATAGATAGATAATCAATCAATCAATCAATGTCATCCATGATTTAAAGTATAAAACAGAGAGAAAAACTGCGGTGCATTTTGTAGCATACCCTGTCAGTCTTGAAGACGTAGTACAGGATGAAGAGAGGTACGACTCCAAACATTGCACCCAGCAGAGATGTCTTGTTTGTGGCTCTGAAGTGCGTGTAAGGATTAGTTCGTGCATATACCCATCGTGTCAGGGCAGGATCTTCCTACAAAGACAGGTATACAATGACATTTAGTACTCCCTGTGTGTAATCTAAATCCTCAAAGCATTAAACAAACAGGATTTTTAAAAAAAGGATAATTAGTTAACATATTAGTTGGACTAAAATAATAATATTAATAATAATGTCAGATTTCTAACACCTATCGCAGTGGAATCAGACATTCTTTGTTCAATACATTGATAACTATCCTGTGCTTATACACTGGGAGAGTAGTCCAATTAAACAAGACTTAACTATGCATGTAAACCTGCACCACTTAAAAAGAAGAAGAAAAAAAAAAAAGGAACTCAACGTTACTGTGTATGTACACAGAATCTGTACCGTTACATATATAGATGAGTCAATCTAAGGTTAGAATTCAACCTGGCCATGTAATAGTTGGGAGTCTACATACAGGAGTGATGTGACCCCCAACTGCATTAACTGGATTAGTTAACACAGTTTTGTTTCAGAGCGTCAAGTTTGTACCACTTTGGAAGTACTGCATAAGGGAAATATTAGTAACAGCAAGTTATATTACATTTAGCTGAGATGATATCATGGTACTGTACACTGACAAATGTTGTGACAATAGACTTAATGTCAAAAGGCCCACTTTAAAGACGGTAAGTTGAATAGTAGCGATAGAATTTGTTTATGTGACTGATATTAAAAGTGAACTAATGCAGGCAGAAGACAAGTATAAAAAAGCCTTTATCATCTGCCTCGTACCTAGTAGCGCTGAAGCATCTATTAAAAGCAACAATTGTAATTGCATTCAGTCAAATAATAGCTAGAATAGAAAGCTTACTTCTACTATAAACTCTGTACCTGAAGATCAAATTGAACACCCTCATCTGAACAAAATCGTTTCAGAGCACACACGAAGCATACTTACCACTGTTTGCTACCATGCTAACGTTAACTGACGTTAGCGTTGTATCGTTGCAAATAATACTAGTCATATGAGCAGCTCGTCTTGGGCAAACAAACAAATATGGACAATGCTCTGTATGCAACTATATTTGTTCCTCGCGTCTGTGCTCAAATATACCACAGTTAGCATCCCTGGAACTAGCTTGAGCCCAGCTCAGAGGTGACATTGCTAGCTAGCTAACACTTACAATGAGCTCATTTCTGTGCGGGTTGTTCAGTTGCAACTGATACTGCCTCTTCAGATTCGCCCGTAGCGCACCCCGGGCCTCCTCTGCGCGCCTCTGCTCCGGCGAAAGGTTAAAATATTCATTTGGGTCCAACGTTTTTGGCCGAGTGGCCAAGGGCGCCTCTCGGTAGTCCGCCATGGCTGTTTGGTGACGGATGGAAGGTGGCAAACGTGAATTCCTGAAATCTCGCGTTAAACGTCGAGTACCGTTACCATGACAACCTTAAACTTTCTGTCGCAGACGTCAACCTAAATGAAACGATGGCAGTTGTTAACAAAAACCAAGAAAAACAACCGGACAGTGTACCTTCTGCCACTTATGATGACTTTGAATATGAAGAAGTTTCTCTCGAAGATGAGTGGAGTTTAACAGAGGGAGAAGAAGACTTGGAAGCGACAGTGAAAGCCATCCAGGACCGAGCTTGGGCCAGCGCTCGAGCTTTTCAAGGACCCGACGCAACTTACAGCACACAACCGCCACTATCCGTACTTAATTTTTTACGCAACTTTCTCTTCCAAACGGGCATGACAGGAACGCTTGACTGTTTTGAAACTGAGTGGACTGAGATTGTGCAAAAAGGGTTGGCGGTTGAACAGCGAGTGGATGTGGTTCCGAATGTGTACATAGCAAACCAGCGCTTGGAGAGAGAGCTGAAAAACGCTCGGCGGGACAGAGAGGAGTACAGGCAGGCGGCCTGCGCCGCAGCCGAGGCGCTGGCGAGGGTCCAAAGAGCCAGAGACGTCCACCGGCTGCATCATAAGCGTGTTGTGCAGGAAAAAAAACGACTAATCGAGGAGATGAAAAAACTGAAATCCCAATGTGACAGCTATGAACCCGCAGTAAAACGGGTGAACGAAAAATACCAGACTGTTCTGAAGCAGGTCATGATGTTAGCTTTGGACACGGACAAAGCGCTATTACAGGTGAACAGACAGTCAGAGCAGCGGGACACCGTCATCTGTGGGGGTGAAGAGGTGGGCGAGACGCGCATCGGACAGACAGCTCATCCAGTGACAGTGACCCAGCCGAGACCCCCAGCGTATACAGGCCGCCCCGGGAGACAGCCGAGAGTGCGCTCAGTGAAGGCAAATGTTCCCTGAAATAAACAGCAGTCTTCATTTCAAGTGTCTCTTGTCTCTGATGTTCCCCCTTATTCTAAAGCTCAGTCCTCCGGTCCAAAACTCTGCCCGGGAGCTTTGATCTCCTGTTATATTGTGCCACAACTTTCAGATAAATATTATCCTCTACGTGTTGATTTAAGGACACATGGCAGAAAGTTAGTATAAAATAAGATTCTCCTCTCCAAGATGCTGTATACTTTTATGAGATACGACGCAGGCATTTTATTTAGTGAGCCACGTCCATTGCTGAAATTAAAGCTGTCAACCTATGAGGGTTTTAAAAGGAAGTCGTTATTTTTTATTACATCCAAGTAAAAACTTATTGATACTGCACTGACGTTCTCGAAGCTAAGTTTGATCTCGTTCATACTTTAACTGAACCAATCGTGAACATAGGCGCACAACTCAAAGCGAGTTCTGTATTTTGATTCGGTTGATCTAAGTCTTTCGAAACTAATCTAACTTTAAGCCTATACCGACTCAAAGAAAACAACTGTTAAAAAGGGGTGGCTTGCGGCTTTAGTTCAGACATGTTGCATTATATAACCACGAGGGGGCAGTGTTGAGCAAGCTGCGGTTATTCTCCCCAGAGTGACTGTAACATTAACAACAGTCTCATAGAACAAGAAATTGCTACCGTAGGAAAACAGGGATCATCTGGAAAGCATACAGAGTTAAAATTGTGGAGAACCATGTTGTCACTACTCATTGTTATTTTCTCTGACAGTAGCAGCCAGTAGGAGAGCAAGGATTTGAGAGGGATAGGCAGCCACACAGACTATTGACAGAAAGTATTACTCTAAGTTACGTACAGTTAAATGACATGTTATTAATTGGTATAATAATTTCCTGTAGGGTTTCAGAAGAAGAGCTGGAAAAAGCAGTTCAGAGACATTTCTACTGCAGTGATAGGTTTTAAGTAAAGTTGAAATGCTGTAAAACCCTTTCTGTGGTGTGGATAACAATGGATAACATTGTTTGGCTGTTTAGTTAATCGAGCGGTATAATAACATAATTTATGCTCCCACACTCTCATTCGCTCAAATCCTAAACTTCATGTAAGTAGTGTAATGGCACAGAGATGCCGAGAAAGCTCTTTGATAAAGAGAGAGGTTCAGGCACGGCTGCCGTACATATGACCAAATGATTTATTGTCCTCTCAGGGCCTCTAAAGTGCCACCCGCTCTGCAGTTTTGAAACATCTATTTATGACTTTGAAATGAAATCCAGTGTGAGACCACGCTCCAGTTCAGAGAGAGCTTTAGTATCGAATGAAATATTAATGTGTTTCTGCCCTGGCTGGCACCCTTCACCCTCATGGACTGGGAGGTGAACTTTGGAGAGTATAGCACATTAACCACAAGGAGCTTTTTCCCTCCTCCTCATGTCCTGAGTTCCTGTCGACTTCCTCCTATGTCTTTTTCACAAAGCACTATCATCTGATATACTTTTTGTTTTCTTATCATTTTTCCTTATCTGCTGACTGACATTTTCATTTTTGATGCACTTATTGTGCCGGCTCCTTGACAGAAATCAGAGATGAGGCTGTGATTCAGATACTAAGGCAGTCACAGAATGTGAGAGAAAGGAACAAAAAAGGCATAGAAGATTTCTATCTGCAGTCCGCCTTGCAAGACTTAATCATTCCCTGTAATCTGAAGTTATTTTGGGCCACTTTACTCCTTTAAAACAACTTCTGCACGCAAAGACTGACTGGAAAAGGGGAGGCAGGTTTCTTCTTCAACCACAAGATAGAATTAAGTTTCTTATTAAAGCGTCCTGAAGTGGTTGCTTGACTTAGAGACAATGACCTAATGTGTTACAGTGTGCTGCTTTCTGGTACTTATTCACAACATTTGCTGGCGCAGAGATTTCATTACTCTGCTGCCCTTGAGGAATGTAAATGAAAAATGAAAAGTCCCTTTCCACCACATCTTTAGGAAGTAATCGTGCCAGTTAAAAGCCCTTTTAATTCAAACAAGTTGCTATGAAGTTAATAAAACGGTAGCATGAGGCAGGAGTCTGTGTTCTTGTCTGTCTGTCCCTCCTCACTGATGTTTCACCTTTACAAGGACAAGATCATCCCTCATTGGTTTTATAAGAAGTTTTTGGCTTTGTGGCTCCATCTTCAGTGGCTCGGGCTGCTTGGAATTCCTCCCTTGCCCGTTCAACTCCCGGTACTGTTCTCCCTGCTTCTCTCCCCACTGACAGCCCGTCCACTTCAAAGCCTGAATGACCTTTGTGTCAAACAGAAGAAAATGGAGAATGAGAAAAGTGCCCATTTTTCAGGCACACTTGGTTCAGGCTGGGCCAAACCAGCCACACACACTCATATCTTGCTGCCTCTGCTTATGCAGCTGAGTTACACCAGGCTGTAAATTGTAATTGATTCCACAAGATTGCTTTAGCTTAGTTATCAGCCATTTTAAATGATGTTTTGGCTGCTTGTTCCCCAAAATGTATTTTTTTTCTCAGTTCATCATCAACTCTCTGCCATGTTTTTTTAATCTATTCCTATTAAATTTATTCACACTATCTGCAAATATTCCCTACTTAATAAATCAGTTTTTCATGGGTCTATATAGTGAGCCACAGGTCAAATTCAGCAATATTTTCGGCTTTAATATTCTATGCATTGCAGAGATTGGCTTGTGGCTGTTACTCAGCAGACATCCATCATCTTTATGGAGAGCTACACGGAAAGTTTGCCCAGAGACAGAGTCAACATAATCCTGGATTTTCTCCTTAGGTTTGTTGCAAACAGATTGTACGTCAGTTGTCATACTCACCGAGGAAATGTTCGATGTAAGCCAAGAGGCTCTTTGCCTGTGGGAAAGGATGTGGGGACACCTGCTAGTACTTTAGGATATAGCATGATGCCACATTGTTGTAATGTTATTCAGCTGTGTTAACTCACAAATGTACGATGACCAAGTTAAACCCAACACTGTTTTTCTTCTGACATTTTAGGATGAAGAGTGCTTCTCCAATCACCAACGCAGCAATGTGGAAATCTGTCCCATAACTTTTCCCTTCACAGGGTGTACATTTTCAAAGCATAAATATTTTTCTCATTACATTTCATCTGACCAACTAGGCCTGCACTATGTTATCTTTGTTTACAGTATGCGTTTGGGAACTATGTGATACTAGAGGTATAATTAGATAGGTCGGATATGCTTGATTTAATTTAGTGTATTTCCATGCTTGTAAATTATTTGTCATAGTGGTCATAGCCAGATATGGAGTTTATATAATTCTTTGGAAAACAGTAGACTTCCTATTATGCTTAACTCTTTTAACTAATAGTGGCTTTTCCTAATTTCTGACATTTTATATCATATGAATAATTTCCTGTGGAAACATTTGGCGGTATCAGGTGTCACCTGCTAGCTACAGGCCTCTCCAACTTATTGTGGCATCAACAATATTTCATTGTCTTAAGTTATGTTATTTTGACTTGAAACCCATAATGAATACATTTTGGCCAGTGTTGAACTTTTGTTAGATGTTTACTTTTAGAGAGAAAAAGATTGCAGGTGGCACACAGCTTTTGAAAGATAAAGCTTTGTTGTGATCTGCATATAAAAAATGACCTAATTCTGAACTGGTCCATCATTAAACCTCCTGTTACCTATTCTGGAGGTCTTACACACTTATATATCTCCCCCCTCACCCTGCCTTTTCTTTATCAGGGTCAGTGGGATGTGACAGAGTTTGGACAGCGTGACAGCAGTCGGAGGAAGTTTTGACAGATTTACTTCAGTAGGCTGGTTGAAGAAGGTGATGTCAGGCTAGAGAGCAGTGACATGAAGTGAGAGGAGACAGCCAGCACGATCCGTATCTGATCTGATGGAAGGTGGCAGGAGATGAAGAGAAGGAGTCAAATTCAGCCTGAAAGGGAGGCCACAGTCTGACGTCATCTGGGACAAAGAATAGAAGAGGACCACTCGAGGAATACTCAATAAGGAATACCTTGTCTGAACTGTCATTCACATTGAAATATACTGTCATTTTTATGCTTTGCATGATAAATTTAATTCAAGACGCAATTTGGGTTATTTATAGTTCCTCTGATGAAAATCAAGTATTGAAAAATGGCCAAAATTGAATAAACAATCAGTCAATAATGCTATGGTTGGGGGTTGGTTTGTTTGCGATGTGACATATGAGCTTTACTGCCACTTATCACTGTGGTGGTGTAACTGTGAACTCACGTCAGGACAAAACAAAGGAGTATAAATGCACTCCCGGCCTGACGCAGAAGCATAAATGTGTTGTTGAGAGTGAAACTTTAACAATAAAACCCACTCGCATCCATTAAGAGGCCATGAGAGCATAGAGCAAAAACTTTGAAACTGACTGCTTTGAGGAACACAGGTGAACTTTTAGGGGGTTAATAATTGCTGGTATAGGACTTTAAAGCTAAGTTTGGTTAGGTCATGTTTGCTCATCAGTGTATGTTAGCTTTACACTGACCAACGTTTTCAATTGTTCCGATTTGGGACACATGCATTGCTACAACGTCGGCTCACTGACAAAACATAACCTGTCAGACTCTAATAACACTCAGTCCAATCACTTTTTTTTGGAGATGATGCCAAATTTAAATGTACCCACACTGTTAGCCATACTTCTATACCACACAGTGATTTCAGCAAGTCGAGAAAATCAAAGGTGAGCTATGAAGTGACTTTGATTACTTTGACAAACAGAAAGCTGTCATTTCTTTTCTCATTTTTCTCACGCAACATCATTTTAAAAAGTAAGTTAAACTAAGTGGAAATTGTTGACATGTTGCCTCTGATGTGTCCATTGGTGTGTGTGTGAATGTGTAGGATAGAGGAAAAAGCACTGCGTAGCCTGTAACATCATATAGACTGTAGGAGTGGGTAAATGGATGAATGTGTCTTGAAGTGTTAAACCCCTTAGAGTGGCCAACTTGACTAGAAAAGAGCTATAAAAGTACAGTCCATTCATCATGTGCAGCTAGGGTGTGGTGCTCTCCAAAGATCTGTGAATAATGTTGAATCACACATTTTACGGTAAGGGAAAAGTGCTACCAGTGACAAATATTTCATAAGACTCCTCATCCAGAACTGGTGATCCACAAGATTGGCCCAGATTTCTATACGTACATGCAAGAAAACCCTCAAACATTCTACAGTAGAAGGAATTTACCACTGAAGAGTGGTAAAAAAAAAAAGAAGAGTGGCCAAAAAAGGTTGCGCAATTATGTAAAGCACTAACTGAAGAATTCCAAATCTGTAGGTATTTCTGTGGAATATGTCATCACACTGAAAAAACATCAGAAATAGCTGAATCACTGCTGGTGTTTCCTGCCCCATCATAGGTGCAGTGTACCTCACAGCTTGACAAAAATACAAATTACGTCTCCCCACTGCTATCGCAGAACTTGTTTGTGACTGTGTTTTCCCACATTTCATGTTGTTTGGGATGAGATGCTCCCTCTCAACTAGAAACTAATACTTATGCAGTGGTTTCCAGAGCTTGGGGAAATTGACTGCAAGCCACTAACTACATATGAACCTGGCTGAGCTTTTCTGGGAAACCTTGAGATGTCTCTCATGTTGGGTCATTTCCCACCGCAGAGTATAGATTGAAGACATCCACAATACCTTGTTATTCATGATTATCATCAGCTTTGTTCTCAAGGAGATGACTTCAGCCAAAGTGGAGCGGAAACAAAGCCACACACCATTACACCGCCGCAATGGCTGAGACACAGCTACAAGCGTTTCCTTTGTGTCAGACACACTTAGAATAAAGTCTTATGCAACTGAATTCCATTAAAGTTTCGTGGACACTTACGTTGTTTTGGGTTATGTGTCTATTTGTGTGTGTGCTAGCATATACATGGTGCACATACGTTTGCCTCATTCCATCAAAAGTTTCCGTGGATGCTTTAGCTCAAGGATACAACCAGTCAAATGATACACAGCTGGCAGCAGTGTGTGTGAGAGAGATGATGTAGGAGTGAATTTAAGCTGTGCTTGCTTCATTGCTCTGAAATAGGAATTAGATGTTTGTCTTTATTTGTATTCATGTTTCAGAGAAATCAGAGTCCCATCCCATGATAGACTGTCACCAAGGCGACACTGAGACAGCTCACAGCCAGCTAATTCAGGCTGATCTGATGACTGAGTGACAACATCAGGGCATCGTACTTGTCTATTTTTTCCCAGAGCGAGCTGCTGAAGCATGTTTAGCACCAATTATGTGCTTCAGGGAAAATGCCAAGTTTATAAATAGCATTTTGTTGTGTGTGTCCCTGTTTGTGCCTATGAAACCATAAAAATGAGACTGACGACGTTGCATGTCCACGTCATGAGCCAGGGGCTTTGATCAGTAAACGAGGAGAGGATGAGTCATTCTATTCAGTTAGATTGCCTTTTTTTCACTGGTTCACGTTCTCTGTCAGATTGCCTTTCAGGCAGGAATTTTAGTCCTTGATTTTTAACCAAACATTACATTAATCACAGAACACCACTGATTCCTCTCAACGTAGTGACTCTGGTGTTTGTTTAATCTGACATGTTGGAGAACAACATTCAGCTCAGCCTCTGTTTCTGTGCAGATGTTTGAATATGGGTCCTGAAAAAAATGCTCAAACTAATCTAAACCATGACTGAATTTCCATTCCTGGCCAAATTAATTAAAATGACACAAAATATTTAAAATAGACAAAGTTTGACTCCTGTAACAGATGGTCTGAACTTCATTTAGATTTTTTTCCCTCCCTCATATGCAAGCTATTTGCCTGAGTCTTACTGAGTTTATCCTGCTGCCTTTGGCACCAGCCTTGCACTATATGTGCAATGTTTGCCATCTGTAATTTGGCACTGAAAATGAGACTGAAGTACATTCAGAACTGGGGTAGTAATTACTACTACCTCCCCAGGGACAAGCTTGTAACTACAACAGCCCGAAGGAGTGGCATTACACTGTATCCTAAGCTGTGTTGGACCCCAGTTCCTGATCACAACTTTCTAATGTAATATGGATTGTTTACATAGCAAGACTGATAGTGAGCTGTCAGTTATCCTGCAGTCAGGTAGAATTGAACAGTCTCTTCTTTTATTGTCTGTGAGGTGTTGCAGTCAGTTTCAGAGCCCTTGTGTGAGAGGTTACAGCCTGTAGACATGTTTTTCTGGAAAGAAACATTGAGCTGGTTCACTTTTGTGCCCCCGAGTGAGAAAAAATATCCCAGGTGTTGTGGTCCCATTCATGCCCACAACTAGGGCTGATCCATTTCACGCGGTACTGAATGCTGACTGATTTCTTTCCCAATGCCTTCAAAAGCCACATATTAGTTAATGTTAGTAGGTTTTTTTTAACAGTGCAAAAAGAGTTTTATTAAAGACTTTTACACCATATGTCTCCTCAAAACTTTTATTGCAACCCCGAAACAAAAGCACAAGAAACGGTTCTGCAAAAATATACCCCCAATCCTGTGAAGGAATCTGTGATTAAATAGGTTATAACAAAATAGCAAACTAAAATATCAATATGGGACCTCTTATAATGTGATAACATGCAGACATATATTAGAAATGAAAACTATATATACTATAGAGTTGATCTATTAGCAGAGACTGACTGATTAATGTAAACTAGCTTACTTGTAAAATAATTATTGCAGACACACACGTCAAAATGACCTAATAAAATACTGAATAAACACAGTTACATTTTTATTGGGTTAGAGTTTCAGATTAGTCTTTTGTTACTTTACTCTTTAATTGCTCTGTGTACCCCTTTCTAGAGTTTGCCAAAATTATGGAAAATCTCAGCACTTGTCTTCTATATGCTCCTTTTGGGTCTGTCATTCTGCCCTTCAATCAGAGGATCTCCCTGCAGAGCACAAGGACGCAAACATTCATTCAAAATTTGACTTCAGTGTGTGAGATGATAAACAGTGTATAGTGACTCACCAGGACAGAGAAAGCTCCAGAACGACCTGACTTCCCCCTCTTGGGTGGATCGAGCTTGACTTGTCTCCTCGCTCTGGTCACCTGAAAGTGTACGATACGTGTCACTGTTAGTTCTTTTGAATTGTGACAGTTGTCAGAGGACAGAAACTTATTTCTAAGTGCCAAAAAACATTTGTAAAACTTAAAGTGTCCTCTCTGAATGAATGCACGGTATCAGAAAAACATGTGGATTGTTCAGATGAGTACTCTAAACTGATCGAATAAATCTGATTAAGGTGGCCCTATAACTCTGCTAGCACACCCGGACTATTTGTCCCAGCTGTTTCTCTGCTGCCTCTGGGTTGCCATGGAGACTCACCTGTAGGGGGTTGGATTTCTTGTCGTTGCTAAGGAGGGAGAAGGAGCCAGGGCGGGTTTTACGCTTGTTCTTTTTCTTATTCGCAGCCAAGTGTCTCCTGGACCTGTCGGCCTAAAAGAAAACAGGCTTACAGACAGTGATACACCCAGACACACACACACACACTCACACACACTTGGGCTCTATCACCTAAATTATGTTTGAATTTCAAAAACACTTTGGCGTCCTAACCTATTATTTGCACGATTATCTCCCTTTCATTGTACTCCAACACAGATGCTCTCATTTTGTACATCTATTCATGTAAACAACAACTAATACTAATATTAATAATTAATGGTAATTTGGATAATTTCTGTCAGCAAACTCAGATGATAAAGGATGACAGAAGCTTCAATTTGACCTTTGGCATCATCAAATGCCACCTCTGTAAGCCAGTCCCCACATCCCCCACATTTGGCTTTTGCTGACTCCTGTGTGACTAATAAGAGTGGTTTACCTGGATGAGAGTGTTAGGGAAGCCTTTGACAGAGACAGCTCCAGGCAGGTTGGACTGACTCAAGTGGGTGGGACCGCTCCGCTCTAGCTGTCTCTTACGTCTGAACAAAACCTACAAGAATGACACAGTTACAACCACAACCACAGAGGAACACAACAATGCCTGCATGTTTCTCAGGGTGATGGTGTGCATCATGTCCTGTGTGCAGAAGGTTCTGAGTGGGCTTCAGTCTGTTTCTGTGCTGCCTTTTCCCCTCCTCTAATTTAGTCTCCTTTCCTTCACTGAAAGTCAAGCTGCAGCAGGGAAGGAAACTTTAGAATTGATACTGTTTGTGGCTCCACCATTTCCTGCATTGATTTTGCTCCGAATGAATAACTGCTATTGATCCACTTATTTTCCAAATAAATTGACTGTCACTTTGAGTAACAATGGGCTTTACTTTGCAAATTAGGACTTTGGACTTATAACAGTACCACAGAGGCTTGACTCCCCACCTTTCTCTCCCAGTCTGTTAAGAACAATGATGACTAAATTAGCTGTAAATTATTGTCACTCATTTTGACTCAATTCAAAGTTCTTACTGTGATTGCCATTGACCTATATTTTGATTATTGCTTCAGTTTTCAGAATTGTGAGATGGAATGTTTTAGAACTGACTGTGGTACAACAGTTGCAATTTGAAGTTTAAATTCAGTATGATTACAGTGTGTGATTGTTTTCAGAACTTAAGCGCTGAGGGTGCACACACAGCACTTCTCTGTCTTTTTCACTTCCACGTAAAATACTTAATCTATCTATCTATCATCTATCTATCTATCTATCTATCTATCTATCTATCTATCTATCTATCTATCTATCTATCTATCTATCTATCTATCTATCTATCTATCTATCTATCTATCTATCTATCTATCTATCTATCTATCTATCTATCTATCTATCTATCTATCTATCTATCTATCTATCTATCTATCTATCTATCTATCTATCTATCTATCTATCTATCTATCTATCTATCTATCTATCTATCTAACAAAAATGTTTTTCCTTGAAATTTGAGGAAAACCATCCAGTATCACATATGAATGAGCGACAAAGGTATCCAAACCTCAAAGATTAGCATCCAATTTGAAGGTGGCATTGAAGTGAGGTGTTTTCAATTAACTGCATGACAGGTGCGAGCAGATGTCGTGTTTTTTTCAAAGATCAGAAGTTGAACTCTCAGCTTCACAAGAGCTTTGTAGAAATTGCATCTGGTATCAACAACTGAGATTTTCTGAGAACATCAGGGAAAAAAAGCTTATAAAAGCTTATAAAGCCGTCTTTAAAAAGTTTAGACTCCACCGATTCCCAGTCAGATGGATTATCTGTAGATGAAGATAATTGAAGACCAATTCTTCTGCTCCTCAGACAATGAGCACCACATGAGCCAGGTGTGTGGAATAGTAATAGTATGTTGTACTAACAACAGCCGTTAGTGTTTGTTAGTGTAACATGCAGTTTTTTTAAGACATGCATCGGTTCGCATACTTTTTCCTAAGTTACGTTAGCTAGCTGAATTTTACCGTGTTAAAGAACATCTGCCTGTGAAGTGATTCTCAGGAGAAAATGGGTCATCATAACCCTAAGCAAGCAGTTCATAAAGCTCAAATTGCAGACTATTCATTCAGGGGAATGAGCTACAATTCCTCCAAGTGGGTCACACCAGATACCGAAAGCATAATTTAATTTACTTGCCCCTCACAAATAAGTCAAATTAGATCAGAACTGGATAATGCCTTGTTTGTGCAAAACTATAGAAAATTCTGAAAAGCTCTCAAACTTTTAGGTAGTCGTGTGTCTCTTATTTTTCCTTTCTGTCAAAATTTGTTTCTTGCTCCCATGAAGTATATCCCAATAATTTGTATTAACTGTGCTCTGAGTCTCTGAGAGGAAATCCAGAATTCAGAATTCAGACTGAAGCTTAATGTTAAGAAGAAAAGTGTAAGGGGCGGCACATACCAGCTCTTCAGTTAAGGGAAGTGCCCTGCGCTGTCTTTGATCATCATGCTGAAAAGAAAAAAGTCAGAGTCAAGACTCTAAATGTATCCTTCTCTGCACAAAAGTGGATTCATGTAAAAAAAAAAAGATAATATAATGAAGAATATTCATGCACACTGTAGTTTTTAGTTTCAATATATAAAATGTCTTCTGTCTCAGACAATCCAGCTCTTTCTGTCTTATCTAACAATATGTCATGATGTGGGTTGTTCTTTTTCAAAGAAAATAATCCTTAAACTCTCCTGTTCTCCAAAGACATTACTTTTCTGAGGCAAAGCTACAGCTGTGATCTATTGGCCAGTGACAGACTCATAAAATAATTTGTTTTGGAAGTTCAAATGTTTAGGATGATCTTCAAATCCTGCCATAGTCCATGTGGCTGTCTGCTGTTGCACACAATGTGTGTTAATGAGTGCCACAAAATTCCTCATTTTATGTATTAAAAACACAAATTACATTGGGAACAGGCAAACAAGAGTAAACTAAACCAAATGCAGCCAATATGGCTGATGAAAAGATGATGCTGCTGGTATTAGTTAGCCCTCACCACAACTGAAGCTTAGAATTGTGCATGCTGTAATTACATTACAAATAACTGCAGCAGAAAGCACATATGTGGCACAAACTCCCTCTGATGGAACATAATTCCCAACTCCCCGACTTCTTTCTGCAGCTGTCAAATCCGTTGTCCAGATGAAGGTGATTACTTTAGACAGAACATGAAGACTGTCCACAGAAAAATGTTAACCACAAGTTTAAAGTATAACAGCTTGTAGCCACATGAAAAGCCAAAAGAGGAGCTGAAGGATTTTGTTCCACAGAGGGGTATATTTTTGGTTCAGTGGCACTATGGCTGTAAAAACCATTACAATAAGACTTTGTTTCTGCTTGAAAAATTAAAAAAAAAAATTATACGTCTCCACAGGTCAGGGTTAGACAGTACATGTCTCCTTCCATCCTGGAACACACTTTGCCGCTATGATCGTCACAGCAGCCGTTTTCACCAGAAACAGAGTGGACTAAGTTACATTCCAGCAGTTACTTGTTTCCTCTTGCCAAGCTACCATATAAACACTTACCACACTATGTCTGAGCGAAAAAATGAAACAATCAGTCTGGCTATCATAACGTTAGAAAGTACACACTTTAAAAGATCACTTATTACTTCTTATTAGAAGGTGTTAAATCTGCACCAGTCACATGGATGAAATAATGGTGGAAAGAAACAGACAACTTAGATGAGTATAAGTATAACTATGGACTGAGGCTTAAAAAAAATCTAAATTGCTATTCTGTTCTATACAGAGTTTGACACTGACAACATTTTTAAATTTCAAAGCTTTAAAATAAAAACCAAACTAAGGTTTATCACCAGATTTTGCTGTCAACTTGCTTAACACAAAACTGATCATTTCTTATAATTCCCCTTTTCAGTTTCACTTGAGTTACGGTTAGTAATGATATAGTTTGATGCAAACAACTTTGAAACAGATTCAAACAGACTGCACTTACCTTAGTAGTATCTCAGTAGCACAGATGATGACTGACACATAATGAACACCCTTGTCCATCCCTAACTATCATGTCCATAAGAAGTGCGTCACTTACCTGTCTGTCTGCGGTCCGTCCGCTGACACACAACTCTCCCTGGCTCGCTCCTGAGCAGTCAAAGGCGTGTGACAGCAGGCTCGCCTGCAGGCACAGCACGCACAGCCAGACACTAAACCCCATGATCCAGGCAGGAACTAGACTGCTCCCAGCCTCTGTCAGCTCCCTGCTTTATACGCTCGGCTCTGCTAATGGGGAACAGATGCAGGGGAACGGGAGGCCATGCCAGCTTCACGCAGACAAACAGCCCACCACAAGCATGTGCTCTGCGCCAGCCAGTGGCCTGTGGTCCTGCAGAAACATGTCAGACATCTTGCGGGGCCTCCTCTTGAAAGACTGCCTCCCCCACCGCCCCCTCTACCCCGACCCAAAAAGAAGTAAGAAGGCCATTTTCCACTTAAGTCTGCATTACAGCTGCTGCCCAAGTGTGTGTGTGTGTGTGTGTGTGCAAGTGCCCTTGTGTGTTTGAAATAAGAGAGTAGAGAAAGAAGAAACTTATGTTGTCAAAACTCTTGAGACAACAAATGAAATATTGGTGGTTTGGTTGTTGTTATGTCTTGAATGCAGCATTGTGCAGTGGATTGGTCTTCAATCTCTTTCCTTGTACTTTCAAAACACATGTTAGATGCTGTTTATACAGATCTTCACTGATTCAAACACTTCAGTCAGCCTTGAAGAAATAACAGTAATTTCTCTCTGTGGACCTCTCAATAATATATACAGTAGCTGTCAACACTGTCAATTCATCTTTCAGTCTACAGACTACTGTTGACTGAACACTGGCAAATGTGAATAAATCATAACTGTCTAATGTGGATATAAATTAAGCCTTTCGTGTTTTTTTTAAGATTACTTTGGGAATAAAGCAGCTGAAAAAGAAGTGGAATGTTTCAAATCCTTTTTATATTTAAGCCGAAGCATATGTTTTGCATTATCTGGCAGGCACACTTTGACAAAGTTATTGCACCCCTGTGCATACAGTATAACTATTAAAAAATAGCACTTCAGGAAGAATGGATCTCCTGCTGGGGTAAGTTGTTCATGAATAGCTGCCCTGACTCAAGGTGTATTACACGATGGAAAGAAGGAGTGGGAGCGAGAAAGAGACTGAATCGAGTCTAATGTGTTCAAGCCTCAGGCTCTTTGCCACAGAGGAATTGTCTCCCACTATGTTCTACCGTGAAAATTATGGAAATGAAACAAGTTGAATTTCCGGTCCAACTCAAGCCCGTTTACTGTTTTCCTGTCTTGTAGCATGTCAGTAAAAGATGCTGCCTCTCACTAACTAAACTTGAAAAAGACTGAAAGCAGTGAGTCAGAGCTGGAGTGGAGGGAATGAAACTTTGTTATTCATCTTCATCCTCTGCTCTGAACCCTAAACTCCCTTATTTTCTGGGATACATTGTGCAAGATATGTTGTTGCAAACACCCAGGAGGGTGACTGTGACCACTGGCTGGACATCTGAAAGGTTATGATGTTAATTGATGGAGGGGATGTTTAGTCCGGAGTCTAGAGAAGGGAAGAGTGAAAAATGACTACTTGGAAGCCAAGTTCATGAACAGGCAAACATATTAGCCTTTTGACTGGGCAAACTAAGCATTTCATCTCACCACGATTCCCTGTTGGAATCACACTTTGCACTGAAGTTTAAAACATCCTGGAAAATGTTAAAAACTTGTTACCAAGGTTACAAGTTTAAATTAGCCACTCATAAACCAGAATGTGACTGTGTTAAAAGGCAGTAATCACTGTGAGGGAGTGTTATTCCATACTCCAAATCTCTGTCATTCACTAAATACTTTGAAGTTTAAAGTAACTTTTTTTAAGGATCTCAGGGAGTTAACCACATGAAATTGCTATGCAGAACCGCTTTCTGCATTCACCCTCTCCTGCCTCCCTGTGGGTAGTGTCATTCATCTCTTGCTCTGCTTTGAGCTGCTGTCAGTGTGTCTGAGGATGAATCTCTATGGCTGACCTTGTGAGAAAACACCTATTTTCCACTCAGCACTAGCAGTGTCTGTCTCTTTTTTTTTTGGGGGGGGGGGGGGGGGGGGCAAGAAGATAGGTAAACTGTGAGACATAAATACTTTTAAAATGTGTTTGTGTGTGAACGAGGACAGGCAAACAAGCTCACTGGTAGCAGGAGGACAGATGGGGAAAAAACAGGATATGTGACTTAGGGAACAACATCTGGATTAAGAGACATGACTCATAGAGTAATGGATGTTTTTGATTATGTAACTGAAGCACTGACTCCTCAGACAGACCGTGTTAGAACAAAGTTAAATACAATGAAAAAGCTTGCCTACAAAGATAGGTTTTAAGATGTGCCTAAAATAGCTCAAAGACTGTGTCTCCAGGGTTTGGGGCTGCAAAAGCAAAGAGAGTATCTCCCTTTTGTTTTACAGTTAAATTGGAAATTTTATTTGAAATAGCGAAATCTGGGAGTCAGAGTGTTCAAGAACTGGAATAAGGAGCCAGTATAAGTTAAGACAAGGCCATTGTGTGCCTTACACGTAATTACCTGTAGCTTGTTGTTTACTCTAAGCATGATGGGAAATCACTAGAGGGATGCCAGAGCAGGGATAATGCAGGAGCAATGGTAAAGTCTTGCTTATCACCTTGCTGTTGAATTTTGAAGCAATTGTAATCAATTAGATTATCTTAACTTATAAATGGAGTAACCATAATCCACATATAAGAAATTCAAATGATGGTGGCAGTTTAGTATATAATGGCATTTCAACTGATTTTGGAGAAGAATGAAGAGAACAGGTCTGATCAAGCTTACACGATGGTCAAAAGTCACATCCGATGAAAGATGGCACATCTGTGTTTTTACAAAAGTTGGCAAAGAGCTTTTTACTGTGCTTTCGAGTCTTCTACATAACTGTAGCAAAGAAACATGTTGCTTATCCCATTTTCAGACTTTTACAACTTTGACTCTGTTGCATCTTTGTTCTTCCTCCTTATGGATGCCAGCGGAGGAGGTGAGGAGGGGACTTTAGAAGAAAGGAACAAAGTAAACAGGCTTTAAATAAAACAAAGTATGTTGACCTTAAACCTTCAAACAGACCTCATTTGAATATATCAAGTGATAAAGCAGCATGGTTTTGTTATTATCTTATTTCTTTATGGTCTCTGCCAGAGGAGCATGTTCTTCATGAAAACTTATTGATTTACATTTTGATTTCATTGACAGCATGACATAATGTGACATTTCCCCATCACTGCTTATAGCTCCTCCAACATGCCTCATCCACTCCCCAATATCTCACCGCAAGTTCATTTTAGGATTAGAGATATCCCTTGCTTTGTTGTGCTGAGATCAATTTTAGGGTCACAGTTAAGAGTACAGATGAGCAAAGACATGAGAAGATACAAAGCAGAGAATTGATTTAATCTCATAAGGTGTGCATTGCAGGTCAAGATAATTATACATTTTTAGAGTGACCTCTGCTGGATCAGTAAGCAATTTGCTGCACACCGTCTGCTGCATTCATATATAGGTCACTCTTTCAAGCAGATCTCTAGAAGCCTGAGGTTTCTATGCAGTACCTTAGCTTGTCCTAAACCTCATTTCCCCATATGTGTGTTCAGTCTATGATATACAGCCTATGCTCCCTTGTGTTAAATCTAAGGTAATGCATTTTTTTCGCTATACCAATGAACTTGGCTTTAGTAAGTGGGAGAGACTAATTTTAGCAGTTTCCCTGTCCAGTTTTATAGGATATGTGTAGGGGATTACGTGACAAAATAGCATTAATAGTACAGGGGGAGAGATAAGTTAAAACAACTTGGTCTAACTGGTTGCCATTTTCAATTAGTTAGTCATCACCAGTTAATCAGTACAGATCTGGACCTATTAGCTTGAAGATTAACTCGCTGGCAGGCCCTTGGACCAGAAACTCACTGGTTTGATTCCCAGTCAGGGCACGCCTCCAGCAACCTTGGAATGAACATGAGAGCACAGAAATAAGGACATTTCTTACATCCATGGGCTGCCTGTGTTGTAAAACAAGCTGTATTTGCCTGCTAGCATTGTTTCAGTGAAGTCAGACTCCTTTCATGAGTGCAGAAAATTAAAGGTAAAAGCTCTCTTTGGTAGGTCTGTGTGTTTGCATGCGAAAACAGGGCGGAAGGGCATACTGTATATGACAATTTAAGATTCAGTGAACTATTGACACAGCAGCCAATTATCCCCCTTGTGCAACAAGGTGAAATTTGTTCTTTTCAAGCGTCCATTTAGAGTCAACTTAGTCATGCACCAAGTAGCACTCCCCTAACACGTCTCTGGGCTGCTGTATGCAAATGTGTATGTTACAGATTAGCAGAATTCAGAGTAGGGTGAATAATGCATGAACTGTTTATATATTCTTACTGTGGGGCCATGTGGCTGTAATATTTCCTGAGAAATAAGAACTCAGATTCCTTCTCCACCTGTCTGTGCAACTTTAGGTCTGATTGCAAATCAATACTCTTCTCCAGCACACTGTCCTCCTCTTTCACTGTGGCTGCTTTGGCAACAGCTACGCAAGAGGTGTGAGGGAGAGAAAAGCAGCGAGGCTTTCAGTGCTGTCATGTGGAAACAGCAGAGGAAGCCAAGGACGAGGCTGAGGGAAAACAACTCTGCTGCAATGCAATTTGTGCGTTTTTCATTGAACAAAGACAGAGCACCGCCTGCCATCTTATATTTCTTGTTCTTTTTATCTGTTCTGAAGATTAGCACATTCACATTTGACTCAAACTTAATCTTTAATCTATCATCAGTAACCAACATTATCTTTGTTTGATCTAAAATCTGTGTTCTCTCCACTCTTCTTGGTGTTTTTTACTTGATAAGAAGGCATTGGTAATCGCTACCCTCATTCCCCTGCACAGCACAGCAGGAAAAACTGTTTTAGTACAAATGTGGTCCCTTTGATCTAGATCATCATAACTTACAAATTTAGACATCAGAGCTCCCGGGAAGAGAGAGCTCTCAGTCCGTAGATAATCAATTAAATGATAAGTCACAGTGGCTGGGAGCTCTGAGGACATGACAACTCAAATTAATCAACATATGTACACAAATAGCTTCTTCTATATCTCAACACAAGTTGAAAAATAGGCCAGGTGCTGTCTGAAACATGCATCTGTATTTAGGCTTAAATATGAGCAATGCTAAAAATGTATGGCCATCATTTTTAGGATGTAAAGGTTTTTTCATTTGTAATCATGTGTAATCTTTTTTTGACAGACATAATGAAGGCTAAAGGAGATATCTACCCTATAGCACAACACCTCCTCATTTTTTGTTGCTAAAGTACCTCCACATGTCAAACATCGCATGTTGTTACATACTACATAGAATTTATCTTTGGGATAAATAAAGTATTTTTCATTCATTCATTACTTTGTCTGCAAACTAAATATTAAATACTATTATTGACCATCCATCTACATTTTGTCCATGACAGTGCAGATTACACATCTAAACGTTCTCCCTGTTTTCTTTGGGAAAATGAGCACATACTTACTGCATTTAACCATTATTCTCATTTTCTTGCATTTCCTTCAGAGATTTGTTGTCCGATTTATTTCCTTTTGCCTACTTCTCAGCTGTTTAGTTTCCATAATCTCCCTTAACAAGTTGCCTGAGCTCAGTTATTTAAATTTTTGGACTTATAGTTTTCTTCTATTGTCTTCATGGTCTTTTTCCTAAACTTTTTTTGAGATTATTGGTGACACTGTAACATCTGAAAGCATTTCCTTGGAGAAAAGGCAAGCAATTATTATTCATACTACCTTAGATGTGGCACAGCTGTAAATGAATTAAATGAGTTTTTAATTTGCTCCAAAACATTTCGGGAACATTTTCTTTACCAATTAATGGTAAACAAAGTGAATGCATGCAGAGCACCCTAAACAAAGGCACACTACAACTGATGTTGTATTGTAGTTTTACTGAGTCAATTATTTAGTTATAAAGGAACTAATTAAACCCAAATTGTCCACTTATTATCGCATTACCAACCATTGTTTATTCAGCTAGAATACAGAGCACAACATCATGAGAGAGCGTCAGACGTAGTGTGGGTCATGCCCTCTCACTATCTCTCATTTATATCCTATCCTCTCTTTGCTCTGGTTACCATGACAGCAAGAAGTTGGATTCAAACAATGACACTGAGGGCTGACGCCTGTGACGAAAGGAGTGAGCCAACCATATCTGTCTGGTTGAAGCAAGGTGTGGATTCACATAAAGCCCAGTATCCTTTATAGCTGCAGACACAAATGCACTAGTATGTACAGTGCATAAAGTAGATTATGTAAATGTGCATCCATGAATACAGCGTTTCCTCTGGATATTGTGATTGGAGGTAGAAACGAACAGAAATTCTCCTTTGCTGTTTGTTAATCTGTCTTTTGTCCAACACTGCATGTGTAGAGAGTTATGCTCTCTGTGTTGATGCATAGTGTTTTCAGTTTTGTCTCAACAAAATTACAATCTTGCTGTCCTTGGTATTCAGAAGATGTGTATCCACAGTATCAATCTGGTTTATTGCGCACACTGTTGACAGTGTTTTACATGATTAGCCTATGCAGTTTTCACACTTTTGGCAACCGACCATCTGCCTTGTAAAAATAGAACTGACACATTATACCAGATTGGATTTGTGTAAGTTTTAAAGCAGAAAATTATTTTTGGCCACTTCGGGGCACCAGAACATGCAGTAACCACACATGCCACACAGTTTGTATGATAAACTTGTGAAAAAATGGCTGCTTACTAACCAAACACAGAGCAGGATTACTCATGAAATAATCAATTAAACTTCAATAAACTCAGCGTGGTCATATATTGCCTAAACATAAAACAGTGGCTAACCGCAGATAGTTTGTAACTAAAAAGTGTAATTGTGACAGCCACACAAGGGAATAACTCCAAGGACTAAAGTTTCCAGGTGGGAGGTCCAGTGTTTTACACCCCATTACATCTATAACCTTCAAATTTAGATTTTATGGGTCACTCAAAGTCGTCATCCAAGATTACAGAAAAAAAAAAAAAAGATCAGACCAGCCAAGGAGCCATATGCTCTTTGCTGTTAACGTCACTGTTGCAGTATGTGTCACCGTGGTAACCAACAAAATGGAAGCTTGCTGTAAATGGGTAAAATGTGTCTTGTTACACGCAGTTCAAGTGGTTGAAGGATCTATTGTAAGATCTGAGCATGATGCCGATTTGGGATCTACACCTAAATAAAATAAAGCCAAAAGAATGAATGAACAAATAAGATAAAATCACAGTGATGGTGCCACATGGTGCACAGACTGCTGTCACAGTGCTCATAATCAAGTCTCCTGGTTTAATGTTCAGTCTTATTAATACAGCTTCTTAGTTTAATAACCTCCAAATTCAGATTTTGAATGGGGTCTTCACCTGGCAATATACTGATGAATATGACTGCCCATCATGCTGAAAAATAATGTCAAAGAGGTGTGTAAAAATGGGACTTGGATGGTGGAAGTGCAGCAAAACCACAGCTGGCTAAAATATGCTGGAATAAAAAGCACAGGTAATAATAATAACACCTTTCCTTTGTCATTTCAGGTTCCCCTTTCTTATCATAACTTCAAAACTTTGCATTACTGCAGCTGTAATACATTTTGCATCGTTGAACTTATGCTAGTTTTTGCTATACTTGCTCCAAACTATCAGAACTGGTTAGTTTTTCATTTTTGGACTTGAAGATTAAATTAGGTGATGCTGTTTGATTATCCTCATGTCAGACATATGGTTAAAATAATCGTTATCTGAGCTGCAGCTGATTTGTCCTTTGTTACTGCAGGTGTAAACAGTCTAGCTGAAATATCACACTGAGCTGGGAGGCTAGCAAAGTAAAAAGTAAAAAAAGATTCCAGACAGCTGTGGCTAAGCTTGGCCAGAGAAACCTGTTGGCAAGCACACTGGGAAATGGAGTGGCTGGCAAATGTACTCCCTCTCATGCACATTTGTGAAATAAACACAAGAAAGGACAGTTAGCAGGATTTTGTGCTGCTGTGTGACTAATATAGTCTGGAGCAAGACTGCCCAGACTGTCAATATGTTGTGGTTTCTGAACACTGGAAGGGAAATGAATCAGTCTGGGGTTACTTGAGGCTAAAAGGGACGTTTTGCAATAAGAGTCCATGCATGAAAGCCTCATAACAGCCTTCGTGCTCCCCACAGGTGTTTCCGACCTCCTTACTTTTCATGGATTTCTGTTAACTTGTGCTCAAAGTGCAAATCAGTCTTATTGAACATCTGTTATGATGGTATTCTACTGGACCTGAGTGAACCATATCCAGCAGTAATATCTTGCATTGACGTGTGAAGTTCAAATAAAAGCAAAGGCTTGTGTTCCATTACAAGCGCGACTTTCCTTAGGTCCTGCACATAACTCATTACTCAACCCAGAGGACAATTAGTGCTTGCTTATTAACTGTAACAGGGGAAATGGCTTCATCGCTCCCTTCTGTCACGAAAGTCCATCTAGCCCAGGGGACTGCTGAAAAGTCATTTATCAAAAACAAAAAGGACAAATCCATTTATCTATTTGCCAAATATAAAAAAAAAACAGCCTCCACTTTGTCTTATACACAATTTCTTCCCTTTACGCCACACAGTGCAAATCAGCACAACGCACACAGTGACTCACTGTGTTTGTTTGGCTTCTGTGATGCTTTGTTTCCAACACTGAAATGGCCACTTATGGGCAATTAGTCATGCTGAGTAGGCAGAGGTTTCACCTCCACCTCTCTACTGACTAACGCAAGAGAATGGGTGTTTAAAAGGAACAAGGTGAACGACCGCCAACAGGAGTGTGGAGAGAGAAATATGTAGTTAATTTTAACATTAGGAGACAGGCAGCAAAGCTTATCACGCATGTTATTGTTACAAGCAGGAGCTTTATTCCAAAATCAATACTCTGACCTCGAAGTCTGTAAAATCCCACTTTCAGTATTACCAATGAAACATTTTACAAATAGTTTTCCAATGGTTAAAGGTTAATTACACACAATTGTTCGGATCAGGTTATTTTCCTTTTGTTGAACATTCTTTTTTTTAATTAAAAAAAAGAAAAGATTTCTGCAAACATATGTACAGTATCTTTATTTTGTACAATAGACATGTGATACATTAATAGGCACTCACATTTTAAAAGCTTTTCTAGTCTTCAGTGCAGCCAGAGGTGAGGGAAAGCGGAGAACATAGAAATTCTCACATCTTGAGCTGTACTTAAAAAAAAAAGTTATTTCATAATGTCCCCCATCAAAGTGACTGTTGGGGGGAAAGAGAGTACTTAATTTCTTCCCTGCATTTAAATGAGCCTTGAAATGTGACAGACTGTCGGTGACATAGACTTTTGTAAAAGGGTAATAATAATGGCTGGTGGCAAGTGTCAAAAGTAATTATACTGTACACCTACAACCTCTAACAGAGGAAGTGATCTGGCCTGGAAAGGCTTTCCTGGAGCGTCACAGCAAAGTCAACAGGAGTAGGACATTTTCTCTTTTAGCAGGAGGACAAAGAGGCAGAACTGATGGGTGCAAAAACCATTTCTCTTAAGCAAGTGCGCTGATTACACGAACTGCCTTGCTTAACAGAATTAATTTGACTATTTTGATCCAAGGATATTCACAGCCACACTGGCTGATTACTGCACAGTAGAGACAAGACTCTGTAAAAACCTATTATAGGGTTGGCAGTTTTTTTTTACAGGGATAGTTAGTATTCACTGTGTGAAATCTTGAAGGCGTATCGCTTGATTTCCTGCATATATGTTGACATGCAATCTAGAATCACACAGACAACAACATTATGTTGCTTTGCTAGATTCAGTGTTGCAGGATCTTTCTTATGCCTATGAACACAGCTACTCTTAACATATACTATACCATTACTTTTACTTTGAAGTCAAGATTGAGCAAGAGATATTTTGTAGGCCTGGCAGCGCAGCTTAGCTTTGGTAAAAATAGATTAGTAATAGTAAAATACTCATAGTATAATACTAATGTGCATTGCTACGGTGTGGTAGACTTAATTAATTGACAGTTTTACTTGAGGAAATGTTTTTAATTTTTTTTTTTTAATTATTACCGATAGCAGTGTATGTCTGCAGCGAAAGAGGAAACAGTTCTAGAATGAGTTAAGAGTGATAGTGTGAGCATGACAACAGAGCAGCGAATAAGATAAATAAATTTTTTTAAAACATTGTGATTATGTTACAAAGCACAAATAAACCTCTGCACAACCCTGTGGGAGAGTGCCTCATGACCAGATTTTGGGCTAGTGCCTATCCCAGCTGCCGTTACTTGAAAGGTTGGGTACACCCTGGATGGGTTGGCGGTCCAATGCAGGGACAATAATTAGAAACATTAGACAAACAACCATGCACACTCTCACTTACACCTAAGGTAGATTTAGAATCCCCAGTTAACCTAAAATGCAATTTTGTTTTTTTTTTTAATGTGGGAGGAAGCCAGAGTACCTGGAGACATGTAAACAAAACATGTAAACGCTGCAACATTCATGTATTAACTAAACTGAAGACACAGAGCTAGGTATTCCATATTTTATTTTGTCAGGTTAAAAAGATCAGAAGATACTTTTGATATTTTGGTGAGTAAAATACCTTTTTGGGAAATTCCATAAAAATGCCAAAGCTGAGTATATGGACCTTATTTGTTTTTTGCTTTCTTATATTTGTTTAAGTCAGCAATCAAAAATGATCTTTAGTTGACAGCTGTAGTTGTCATTACACTCAACATTAGATTGTAAAAAGAAGCATTTGTTACATCACATGTTTTCCTGCTTCCCACTTTAAATGGTCAATGTCAATCCAGTTACTTGCAGAGGCATTTTGTAGTTTGAAAGAGCCCCCCAAAAGTTAAAAATTAACTGAAAAAAGTTTGGATCAGAATGAAAATCATATCTTTTATGAAACTTACTGAAAATGACTAGCTAAAGATACTGCAGGGTTATGGTAGGTTCAATCCAACATTTCTAAAATAAAAGATAATCCACACAGTACAACCAAAAGCTCAGAACAACACAGAGATACAAAAAAGCATGGGGCTGAGGTAGGAACAAAAATAGCTGAAAAGAAAAACTTACCCAATCTGTACACATTCACAAGATGTCCAAGGTCAGTTCAAATTTCAGTGTATATGCAGTGATGCATATACACTGAAATTAAACTCTTCATTAGTAGTTAGCCAATGAAAATCAGTCAATTACATTCTTGTCAGACATTGTTAAGCCAAAAAAGCATTAGAAAAATAAATATAGAATAATTAGTAATAAACAAAAATGAATTTCAGATTATGTTTAGAGGCCTTTTTGTGGCTGTGGAACTCTCAGGTTTTGTCTTTACTTTGCCCTGTAAGAACAAACTATTTTACTTGGTGTTTTATGCCAACATAAAGGTCATGTCAGTGGTACATTGTTTCCAGAAGAATTGTTTCCTTAGCAAAATATTTATGGACCAGCCCATTTTTGCAGCTGAAATAAGGTTGTGATTCATTGACCATCTCTATGGTTTTGAAGGCTGACATTTAGTTGCAGGGTGAGATCAAATACTTTGAAGCGAAGTCCTCTGAGGAAAGACACCTCAAATGCCAAAGCTGGGATTGTGAAGCCACAAACTGTCACCAAACACACAAGGATACGGAATGCTAGAACAAACAATACCTACACACGTACACATGCTCTCCTTCGTCACACCACTTTCGCAATAACCGCTGCCCGACAGGCTTCGAAGACACCCATGCAGAGAAAATCTACCACACATTGGATGGTAAGACAAGCCACACTGACCTGCTGATTATATTTTCCCACAGCCACAGCAGACAACGGCTGCATGATTAATTTCCCCTACTGCCACCTGTGAACTCAAATGGAATTATTAAAGCTTGCAAATGCACATTGTAACAAGTTAAATATTAACAATGCAAAAGCTCATTAGTGAAGACAAAATTAGAAGATCGTATTTTTCGTTCAGCTCAGACTTGTAAATGCAGGGTCAAGTCAAATAATGCAGCCGAGCATAAAGCATACACATCAATATTACTGGAGCGTGAAGCCTTTAATAAGCTTTTTATAGTATGTGACCAGCAGTTGCTTTAAGGTTGCAAATTTGACCAAAAGAGTGTTGACGTGAAAAGAAATTACCCTCAGCTTAGCACTGGAGTTACTTAATGACCCACAATACAAGAGTTGGATTGTACTGGGAGCCTCCATGTTGTTTCCTCCTTTCTCATCTCCTCTGAATAAAATCTGCATACCAATTCACTTTGGCGTTAGCATTACAAGATGATTACAGTTTACAATGTACTATGCAGAGAGTTGTGTATGCTTGGGAACTTACAGTTTCTCCACATTCACACAGTTTAGTTCTTGACCTTGACTTTATTGTAGAATTACTCTGGTAGCCCATTTACATCTATTTTGTAAGATGCTTGTTGCTTCCGCTATAATTAAAGCTTCCAGACAAAGCAAGGAAAACAGTGTTAAACAAGCCAGACATGTGTAATTTAAATCTCTCAGCAATAAGCCCTGACCCATAATAAGCATGCTCATTTTACAGTGCACCACTGAACATCCACTGTGCATATTTGCTCAAATTTAAGATTTGAATAATCCTCGCCTGTGACCTTTTGCATATAATTGCAAGTCTTGGTATGAAGAAAAAGAACATTCGTTTCTGTGGAGTCAGGATCAATCACTGTTTCATGATAAAATCACGTGTCTTTAGTGATTTGAAAATTACTACTATATCAAAGTGAAAACCAAAGCATAGCTTCATTGTTTGAAAAAAACCCTATAATGTTAGGGTTTCACTACCGTGTCTTGAGTCAACAGCATCAAGGCCAAATGTGGGCGAAAGAGAACTGCCGATGTGAGCCATGTTTGGGCTCAGCATTCTTTGCTATCTGGCGGGAAGATCACCAACACAGGTAGGAGTCAAACCCGCTGCCACGAATCATTACACCCGTGTGACAGTTTTCTTACTGTAATACTGCATGAATACAAAGAGAGCATCAACTGTGTGCACAATGAAATATTTACTGTGTTCATTTCTACTCTTATATGAATCAAGCATTACCAGCTGAAGAGAGACCTGCCACTGCAGTGGCACTGCACCTGCTATGTAGGTCAAGGGTGTAACTTATGCCAGTACACAATGACTCATGGACACATAATTGTACACAAAAATGGGCTCTAATATGTCGAAGTTTTACATTTGAACCTCACCCTGCCACTTTCTGGTGTGGAAAGTAGTGAAGCATCTGCCCCGCTTGACTTATAATCTTCATAAAGTAGCCAGTAATTACAAAGTTAGGTGAACTCCTTATTTTGCAAAAAAATTGACCATGTAGGGCAACAGCCCAGAAAGTGTTTTTGCTCTGCACCAGTCAGCACTTTTTAAAGACTCTGAGTGCACCAATAAAGTGAACTGAGAGCCGGGTTGTCTCTGTGGAACTTTGATCTTCATCAGCTTTGGTGTTTTGCCAAAGAAATCCAAAGGAATATATTTGATGCTCACTTTGCAACTTTGAATCCTTAACTGCTGTTTCAATTTTCGTTAATTCCTCTATTACGGAATAATGTAGCATCTATACACTTCTGTTTTTCTGTGATGCATTGTAAAAGCCACTAAGTCCTGAATCTGCATGAAAGTTCAGTAAGCTGAATCACTGCAGTAGCGAGGTTATGAAATTATTTGATCCAGCTGACGTGTGCTGGGACGTTTTCCTCTGACTGCACAGTGGATGTCTTTGTGAATGAAGCAGCCAGCCAACACAGTGCCACTTCCTCCCGCTGCAGGAACAGCAGTGCCACACAGGAGCGCAGGACGCCCAGGTGCCAGCACAGAAAAATTGAATTTTGATATCACGTCAACCAAGTGTGGAGCCACAATCAATTAGCTCTAATTCCCAACCCCGAATTTTCCAATGACAGCTCCATCCGCCCATTGTGAGTCCGCAATGTCTCACCGTGAATACGGAAAGGATCAAGGTTGGATGTCTAACAGCTCACCTCGCACGCCATGCACCCTATCTGCCTCCTCCTCCTCCTTCCTCTAATACAAACCTCGTGATCACCCATTCAGCGGTGCCTGCGTTCGGCGCTTTTGGGGGAGAAAACAATAAGCCGACCAGCCGAGGGGCAGCCGCGGAAAAGTATCCGGGAGGCAGACTGACAGGTGTCGCGGAAGTTTACACTTACAGAGGCGCATCCCTCTTTGCTATTATTTGGAATAACGTGGAAGAGGCTGTCACTGGCGGTCATTCAGCTCCCACTGATCCTGTGTAAGTGATTCTCCTCATCAACTCACCACGAATAGGTGGAGGTTGGTGTGTTTTAATGAGCGGAAAATACAAGCGTCAGCTGCCTGATTTAGTGTAATTTACGAACGTATTTACAGTTATTTGCAGACCTGCACGCCTTAGTAGGAAAATGCTGCTTGGTTTTACTTCACTGCAGGTGCTAAAGCTGACAGTGTCACTGCAGGATTTTTCACAGATGTTTTCATACTGTCAATGCTGCCGTGGCAGTGTGAATTAGATGAATAGGTGGCTCCTCAAAATGAGAGGAGCCAGGTGGAAATAGCTGGTGTATGACAGCTACTGAGTGCTGAATTAGAAAACTAAATCCAGGTCCAGGAGGTGCAGAAGGTGACTCATCTGTTTGATTAAACCAAAGCGGTCTGGTTTAATGAGCTGAAGTCAGTGAAAATCAAGTCGTGTTTAGTAACAGAGATATTAGGAAAGAAACAAACTTTAAGCCCAAGGAATGCAAACTGAAAATCCCAGCTTCCAATTAGGTTGGGTGTGCACAGCCAGGCTTATTACAGCTTATTTTTCTTTTTTGGTTTTGTGTTGTCGACAGTCACCTGTTGACAATAATTCTGGATCACAACCTGCAGTGTATTCACCCGTATACTGAATGAATCATTCTGCTTTTATGAGTAATTCATTCACGGAAAACGAAGATCCCACAGCTAGAAATGCAACACTTCATGTTCCAGCATTTGTCAGCATTTATTGACATGCAGAATTATGCAGGCAGATTCGACCATCGTCTGTTTTCAGTGCAACACTTTGGCTTGAAATGTGTTTGCACGTGCGCTGTAAGTGTTGTGTGCGCCTTAGAGTGTGAGTGCATCATCACAGATGGATGCAGCTGTCTCACTTTGTCAGCTTCCTCTCTTGCTCCGCATACTGGGGTGATTGTCCAGGTAGTGATTGATGTGACACAGCAGGTAGATGTCAAACAGTGATAAATGATCAAGAGCTCCTCCTCATACTAAGCTTAATACATTATTTTAATGCTCATACTGTGTGATATTTGGTTAGTGTTGAGGACTCTTAAGCTTGTTTTTTAAAGTGGCACTACTTTCCCTCAGTATTTGATTGTTAGAACAAGCGCTAGCGCAAAACAGTTCAAGCTTTTCAGGCACTTATATTTTACAGAAATGTCTTGCTCCATTTCATTTGTTTCATACTAGCGGGTTGTAGTTGGGTACACATTATCAAGAGATAATTTAAAATACCAATGTAATGTTTTTTTTCTGACACATTTTTGACTTGACGTGAGTAGGAAAAGCACAGGTGCTACTAATATCATTAACAATGCGTTCCATCCAAGGAAACCCTGACCGTATCACAGGAGACAGTTTCCACAATACCAGCATAATGAAACTGAAACATGTCAATTGAATTTAGCCATTATCATCATCATCTTTTAATGACATGCCAATGTATCTTATGTGGACAAGGTCTGTTTCCAAAATTATGGCAGAGGATGCTGTTAAGGGTTAGATAACAACAGAAAAGTCCAAATAAATGAATTTGAGGGCTGGTGAGAGTGAGCAGCCTATGATGACAACATAAACTTTTGTAGCTTTTTCTTTACTTGTCTGAGCTCTAATAGCACCGTAATATTCCATATCTCATATAGTCTAATATGATGTATATATGAGTTAGCCTTTGCAAAACTATGTGATAAGAATGTGTTAGCCACAATCCCTACTTTTTATGAGATATTTTTTCAACCTCTGCTTTACTAGTGCAGACCCACATTACAGCTTAGGGCCAGTTTATATTTGCACAGACGGACAGGTGCCTGAAACTAACAATGCAAAGACTTTGGAGATGACACTAAATATTGACCAAATGCTGATGGGCTGAAAGTTAGCTCGAGCCAGGACAGCGACCAATTTCCTAACAAAGAGAACATGCTCAAACAACATCTGCTGTGGACAAGCATCATTATTTAACTCTTAGTTTCACTCCCCCACAAAGCAGATGTATTTTCCACAGCAGCATAACCACAAGCAGCACACAGCTCAGGTTGTTCCACATCTTCTTTGATTGTGCCCTTAAGTGGCAGGAAAATTCTCCAACACGTCAATGAGTACTTGTAAAGCCCCAATGCAGAGAGCATGCGGAAGTGTGCTCAGACCTTTAGTGTAGGTGTGGTTGGATTCTTCTTATTGACTTTTCTAACTCATTACCAACCTCTTCCAAGGATTAAGTACCTGGAAAAGTATATAGGAGGTCATGTTTTACTATTACGCCATACCTTCTGTCATGTGTTGAAGTAAGTTTGAAGTAAAGCCAATCAAAACCATATCGGGAGGGATTGTTAAAAATGGTGTGGACAATTTCTGTGGCATTGCTAATAAATACTTATAATCGTTTCTCAAATTCAACTGCAGATGGTTTTGGCATTTTTATGCACTATAAGATATGTTTAGTTTTTTTTTCTTTGGGCTGATTTGATCGCTAATCAAAGATCTTTTCACATTTTGTGCTTTGCTTCTTGCTGTAAAGACAGATATTGCCACAGCTAGGGAAACTGAAATGCTGAGTTCACAGGCAATGAACTGCATTCACATTAACTGATAGCTTGACAACGTTTTTATTATTTACCTATTCTTGTTTCTTTTCTTTCCCACCCTGCTGGCAACTCTCTGTGTCATCTTGACAAATAGTAGTTATATATATGGGTAGCAAAAACACCTTGAACACCTATGTCTCTGCTGTCATGTGCCCGTAAGGAGACAAATTACCAATGGGAGAAGGAGAGGCCATCAGATGCAAAAACAGAGCTTGGATTTCAAAGTATTTGCGGTAGGCTGTCTCTAAGTCTTTTCAAGCACATGCAGCACAATTCCCACCACAGATGACATTAATTTCTGCAGTCATTTCAATGTGCTCACCTTCAATCCAAACAGTAATTTCACCGAAGTCAATCACAGCCAGTCCTTCCCTCTGGCTGTGACAAAAAGCTGATCCAATGGAGATTGTCTAAAACAAGCAGCTCATTTGGCGCTTGGCTGTGCCCTTTCAGCGCCTCAATGGGGCCTTGTCCTCAGTTTATTCATCCTCATCTGAGGTGATGGACAATGCCAGATCAGAGAGCTCTGCAGTATAGGATGAGTTTGATTTGTGTGTGTGTGTTATAGTGTATTTGGCATTATTGAGTATCAGTGTCCATTATTATGTTATAGTTTGATAGAGATGCATATGTTGTGTCATTTGGGAAAAAATACAATCCTTTTCCTTCAACTGAAAGTTGCATCAATTTGACCTATTTTCCCTCTGAAGTCATTCTCTCCCTCTTTCTGTACTGACAGTTTCAGCCTGAACGTGTTACTGTTGAGATCCGACAGTATTACACTGGTACACTTCATTGTAGTGCCAATCAAAATGTGATGGTGACCAAACTTGATATTTAGACTTTGTGATGGAATTGAATGGTTGGACTTACACCAACCATGCGACGACAGAAAATAGGTGAATATTAAATCCTTAATGTTTCAGTTGAGGTTGCACGAAGATCTGTCTTTGACATGTTAGAAAGGTGTTAGACTGAAGAAAACTTAAATGGGACAGAAAATAATATCAAGGCGTACACTATGTTCGCTGAACACCCTCAGTTTGTCATGGTCATTTTTGTCTTTTTCATTCAAACCTTTATTTAACCAGGAATAAAAAGTCGAGATTGAAAATCTTGAATCTCAAACCAGAAATTATATTCAGACATATGATTATAATAAGTGGGCATTTTATTTGAAATTCTAGTGTGGTGTGAAAAGAAAAGTGAAAAGTCTGCCGGTGGATGGTCAAATGATGCTGCCAACAATGTGTACCAGAGACCTAGAGTCAATATTCCTCCTAGTGCTCATGGTTAAAATCAATGAGATTTATGAAATCATTTTCAAATGCATTTCCCCTGTTTTGCAGACTTTTGTATTTGAGTTTTTTGACTGAGTTTCTTTTTTTTCTAAGGAAGAATTTATTGATAAGCAATTTAGAGTTAGAATATCTTAATATGCTGAGCTCAATTAGCTCAGCTCTCTACAAAACCGAGGCACTCTCACTGCAAACAAACCAGAGGGACTTTGGTTGAACAAATTAAAATGGATCTTTATCATATTAGTTGGTAAAATGAACCACAGGGAAATACATTTTAGTGTTTTCTTTTTCTTTTTTTTTCTTCTTGCCTCTATAGTCCAAGCTGAGCTTAGCAAGCTACAATTATGGGCTAATGCCTAATGTGAAGAGGATTGCAACGCTATCTCTACCAGTCCATAGACAGCTGCATTATTTTCACACCATATTGTTTATATTAACCAAGTCTGGCTGTTTGGGAATCATGGGCTACAATCTGACAGTTGTTGGTAAAAAAAAGGTAAAAGTGTCAGTCCACAACCTGTCTTCACTTAGCAGATAGAGTTGATTTGTGAAAGAACGACTGACCGATTATGCATTCAGTGTAACCTAAAAAGCATTTTTGATTGGAATAGCCCAAACTTTTCTGCACTGTGTACAGTCTGATGGCTAATTTCTGCATTGTGTGTTGCTGTCCCATAGGGTATGCGTCACTAAAGCTTTGAATGCTGACACTCTCACACATAAGTGATTCTCAATCACCATCATTGACACCACTCATCATGAAAAAGACCCAAATAATTGCTTTGTGGCAATACAGTAATGACCGTACTGTCACGGTATATTCATCACCTTAATGCATTAGTTACTGGAATTGAAGATAAGCCAACCACTACTTGTGTTGGATATTGTTTTGAAGCTGATAGATTAAGATTTAGTCTGCCAAACTGGGGAAGTGAGTAAATTCCTCACTTTGAGGAACTTTCTCTGAGAAGAATCGGTGTTGAGATTTAGTGTCAGCTGTACCCTGTCTCTTGCCCACCTGGGATAGGCTCCAGGCCTCTGCGACCCTGAGTTAGATTAAGTGGGTATAGAACATGGATGGATGGATGGATGGATTTAGTGTCAGGGTATGACTGGCCTTTACTTAAGAGTGGGATTTGGGAGTAATATTCTAAAACTTTAATGTGTGTCATGAGAATTCCGGTATCACCTAGTCTTTTTGGCCTAAGTGCTACCTTGGAAGGTGCTACCATCATATAAGAGTCTGAAATAATAACTGAAATGCAACCTGTTACGACTACAAGTTAACCTGTGGTCACTGACACTTTAATAGGATTGTCTAATAAGATCACCATAAACTACGGCTGTGCCTTGATTTTGGTTACATTTACAAACACATTTATGACTCAGAAAAAGTTAGTTATCATGCATATCGCTCTGGCATGCAGTCAGCTGTATGTACTGCTTCCAGTTAGCAGGTACACACAAAGATGTTGGAGGTGCTCTGTAGGATTTGTCTGAGTGGTGAAATGTGGCATAAAGTTGAAAAGTGGCATGTGCAGTTGTGCAAAGATACATTGTGGAGGAAAAAATAACAAATAGGAAAAAATAAGGCTACTAACTGCAAAAATTTTCTAAAAATTAACCAACTTAAACTTGTCAGCCATATAATTCAATGTAGGGCTCTAGCACTGTGATCTTTCCAGGCCCAAACTGCAGGCCTCTCTCTCGCGAGAAGCTGCTACTCTAGGCTTTTTACTGGAAGTCCCTCCTACAAGTAAAACCAACATTAATTAGCAGTCATTCATGTCTCACAAACACATTTATACCATGACATATTGCATGAATATAAATGAACCAGTAGAATTGGCATGGTAATGAAATACTCAGATTCACTACATTTCTAAGTCTACTGAATGAGCATTCTTTTAACGTTACCAGAAACACCCCTATGTAGTTTTGTACTATTGGTACATCCCATGCATCTTGCTCTATAAAAGCATTGGGACACAGGTGAGACAAGAAAACAACATATGCAATAATCCAAACACCAAATAAAGGTTTAAAAATAAGATTTCTTGTTAAGGATAATGTTCTGCTCAAGACAATATTTAAAGTGGAGCATAAAACAAGAAACATGACACAGCATAGGCTCCACAATTCAATAAGCCTACCAGATGGAATAATACAATAGAACAGTAACCTTTGTCTGTATGTGCATGAAAACTTTGGTCTTCTTAAATGTTTTTCTGCATTTTTGCAGGATGATGGAAAAAATGGGTGAAAAAAGCAATTATGTTTGACTGGTGTTACTCCCAATGTCGAATAACTAGATACAGGGGGTGGGGGTACGTGAAAGAGTTAGTCTACACCCCTCAGTGGAGTCGGCTCAACCACAGCAAGGAATGCTAAAACAGTTTATGTCATGTAACTAACATTCACCAAGAGGGTTCATGCCTGGCTGCCAATATTATATATTGACTGAAGTCGGGATCATTTTAGTTTAGTTGATGTAATTTGGAGAGAAGCCCTATTTTTACATCATATACAAAAGATCACACAAAATGCCAATTGCCATATAAGGTTATGTTGACCTACCCACTGGAAATAATATAACTATTGGTGATGATCAAATCTGGATTGTAAGAAAAAAAATAATATGCCCGCATTTTGACCCAGATTAACCCACTGGAATTGATCACGTACCTCTCTAATTTGCATAACCCAAAAAACATTTGATCACGATCTTCCTGGATTCCAGAATGCAAGTCTAACGTAATTGTTCATCATCATCATCATCATTATAATCTCTCATGACGTGTCATTAAGCTCAACAGTCATCAATGCTAGCGCCATATCTTCTACTGCACTCTCTACTCATCCTCCACCACCATCATCAGTCATGAGTGCTGAAAAAAAGCCTGCACACTTACACATTTCATCTTACCTGACCTCTTTTCCTGAGGGGTCAGTCTTTTTTAAGCCAGCTAACTGTCAATACCAATCTTACATTTTGTGTTATGCATTTTGGCACTCTTAACTTTTTTTGTTGTTGTTGCTGTTCAGTGTCCAAAAAAGCAGAGTTTTAAAGACGTAATTGGGCCCATTGTCAATTCATGAAGAAAAAAAACAAAGATTATGTTCCGATTTATCTGTTTTATGGGCTAGTTTGACGAATAACATCAAATAATGTGATTTACATGTTACATATGCATCTTCAGTCAATGGTTCTGTTAAAGTCTAACCTGACATGCCAGATGGTTTGTTTTGCTGAACCATCATGGAAGTCCTCCATAAAAGAAGATGTGAAAAGGGCATGTGATTTCAAGAAATACTTTGCGTGTGATTGAATGAAGCATCTCTCTATCAAAATTATTAGCAAAGCAGAACCACTAATTAGTGGATGGAAGACAGCATTTTCAATTGTCTTCATACCTAAAATTAGCCTGTAGCTATCGGTATAAGACGCTGAATGGTCCGAACTTATGTGTTTCGGCCAAAGTATAGCTTGGAACCTATACACATAAATTTTCTCCTAATCACGACCTCACAAATCCCTACAATAAATGTGCCATGCAAAGCACCTAATTAATGTTGTCAAATACAAATGCTACTGTTGATTAGTTCTTCTTCACAAGTAATAAGGGCAACAACTGAGAGGAAGGCCAACAAGAAGGTGCTTTTTGACACAGAAATCAAAGAACTTATGGACCAGGAAAGCTTAGTTGTCCCTAAGCAGCCATTCTCCACTGCCACTAATGCTTCCTGTCCCGTAGCCTGCCAACTGTGCCTGCTAACAGCATTTCACACTAGTGTCGCTGTTGTTATGTTCACATCGCAGCAAGCTGTTGGAAAGATGTTTAAAAAAGGCCGCTGTGTTTTTCACTGTTCATTGGAAGACATTCACTGAACGTTTACATTTAGACCGCAGAATTTTGTGGCCAGTGGTGACCCAAAAGTAGCTCAGCAAATGAACCCATTATTGATGCAACATGTGCGTGCTTTAAACTTTAAATGCTTTAAAGTTTCATGTGCATCATAAGAGCATTAGCCTTTTTTTAAAATCGATAAACACATAATGGCAAAGTCAATAATTTATCATTAGGTTTAACCTCTCAAATTGTTTTTATTTCAGAGGCTGACCAAAGGTTGCAGAAGACATTTTTAAGTTTTCCTTAGAACCTTCAGAGTTTTGTAAATGACTATGGTCAAAGTGGGAAGTATTACGAGATCGTAGAATAGTGTCTTTGAAAGTGTCTTTATTGCTGTGATGCTTGTGTGCAACTACTCAGCAGCACCAGAAGAAGAACAGTTATTGTACATAGCAAGTCTGAAACTGGACGGTTGTAGGACTGATCTTTTTTTGGCTGTAATTGTTCTTAAAAGCTTTCAATGAGCGGGACCTAAAGTAGATGTCACTTAAAAATTGGCTTAATTTGAAACCTTGCAGGCTGCGAATAGATGATCTTACTGATTCTGCCACATCAGGTGTCAGACTTTTTCAACAGAAAATGTCCGTAGCAACAAGCCGATCTCTCCTCTTCACCCTGTAGATGGTGAACGTTAACCTATGACAGCTCCGATTAAATGTCGAGCAGAATTGGAGTTTTCTTACATCTTTTACAACTGAGAGGTGCTTATCAAGTAATCATGGCTCACAAAGACAGCAGCAATAACAGTAATGTTTGAATGTTTATGATGATATGGAGCTGTAAGTAATGTGTGATGTGAAATGAATATAAATGTGTGAGAGGCATCATAACGCTCGCAACGATCTCCGCAATTTCTGTCTCGCTTAAAGAGATCAAAAGCAGTGGACGTGTTTTTCTTTTTTCTTTTTAGAGTGCAGCTCTGTATGTGTGGGTGCATGCCGGGCATCTGCATGTGGATAAGTGTGTATTTTAACATTTTGTGGACTCTGTCTCAGACTGACATGCTTTTGCAGGGGTGGAGGACAAAGTTTCTTATCACACTGGCTGAATCAGGAGTGTTTGTGAATGGTATTGTGACAGTCTGTAGTTTTTTCACACTGTGTGATAACAGATTTGTAAGACTGCAAGATTTATCTTTTTTTTTTCTCCATTGTAGCTGAATGTGACTAAAACCTCTTTCTCACACTTAACACGCGCTTGTGTGCCTGTGTATGTTTGCATTTGCCCTTGTAGATTAGGTGTTATATTCCCACTGATACATGACTCAGACACATCTGATAGAATTTTGAGGATAGAATGATAAATGTCATTAAAGTTTATCTTACTTTGATAAATTAAGAAGCGTTCAGGGATAAATGGAGAAAATATCAGTTACAGATACCATGTGTCACCAGGATCACCAGCTTTTTGTTTTCTTTTTTAAAACAGTAACATTCATAAATAGCGGTCAAGATTGAGACAGGCCATGAAATGAATAGGAGGAATGACTTGTGAGCTGACTGAGAGGAGTGATGCTCTTTTAATGAAAATATTTGCTTCATGATGATCTGGCCTTCTAAATCATAATTGCTCCCTCCGCTGCCAGTGCTCTCACATCCTGTTTAGGAACTGCTGTTAATGGGCCTTCTACTCCTGTCCATCTTCTCATCTGTCTTTACTTCTCTCTTCCTCTCCTTTTGTTTTTAAGAGATCTGCTTCCGTCTCACCACTTGCCCGAACACGGGGCATGTCCACCTTACCCCACACACGAGTGTCAGGTTAGGTCTAAACTCAAACAACTAAAAACATACCTCATTCTTTAAAGTAGGAAAGCTTTTACTGTGTATGATGATTTGAATCTTTTAAAGCCAAGGACCACCCACCCGAAGCCCTTTTAAAACACGAGATGTGCAACATTGATGGCTTCTTAACTGTTAAACTGATGGCATTCAGACATTGATCACTTTTACCTTCATTTTCCAAAGAACTTCATTCAGACATGCTGGAAAGTGACGTCACAATGTGCCCACGATATCTAGTGTTTGTTTGAGACTGGATAGAACCTCAAGTGAGTTACATCTCTGAAGTCCTCAGGGTTACAGTTTTATGACAACATGTCGTATTAGTTTCCAGATGGGCAGAGGTTGTATAAAACAAGGAGGCAATGGACGAATACAGCTGAGAATATAACTTTATTTACTTGTTAAACAGTCACATAATGAGGAAAAAATTATTAAGTGCTGCAGCTAATTGTCATTGGTGAAAACATGAAAAGAATTTGGATACCGCTGTCATTTGTTTCTATCATAACACGATCTGCCAGATTTCTCTCAACAGCTGATCACATGCCAGATTAAATGGTACTGTGTGTGTCTGTTCATATGTGTGACTGAAGCTGTTCAAACTTGTGCTGTGTTGAAAGTGATATGTGACAAGGTCCAATCTAGTCAGATTGAAGTTACAGAATGTTATGGAAAAGCACCAAGAAGGGCATTCAGACATAAATTGCTCCAGCCCTCCAGTGACCCTGACTATGATAAAGCAGGTACAGAATGAGTAGATATTGCTACTCAGGAGCTGCTGGTTAAATCAGAAGGCTGCTGGTATGATCCCCACCTTCCTGGGCAAAATACTGAACTCCACGCTGTCAATGTCTTCCTCACTTCTAAGCCATTTTGGTTTTGGTAAGTGACTTCAGTGCCCTGTGATGGACTGGTGACTCATCTGGGGTGTATCCTGCCTCTTGCCTGATCGCAGCTGGGATAGGCTCCAACTCGTCCGCGACCCTGAACTGGAAGTGGGAACAGAAACTGGAAGTGGGAACAGAAAATGGATGGATGGACTTCAGTGTCCCTGAAGAGTAGAGTAAAGCTAGTGTACACTCCTCAATACGTGGTGCTCTTAAAGTGAGTTGTATCACACAAAAAAAATAGGTTTCAACTTAGGGTAATAATGGGTGTTCAGGTATCAAGATTGAGTTTGCAGTATCAAGCTTCCATATTCCCTTCTGCGTTGTGATTCTATGCAGACTGAAAACACACCTCTTATGGTGTTCACGTTTGCACCCATAATAAGATGGCTGCATGGAATTTTGAAGAGAGCATGATGTTACGGTGCATGAAAGGTTTTAATGTTTGGTCATCCTTTATTCAGAGCACATTCTGTGCTGACATCAATATTTATGCATGCAAATACTGATATGACAGAATAGAAAGCAGTATTGGGAGATGGTATGTCATATGTTAATTAGCCATGTGCTCTGTGTTTCTTATGCATGTTGGCCAGGTGGAACCAACCTGGAAAAAGGTATTTTTCTACTGTTTAAGTAAAGCATGTACTGAGAAAACACAAAAATAACAAAGTCTGTTTTCTTTAGTAAAGTTTTTCCCCAAAATTTTTCTTTGTCAAAACTGTGATCTGTTGAGTAGCTTGGTTCTTACTAGTTGCTAAACTTAACATCAAATGTAGCCTACATTATGTGCTTGTCTAGCTGAGTGATTTATAGTTAAATTCATACAAAAATAAGGACATTAGCATCAGTTTATGTGTTTTATGGTGAGCAAAACTTCTAAAAGCGAATGTGGTAATTACACCACAGCAGGGTTTTCCAAATGATGTGCTACAGCACAGTGGTGGGTCGTGCATGGTCCAGGTATGCTGTGGGATTTTACATTAATGTCACTAAACAAACCCAAATTGAATTATTTTTTTTTTACTACGTCACTACTTTGCATGGACTCAAAGCAGAAGCAAATTTTTACACCATGAAAATATTCCAAAAATCCTGTTTTAAGGGGAATTCAGATCCGTTCTCACAGTTGCTGCATAGTGGGAATTTTTGCAGTGTGGCACGTCAAAGGTTCAGATTGATAGCCAGGGGGAAAACAAAATCCACAAGGGAGAAAATGGATCATTTTCTTTTATTGAGCAAACCACATCCGCCAGTGCTGATGGCCCACCCAATGGTTTGCTGACTCATGTTTTGAAGCCTTGACTTTCACATTTTGGCCATTACCATCTCGGTAAACTGGAAGTAAAAAGCAAGCAGTTGATCTGACTGAGAACTGCAGATGCCGTGCACTTCTTTTAGGAAGTGTCTTGTTGATTCCAACATAGCCCCATTCCAATGCATACCCTGCTTAATCTTCCATTTCACTCTGAAGTGGATCTTAATAAAAAAAAAAATAAAAAAAATAGATAAAAAATTCCATTGCCATGTCAAATCAACCGAGAAAAAGGGTCATTTTCTCATAGGCTTAAATACAAAAAACTTCTGTTTGTATGCATGAGGTTCTCCATGTTGGCTTTCAGAAAGAATGTGGGGTTGTGACACCATCCACAGCGGTCTCCAATAAATAAATACATAAATGAATATAATTACACAGAGACTGAATAAATAGGAGCGCTGTTTATTTGACCAATCTAATTTATTTTTTCCAAGTGTACCTAATGACGTGGCAACTGTAAATGCAGAATAGACTTGAGAAACAGTTAATCTTTCATAGCACTGAAACTGACTGGGAGAATACAAATACAGGCAGAGCATTTTTAATTGATTTTTCTGGACAGAGCCAGTGACCTAAAGCTCTATGGGTTCACATGTTTCACAAGTTCAAATGAAATTAGATATCAAATTGTCGAAATGCATCTTAGCAGACCTTACTTTCTTTCAATTTTCAGCTGCTCGGGCAAGAAACAAGCACCGCAGATTTTGTTCACCAGTCACAAAAGCAGACTTTTCAAATTTACTTCCATCTTTTTCTCACATTTTTATGTGTTTCTCTTCCTGCAGGATTGTCCCAGCCTCTGCCCCCGGAGCAGCAGTGCCAGTGCCTCTCCTCTTCCCTGCATTGACCAGCAGCAGAAGCTCATTGTGGCAAGGGCAGAAAAAATGGGCCGCAAGCTGGACCTGTCTGGCCTGACGGACGACGAGGCAGAGCATGTCTTGAAAGTGGTTCAGCGTGACATGAAGCTGCGAAAGAAGGAGGAGGAGAGGCTGAGGTGAGATGGCATCTCCAGCCAGGGTTTTGCACATACAGTGTGACACATACACATTGAGAAGAAATGACCAGAAAACAAAAAAACAGACATTTTTGTCTATTAAGACCCATTTATATTTATAGAATGGGTTTTGTTGCCATTTACTTTCTTTCTGAAGTTTGCTGTTGCATAATCTGAGGGAAATATTGAGGCGTGTTTTTTAATCAAAGCTGTTGCTCCACAGAGCCGCCGTCTTATGCAGCAAAGAATTAGACGCTTATTTGGTCTGTCTGGTCTTTGGGGTCATTGTTTTCTGGGCCTTTGGGCTCTGCTCCGGTGTCACAGCTTCTTACTTAACATGCCACACATTCTGGCCCATTCCTTCTCCTCACTTCCTGTCCCTCACAGCCTGTGGTCAGGGCAAACTTATTTTAGTTGCGATAGGCAACGGAAGGTTTTGAAAAAAGTGAGAGCTTGGATCAGTGTTGTGCTGTTTCAGCAGGACAATAAATGGGATTTTTTTAAAAATTTTCAGTGTATCTAATGTCACAATACAGTGACAGAATATCTTTTTTTTTTTGCTGAGTTTGAATGTGGTTGTTGCCTGCAATTTTTGAGGTACAAATATTCTTTGACCGGGCGCCAGCTATTTTGTTATGGAGATTTGTCGTTCGTCAGACTTCAACAGTGATCCTCAGTGGTTTATTGTTCCTGAGTGGATGCCACAAGTGATTAGGCTGCTTTTCTTGGAGCTCTAAACATCTTAGCTGCACTCAGAGGAGCAAAACAAAATTGCTTCACCGACCTGAATGCAGCCACCAGTCTGTGCAGCTTGAAACTCAACGTATTCAGGGCAAAGTTTGTGTATTCCCAAATTACTGGGCAGCAAAATGTTCCCCCACCAAGCTGTCGTGAGTGATCAAACATAATTTATCTCAGGCCGTTATTACAGCGATCTGCTGCAAGAAAATGAGCAGGATGGTGTTGATTTATTTGGCAGCAGCTCTTCGTGAAATAATCATAATCTGTGTTTCTTGTCATATTGAATTCTTGATAAATTTCCAAATAGATATTAGATTTCAACTCACAAAGTGCTTTTGTTTAGCGATTACATTTGTTGTGTTAGTCATTCATCCAATAGACACAGTATTTACTTTTGGCTGCTTCTTGTGTGAAATTGAAGTCCACATTTAGAGTATAAATGGGAACGTGAGAGCTGGTTCACAGCAGATGTTAGCTGACTCTTTCAGCAGGTAGCTCTGTCCCTGTAGGCTCTTCACCTGCATGGATGACAAGCATTTTTTTCGTTTGGTTTTATCCAATGAATGGAGTCAACTGTGCGTCTATAACAGGGATGTGATGTTTTACGCCTCAGCCGGTGCTTTAAATGCTCCATCTTTATTATCATTCGCCAAGCTGAATAATAAGAAATGTTTATGAAATGCTTAACCGATATCGCTTTCTGTCTCATATGTTCTAAAACATCATAAACATGTAAATCAGATGGCACAGGTGGCTGTAAGCCTGGTTTGTGGCATCCTGTGTTGTTCTTTAATTCAACTTAAGTTTAATGAGGGCAGCTGCTGCCAGTTTATGAAGTCCCTGCACTTTATTGCTTCTGTGAAGGACTTTTTTATTATGTTGCTTATTCTTGATATACAACATACTAAAGAGACTTTATATTCTGCCTATGCACTGAAAAGACTATTATTGTATTGTATTGAGTCGGACTATTGGCTGTTCATTCACATCGTGACAGGAGTGGAGACATCATCAGTAGTGTGACAGCAGAGAACTGAGGAAGGAAAACATGGCTTTTGTATTTTTTTAAGTAACTTTGTTTTCTATGCAGTTGCACCTTTCAGTAAAATCACTCAAAATCTTAAAGAATTCCTTCATAATTCATTGTTTATAATTGTTAAGTTCCTGTTATGTTTTACACATGCATTCTAAACGTCAAGCTTCATTCTTATAGACAGTCTGCTATGTTTGAGGCCTTGGACACCTGACAACAGATGTTTTCACTCATCTTGCTTGGTTGCCACATCTGTATGTCACTGTAAGCGCTACTGCATACAGGGATAAAACCAACTACAGACTAACACAGTACGTATCCATGTGGGACATGGGCAAGTCGTCTTGAACCTTTTAGTGACAGCAGTTCATTTTGTAGCTGTCTGTTGTGTGCTAGTTGAATACATTAGTTAATACCTGAGCCTGACTGTGTTGACAGCAGTACTAAAGTAAATTTGTGGGATATTGAAGTAATTTTGCTGTGCTTCTAGCTACTTTGTTGGCCTGTGTTGTGCTTTTTTTGTTCAAGACCTATTGTCTTGGTGACCTATTGGTGAATGACTGCTGTACTCCTTTTATTCCGCTCTCCATATGTTGAAGGTTTGAATGTTTGGAGACAGGACAAAACTACATGAGGGTTTTGCTTTGATTTTTGAGGGGAAATTTGTTACATCCCTCTACATCCCAACTGACCATGCAGTGGCATACGAGGAGCTTTAGAGTGGTGCATGGGCTTTGTTGAGGAGGATGTAGATAAAAAGCATTCACTGTGTGGCTTGCTGTGATGTTTACTAGTGTTTCTGCTGCTGGGATCCATTTAACTTTAACTTGGTCATCTTTTAGTATCACAATAAATCCTTAAAAGAGATTTTTAAGAAACTGTGTCAGTCTTCAGGTTGTATGTTGTAGTTGGTCTCAAACTCCAGAACAAAAGACACTTCACTGCAAACGAAGTAATGCTTTAAAAGTTATGCTCATGACATTTATGTTGCTTTGGAAATGCAGGTGCATTTTGAAGCACCTCGTGTGACAAATCTGCTGCCACTGGTGTGTGTAGGTGGATGAACACACTACTGCCATGTAAGTGCTGTATTTGCCACTAAATTCAGAATCATTCACTTTTTATTTACCTTCAGCTCATTAGATTCCTGAGACTGACATGTTGGCTGCTTTGTTTGTTTTCTTGAAATCATTTATCGCTTGCAGCCTTCCTTTGTCTCACTTAACAGCCATCATATTGGATACTTTGAAATGAAAGCTTTCTGTTTTCAACCTGGTTGATCCGCCTCTGAAAGGTGAGAGTGGGATTCTGCCAATTAGAAGGGGTGAGCTGCTCAACCTCTGCCCTCCACCAACTCAGCTAGAGAGGCTTATTACAGGTATGTAGCTCCAGGAAAGCCAGGGGAGCGCAGACGTGGGCTTAGTTAGCAAACAGCACAAGCATTCCCAAAGGAGACAGACAGAAAAAAAACATCATAGATACAAACAGCTATCTAGCAATATATTCTGTGTGAGAAGTGTATAGAGATCTTGAGTTACAGCTGTGGGGGATTGTTGAAGGTAATTTCATCTCAGTGTTAAGATGGTTGGATGAAAAAAACTGCCTGGCAATCCTTATTTGGACAGGCTAATTACTGTACCTGTAATGCTTTATTCAGAAATAATTTCAAATGCAGCTGTGGCAATCGCTGTCTTTCAGCTTCTTTGTGAGTCCTGAATAAGGCAAATAAGGGTTTGAAAACAGAACAATGCTCTGCAGATGCACTTGATCACTCACTCTACGTTCTAATCTTTTTCACTTTATTTGTGTGGAGTAATGCTCGGCTCTGGAATGGAGCTTTGCCTCTCCTAGTAATTGTACTTAAATGACAGAGGCTGTTTTGCATCAGCAGGTTTAATTAGTCAGTAAAGTAGTTAATGTTTTTCCAGTGAAAATGTGTTCAGACAAGTGAGACTGAGCATTAACCACAGACATGTTTTTTATTAGAGATCTAATATTTGTTTGTAGCTTTAATCAAAGCCTTTGTGACAACGCTGTGTTATTGCAAAAGGGCTTGAATGTTTCATGCATCCAAAGGCTTCACCCTCCTTCCTTTTATTTTTTTTCAGCTCTTTCTTTTAGCTTAGTATGATGTGGCAGGCAGGCAGGTACAAGCCACAGGAGTCACTCTGGGAAGCCAGGGTCTTTTTGAAAGAAGGTGGCAGAAGATGCCACTTTGTCAGGGGCAGAATGACCTCTATTTCCTGCTGTATTTATCCTCTTGGCTCTCTGTTCTGAGATGACAGAAATGCAGACATGTGCGGACACACGATCTTTTGGCTTTGTAGATAAGTGAACAGCTTTCAGAAATGTATTATGTCTGAGGCAAGATAAGAAACGTTCAAGTTCTGTATGGACCCAACTGCTCTTTATTCATCTGAATCAATAAATTGCTTTAAGTGGATTTCAGAGCTCAAGCAGTCAAAGGATGTTGCCCTCTGTTGCAAGACTGAACCTTTAGGCTGCACCGCCATCTCCACAATTAAAGCGGCACTAAAAGGGGACGGATTAACCTGCTGACACAGACTTTGTGGCCTGAGGTCTTGTCCTTTCACACTGTCTGCTCAGATTTCAGTTTAGAACCACCTTTATTAAATTGTCCTTCTCCAAAGAGACGATAATTAGACATCTTCAAGTGGTTTTAAATGTGTTTTTTCAATGAAGCAGGTTTCTCAGACGAGTGAACTAATGACCCCAACTTGTGTCTGTTAAGGGTAAAATCCAGAAATCATGTAACTAGTCCAGGGCAGCTTTATGGGTGGCTGAATGGCTCCATTGTGTTAAACACACATGCATTATTCTTTTCTTCTCACTGTGTAAGATGTTTATTCTGTGCCATAATCCAGTGTTAGATCCTATGTTAACATGTGATGTTTAACACCAGCTATGGCTGGTATTTTTTTTTACTGTGGGAGTTTCTGTGTGTATTTGTAGTCCTGGAGACATCGACCGTAGCGGAAAGCTAGTTTTGAGTATTTTGACAGGTGTTTTAATGTCTGGCTGTAGGTTTGTCGACACCATAGCTTCCAAACCACGCAGGAAGGAGTTTTAGATGGGTGTGGTTACTCGTGGGTCAGAAGAACCACATGCTGACAGACATCCAAGCTTGTGTGATCCCATTGCAAGATGGTGGTTGCTTTGGCTATCTGGAAGTGGCTCAAAGCTACAGAGATGTACACAAAAAGGACACTTCTAAAAACAATGGAACAGCTTTATTTTGGGAATTACCTCACCCCCCCACTCTATCTTTACCATGAATGTAATGCTTTCATGCAGCAGCCACAGAAGTGGATGTTGATGGAGTTAATTTCAGTTTAGCTGTTGCGGTGTTCTTTTGGCTGTGGTCCTGCTTTTGCTGGGGATTAGCCCTGCTGCATTAGTGGTGTGGGTTATTTGTCTGAGTCATGTTGATGTGGATTGTTTTCGATGCGGAGGTGCTGCGAGTATGTGTGTTTGTGCGGTAAGCAGGAAGGACAAATCCTTGTGACCTTTTTATTCTATTTTTTTCTGTTGCCACATTGGCAGGTGTACCAGCATAATGTTGTAAGCCACAGTCCACGGCATGATCTAACAGGGTAACATTATACCAGGAAAAAATAAGCATGCATGTGATGTTGCAAGCCAAGATTTTCATTTAATGTTGAACATCATTTGTGTACTTTGTAATTTTGTTTTTATTCATCTAAATTTTTTATGCCGTGGAGGATTTATCTCTCCTCGCCTGTGCGTTCGATTGGACGGGAAGCTGAGCAGTTTTATAAAGGTCAAAGAGTACTGAAATCGACTTCAGAATATATTTATTTTGTGATGTTATTGTGTTTTTATTTAGCTTGTTGAAATTACACTGACACCATAAATGACAAAATTAGCACCCACTTTTTACCCCACTCACTGTTTATCAAGAAGATTTAAAAATCATGTGGAGACAGTGAGTTTCCGAGATGACTTCAGTACGGTTCAGCTTTAATTTGCTTTCTTGTGTTCGGGGCTGTAGAGCTGCCATAGACTCTGTGATTTGTAATTAGTTCTTATATGGCTCTTAGTTGAGGATATTATAATAATTAAACTTAATTAGCAGACAGAAATATAGCCCCCCCTGACCACGGTGATTATACATGGGTGTGCTTACGCATACACTGTTTTCACACACATACACACACAGAGAGGTCCGTTTATCCACATTACAGCATGTCTGATGCCTAATGTTCTTGCATCATTACTTGTTAAAATCAGGTTGGTTGTGTTTTGGAATCTGAGTTGTTGATTTGTCACTTCAATAACAATAATGCTAGAATAAGACCATTTTAAAGTCCAAGTGCTTCAGAGCTCAGTAATCTTGCACCTCTGAAGTATTAGTTTGTGAGTTAGCGTATGATGTGCCACAAAAAGAACAAACCATAATTAATTAAAAAATTAATTAACTTTCAATTATTTTCTCATTCTTAAAAGAATGAGAAAATAAATGAGGAATTGTAAAGATGAATTGAGGAAAGAATTCATTAAAGAATAAATATGGAAATGTGTAAAGAAGTAAAAGAATAAATTAACTGAAATATTTTCATCATTAATTCTTCATCAAATTCAATCAATTTATATAATTCTGTGTGTCCTAATTTTTTCCACATTGCTTTTTATTTTTCTTCTATTGCTTCTGGTACTGCGTTTGTTATTTCGTATAGCTTTTGCTTTAACAATTCCGATATTGCTTTTTCTCGATCCCTTTAGTTATTGCTTTTGTTATTTCTCAGTAGATTTTATTGTTGTTGTGGCTGTATTGCTTTTGCTTTTTCGCAGTTGCTTCTGCTATTACCCTAGCCTTTGTTATTTTTTTTTGTCAGTTGACTTTGTTTTTCCCTTCTCTGAAACATTTTTGCTTTCTTTTTCTCCTCACTCGGAAAAATTAAAATACCTTTGCGAGCATCTGGTCTTGATCCTACAACCTCAATGCCTGGCAATCAAAAATCTAATTCTACATGTAAATGAATTAAAATCTACTTTATATTTCCTCTTTATTTCCTTTTTGAGCCACTCCTATCGTTCCGTATTAGGAAACTCATGAGCAAAGCGTCCTTAACAGACAGTGGTTTACAGCATCTGATGTGGGAAGATTCTGATTTCCCTCGAGTGTGACAAATCAGCAGCTTGCATAGCGCCGCCATCCACTGGAGCTGCTGAGCCCACAGGATTGGCTGATGAGATAGTGAAAAACTAATCCACCCCAGCTACTTGTGGAGCGGTCGCTTTCATAGCCCATACGCTGCTTTAGCATTTCCAGCTGACCGAGTAGATATGTTTCTCCTCAATAACCTTGCCTGCTTGAATGTGTTCGCTTGTGTGTAAGAGAGCCTGCATGTTGTTTAGGTTTTGCTCACTGGCAGTCGAATGGAAGTGAACAGATCACTGCTGAGTGTTGTCTTCCATTATTAATGTACATTTTTACCTAGATAAACTATAGATACACTTGCAGGTAAACTCAGCCTGACAAAGAGCAATTGACTGAGATTTAACTCATGTATTTCTTCAGGCACTGCAGTGATTACTTGTGGTGCTGACCAACTGTCAAACACTGTTTTCATTCAGACACAAACAGCTGGTTGAAACAGGAGCAGAGGCGTTTTCTTGACTCTTTGCGATTGTCTCATCTATTCTCTTGCCCATACTCCCGCTCAGCTCCCCTGTATGCATCCATCTTCCTACCCCTATTGATATTCATTAGCAATGTTGTGTTGAGGAACGGGAAGCTTGGGTGAGCTGCTTCCTTTCCTAGAGGAGTGAACAATTCCTGGCAAGACAGCAGGGAGGCTCCCTTTGTCTGAATAACTGCAACACTTTCATCACTCCAGTCCCTCTCTTCAGCACGCACAACTTGAAAGACGCAAGACTAATTTCCGATGCAAAAAGCCACTCACTCACTCATTCCATAGGTCCATATCAGGTGTTGGATATTGGAGTGACTGAACTTCCACAATTTAACTTTACTATGAGTTTTTAAGTGTGCTAAGCAGCAAGGCCAGGTTCAAGTGCTTGGGCCCAGTCAGTAAGTTGCAGCTTCTGTGTGTATCTGTCTTTTTTGAAGCTTAAAATGAATGGAAGTAAAGCATCTCCTGTGGGAATACGTCTCAGTGCGTCTGAGAGCTGTACCCGGGGCAATCTGGCTGGTTGCAAAAACGGCCTCCTCTTCTTCCTTGAGTGTAACATTGTCAAGTTCTTAAACTAGATAATGTTATGCCTCTGTTCCAGTCTTTTTCTTCATCAAATATTTTTATTTTTAAGAGACTGAAAGATAAGATGGATCCTACTTTAGCTTATTAAAAAAACTAATTCTATCAGTGAAAGCCAAAGAATTAGAATTAGATTTTTGGGTTGTTTTGTCACACCAGGTTTCAGAACCTGAAATGATTGATTGATAAGTACAATTGTTTATGAATGTTGTTAGTTTTTTTTTTAATTTTGTTTTTAAGCATAGATGGCATGTGTGTACGGTAGCTCTATAGTGAATGTATTTAACCACTAGCAACAGTTTTTGTTGGTAATCATACATCATGACAGGTTAAAAAACTAAAAGTGAAAAAAGAACCTCTGAGGATTAAACATCAGGTCTGGATGCAATAAAACCAATGCTCTTTACTCTGTGTGCCAGGGTCCTCTGTTACATTTTCAACATAATCCTGAGGCTGGGACGGGTAGAAATGATTTTATAGAAGACCTCTTACTCGGTGCTTCTGAAGGTTGGAGAAATCTCGATGACTACATGACCACCCATACAATGAAAAATTTTGTTGGACCAGCTCAAACCAATTATAAAGGTGAGACTGGACCCATGACTCTTTGCCCATCAGCCGAACATTCTCGTGGAGAATGTAATTATTTTCTTCTTACAGTACTTTTGACATATGGCCAGCTCTGTTTGTGGACAAATATATTCATGACAGGTGGACAGTTGCCTGGAGGTTTCGATCACATACCATCTCACTGAATATGTAAAGCTTCAGGCTAGTGAGTCAGTCCAGCTGGTCAGATATACTGACCCCCCGGGAACTATTCTAGCTTCACACCTTCCACTACAGACTTTAAATATCACACAAGGTCATTTGCAGAAATCTACAGCATTATTATCTAATGAGCTAGAGGATGATGGATAGAGAGGTCACACAGGAGAATTTGTTAACTGGCTTGGCAGGTACCATCTGCTATTTATATCAGCTTGAAATGTGGTCTGGAGAAATAAATGACTAAACAGAAGCTCATAAACATAAAGCTTGGTCAACATTCCTGCAGTTAGCTACAGTGATGAAGCAATCTCTGTGTCTCTGCTGCCATAGCTGTCACTTAATCCTCATGTGTTTGCGATTACAGTCACAGTGGCAGTCAGCTTTTTCAAGTTCTCTTTGGCTGCAGATCTATGAACCACTGTGTGGCTCAGCTGGGACAGTGGTTATTTTTTACTGGAAGGTCGGCTGTTTGATCCTCTGCGCGTCCTTGGGCAAGATTCTTAACCCCACATTGCCCAAGAAATGTTCATCGGTGTGTGATTGTAGAGAAAAAGCAATGCATATTGTATATAGTGTACACATTTACAATAAGTAGCCCTGTATGAGCACCTGTGTGTGAATGGGTGAATGAGAAACACAATGCAATCACTTTGTAGATCTGATAAAAGTTTTTAAAAAAACTGCTATATACAGGTGGACCATTTACCATTGCATGGTGCAAAGCTACTTGCAGTCTCATAACATCTTTCCTAAAACTGTTGCCTTGCCTTGCAACTGACATAATTCGTCCTCTCTTGCTTTTATTTTCCAGTATGGTTTTTATTCTAATCAATACTTTATTTTCCTTACCACCACCAAATTTGAAAATCTATTTAAGTTTGAGTTAATTTTCTGTACCAGACATTATTTATTTTAAATTCAAAGCCAAATAAAACTGCTTTATTCAGGACTGAGGTTCTGCTTAGAGCTGTTTTCTAGTAAAATATCATTCACTTACCAAACAAACCATTCAACTGAATTTTTTTATGATTGTCAAAATTTTGTTGACTTTTTTGCATAGCATTCCTGAATAGGCAGGATATACTGTTGGTTTGTTTGGTAAGGCCTTCTCTATAGCTCTCTCAAATCCTTCATTATACCTGGGTTTTGAGTTCTACATACTGACAGAAATGCATGACCTTTAATTGATCATGACTTTTGTAAAACTATAGTTGGTGTTGAAATTAAGAAGAGAAATGTTCTCATCAAACTCATTCCTTCTGGGGGGTGGATGTTGATATCGTTTTAGCAGGTGAGGTACCTTCAATGACCCTTGTCTTGCTCCATTGTACCACTGAAGACAGAGAGAATACTTTCTAACCATTCATTTCTGGAACATATCTCTGTCTGTCTGGTCTGGTCTGAAACACTGCACTTGTTCAATGTAAGTGTTCTGCAGATTTTAAGAGATTATGAGCCGTTGCTTTGGTTTATGGACCAATTAGCGAGTGAGTGCTTTATTCCCCGCTAAGGCTTTCAAACTAAGCAATACATCAGCTGAGGCTTGTTGGCAGCAGAGGTAATCTGATTACATCACATGGCATCATCAGTGACAGAGTAGCCAAATGTGTTGCACAAATAAGTGTTGCAATTAAACAATCACAAATGGACTAAATTAGATAGTGTAGAAGCTTTCCCTACACTGCACTCCATCACTCCAGTTGTGGAGGGATCTCCCTCTGCTCTAGCATCTTTGACCTTAACCAGCATCATATAAGACAAAGAAACCGGGTGTACCTGTGTTTACTGACTTGATATTTAAGCTAGTAGCAGTTAGGTGAGGGCTACCAAATGAGTGCTCGGGGTGGAGCAGGGGAATGTTTTGCTTCATGCTAAAGACTTATCAGGTTTATTTCGAGCTGCAATTGATTCTCATTTTCTCCTCCATTGGATCCGGTATGCATGTGTGTGAGTTTGTTTTGGATGTTGGGTCGTCTCTCTGCGAGGAAATGGGCAGGACCTGATCAATATCTACCTCAGGACTCTAGCTGTGTTCAATCAGTCAGCACAACACAGTCAATGACACGCACTTGGACACTGTGTTCCAGTTCTTTCCTTTTTTTCTGCCCTTTATGTATTGACTTTCTGTGTTTCACTCCCATTTGTCATAAAGTTGAAAAGCGTATAATCTGTTTGCATCCGTTTGTATTGTCAAGGCAACACTGTATATTTGTGTACAGTAGTGTACCTGAAAGCCACCACCTCCTTCACTCTGTTTGCAGGTCGAGGTGAACGCTTTTGTAACTGACTTGCTCATATGGTTTTGATGCTTGTAAGAGGATTTCACTTGCCTTAAAACACAATATTAAGAGGCCACACTAATATGCTCTCAGTTAAAACAAAACCACTTTTAAGGGTTATAGAATACACTTAAATTACCTCTTAAAACACTTTAAAACACTTCACCCCGCTTTCATGTACTGTTATTGGTGTTTGTACTGCCCACTTTTAACACAGTGTTGCAATTTCTAAACTATGCATTTTGTTGTCTCTTTTTATATCATTCCTAATAATTTTTTTGCTAGTACTTCTTTTTAGCCACTTGTATGAGTAGCTTTGAATATATAGTGGGATTAAAGTTTGTTTATATGATGAACCTTTATGTAAGTAACTGTATATGTAATAACCCCGGCCACAGCATCCTTGCACTCGTCAGAACGTGGGCCTCAAACTGAGATTGTTTGATATTTGGACAGAATTCAGTGATGCTAATAATTCTCTTGGTATTTGTTGACTGCTTCACTGCGTGTGTGTTCTTGTGTGTGTTAAAATGTACAGAAACTCTAGTTTTCATTGGAGCCCTGCAGAACGGATCTCTGTGAAAACTAAATAAGATTTCCTACACTCCTCATGACCTTCAACCACAATCAGAGTAAATACAGAGAAGGTCTTACCAAATTATTGCTACCTCCAGTTTATCCTAATTAAAGATGCCTAAAGTAAAGTGTTATTGTTAGAAACTTCACTAACCACTGTCTTGCCCTCTAATCAAAGCCAAAATTCCTGAAACTTGAAGAAATGTCAGCTCGTGTGTACAGAAATGTTAATACAGAGACATTTTTTCCTTGATAAACAAGTTTGGAGCGTTCAGTGACATTTACTTAATTGTAAATTCGTCAGTAGCATTCCATAAACAACATTTATTTTGATTTTAATTAGCCAGACATACATAAAGACTTTTCCCTGACTTGTAATCAAAACAAGCCAATAATGACAGTATAAACCGTCCAAAGGATCTGCAGCACCACACTGAAACTATACTGTGGTCTGAGGTGAAAGGAGAAGGCGCCGGCATTTATGGCATCATCTGATAGGTTAACACACCTGTCAGTCAGTATTGTCTCACTAAATATAATGTATTCAGATCATTTATTAGATCAATTTATTTACACTATTTTCTAAGGGGAGAGGTTGGTAGTTTTCCATGAGATATGTTCGATTACTGCCTCATTGCCGTTACTTTCTTTGTATGAGTGGCTGTGCCCGTTCTGCTCATTCTCACAAAACAGAATTAAATCAAACAGGACTCACTCACTGCATTGTTGAGTCATTTGGGGCTACCACAGCCAGTCTACCACCGTGGCTGCTTATTTCAGCTGTGTTTCTCAGGGGAGCCATCGCTGGTTGAATGATGGTTTCAGGAGATTATGAGTCACAGCTGGTGCAGCAGTTAGCACTCCCTCCTCCGTTTAATGAGTGGAGGAATCGCATGTCCTGATAAAACACAAATCCTCCCGTTTCAAATGTTTACCTATGGTGGATTGCTGTGAACTATGAGTACCGAAAACACCTAATCTGGCTCTGTAATTTAGCCCATGTAGACACCAGTAAAGATGCACAGATTTAATATGATTTATATGTGGAGTACTGAAAATTATCTCAACATACAACTTTGATTTTCTTTTCTTTAAATCCTCTCTGATGAAATCATTGTAGCTAATTTGACAATTCATCTGTTTTTTCTATATTTGATTTTTTTCGTGAATACGTCGTGTTACTGTGCGAATGCTTGAAATACTGTGGCATTAAACTTATTCATTTTATATGATTAATTTATTTCATTAATCATACCTGTATATTTGAATATCTTTGTTAGTGCTGTTTTCAGTTTCACAATTGTGTTGATGAAAACTGTTAATGTGTTTGTGCAAATCAATTACCAACAGCATAAAAAAAACCTGAAATCTAAATGAGATATTCTAAGTCATGGCAATGTATGCTTGTATTTTGTCTGACAAGGTATTTCTTCCTAGCAGGACATTTTTATTTAAGAGCAAAACACTAGCATTGCACACTTTGGTCCTTAGTTATCATAAGAAGATATTCTAAGTTGTTACTGCAATTTTATTACTGGTTAATGACATCATCATTACTTGTTTTAAAAAAAATCTTCAAATTCTGATTTTCTTGATCTGTTGATAGAAAGCCAAGTTACTACAATGTGTTTGTTGTATTTAGCAAAAATCACTGTCATACCCTTATTTGACTGTCCAGTCCACTGAATGTATTGCATGCACCTGTACTTTAAGAGTAATCTGTATATACAGAGTCTCTCTCTGTATTTCAAAGGGTCCCTTGTCTGTTTGAAGTGGTGCTATGAGCTAAAGTTGAATCTTGTTGTCCGATGTTTGTGAGGAGTCTGTTGAGGAGGTCGCAACTTGCGAGGACAGGCAGGAAGAAGAGAAGATGGATAAGAGAGGATGAAAGCGGGACAAACTGTTGGAAGATATTTGTTTATTTGTCCTTGATGAAAAACAGGAAATTTAGGTGTGTCAAGCTCTGGTTGATTAGCTGAGGTTGCTGCTGGATTGCATTTATGTGAGAAAGAAAATTCAAGTTTCTCATCAAATATATACTTAATTGTAAGTCTGTACATTGGTATCTATAGTAATCTTTACTTTAGTATTAAAATTAAAATGTACAGCATAGCGTAGCATTAATCTCTACCTTTATAATTAAACAGACTGAAGGCTTGTGCTTAAAGCATACTTGTTTAGATATGACTGCTGCTGTTTCATCATATATCACAGCATATTGCAGATGATTGATTGTCTCTACAGGACTCACAATTCCTGCAGAGTAATGGATTTTTATTTTAGGAAAGCATCTCTCTGAAAGATAAAGCATGTGTCATCTGCTGTCATCTAGGCATGTCTCCCATTAAACAACATCTCTTTATTTTTCCCTGTCTCTCCCCACATATATATATATATATATAAAAATTTATACATATATATATATATATATATATATATATATGTGTGCGTGTGTATAAAATGGAGGCAATGAGATGTGGCCGTGTGGTGAAATACCACAGCAGCATGCAGTCATGCATTTGGCAAAACAAAGTCTCATAACTCACGCCACTGATGTCAGACATTGCCGGGAAAAGTGCACCACGCTCTCCCCTGATTGCTTGCTGAGTCAAAGTTCTACCTGTCCTGGGGCCTTTTCAATAGATTTAGTAATTACTGATAACGCCAGCCTTCATTACTGTGTTCAGGCTTGTATGTTGTTCCTTTGTTGTAAGTTTCTTTGGTTAGCTCCTCAAACCATAGCTGTGCTTTTTAAGTTACTACTCTGCATACATTGCTTGATTTTGGATCGAGTCACCTGATCCACTGTATTTTTCCTCTTCTTGCCAGCTTCTAAACTGCAACTTTCTATTTTCTGTGTTTCCTTCTTTCCATTTTTGTCTTTACTGCTTGTGGTTTTGGCTTCCCCTGACATATAGTCAATTTTCACCAGCCTAGTACTCTATACTCAAGCCAGTCCAATTTTGTCACTCTCCCCTCTTTCAATGTCCAGCCATTGTAAACACTTAGTTTTTCAGGGCTGTACAGTGTATCACAGATAGGGGGGGAAGAATCCTGGGGAAAGAATCCTGGGGGACACTGCTCATCAACTCTGGATCATAGCCAGCTCTACATCTGCAATTACATTTGTGGTCAGGTGAAGGAAAGCAGTGGTGGAGACATGTGGAATACATATCCAGACTTATATTGGTAATTTACTGTGAGCCAACATTCATCTCTAATTGTATTAAATATATGGTAAGCCTGGGTTACATCCTGCTAGCTATATTTAGCAGGATTACCCAATTTTTAATCTAAACTGGGAAAGACAGATTCTCAGGTTTCAGGTTCTCTGATTTTGCAGCACCACTTGTTTTTCCTCATTGTTTTTCTTTCCCAGGGTTCACAAGAGTCAAATTATCTAGTCATTTTGCTTCGTTTTATTGGTGACTTACAGTGTTGTATAACTGCATCCTCTGTATTGAAGGCTTTACGCAGCTGCACTGCTCAGCTGCCAAGGCGAGAGATGTTTTCTTAAATATGATCGTGGAGTTTTGCCAGACATAACCACAAGCTGGATTGTGAAAATTAAATGGCCAAGACTATGTCCTGTTGGTGGGTTTGTGATCTTAAAAAAAGAAGGAAAAGCTTTTTGTAGCATACAGCACATTTTGTGAGAAATTGTTTTGTACTTTGGGTTTGAAGGAAGCAATGACTTTGAGCAAACTGTGCTGACTTTCAGTCTTGTTTTGAACTTTTTCACATTCTGATTCAATACCTCTAGAAAAATAGTATACTGTACCACCTAAAGGTGGTAAACGTTATGAGTTCTTCTATTTACCCAGTATAGATGTGTACAACTTCAAATACCATAAAAGCTGAATGTCAGCACTTTAAAGCTCCTTTTGAAAATCCAGTGTCCTGGTGTGCAGCCAAAACAAGAAAGAACATATCACTATTCTAATACTTTCCGACAGCCCTACTGGCAGTGTGCTATTTAGGCAAAGGAGAGCAATTTATGTCCAGTTTTACAACTTTTTAGTTGTTTAGGGATGAAGGATCACTAAATCAGAGGGTAAGATTCCTCTAAAACATTAAAATGCACTCCCAGTCACCAAAGCCTCCCATCTGTGTGCAGGCTGGCAAAATGACCTTCTCCATTGGGCCCATAGGGAGCACTGTTGTCCAAGTTGTCAGGACTGGGCTGGACTGTGTACACATGGCTGCACTTTGTTCATCCCACTGGCCAACCACAGCCATCAGACCTAACTGAGTGACAGAAAACACTTCTGCCAGTCTTAAACCACACACTCAAAAATGTTTTTCTCCATTTTCAAAATGTTAACATTTTCTACCAAAGAAAGACAATACTATAGTCTGTGCATAAAATACAAGGTATGCATAATTATTGAAGAAAAAAAAAAAAAAGACTGGAATAATTTCAGGTATTTCAATGTGTCGTCCATTCATTATAATGTATTCTCCTCAGGTAGAACTTTGACTCAGCAAGCAATCAGGGGAGAGCGTGGTGCACAGTATTCTCCTCTGTCATAGGCTAGATTCAGCTTTGTATGATTACAAAGGAAAACATTGATTTGGTTGCATATATAATAAAGAGGTACAGCAGGAGAGATTCAGCTTGTGCAAAAAAAAAAAAAAAAAAAGCAATTATAGAACTAAGACAGAGCAGAAATGTGTGCAGTGATGCTTAGATTTGTGGTGCGAATTTCAGCAAGATTAAATCCCCATGGAGGAAGCTCTTCCTAAGCTTGTTTTTTTAAAGTCTACTGGAATGAGAAAAAGTCATTGGTTATGATGGGATGCATCCTTGATGATGCTTTTCTTGCAGCTCTTGCAGCTTTTATGGCAGTCCCAATGTTTTCAGTAGTGGGCAATAGGATACTGGTGACCTTGAGCCCCTGCTGAATTGCTTTAGGGTCTGATGCAAAGCAGTTATGAAACCCCCTTTAAGATGTAGTTGGTGACTATTTTCTTGGTGCATTTATATAAAAAAAAAAAAAAGCAAAGAAATGACTAATATCCTGAGACACAGGTTAGCGTTCTGAATTTACAGTTGTGAAATAAAGGAGCTGTTTTAGTGCCCTCTTGGGTTTCTTGGTGTCATTGCTTAGTTTAGTTTCCCCAAGTGCTCTGTTATTTCTAAACTTGTCCTCATTGTGTACTTGTCTCCACCTTAATAGAGACATCTTGTGATTATGTTGTCATCCTTGGAATTCTATTTTTAGAAAACAGAAATTGGGGAGCCATATAGCTCAGTTGATTAAGCTGAGCTCAGTTGATTAAGCTGGTGCTCCATGTACAGAGAAGGTCCTAGATGCCGCCAGGACAGGTTTAAGTCCCACCCTGAGGCACTTTGCTGCATATCTTCTCCCACTCTCTAGAGATTATGATGGTAATGCTTTCATAAGGGTTCTGTGTGTCTTTTCTAAGTACAGTATTTGGAATTAAACTGCGATATCGCCTTAAACCATGAAATAAGGCAGGACTGAAGCTTGTGGTTTCTATTGTTCCCGTTATCATTCATCACTGCTTTCATTTCCGACAGCATCCGGACAGACGGGTTCATGGACAGACGGGTTCATACACAAACAGACACACCACTGTTTCATGGCTGCATTTCTTAAATCAAATAGGCCCAGGGTTTCTTGTGCTCGCCTGACATTTTTGATGACAAATTTGGCTCTGTTCTTATGTTTCAGTGGCTGCTGAGATGTGGCAAAATGAATAATTTCCCAAGGCTAACACTGACACTTCAAAGCAATTCAGTTCCATCTTTGTGTGAATGCTAACTTCAGACTTCTAGTTAAAATTTACCATGATTTTTTTATTTTTTTTTTTAAACAAGCAGCAAGGACAGACTGGCTGCTTGGTTTGAACAGAAATGTGTTGTTAATTGCAATATCTTAGCAGTATATAGAATGATCGGAATAATTAATAGGACACTCATTACACAAGCTGTAGCATGAAATAGGCTTAAGTAGAGTACTTGAGCAAGCAACACACCGCAAAAGGAGTTTGACAGGGGAAGGGAGCACAGAGGATGTGGGTGAAGAGGATCGCTGAGGAATAAGGAGGGAAATAATTAGCTGAGCTTGTCATTCTAGTGATTAAACACTGATTTAGAAGTGAGCTCGGTGGGTGCGTAGAGTTAAATTGGCTGCTCAGCCTTTAGCAGAGATGTGACATGCAAGGACTGGGTCACTGCACTGCAATGCAGCAGTACAAAGACACAGTTCAGTCCAGGTCCATCTCATGCAGGTCTGAACGGTGTTTGTCTTTTGGGCCAGATGAGTTTGAACAGTGAACACTTATCCATTTAGCGCCTGTTAGGTTTTGCATTGTTAACATGAAGAGTAAGACTTCACCTCCACTCTACACATTGATAAATGGTTCTCATTAATGCCACAGAAGGAGCTGGTTGTTTTTTCTTTATTATCTTCAAAATGAAATATGAATTTTCTGCACTATTCCAATAAGTGCTGTATGTTATGTCTGCAGGCGAAACCTTCCAATAACAGTCTCTTTGCTTTGATGCCTTCTGTCTTCTCTGATATTAAAAAAAAGCTGGCACCACTCACTCTTAATGCTCACACTAATAACTTCTGGCACTTCTGTTATTTTTTTCTATTTAATAAATGCACAAAACAACTTATTTCTGCCAGGAGCAGCAGCATTGATGAATATTACATGAGAACAATAAATCTAATATTTTACCTTACAAGGCTCCTTATCCTCACTTGTTACAATATTATTTGCCTTTACTTTATGCATTGCTTGTGTAAAAAAAAACAAAAACAAAAAAAAAAACTGTACAAGTAGTGTTTCATTCAGATTATGTTGAAAGTACGTTGTTTGAATTCACATTACTTTGTAGCTTTTTAGTGCCAGGGAGCACACATGAGAAATCATGGTAATCCTAAACCAATACGGTTACCAAAGCATGTTAACTCTATGCATGTATATTTAACTAACCATATTTATTGTAATTTATAAACCCAACCACGTATATATATGCTAATTCAAATCACACATTTTAAACTTCTTAAACCTAAACATAAACACGAACAAGTATTTTCAATATTCTTAACTCAGTCCAGAAAACTATTCTTAGTCAAAAACCAGGAAAAACTCACGGGAGACGAGACAAAACACTGAGACTTAACTCACAGTAGGCTAGGGACAGGCAGGCTCAAAAATCCACGGACAGAAAATGGGTCAAAAACACACAAAGTTAAGGATTACAGCAGAAGAGTGCTGGAAATGCTTAGGGAAATATCTCTATATCTGGCACTGAAGAGAGGAATGACTCCCGCTTATAGGGAGCAGCACAGGTGAAGGGAATCAGTAATCAGCAGAGCTGAACAGGAGCCAGATGCCTTCAAAGACAGTTTGGAAAACTCACACATCTCAGAGACTCTGAGATCATGAAAGAGGTTGTAAGGTTTGCTTAAACAACACCTCTCTGTCTCAACTCAGCAGGTTCCAGACATAAATTGCGCATTTGTTTTGGACAGGCCATTGTAACAGTGGATGTACCACTGACACTTAATCTTGTATCTCTTACGGATGACGTTTCAGTTCATGTTACTTTTAGACCGCTCAAAAACAATCCCTACTGTAGGACTAATACTTACAACAGTGAAACATACAAGACATGAACCATTAGCAAGAAACAGTATTGCATGATCACTGATGTTAATATGAAATAGTATCACATCTGTAAAAATTATATGATACCAAATTTTACTTTTCTTTCATCCCTAGTCTGATTTGTCTTAAGAGAAGGCTGAGAGGTCCTTACAATGGAGACTCTTTCATTATATAATAAGTTATGAGTCATTGTCTTGTTTCTGGTTTGTCACAACGTGACATGAAGCCTGATGTTGTAGTTTTATTGAGCCAGTTCCCAAGGTAACAATGGCTAAAGTTACAGTCTGCAGTTTTATGGCCCAATTTTCTACTAGCAGCATTTTCTTATCCTAGCATACCACTTGATGTTGTTTAAATGATTGTTATTCTGTCTTCATAACAGTTTAAGTTGGATGTATTTATGAAGTCACTTTTCAGAAAATTACAATGACTAAAAAAAACAGCAAAGTGCAGCTAACATCATTGAAATACTCTACCATATAAATCATATATATGCTTTCTGAAAAAAAAAACTAGAAAACTGGGAGACAAAATGCAATGTGCATGGACAAAAGGCCTAATAACATATTCCATCCCTCCTAACAAACTCTCGACACCTTCACATTTGTCATCACTTGCTGCCCTTCACCTCTCCTCTCATCTTTTCTTGCACATCGTAGACTCTGTGTGTTGACCTCTTAATTCTCATTCCTATGCTGCAGTTATATTTTATGAGATCTATTTGGCCTATCTGCTGATATTTTATTGTTTTGTACTCATGAGTAGAAGCACAAGTTCCAAAGGGCCCACATTGGCTACTCTGCTATACTATAAGATCACTTGCATTGTGGTAACTATGTTACCCTGAACAAGTTTTACTAAAAAGGCAAAATCCACATGGATTTGTCTGTCAAATATGCCTGTCCCATGGTTGTGATATATTACTACTCACTCATAGGATGTGTCAATGGATGAGCATAATCATTTTATACTTTAAAGTATCGTTACTTCATAAATATGCACCTTATATTTAGTGATGTGTCCTATTTATGCAAGGATACACAAACACCAAATCTGAAGTAACAGACATCACAGTGTTGCTGTTTTGGGTTGAGAACATATTGCAGCTGACATCTTTATATGGAATATGTTAAAGCATAGCAACTGCTTGTAAACAACTGTGTTTAGAGCCACAATGTCCACATTGTTGTAGCTTGTAGATATCTAAAAGGGGAGCTACATTATAACCTATCCATAAAAAGTTAACTGCTTAGATTAAACAACTCTAAGAGCACTATAAATTGAATGAAAAATTTCTCTTGAAATTGTAAACAATGTCCGACTCGTGAACGAGTGGCCAATTCGTACGCAGTCTGCTATAGATTTCTATTTAGCACAAACAAACATTCGTGGTATTGATGCTCTTATCTCAGCCTTGGCAAAAAGTGAAAGTGTGTATGTCCTAAAATATGAAACTGTTAATTTTTCTTTGACTGTTTTGCCTTTTTTTTTTTTTTTTTTTTTTTAGAATGACAGCCTAGATGTAGATATCACAGTAAGTTGTAGAAGTATGGGGGCTCAGAGGTGATAATAGAGAGGGTTATGGGGACTGTTAGGGCTCTATCTGTGTGTGAATAAAAACTGTGTGGGACACAACTGCAGCTACACAAGTAGCAGGATGAAGCAGTGATTCATAGAGCAATACAGCCCACCTCTGTGGAGGATATGAGACAGAATCCAAACTATATATTGAGATGGGAAAACAGTGAGGACGGATTGGAAATATGAAATAGAGTTTAAGGAGCAGAGAGAAAACCCAGTCAACTTGTATATGTTTTTAGCGCAAGCTATTAGCCTTACCTAATTTTTGACTCTTACTTATGCCACCTTGTCCGTCATTTCCTGTTGCCATAACGACAGACACACCTACTAATGAGATTCGCTTCATTTTCACTTGTCAGGCAATTTATGATTAAGATTCATCAGCATGGCTGACACGTATGGTTGCATCACCATAGGGAGAAGATGAACTACCTTTTCCTGTTACTGTGTTACTCGTAAAAAAAAAAAAACGCTCTCGGTCCTTCACCACATACAGAACACTTATGGCCATGATTACTTCAAAGAAAGTACGTAATAACCCCAAATTATTTGGCATTTTGCAGATGTCTCACAGAGAAACTGCTTGTTGAGATTTCCGTGGGGTTGAAATTGCACCCAGCATGCTCGCACCCGGCAAGGTATCATAAAGCATCAGCTAAGCCTGTGTTAATATAGGGATTAATGTCAAGATAAGGATTTGTTTGGTATTAAGCAACATTGCCTGGATACTCATCTCTGCATGTCATCCCAAATGCAGTTTGTGTGTCCATTTTTGCTCATACATAAACATAGATGTACACAGATTCACATGTGCAGTATTGTTCACAACATATCTATATCCTGAAACATGTATGTAGATTGACATCAATACAAGCACATTTCTTACTCGTCAAGAATACAGAATGGGAACGGCCTAAAATATTACACAGATTCAAACAGTTTTTTGTCTGACTAGTTGCTGTCAGCAAGAGTCCAGCTATGACTCATGCATTTGCGTTGTATACTGAATGCACACACACTAACACACAAATTATGGCTTTCCAAATGATAATCTGTTCTCTTCATTTTTCCCTGAAAATCCCTGTTTGTTTGCTTCAGTCCATTGTTTCTCATCTGTTTTCCCCTTTCTATCATTCACCCTCCCCCCTCCACTGTCTCTCTGTCGGCTGCCTTTCACTCTCACCACAAGTCACTGTCTCGTACTGTTCCTTGTAGACTGCCACCCTGTCATTGTTGCGTTTCAGTGAGTCTGTGGCTCGAGGCAACAATGTTATCCTCATGTCACCTGTCATCACACCGATATTTGCACCCTACAATCTCCCCGAGGAGCGTTTTGTCATTTCTTTTGGTCTACCTTGCACATTAACTCTAGACATGTTGGTGCTGAAGGATTTAGGAAATCATCATCGTTGCAAAAAAATGCATCAATATTCTTTTTTCCATGAAAACATGCTGTTTAAGTCACAAAGTCCGCTGTAAGTTAAGAGTTGTAGGATTTTGACAGAAAAAGAAAAAGATTAGCAGTGTATAATTCCCATATTTAGCTAATTTTTAAAAATATTTTGCATTGGTAGTTGTTACCACCTGCAAATAAAATGGTCTTTTTTCTATTTTAGCTCTAGGTTATGACATTTTCTAAGAAACTGAAAGAATAAAAAGTACCCTCAGTGCTTTAGAATATAATTTCATTTCTTAGTGTCCATTCAGAAGTCCACATTCTACATGCATTATTTCAGGCCATGTGCTGCAACAGGAAAGGTGACCGTTTGACATCATGCTTCCTCTGTTCCCTCTTATGTCTCAATTTTCTCAGCTCAATATTCTGATAGCACACCTCAACACTCACGTTAAAGTCCAATTTGACTTGTTTTAACGTGGTATTTTTTCTATAAATGCTGCCTTATCTTTATTTATTGGAAAAACACTTGATGATATACAACCTCCAGTTTTAGTAAGGTGAAGGCAGGACCCTGATGCAGACGACCGGCTGGGGAGGGTGGGGGTTGGGGATTGTTGCAGGGACTGGCAGGTAAATAAAAGGGCAAACATAATTCAAAAGATGGCAAGAACACAGACCTGGAACAAAAGGACAGAAAACAAACTGGTAACAAAGATGAGTACAAAGAACTAGTAAGGAACAAAGAAAACCACAAGGTGCAAACTGGTATTTCTAAATAAAAACCTAAAAGACAAAACTAAAAAAAACAGAAACCTAGAAAAAAAAGAATCCAGAACATGACATGTTTAAATTCAACAAAACCAATGGTTACAATGTTATTTGCATATGAAGAATAATGAAATTGTCAAAAATGTCTGGGTGGCTCTGCATAGACAAGCACTTTTGGAACAAAGGAATTCGTCTACTATCAGTTCTCTAATTAACAGTTTTAGGTGCAGTGAGTTGTTTCTCCTCTCTACCTAATGCCAGTTATTTCCATTTCTACTTTCATATTCAAGATACAAATACAAGACTGACATTAGTCTTCACAATTAACTCTTGACAAGAAGAAAGTGATTATGTTCTCCAAACATGTCAATCTATTCCCTTCGCCGTGAGTTGTTAGTAACACATCGCATTTTAAAGAGAATTGGATGTATGATCTTATTGATTTCACTGTGGTTTACATTTCAAATGGCTGTTAAAAGCTTGAGTTATTTCTAAACATGCCTCAAAAGACACCTCCCTTTTGTGGTGATTTCTGGTGAAATAAATCACGGCCAGATCCATATACAGCATTTGAATCCATTTTAAACTTGAGATTGGTGTAGGTCCATAATTCTCTCGGCTTCCATGTGAACCCGCTAGGTTAATCCTCATTAACTTCAACATGACACTCCGGGGAACAATTTGTCATGTACACGTGTGGTGAACATATGAACCATACAGTTTAATGTCTTGAGGGTTTTAATGAGGATTTATCGTGGCAAATTAGGACCTGCTCGTTCACACAAGGGTCAGATCTCTTTTGAAGAAATGCAGTAAAGCAGCAGCTGTCCTGTAGATTTAGTCTTTTAATTCTAAGAAACAGCTTTCAGACTTGTTATATAGCATTTTAAAACCTAATTTGAATAACTTTGTCTTTAGAATGGCTGTTTGTACAATTACATTAGTCACGTATTACTCTTGTTCTCATGGGTCATTGGAGTGCCAGGAATTTCTGAGAATATGGAACTACCTTCCAGTTCCTTGGAAATTAATACTGCTTTTAAAGAATCTGAACTTTTTAATATCATAAGTAAATTAAGCTAGAATGAATAGACTTTCTGTCTTTTTACAGCTTCTGTTGTTTTTTGTGGCTTTCTCCTCTGAGGCTGAGTCTTAATGGATTGTGAAAGGCTCTGTTGTCACCATTTGAAGGCCATCTTCAGACAGACAAGGATTGTTAAAAGCTTAAATCAATACACACAAAACACAAGTTGGCAAAAGCTTTTTGTGTGTGCTTGATTTATTTTCTGTCATTGTTGGTACTGGGCATTTGGCTATGTTTACTGTGTTTCTTATGCTTTTACATGGCTGCATTCATTTACAAAGCCTTAGATTACATTTTCCTTTATAGCTATTGTGTTTAGAAGATACATAATATGCTCCTTTTTCACAAAGCCCCTTTTTGTACCCCTTTTTCACAAGTTGACACAATGCCCTGTGGTCATACATTGGTCAAAATATCACAGAAAGAGAGTCCAGTAGCTTATCCTAGCTTAACATGCTGTTTTAGTGTCAAATACTAACATTTGATGGGATGGAGATGAAAATGAGGAGGCTCTATTGAGCTGGAAGTAGGACTTAAAAATCCACAGGAAATCTGAACCACACAAACAAAACGTGTCAAGGTTGTGTATTTTTTAATGAATTTTGGAGCTGACAGTCATTTCAAACACCTTAATATATGCTCTTACTTGTAAGCTCTGCTCTAAATTTTCAGGTGAAATCTTTCAGCATGAACTGAACCTATTGTCCTGTGTCTCTGGCCAACACATTTGTTTGTTTTTTTTTACTCCTTTTAGCACTTTTGCTCTTGACAGAGGATTAAGCTATATTTTTAGGTTATTCTGGTTGTATTGATCTTTGACTGAGTTTCATAAAATCAGCAGCACATCTGTCACCATTAAGATTTATTCTGTGTAGCTAGCCTGCTAGCTAGGCTAACAGTCAGGCTTGATTTAATCCTAGTGCCTTCCCGGATCAGTTAGCAGTCACTTCAGTCAGAAACCAATTTCCTAAGTGCTTGAATAGAAGTGGCCTTTTTTTTTCCAGTTGCCTTCTGTTTGAGCATTTAGGATAATAAAAACCTTAATGACTCAGAATTCATGCAGGCATACAGAAATCAAAAAGATTTTCATTTAATTTTTTGTCCACAGTGTTTGTGGGACCGAGAATGAAGGCTATTCTCTTTCAATTAAATATCCTTGCTGATATAAATCAATTGATTGTTTCTGGTTTAAGAACAAAGAGGAGCTCCTGGAGTTGATTATGCAAAGAAGAATTTTGCAAAAGCTGGTCAGCGTAATGGACAACACTGGACATCCTCAATGTAACAAACAAAGAAGTGTGTTCAGTCAGAGGCTACTTCCGAAAAATAATGTTACAGGAACACTTTTAAGTAGCTAATAGCAAATAACTGTTCTTGATTCTTTATACTGCTGAACAATTAAGAATTAACAATTAATGTTGAATGTTAAAAAGTAAAAAAAAAGCTACAGAGCTGTGTACAGAATAAGTTGATAACATGTTTCATTGTTTTCTTTCTGTTGAATGTAGATAACCTTTCTTATAAATCCAATTCCACCCAATTTAAATGTATTTGTAAATCACTTTAAAAGCAACCAATGTGAAGCAAAGTGCTGTACAAAAGTAATTCATTAAAAGACATGTATACGTAAAAATCTCACTCACAACTGATCTAAGTCCAATAAATGAGCCACACAGCTGAAATGGTTAACAAGTTCCCCACAATCAGTATTGCCACCCTCCATTTTTTGGTTAATTCCCACCCTAATCAGTGGTTGAAAAATCCCAAACATATGCACAGTTTTCTGCTATTTTGGTCACATTTACTGAAAGCTACTGTGTCTAGCTGATTTAGGAAATGATTGCTCCACCAAGGCATGATAGAATTACAAATGTATATTTTCTGTGCTGTTTGTTAGCAAAAAATCAAAAGCCACTACCTTGACTTTTATTTAATCCAGCACCGGAATTCTTCTACAGCCCCAGCTACAAGGCAGAATGCAATGATTTACAAATCCTGCAAACATCATAGGTTGGAAAAGTAAGTGGAACTAAAAAGATATAAATATTGTGTCCTTGCATCCCTCTGCTATCATAATAGTAAGAAAAAAGCTTCTTACTCTGTAAAATTTGTTTCCCATCTGGGGTAATTTGTTGTCCTTTCTTTCCTTTATATACAATATGCCACAACTTGTGTTTATCCGTGAGTTAAAGAGGGATTTCCACAACCTATGTGTTACAGTTTTAAATCTGTTATTAGGATTTTGCCCCTTTCAGAGACACTGGCATTCCTCGGTAATGGGAGGCAGCTGACGGCAATCAGATGGGGAGATAAATGGCTGCCATCAAGACTGTCTGTTCAGTTGAAAGTTGGGTTGTGAAGGTTGACACTCACTCATGGTGAAGTAAACACACAGCGTGCCCTCGTGTCTGCCAAGTCTCCGATCTGCCAGTGTCGCATCTCAACAGCATACCAGTGCAAATGGAGTGAATGGGCAGGAGAGTCAAACAGCACATTTTAATCACAGTAGTGTTGGGCGAGGCAAAGCACGCTATACTACAGTTAGAAATGTTACTGCTGCAAAATATCATTGTTGCCATATCTTATACTTGTTACCTTAAATGTTTCACCAAAACTAATGAAGCCAAATGTAGCCAGATAGATAAGATAGACAGATAATAAAAGATGCTGTCTATCTGCTCCTTAATAAGCAACTGTGTGACCTATGTGTCAGAGTCAGGGTACCAGTGGAGGGGAATGCCAGGGCTGTGTCGGTCTCTGTCATTGCTGTCACTGGGGTTTGTTACTTCATTAAACTGAGTTACTGAAGAGATGACTAGTCAAGGACAGCCTGACTCCAGTACTTCAGTCATGCCCACCTCAGTCAAATCCAAGACCAAATATCTGTCAGTTTGCAGAGGATTAATGAGTGCCGCTAGGCGAGGTAAGTAGGGAAGAAAAGAGGACAACTGTCATATTATCCTATTTTGATGATCATTTATGTGTAAAATAGTTCAACACAGAGCAATACATTTATTTACTGTTTCATAATGGGTGCTATCTATTCTGGCTGTGCATCATAAGCATGAAAAGCATTTTACTCTTATGCAATGAGGCATTTTCTCTGAAGCTGAATAATAATAATATAAGAGAAATGGATTTGAGTTTTTGCCTCAAGCTAAATTCAATATTATTGTTATTACATTGCCTGGCTGCAGAGAGTGTCCGGCTATGTGATGTCCATGCTAAGCTGCAAAAATACACGTGTCTCTGTCTGAGCATGTTAAAGTTTTTTGTTTTTTTTTACTGCATGTCTTTCAGTTGTGCTGCACTCTGTGGGCAATTGTAAAGCTGTAGTTTCTAGAACAAAACACATTGAAGTCTCCTTTCATTAAGTAATAGTATTCTAGGTAGTCCTGGTCAATCAACTCCAGCTACACCCGCCTGGCTGTGATAAATTCCTTTCCCTTGTTCCATTTTTCCTCACTCTCCCTTTACCTCTAACTCAGCTGCTACAACAAACCCAAGGAGACCAGAGCAAGGGCATAATGAATTTACTCCCTATAAAGCTTTCCCCTTTGCTCTCTTTCTGTTTGTCTTTATCCCATGAGCCTGATTTATGATTGTTTTGTATATGCATGCATATGGGCTTACAGCCAGCATGTCAAAATCACGTGCTTCATTGTTTGGATTCTTCTCAGCACAGATACTCAGCAAGGTCACAGGCACCTTCTGCACAAACGAAATATGCTATTCTTCCCACAGATGACATTCAGACTTGGTGCATATGTTCAGTGGTTGGTGTCCACGTTATGCCAGGGTCTTAACTGCATATAAAGGGAGAAAAGCTCCACTGTTGGCATTATAAACTTCATCTGCTTCTTGAATTAATCTGCCTCGTTGCTTCCCTGGCACCTTCACAATAATCACTTCCCTCTAACACAATATTTTTTTAGATCCCAGTCACCCACCAAAATGGCTATCACTCATCAGGGCGTGGACACAGGGCCTCTGAATGTATCCTGTGGTCTCTGGCAGCAGCATATTGGCAGCTGATTCTTTGCGTTCTGGTAGGTTTTGGGTGTTGCATCTATGAATCTGTTCAGGGCATTCTGTGAATACTTGTTTAAACTGGATCCTGAGGATTTTTAAAGGTCAGATGAATGCCTTGGGCTCTTTGCTGTGCTCCTTCCTCTGAACAGTTTTTGCGGTGTGGCTCAGCAACTTGTCCTGCTGTACACAGTTACCATGATGGGTGTTCTTGGTCTGATGTAAGATGGTTTGTTTCAAAGAAACATCCAATTGGATTCCAGGACACAAAGTTTCTCAGTAGTTGTGATAATGTGGAATGATTGGTGCATTAAGTCTAAGTCTATTTAGGCCTATTTTACTGCCTCCAAGCTTATTTTCCTGAAATATCATACACCGACTACTGTCAGCATCAACAAAGTTTGAGAAAAAAATTAGCTCACAGCAGTTATTAATAACAACCTTGCTTACAAGATTAATATTTCTATCAATAAAGATACAATTAAGTAGGATGCAAAAAATACAGTTGTATTAATATAAATCAAATGACGCTGAAGATCAGATCTAGTGATTTAGTTGGATTTTGATTCAAATTTAAATCCACCAGTCCAGAAATCCCTTCAGTCATCTTCTTGAAGTTTTTTTTCTATAATTTAGTACATCATAGTTTTATGGGGTTTTTTTTCTTTTTTTTTTTTTTTTTGTAAATATGACGCTTTGGAGCCTTGGTATATTTTCTTATGAGCTTTTGGTTCAGGTTTGACTGAACCTCTGAAACATATCCAGGTATTGTTTTGAGTTATTTTTGCCCAGACACGTGAATCAAAAAAGTGAATAAATGATTTTTCTTTCTTTTCTTTTTGCTTGCCTACACCAGGTGCAAATGAACTGCAGGAAGTTTATACTGTCTGGCAGGCACCATGAAGAACTGTATGAGTGTCTCTAGGTTGACTATTGATTTGCCATGTGTACTGTATTATCATAAATCCAATATGCATGTCTGTCTGCCATGCGGAATGCATTAGACTTGCTGGTTTGTAATCTCTACTGATCTGTTCATAAAAGCGTTTGCATAGACAATCAGTCAATAGCATTTTGTTTGTTCCTGTTTTCTTCTCATTTGTTTTACAGTTCTCTCCTACATCTTTCTGGTCTGTCACTGCAGTTTTTCATTAGGTCAATTTTATAAATTACTCAGTTGTGTATAATTTCTAAATTTAGTGTTGAATTAAGGCACTCCAGTAAAATACACTTAGCGCTGATAAAGTGATGGCTCCACTCAATTTAACCATTAGTGATTGATGTGATGCTCAAATTAAAAGTACTGTGCAGATACAAATATCTCTCTTTCTTAGGCTACAATCAATAGCTTTTTTTCTTTTGCATTCAACACTGTATTCTGCCTTGTCTCTTCTCAAATTACCCCTGACAAAGGCTGGTCTCCATGGATGTGGAATGAGCCATAGTGGTGAGTGTGACACACCAATCAGTCACACTCCACCCTTGTGCAAGTGTGTCTGATATTGTGTCTTGTGTTTAGCTGTGTGTGTGTAGTTCATGTAAGTCCGCCTGCTGTTTCTAGACTGCTGAGGCCAAATGCAACGGATTGATTTGAGGTGTGGGTGTGCAGTGTAATATGACAAGTGTCAAAATGCCATGGATCAACACAGTCTATGCTTTGTCTCATGAACCCCCACACACACTTGATTTTGTCTCCATTAGTGTGATGGTGAAAGGATTTATTTTCTCACAACATGAGGACTACAAATACACACACAGCCTCTAGATGTGCAGCCTGCTTTACCTGCTATTCAAGCTACATCAGAATTGAACAGGGATCTGGAGCCCTGGTTGGGGCCCTCGTTATGTCAGGGCCACATCGCCTGCTACAGAACCTGCAATCCTGCAAAAATATCGTTCTCCTCTTCTCTACTTGACTCAACCCCAATTATTCCTTTCCATTTGTCCTCTTTCCTTTTTCATTCCTCATTTTGTCCCCCTCATGCCATTCAGCTCTTATCACAAGGGAATAGAGGGAACAATGCTCTTCTGTAGCTCTGTGTCTTTGTTGCTACAGAAATAGCCGCTTGTTCCCTGGCGGCTGTTCGAAGCCTCTTCTTAATCTACAGCAGCACATCCTCTCACACCGGGGATCTGTCCACTACAACTGAAACATCACCAGGCAGCGTATTGTGAAGTGCAATTGTGCAATTGTGGCTTCTGTAACAGCCAGTCTGTTCATCCATGTACATGCACACATGTCCAGTCCACCTTTACTGTGGCAATGATGTTGGATTTGTTCACTACCTGTAGCCGCTGCCACCCTTTTTTCTTTTTCTTCCTCACTTCACATCTCTTGGAGTGGTTGACACTTGAGTTGCATTCTTGGAACATAAAGTTGGAGGAGGCGGGAATGGAGATTATTTGGCAGTAAAAGGAGCAATCTATGCCTATTACTGTGGATTGTGAGAGCTACTGCTGCAAAAATGAAATACAGGTGGGGAAATAAGATTATAAAATAAGGAGTGTTTGATGAGGGGGCTGCCAGGGATTGAGGTATGGATTAAAAAAGATTGTATTAGTGTGTCGGGACAAGTCTGAATTTGTGCATAAAAAACTGTGGACTGAAACTTCCCTTTTTGTTAACCATTTTGTCCCTTCAGACTTCGTTTTAATCCTAAGCATGCAATTAAACCTTTTCAAACGTTCTGGCATTTTGCCCTATTTTGCCGAACCTCTCCCATTACCAAGAAAGTCTGCACTGCCCCAGTTTTAGATTCCTGAGAATAGGTTGTTTTCATATCAGAAAGGATGCTAAGATTAAATTGGTATAGTCTTCTTTTCCGTTTCATCTGTCAATGATGAATATTGAAGGGCTGAAGCTGAATAATAGAATGAAAAACTAAATTCTCCCCAAACTGTCTCTGCCCCTTTTAAAACTTTTTATTTCTATGAAAGTTGGCAAAAAATAATGTGCACTTTCTCGTTCTTTATCTTCTTCCTATTTTCTCACATAGTTGCCATGCAGGCTTCGCATTCTGATTGGATACGTTATCAGCGGAACACACATTTGACTCGGATTGTTTCCTGAAGTGAGGGCTCATGACTGGCCTGCTGGATAATCATTGCCAGTTATAGTTAGTTCAGAGAGAAGTCTCCCCACAGCACAGCTCCTCCATTTTAGCTATTGCTCCACAGAGTGGTGTTGAAATGGGGAGGATAAAGGGTGGTAAAGCGACTGAAGGCAGCTGATGTGTGGAAGAAAGCCATATAATAATTTCAGTGTGTAAAGTAGATTATTACAGAGTTTGACTGATGGTATCAAAATTTAAAGTTCACAAGTCTCCAAAGAAGGTACAAAAATTAATAACAGCAAGTTAAGGGCAAAGAAAATTAAGACATACATGGCAAGGGAAGGGTTAAAATTGAGCGTGATGCTATCTTAAACCATTGGTAGCTTGATAATCTCTCAAGAAGCTGCATGTAATTGATTCTTCTCCTGCATACAGCCTTCAGTAATTGCTCAGACTTTGCTGTAAAGCTGAGGATAAACTCAACATTAAATAGCGTTCGGCCATGTCAATATTAACACTGCCAGTTCAAGTATGAACTCGCCGTGGGAGCTAAAAGTGAAGAGTTAGAAAATGTTAAAATCTCATTAAATGCATAAGCAGTTGCTATTAGCTTTAAGTCTCCTGGAAATCCCAGTGGATCTGATGCATCATGTGCGAAAGCATTTCTAAGCTGTGATGGGAACCATCTTGTGAATGTTCGATTCTTATAAGTAGTTTTTCTTGCATTTTCTTGCATCATAGTATTTAAATGGATCTGTCACACACATCCTTACACATACACACACACACAATAGTATCAGTATTAGCAGGATGTGAACACACTTCTGTTGTGATCCTGTTCTGACATTTAGAAATATGGCATATTTCAAGGATTTAAACTCCTGCTGTGGAGGTAAGATTGGTGAGTCTCTGTGTAGGTGTGTAGCTTTATCCCAGGTCATTTGAAGTGATGAAGTAGGAAGGCATTTAACACTAACATCCCCTCATTCCTGCTATAGTCACCTTCAGCTTCTCATCCATGCTTTCAGAATGAAAGACTGGCATTTTTTAAAGGAGAATGAGATATAAACTGCATTAAAAAGCAGCCTCTCATTCAATGCACAGTGCAGATTAAAGGGAGGCAGACGCAGCAGTACAGAAAGAGAAGATTCTGTGTTTTTGTCTTTATTCATGCAGAGGATAAATGGCTCTTACCAAGGTCATCACAGAAAAAGGAACATTATTAATGCCGACACATTCCTACATTCCTTAGCAAAACATAAAAGAGTTAGAGCTCTCCTCTTTGGTTATTGAGATATTTTGCATTTAGAGAAGTGATTCCCAACCTAAAGCGACCAAATATTACACGAGGAGCTCAAGACTTTTACTGCATTGAGGTCATGAGGCAATTAAACTTAGATTTGCACAATTTATTTGACATCAAAACACATTAGGTGGATTATGAAAAGTCTGTATAAGGATGAAGGGCATGAAACACCGCTGTCACACACAGAGTTGGCTCAGTGCTTATGCAGCTTATGGAATTGCAGGAAATTCTTGAATCAAACATCATTTATTGCAAAGACTTCTACATAAGTTGAAAAAAACGAGCTGCTACAGCAATGTTCACTGCAGATGAAACAGTCAGGTCGAGCTGTGCGTGCAACTTTCCACTCCAATTTATTCATGCATGGCAAATCAAGTTTTGTTTCACATATTTTATGCACATTTATCGAAGGACCCCTGAGGGATGGATCTCCACATTTGCAGCCTGTAGGATGTGCAGTACCTTGGGTGTGATGATGTGCTCACTCCTTCAAGCCAAGTCAGTGTTGAGAAATTTACAAGGGAACATATTCAAAATTCTGGTGTGGTTGTGATGATTATTTATTGTCAAGTTCCACTGACAGATTGACAGGCACATGCCAAAGTATGAAAGACCACTATTTTTTACCATGATTGCAACTATGCTATCGCAGATGGTAAATGTCAAAGGATGTTATATATTTTCTGTAGAATCTGAGTACACTTGTGGCCTCACATGCTAGTTTTGCCTCTTTTATCTGAGCAGCCATTTTGTATCATTGGCCAGCAGTGTCTGATGTTGGCTTGCTGAAATTTCCAAACTGTCTTTCATGCAAAATTCCTTCAATTACAAGATGTTGGAACTTTTTTCCTTCGTTTGATTTATCTATCAAATTATCATTCAGTCATAAAATCAGCATTTCTGTGGGATTCATTTTTGCTTTGACTTGGTCATTCTGTTTATTTGTTGTGAGCCACTCCTTACGGGCAGTGTTTGTGAATTTAGGATTAAAAGCTTCAGATCCAGCTCTACTTCAATGACAGATAGCCTCAGACTGTCTTCAAGCACTCTTTGATATGACATTAAATTCACAGTTTAATCAATTATAGCAAAGCTACACAGTCCCTGAGGCAGTAAAACAGCCCCAAACCATAACATCTTCACCAGCTTTATCTTTGATTTTTCCGTTCAGAGCACATTTTTACAAAAGACCAAATCATGAAGGATGTAGATTTTTGAAGATAGTTTATCTTCTGTACCTGATGTTCCAGGGCTTCCGTTTTTTGTTTTTTTTACAGCGGACTGCTTATTTTTTCACTGACTGTATTATTCCATCTCCACTCAGCAGCCTTTTCACACCTTCACTTCAGTCAGCAACTTGTCAACAACTCAAGCTCAGCTAAAGATCACAGACCCTTGAAATATATGATCAATGTGCTAGTCTGCCGCAGCGTTGAAAACGAGGATGACAGGTGAGATTGTCTGCAGTTGTTCTCTCTGCTGGGAGTTGGCATTAAATTTGGATGAACTGTGTAATTTGACTTCAGTCACTCAGGGTTGTAATGCAAATTCTGCTCTTTAATTTAGCCAAAATTCTTTCTGATTTGGGTGGGGCTTTTTTCACCCTGGAGCAGACACATGTTCTTCAAGCATGAGTGCACAGAGGGTGTACAAGGATAAAGATGCATGTGAGGACTACAGTGCTACACAACAGAGTTTGTTGTTGTGACATGTTTCTTGATCTGAAAAAGGAGATGGAGCCTCACAAGTGACTAATAATGTGAATAGCACTTACAAACACAAACATACACACAGAAAACAGAAACAGTTAAGCAACTTAGTCACACTCGAAATTGCCCACTTTCAATTAAAAGCTTATTATTCACTTGGAAAGGCCTCAATCAATTTGGTTACCAAGTGCATTTAGCTACTGTATATTTGAAAATGCAAATCAATAAGGACACACAAACACACTTGCAGTCAATATACACACACAAATGCTCCTGTCAGCTGAGTGTGCTCCAACATCCCTCAGCTGCTGAGCTGTATGATTCATTGTGGTTCGGGTGAACAGTAGATGGGGGGGGGTTCAAAATGTTTCAATCAAAGACTCTGTGGTTCAATTGTCCACTCATGTTTACCACAATCCTCTTCTTAGCAGTTTTAACACTGGGTTTTGTACGTTATGTTTACATATTACAAAGATTGAGCATAACTTTACTGATATTCTGCTTCCTCATTCTTGATTATAGTGTGCGGTTCATCATTTATGAAGAAAGTTTCACCTTACCTTTTATAGCAGACATACACTCAGTCTGGTTATTGTGCAGTTCAACTGATTATGAAATGTTTTTAGCTCTAGTTATGTCACTGTTCGTAAATTACCTTTAACAACTCACTGTGAAGTGAGGGTCCTCACAAATTGAGTCCTCACAGACTCAATTTGTATTTAAAGGTGAAGAGTTTATTTTTCAAGACGCTTTTACAATGTTTTACTTTGATGTAGTTATGGTGGTTACAATAATACTCAATAGTCATTCCTTTCGTACTAGTTTAGCTAACTGTGTGATTACTCTAGCAGAAAGCTGGTTGGAGTTAGGATTAGTGTAATCTGTTTGTTTAACTTTACACAGTGTGAAATGACACATTTAAAAACAAAAAAGTAGAGAAAGTGGTGATAGCACATGATTCAGTATCCTGCGAGCCATTCATATGAGACATTATTCCACAGTAAGATGTCCCACTCAAATTAAAAGAAAATTCTCTATCATTCTGTCTTTAACTGTTGCTGTCCAAACTAATAGAAACTCGTTTTCTTCATCTGTACTTTCTATTATTGGTTATAAGAAAAACTTCAAATGCTACCACGCTAAATTCAGATGGTGAACCAGCAACCAGCTTTAGACTCTTCCTCTTGTTTTAAGCTTTACTTCACTAAGACATAAAAAAATAAATAAATAATTGCACAATCATACAACCGGGCTATGTAAGGTTGAATAAGTACATAGATAACCATAAGTGTTAATGGGTTAATCATAACTCCTTATTTGCAAAAAAATACACATTTTGGAAACAATGGTGTTGAATTTCCACCAGATCTGATACATCACAGTGGCTTTCAGTGTTGTGTGGATGCGTACAGCTTTGAGGGCTGTAATTCTTGAGTGCTGAGCAATAGGAAAGTCGTTGAGAGGGCGAGATTTCATTTGGAAAAACTGCAATTGTTTTTGCTTTCATGCCAGGCTGCCATTATCTAGATTACAAGTCCTGCCATAATATAAATCAACTTCAGCCCCAAACTCAAGCCTGCCTGTTTGTAAGCTGAGGGAGAGAAGTGGCCATTGAAGCAAAAGAGAAATGAGAGGAAAATAACCATTAACAGGTCCCTAGCAGACATAAGAATAGAAAGAGTGAAATAGAAAGAACAGCACAGACTCGATGACAAAAATGAGAGCTGAAGAAGAAGAGTCAATAGATTTTTAGCAAAAAAGCATTTTATGCTGAGAGTAATCCTAATCCGAGAATACACCGCATGTCATTAAATCCACATATGTATCAGCACATTGCCCTTATCCCACAAAATAAAATGAATCGGTTTTCAATGTGTGTGCTCAGTTTCCCTCTAAAACTCATAGCATTGAACATTTACTTGGCAGCGTAATCAATAGGAATTTAATTAAAGAGTCTGGAACTTCTAAACTTTCAGCAGCCACAGAACTTTGCTGTTCCTAATATGTTAAGAGTTACTGCTCTTTATCATGTTGATATACTGTAGGTATATATACCATAATATATATATGATATACAGGACTAGTTTTTTCTAGAACTTAATAAACATGCTTCATCTGTCTGGTGTGTATTACCAGGATTGATTTTCGACATGGTTAATTCTAAGCATTGACTACAGCTGAGACAGCCAATTACTTCCCCAACAGAGTGAATGTTCATGTATTTTTGATATTCAGGTAATGGATTCTCATTTCTTCTGCAAAGATTTCAAATATTTTCAGCTAACAGCGTTTCCAGTGTGAGGATTTGGTTCGATATTACTCTCAAAATTCTTGAATTGATGTGGATCGCTTTCTTTAAAAAGAAATAAGGGATATGGCCTTGATGGGAGATAAGATGTGTGACTGCCCACCTAGTTTGAATAATTGTTCTTGTTGATAAAACAGTGTTTTGCCTTGACTTAAACATGAGGGGATGGATGCTCAGCAGACATCATGCTTAGCAAGATATTATTGGTCATATTTACTTGGTAGCGTGTTATCTCTGAAAATGAAAATTTGTCCTGATATTTTATTTCTGTAGATAGCAAAGGAATGGAGCCATTTGTGTTTTGAAGACAGTTGAGCACCTCTTCTGTTTCAGGGTTAATTTTCCTCATAGTTTGGAGCAAGATTATGTTTTGGATACTGTGAATGATGAAGAATTAGTAACATGTTCGAATAAAACATTAATCAAGGTTATCAAATTAGTTGATGATTCATCATTCTATTTTTCATTTGAGATCCATTTAATCCATAACAAATGTTTTAATCATTTTTCGCAACTTCATACTTATTCAGTCTTTTTTTTCTTTTTTGTTACTTCCATCCATGAGGCTCCTTTCTTGAGGTGGTAAATAGTCGATTTTCTGTTGCAAACGTTAAATGCAGCACTTCTGAAACACGGCTCTGATTAATCAAACGGCTAATTGAATTAGCCGTTTAATTCATCAAATGAGTTGATAATTCTTTGCTTTACTTTCCCATCTACTTTCACTTCCTCAATTTTTTGCCTGCAAGCATTTTTAGGAGCTCCATTTTTAGCATTTGTTTCTATGTTACTTTCCCACGCTGCATTTTATGCAGCCAGAACATGAACGACATTAGACAAAAAAAAAAGAAGAAAATAACAGTAATAGGAAATGTAAGAATTAGTTGAGTTGACATCAGATAGTTCTGAAATACCGTTCGGTTTCTTCATATAGATACAAATATGCAGTTGCTTTAAGTTAGTAGTTTTATCTGTGGGGCAGAATAATGTACATTTACACACTATCAGCAGCAGTTGACATCACATACATGTTCGGTACTGAGTACCACATTTTGCCTTTGAAACAGCTGAACTGTCCTGGGTGTTCTTGTTTCACACGATTTCGCAGGTAGTTGTTCATGGAGGAACTCTAACGTTTAGGCTGTCTGTGGGTCCTCTGTCTCTACGTGTAATCCCAAGCGGAGACCACACTATTTCAATCAAGACTTTGTGGTGGCTGTTTTTCTTATTATGACAGCTCTTGTGAATCTGGCTTTGTGCATGGGTTCGGACAAACAGGTGCCTTTCTGCCGACCTGCGACATTCTACCTGTTTCTTGAGCAGTTAATTCCAGTTGGAGTTTCTCTTAGCTGTGCTGAATGAAAATCCAAGCTTCAAATGTCATTCTCCACCACCAACAATTGTGATTAAAAATAGTCTTTTTAAGGATTTTGCTGTCTTAATTAGAATATCATTTTATGAATATCAGCACATCATACATTATTATCATAATTTAAATGTTAGATAAACTCACTAGCATAATCATGAAGGCCTGTTGGTACTGTTTAACTCCAATGGGTATATAAAGAGCAACCAGTGTTATTTCCTATTGGAGTCAATTTTGCATTGCAGGCACATGGACAACCTCGTATGTATATGCAGTCAGTGCTCTGCGATGAGCACAGGTTTTCATAACTTATTAACAGAGGTGCAGCCGGCATGATGAACCTCCTTATCTTTGGATATATGTGTGTATTTGCCTGATCATTTAACTGAATGGCCAAAGCTAGCCTTTCTTCTACTCATTAAATCTATGCCACACTGGCAGAGAAGCAAAATGGATCTTAATCATAATCAGCATTTTGCAATCTTTTTTCTTGGGTGCATAGATATGGTTTGTGATCCTCGGTGAACCAATTAAAAAAAAAGAAACAACTGTTTTATTTATGTTGAATATGTAGACTGAGAAGCCCATTTTAATTGTATCCAAGTGTGTCAGCATCTGCGTGTCACTGCCCTTCCAACACCAGCACTTGCTCGCACCCGTTCTCACATGACACCGTATATGAAATGGTTTGTTCATCTTGTTTATATGCTGCGTGTAATGATGCTTGATGAAAAGCAATCAGTGAGGCAGCAGAGGATGTGCTTGAGGAGCAGGGTTGATAACTAAGGGATGCAGGAAGCTGAAATGCCCCCAGTGGGCACACATATTACACACAGGAAATTTACAGTGTGCTGCATTCTGAACACTGTTTTGTTTTGCATAACTTGATTTGATTTGAGATATTGTAATATCTCTATCATGTTCTTTTTTTTTTACATCACATCTGTTGCATTTATCATTGTGTTAGTACATATTATTTATGGGCTGAATACTTAGTTTGTATGAAGAATGTCTTTAAAGTTTGTCTTTGACACCCGTGACATGCAGCATGTGTGTGTATCTGTAGTGTAAGTAAAAGCCCAGAGGGTTGTGGCCTGGCTGTGTGTAGTATACAGATGAGCATCTTAAATAATTCACTTGCTGCCCATTTGAGATGGACTCCCTTTCACACCTCGCCAGGAGGAACATCTCACTCTCTGCATCTCGGCTTCCACCCATGCCTAACGTCAACTGATGGCTGGTAGTGGAAACATGGATAAATGTGTCACCTCCTCTCTGTGTACGATTTTAGATAGAATTTACACAAGAGTGATGTGTATTGGTGATGATTGCTTTGTGATATAAAGGCAAAAGATTATTAATTGATTGTAGCCTCTACTTTGCTCAGTCAGCACAAACCCTACAGAAGAAAAAGCCATGTCCATAATTTATGGGAAACAGTTGAGGCTTCACACAGCTGCTTAGCTGGTTAAAACATTGATTAACAGCCTACATTATTCTGCCCGTCTTTCATTTTATCAGACCTTAATATAATAAGCCAACTAAAGATGATTTATGATATGTACATAGTTTCCTGGAGAAATAACATGGTCATGTGTTACATCTACAGAGGTAACTGCATTAAGCAATTTTTCTGTGATTTTATGACCATTGTCCGATATAAAGATAATATAATAGCAATGCAAAAGTAATGCGAGCAATGAGCTTAATCTTTAGGAATACACATTTTTTTATGGCTTTAAGGCTGATCAACAGCAGCATCATGTGAGCAATGGAGTCCTGGAAAAAGATGGGAGACAGGGAAGGAAACCCCTGGAGCTAGGAGATGGCTGAAATGGCTGAGGTCCTGAAGAAAAGCAGAGAAGAAAGAATTACAACATTTGAATTGGTGGTTGGGGCTTATTGGCTCAGAAAAACTAAGCAAAAGATGACTAAATGAGTGCGTGGAAATGGAGGATGGAATTAGTTTGGCAGCATGGAAAAGGGGAAATACTGAAAAAAATCGACTTGCTAATAGCTCTAATTCAAATTATAGGAGAATGGAAAGACTGACAGAGCCGATTCCCTTATTGAACTTGTGCTTCAGTTTTATATAATGTGATATACTGCTGATGGTATTCTTACTAACACGTATGGTAACACAACAGTCATTCATTTGTATCTAAAGACACATATCTGAAACTGTCTTGCACAGTATGTTGACAGTGTGATTATCATGTCAGGCTTAGCTGCAGACATGAATCTTTGCTTGTTTTCAAAACAAGCTTTGATAAAGATCTTCCAAGTCCTAAAGAAAATTTCTCGAGGTTTCATTTGTGTGAGATTGAACAGTCCTTCAAATCATGCAAAATGCATGTGGTCAGAGTAGTGTTGCCCTTAAAAAATTCACATTTGACCAATAAGCATTCTGTGGCTATGTAAAACATACCAGAAGTGGTTGGAAGCAGTTTAAACATCAGTTCTCAAAATGTTAAATCTCGCTGGACAGGTGGTGTGATGGAGGATCACTACTAGCGTTTCAGCCCAGAAGGTTTCACTGCACTCACAGTGACAAGCGGAGCTGTCAACTGTACATATTTAATTTCAAATGCATCACTTTCGCCTCTTTACTGACTGTTGCTATGTGCCTGTCAGACAGAGAGCAGAGGCTGACCAAGCAGTCAAAGAAAATTCATTTAAATTGGCCTTTCTTTATTTTTCTTCCCTTCTTTGGACTGCATAGTTGTAAAGCCCAAAGTCCCCAATCAGTATTGACATTTTCTTTTCTCAGGTTTGCTTCAGGTTATATCATCAGCAATTGAAACCAAACTTAAATATGGTTCATACCAATGTACTGTCATAATACTTTAATCAACAAATAACAATGCTTGGAGGTTGGAGACATGCCTGGCATGCTCTCCCCAGCTGTGTTTTGACTGATCTGGGCAAACAAGGCATGACAGGTGCTCCCAAATTGAACTGTCAGCCATCATGTTAATTCCACTGAATCGGTATAAGAGCAGGAGAGACAGCAAGAAACAGGGAGCAGGGAAATGTTTTCACCAAAGCCATGACCCCTTCTGTGGTCCCCCGTGTTGTTTTTATACCCTGCTATTTGAATTTTTCATTTGCCACAGCTTCTCTAATGATCCTGCGTTGCCTCCTGTGCCGCTTTCGCTTCTTACCTCTCGACCAGACGCTCACCCTCTTACTCTCTCTCCCCCTCCCCCGTTCTAACTCTCTCTCTCTCTCTCTCTCTCTCTCTCTCTCTCTCTCTGTTTCAGTGAGATGAAGCAGGAGCTGGCGGAGGAAGGCAGCAGATGCTCCATCCTCTCCAAGCAGCACCGTTTCAACGAGCACTGCTGCATCCGCTGCTGCGCGCCCTTCACCTTCCTGCTCAACCCGAAGCGCCAGTGCCTGGACTGCCAGTACAACGTCTGCAAGACCTGCTGCACGTATAGCAAGAGGGACAAAGCCTGGCTCTGCTCTGCATGCCAGAAGGGCAGGTTAGTGTTTTCACACACCCGCAGCAGTGACTGAAGGAATGAATGGGGACAACGCGCCTGAGAGTGTGAATTGGTTGATTGGAGGACACTGGAGTAAAAGGAAACTGGGGGTGGAAAAGAAAAACTGCCATTTATTGGGGGGAAAGGAGATTAAGAGGGATGAAAGAACATTTGCTTTGAAGGAGACAGATGAGATGGGAAAAGTGAATGAATGAGGCTGACTTAGATGGAGTCAGCGCTGCAAGAACTGGTGTAGAGTCATTTAAGGATTCTGATTCTGTTCTAAATGGATTCTCTTTTTTTTCTGCTACATGTCCCCTGATCACATTCTTGTTTACAACCTACGAATATTTTTTTCAGGAATAAACATTCACATTTATGATTTATAGAACAATCAGGAGAAGCACAAGAGGCAGGGGAATGCGCTGCAGCTGCTTGTGTTTGCAAATGAGCTGCGTGTGTGTGCTTGTGTATGTGTCTGTTTAAGCTGTTTATTCATGCATGTTTGTCCAAAGCCTCTGGAGTTCTTCTGGTACTCCGATTCACCATTGGATGAATATCAAACTCTCCATGTCTGGTCAGCAAGGGTGGAGTGTTGAAAATACTGCATATTAGACTGCCTGAATCATTTTGAGTCGAATTCATGGAAAAATCAATTGGGGGCTTTAAATGTTGGACATATGATGTTTATGGTTTGAATATATATGTGTTGAGTGTATGATAGAAAGTCTGGATGAGGCATTGTCATGATTTTTCCTTCTTGAATCACTTAAGATTATCTTCACTAAAATACAATTTCCTATTGGTCCAATTATATCATATTGTGCTTTTGTAGTGTGTAAGTGGTGTGTTTTTCACTTTCTGATGGCTTGTGTATATCGGTGTATTTAAGGATTGGGAGGACTACAAACCCAAAGCGACCCAACAATATGATACCTTATTTCTTCCCCTCCGTCCCCCATCTCTTTCATTCTTTCATTGATTTTTGCTGCATGGTGTGATGAGTTAGACCTGCTGCCCTGAGTCCTGGCATATGAGACAGGAGTGAGGCGTGGGAGCGCAAAGGCAGGGAGGGAAGAGGAGGAGGAAGGAAAAGAATGATGACAGTCAAAAGAGGTGTAGAGATTTTCATCGATCACACCCCCCCACACACACACACACAGACACTCTCTCTCTTCATTTCTATCTGTCAGTATCAGATCGGTGTGCGTCTCTCTGCCAGGGGCTCAAAATGTTCTCATTAATGGTTTAGACTGAGATGCAGATGGCGCTGATGACACAACATCATTACCTACGAGCTACGTGTAAATACAGCACTTTTTCGTTGGCTCATTGAAGTCTGGTTTTAGCATGAATTACTCTTTCTAGGTGGTGTCCTGCCATTTTGAACAATGATTTACAGCTTGCGCAAGGCAAGAGGAGCCCTACATATAATTTTAGCATCATCTTATGTTGAAGTCTATGGTTGCAAAGAGAAGGCATTGGTTTGATGCGCAATACATTGTAATTGTAGTACAGTGAGAACAGATGCAGAGTCATGATGCTGGAAATGCAATACTGACTGAGTTTGTCCTTTGAATAACCAAAACAATATTGTCATGAGGAAATATATCGAATCAAATGCAGCATCGGTGTTAATAAGTAAAAAAATATAAACGTGAAAAAAGTTCATCAGTATCCTTTCTTTCTGTTCTGGAATTTTGGCTTTTTTCTGTCTGTTTCTGGGGGAATTTGGTTTATTTTTATGAAAAAAATTCATTTAAAACCAGCAAATGGTCTCACTCGCATACACCGGCTGTCTATCAACATTCCCAGTAGCACGGCCACGCTGCTCACAAGTGTGATCCATTGAGGGGAAAGCAGATTTGTAATCAGCACACATGGACTCGCTCAGAGGCTAAAGTCACCCACTTGCAAATGGATGCGCTACAGCTTTCACGCCAATCCATTCAGATACACGCCTGCCTCTTAAGCTTTCAGTTATAACTTGGTAAACAGCAGAGATACTCACGTGTTGATGCAGATGATTTTCCCTGAAGAGAAAAGATGGCTTTCCATTGCTGTATAATTACACCTTTCTAGGTTTGTATTACACACACACACACATACACACACAGACACACACATGCTTTACACATACAGTAGCTTTCACTCTTGAAAACAGTCGGACAAGCATGACTATTTGCATTTGGGTTGAACCAACAGCATCTTAGACTCATGGTCCACACACAAACACATCGTTGTACAATCACACTCACCGCATACAAGCGGTTGTATCAGAGTATGATTTCATGCAGAAACCGAAATGTCGTATTTTTCAGCTCCTTACCCAAAGTATTGGGAAAAATGTTAACGGGGCAGAGAAAGAAATGAGAAAGGAAGGTCAAGATATGGAGACAGAGGGAAAAGAAGAGGATGAAATAAGAATTACAAAAGAGGAAATGACCCATCTCAATTATTCAAATGCCATTAAAATTCTCCTTTTGTTTCACTACTCAAGTGGCATTGTTCCACTTTCTCTTTGCCTCTGCCCTTGTGTGGTATCTGTCCGTCACTTGCCTCTTCCATTACTATTTGGGGTTTTAATTATTTTAGTAACTCTTTCGTTTTTAGTTACCTCCTCCCTCCTTCTACCTACTGCCTCTGTTTTCCACATCTGCATTCAAGCTACCACACCTCTGTGCTTAATCTGCAGAGATAGACTGTTCTGCGCATAATAGAGCCCTTGGGCCATAAAATGTGTACAATGCATCTACAACGTATGTGCAGTGTGTAGGTATTTGTGTGCACAGAAATAGCAATAAACTAAAGTGACAAACAGCTCTCATCACATTCATAATCTCTTTCTAAAGTATGCGAGGAGATTATGGCATGTGTTGCAGGCCTACACTGTACCCTGCATACACACAGACACACAGGAGAGGCTTACACACAAACATACATGGAAGTTGCATGCAAGCAAAAAAAAAAAAAAACTCATACTGGAAATTGAGTTTAACAGAATTTTTTAATGTAAGCAAGATCAGTTTCATGCTAAATGGGTGGAAATTTATCAGTGGATCAGTATGAGTTTCAGGAGCAACTGAAAAAATGATGTGAACACACATATAAATGCAAATGCACATAAGTCATAATCCACTTCAACACACGCATTTGCACACACACAGCTGTAGTTACAGGGTGACATTAACAGTCTGTTGTATTTTGACTGTGAGCCTAACCGACCCCTGGAGCTGTCACAGTGTTGTAACTAGATAACACACATAGACACACACGCTCACACACACTGATTCTAAATGTAATTTGGTTCTATGCAATGGGCCTGCCTACGTCTAAATGCCAGAGAGCTGATTGGCCCGGGGTCTTTGGAAACCAACTAGGCACACGCTCTGAAATGTGGTCAGCAATTATTGTCGCCAAGTAGCGATATGTTTAACATGCAACCTCTCAAATACACACGCCCACAATGCAGGTGCCATATAAATGTCAAATCCATTCACTGTTCAAAGCTCCTAGTGTTCTGTCTTTGTTAATACAGACATTCTTCATGTTTGTTCATGAATGCTTTACATCACATGTAAATTACTCAGATTTGAACAAACATGGAATTGACAGAGGCTGACAACATACACAACATAACAACATGAATAACATGGGTATCGATCACACCGTCACACACAAATGTGCCTACTTTTGTCTTTTACAATATTTAATATCAATGTGATATTACAGAAAATATCATTCAAATTGTAGAGTAATTATTGCATGATTTAATCATTCTGTGGCTACAAGCTGCTTGTACACTTGTTTGTACACTTTCTTTAATGATCAATTGTCTTACATTTTTAAGAAAAAACAATCTTAGAACTTCTGAACTAAATGTTAAGCACACTGACAAAGATCTTTGTGGCATACTCAAAACAGGCTGATCAACACAACTATATAATTTCCTACAATTATTCATTGATGCAGAATATTGAGAGCCAGGAGCTGAATATATTGAAACTTTAAATTAAATTAATTTAAAAATAGTATAAATATGCTTGTATAATTTCGGCTTTGTGAATATCAATTGCCCTTAAGTCAATAATGAGCTTAGGTCAATAATAATAATAACAGTGTGTTCATGAAGACAGCAGTACTGTAAATTCAGTGTACTCTAAGTCGAGCACCTGAGGCTTGCAGGGAAAGCGAGTCACAGTGTGATCTTTTTCTGTCCTCTTGCAGATGTATTTTTATCAGTGTGGGGTGAGCAAGACTAGGCTTAGACAGGGAGGGTGTGCCCTGCAGCACCAGGCTACAGATGAAATGTGCGCACACTGCCACAGAGGTCTAGATTTTAATAAGACATGTCTGAGTAGCTTTGTGCCTTGCTGCTTGTGTGCTCTGTGTTTTTGCCAGGTTTTAGAAGCTGGGGTGACAATAGATTGCAAGACTTATTTCTTGTGTTGTTGGTTTTTTTCCCCACAAAGAGCCATAACAGCAAACAGAAAGCTTCAGCAGGTGAGGAATGGAACGCTTCCCTCTCATTCATCATAGTGCAGCATTATCTATTTGTAGTGTGGAACTTAGAAGAGAAGACAATAGATGAATGTATTCACATTTTGTGGAGAAGGGACAACCTGCTCAGGTTTTATAAAGAAATATTTTAATAATTCAGCAACCAAAATTGACTAAATTGGGTATAAGAGGACTTGGAGGAAGCTTTTCATCATAGCTAAGATTGCAGCTGAACCAGCTTGTAAACCCTTCACCTCTATGAGCTCGAGGCACAGGGAGTAAAGCCACTAATCACCCCCTCTCCTTCCTTCACTTCCACTCCTCCTTGGTGGCCTTGTCCCGTGTCCAATCCAGCTGACATAGGAGCCACCAGTCGATCATAACTCTCGACTGTGATTTGCAGTTGATGCACAGCCGGGAGCTACAGCAGATGTGCACATGGAGAATTTCACAAGGCACGCACACACAGAACACAGTGCTGATTTGGACTCGGACAGACTCCTGTTGGTCTTGACTTTCATTTCACTAGAATCCATTGAGGTGACCTTTTTTATTAAAAAAAAAACAAAAAACAGCCTAAATCAGAGGCTGAACTGATGTCAGCGTTTCCCTAAAACTAATTAACAGTAAGGGTTTTTCAGCCTAGGGGCGATCTGTGTGCATGGATGTGTGTTTGTGTATAAGAGTGTGCCCAGTGCCCATCTGTGAATGTCCAGACTATGCTGGGCTTGTGTATGCAAGTGTGTCGATACATGCATTTTAAGTGTTCCCCACAGCAAGAACCCTTGTGCTCCACAAAAGTATTCTTCCCCATAGTGGATGGGCTTGTGTATCAGGTGATAAATCACAGCTGTCCAGGTAAATAAGTGAGTACACATGATACACAGTACAAACTTGCACGTTCCCTCTTGTGTGTGCGCTAATTCCTGTCAGTTGTGTGAATCGCTGTGTGTTATTTTGCAGCTTTTACTCTGAGTCATTAATGTCTCTCTGATTTAACTGGTCAGGCTCTTCATTCCAGGCCTCCTCTGTGTGTGCATGTGTGTGGGAAGGTGTGACTGAATCGGTTACACCTCTGATTTTGAGCACCACTCCACGTCCAGCTGTGAACCCAGCCACTCCGAAGCAGCACGTACACTGCTGTGCTGATGGACCTGTAGTGCTGTGATTTGCACCTGCAGTCGTTCCACTCATTTCTTGATCAGGGATAGTGACTGATAAGCCGGAGTGCTCCACATGACAGGTCATTGGTGTCCCACAGGGCTGAAGCAGCAAACCTGCCGCACAGATTGGAACTCTTATGATTCCTAAATCAGTTTATGCAGTAAATTGACTGCTGCATCTGAAGAGATGCTTAAGCTTTTGTCGTTTTAACTGTGGATTGGAGGCAGAAACTGCTTGCACAGTAACAATCCCACATATGAATGCACAATAGTCATTACCACTTTTATTACATGAATGCATGAGTACCCTGTTGCTTAGTCATAAGTAAGCCCACACCCATCTTCATATTTGCCCTTCAGTTTGATATCAGCTGCACACCTTGTATGGTTTCATGAGTGCATCTTAAATGATTGTGATTCTGTTGTGTTGAGAAAGCCTCTCCAAGCAGAGCCATATGAGCACTTGCTAAAGAGCTCAAACTGTCTATGTTGTAGATTCTACCAATGTGGATGCATAAGGGCACAATATGCATTCAAAGTGGTGAAACTGCTGAACAATCAAATTAAGCAAATACATTTGTTCATAACCTTGAATACGACCCATAGCAGCATGCTCTAAAGTAGCGCCCCTACAAGTGGCAGGAGGTAAATACGACTTCCGCAACAGAGCAGATTCTGTTATTCATTCTGTCATTCTGTCAGTCATTCTCAAGGATTTTCTTTAACAAGTCACAAGCCACTCATAGGGAGGAAGATGGGGAATGCAGGACGTGGTTATGCGCTGCACTTTCAACAATTTGCTTTAAACTGTTGAAAGCGTGTTTAACTCCAACAGTCAAGTTCAACCAACAACACAACAGAACTTTATTAAAATGCTTTTGCCACTTCTTGGTTGACTTTAGGCAAAATATTACTTGGTTAGGTTTATAAAATGATTATGGTTCCTTGTTGCCTTGGTCACAGTAAATACAACAACACATTGAAACAAAACTGAGTCTCTACTTGGTTGGGTTAAGGCAATAACATCACTTCTTTAGATTTACTAATAACATCATGGTAAGGAATGAGATACATTTTTTTTACTGCGTAACTGTCTCCTTAACACACATAAACTCCATAGTTACATGTCTCTACAGCAATAGTTGTAGGCTATTTAAAGAGTCACACTGGGTGGCATGAACAAGTAAAAGCAAACAGTGGCATAATTAGGGGGTTCTATACTTTGAGCTTTCTGAAAAGAACGTTTTCCATGATGGTACACACACGCACACATTTACAAAAGACCTATAAGGTGAAAACAACACCAGTTAAGCTACTACTCTCCTGTTAAAAACCCTTGCACTCAGCTACTTATGAATTTTTCATTTTCACTGACAGGGTGGGTATAGGTAATTTGCTGGACCGTCTGAAAGTGTGGGAATAAGAAGCAATTATTTCCACTTCATTTTCAGAGGTGACCAGATGGGCAGTAGATGGTCAAAACCTTTGCTTAGTCAGTTTTTATTCATCTGCCTTTATCACAGCTGGATCTATGAATGTGGACGTGGACATAGACGACAAACACAGAGTTATGTAGGAGCTGCCAGTGCCTCAGTAAGGGATGATAAAACACAATAGATAAAACACAAATGGAATCAGCAAAAGGGATCCTTATCTGTTATGCAGCTGCTGCTGCATTAGGAATCACCCAGTTAGAGCCCTGAAAAGGAGAGGGGATTATACATAAAAAATATCCTCAAAGTGGGTTAAAGTATGCATCAGTTTCTTATTTCCAAACTATTTCCTCCTTAAACAATAATAGCAACAAGAAAAATATAGTTGATATAAACTATGGCTTTTAAGGCAATAACTTTTCATTTATCTGTGAACATAAAGAAAGGAGATGCCTTGCAGCTTAGTAAGCAGTGCCTGCTGACTTTCTTTATTACAATTAGCAAATTTCAAAGAGAAATCAGGAAGAGCATGTTGACTACTTACTGTTGACCATGTTCTACAATACATCAGCTGGCTCTGCAAAGTGTAGTCCTTTAAAAACCACCTCAATGTGACAGAGGCCCCACAGTGCAGCCAGTCACGTCTCTCATCCTGATGGATTGGCAGGAGAGGACGTGAGCTTCATGGCTGACAGATTGATGAAGTGAATCTTTGCTGTCTGCTGAAGAATTAGGTTTGGTGTCTTTCACCCAACCTTGATGTTACAACTGAATGCTTTTTGTCCTTGTTTTTTTTTCTGTATCCTTCTAAGTATGCGGCATGCAGCGATAGAGAGCTGTTGCATGAATAGTAAAGTTTCCTCTCCCCTCACTGCCCTGCATGCTCAACCCCCGTCTGATAGATCATCCTCTCTGATCTTCTGCCACAGTGAACCCTGTAAAATGAAAGGAATTTTAGCACTGCTAAATTTTTTTTCTTTGCACATTTCTCTCCTGTCAGCCCAAGGCCCTCTCCAATAAAAGTTGAGTACGTTTTTCTAACATTCCAGCATTTCTATACAGTTGATGTCAGGTTATTTAAGAAGCGTGTAGGTGCAAAATGAAACGACAATTGAACTGACAATTTCACGGTTGATTAAATAGATGTATTTACATTAGCTTAATGATAAAATAGGAGCTGATCCTACTGATATCCTGTATGATGTTGTATCATTAGCCAGAACACAAAGAGGACTATGATCCATCTGACTTGTGCCAGATTGGGGTCAGTTTATGCTGAACACAGAAAATGACACATGTGGCTCATCTTGATGAAGCTGCCAGCATGATAGGAAGACCTGAGGCCATCACAGTACTCAGATTTGAGTCTTCTGCTCTCTGTTGTTGTGGTGTTGAGCTACTTGCTAGCAGATTATGAATATAGAAAAAAAAAAGAGCTGGCAAATCTGAGCGGTCTGGGCTTTTTGTGAAGGAGGTGGGCCAAAAAAGCTTCCTGCCTTTATAAGAAACACGCAAAAGTGAATTGCGCTCTACTTGTCCTTACATTTGTAGGACTGAACTATCATTAGTTCCACCTATATTCTTCATACTTTGACAAGTCAAAATGTCTGCCATGAAAAATGTCTATCCAGCCCGGCACATTTTGCTGTTAACATAGTTGTGGTAGCTTTTTAAGTTGTAAGTTTGATCTGAAACAGTCATTTACATCATGTGACGATGGTATAAAATAGTGGGCTCTGTCTTTAAAAATACATCACAGTTGTCTGGTATTAATCAGTTGCCTGTGATGCTCATGCTTGCTAAAGAATATAATGCAGTTCACACACTTAATGTTCTGGGAAATGGAGCCAGTCTGAATGAATAACAATTAGCAGAATATGTTAATGATGGTATCTCATTTTCTCTGTGCTGCAGGAATTAAGGGGTTTCCGATGGTGTGTATGAACTTATTGCACTCTTTCTCACTCTGCTGCATATCAATGGTTGTGTACCGCTCTGCGCTCCCCTTTTTTAGCACTTTGAATATGGCTTAACCGATGCTTCACTGCTCTCGGCTCACCTTGTTTAGTCATAATTTCCCACCTGAGCAATGAGCGCTTTTTGATCTTCTTTGTAATTAATTCGTACTTTGTTTTTCTTCTTGGCCTTGGCATCTCGCTTGGTGATAAAGCTCCCTGATCGCTTGTGTTTTTGCCTCCTTGGTCAATTCGAAGAGATACGTTTTGAATGTTCTTGATCTTTTGCATGTGTTTGTGTGCACATGTGTGTATATTAAAGATATTCTATATTTCCTGTGGTACTTTAGCCAAGGTTTTTTTTTCCTGTTATCATTTACCTTTATTGAATTTATTAATCTCTAAAAGTCTGATCCTTTTTCTTTGGTTGTTTTTCTAAATTTTGCTTTTGCTCTATAAGTCATGTAAAAGGTGCTATATCAATAATGTTGACTTGAGTTTATTCCTAAATCCCTCTTTGGTGAATTAGAAACTGAAATACTACCTCCTTTCAAAAGTTTGCTGTAATTGGAGACTCAAAATATTGAAATTCTTGCTTAATGTTTATCTGTTATGTGAAAAATGAGAATGTACACGTGTTCTACGCCATGTTGCTATTTTCATGTATTTACCCATTAAAAGTTGAGTTTACCTTTAGAAAACCATTCTTAAACTTCAGAATCAGCAAGAGTTTTCTGAAAAACTTGACAGAATTTCAGTTTCCTTGAAAATATCTCAGCCCCTGAAGTAAGTAAAAAAAGGAAATTAATACATTTTGGTGTTTAAGCCGATTGCTTATAATGTTGCTTTTGTGTTACCCAGGCATACAGTAACAGGCATTTCTGTCACACTCATGTCACACCAGGCTTAAAAGAGAGAGGTGTCCTAACATTGGTTTAGGTCTGAAAGAGCTATACACACATACATTGCATCCTTTTGTGATGGATACAAATCTAACATACATTCTGTCGCAGTTTTCTATTAAAAAAACATCAGACTGGAAAGATGTTTCTGAATGCGACTGAATTTCTAACTCTTTTGAAATACACCTGCCCCTGAATCTTGCAGTTCTAGCTGCTATGAAACTGAAGCAGAGAAAGCACCACAACTGGAAGAAAATGGGAATCCCTCTGTCCCACCAACTCTGTCTGCCTTTCGGGTTATTTGTTCAGAGCAACAGCAGAGGAACTCGGGCGATGCTGTCTGATTCAAAAGGGATCAAAGCAGCCATTCATTTTAGGGTTGCCAATGGGGAAGATATCAAAGCAGCACGCAGACACACACACATACACATACAGATCTAGTTGACACGTACACAAACAGAAAGTGAGGCACTGTGTACACATTTGGCCTGAGAGCTCACACCAGCGCAGAGATACACAAACTGACTTAAACATGATTTTACTGCTCTGGCTCTGTCTGGCCTTTTAACAACATCAGAGCCTGGGAGGCCATTGAGACAGAACACATGTGATATATTCTCCTGATGTTCTCAAGAATGTGATCCACTATGTGTTGGAGAATAGTTATAATAGTGTCATAATGCCCAGATTTTCTGAGAAAACTACAGGGCATGCTAACCAGTTGCTGTCTAAATGACTCTGTGTGGTTGGTGTGAAGGATAATTATATTTTGATTCTAACTACAATAAACTTTTAATCAACTAAAAACAGAATGCAATGTCCTTTTAACTTGTATTTATAGACACAGGGACTAATTGTGTTCACTGACAATGGTTTTCAGAGAGGTTCACTGTGCTTGTCTCATTTTAAAGCAGTGCGGCCAGAGGATTGTAAGCTTTGTTCCTTGTGTATAAATTTCTCTGAATCTTTTAATGAGAATGGTAACCTTAGAGGATGAAATCAATATCAACTCACCAATTTAACATGTTTTCTCCTTACTATTTTCAGTCCTATATACGGTTTTAATTCACTAATCATTACAGATTTGTTTTACGTTTTACAAAGTTTCTCAACTTTTTTGGTAACAGGGATGTAAATATGAATTGTATATTGCTGCCCTATCAGTATGCATTCTGTGCTGACTTCCTGACTCATTGATTTATGTATTTTGAATGAATGAATGCCCCCTTTCTCTTACCGTTACTCCCCATCTCTCTCTCATTCTGTATCTTGGCGCTCCTCTTTCTGGGGCATTGAATCCTATTCACTCATCCTCAGCTGAGATCATTTTTCACACCACCAAATAGCCCCAGGATTCACATCTCTACACACTGTTTCTGTTTATTTCAACAGTTTCTGAAATTTGGGGAAAATTGGTTTCAGCAAACACTTTTTTCCTCCAGCGAGCATGAGTGAGTTTGATATCCTCCCAACCTGCCCTCATCGTCTCTGTCAGCCTCCTACTGATGCTCTCCTTGCCAAAGACAAGCACTAATGTAATGATTTTCACCTGATGTCAGTACATTAAATGCCTTCAGGCAGATAAACACAAATCTTTGCTATCTATAAGAAGACAGACCGGTAAACATATCTACCCACTGTCAGCATGCAGGAATGTAACACAATACGCAGGAAAATGTTAGCAGACACAGAAATCAACAAAGTCAAAGAAGATAAAGACATGTGGGGACAAACAAGATAAGGATGGAAGAAATAAGGTGGAACTGTTAATTAACCACGCCTATAGGTAAACTTATCATGGATTCCTTTGCTTACCACCTCCACATGCCACAACACACACACACTGAAACACTTTCAACATCCATTTATTGCTGAAGTTTTATTGCATGATGGCACGAAGAGAATTGGTTTGGCTGCACAAGTCAAGTGTAAATTACCGGTTCATTTCACCATGTTTACTTCCTCTAATATGCTCCAAATAATACAGACCAGTCCTTCACTGTTCACTGCAGCTTAAATATACTTATCCTTACTGCTTCCCTGCATTTAGAGTTGTGTTTTACACAATTACTTGGCATCCACATCTCATAAGAACTGCAGCAAACATGAATATTAATCAACGGAATACATTTATTTTTGAGCTAGTAGATAGATTATTCTGTTTTTTCACTTGTCTAGTTGTGCGTATGAACTATGAACAAATATATAATATATAAACACAAGTGCTGTTCTTTTAGTAAAGATGATTTATTTTTAAATTATCAATTATATTACATTTGTATATATATATAAAGCATAATATGATAAGAAATTGTAGTGTAGATATATAATAAGCAAAATTAGTGTTAAGGTTGAACTAAACTATATTTATACACATCTGTAGCTGAATGTCAGCAGAGCAAAGCAGCAGTGTGGTTAACATGCCTGTAATTCTTAATGGGTTGTGATTTACTTACTATATCCTACGTGTTTTTTTGCCGGACAATGGAGGCAGAAACATTATAAGAAATAATATCTTTGTTTGCAGTTGGGCTTTAGTGAAATACTATAAATGTGAGCATAGAGATGGTAACTTTAGCAGTGTAAGTCACTAATCATGCTAACACTAGACGTTTGAGACATTTCTTATGGTGTACTGCAAGGTGCAGCATAAATTATGTAATGGAGCTGTGTGCATTTCTCATTGAATTCAGCATTTTGATACTTTAATTGTATTCATATACCCAGAGCGACTGCGGCTGAGCTGTTAGAGGGGTTGCCCTTCAATGTTGCCAACCAAGGTCAACCCTAATATTCCCCTGGTATGTTAATTGGTGTGTGATGATCAAGAATAGAAACACTGCATATTGTATAAAGAATGTACATGTCCATGATAAGGAGCTCTGTGAGTATTGGACACGTGAGTGAGAAACACGTTGTTAAGCATTCTGTAAAACCAAGACAAGTTAGAACTGCTTGTTAAAAGAAATTAATGGAAATATTATTTTTAAAGTGCACAGTGGAGTATAAAGGGAGAGATTGATTAAACGCATACATTAATACAGTACATTAATTATCATCCTGTTCTTGTTTTTATGGTTTGAATACTCTTTGGGATGATTTACAGGGTGCACACAAAAATAAATTAGATTCAAATTTGCTGCACCACTATAAAACATTACAAAATATGTTGTTAAAATAAAATTAGCCAGGCCAAACCAAACCAGTGGCCACAGCAAATTAAATTCAAAATTCATACTAACGCAGTGTGTTTTGTGGCTTGTGCTATTCCTTTCCCTAATATCACATTCTGTTTTGAAAAATCCTTTAGAAGATGTATTTTTGTGGCATTTTTCACTTGTTTGAAAAGCATTGTAGAGATACAGAAAGGATATGAAGGGAGAAAAGGTCAGTGACAGCGATCACATAGGAGACACGGGCTTTTTCCATCCTACCCAGCACAATATAATTCTATACTTTATGGATACTTATGTCAGAATATGAAAACTCTAACTGACATATTAAATTAGCAATGCCATGTATATCACATTTGATTAGAATGTAGTGATTCGAGTAAGTTCTAGTTAGTTGTGGTGTCCTTATGCCAGCACAGCATATAGGGCTGGCCATACTCTGACCTCTATGTTCTCATTCAGTATCAGTGTGTATCACCTTGAAGTCTGCATTGATTGCGCTCATAGGTCACTGATCATGATCAAAACAATTGCTGCCGAGAGGCACTAGGAGGTGTCTATATGCATGCCACCTCTTAAAATTACTCTGTGTAATGGAATGAGTGTGAATAATGCAATGCTTCTCTGTCCAGGTCTGAAGCACATCGTGTTCCTGCATGTGTACATTGACACGAAAAAGAGAAAGCAAAGGTTCTTGTGAATTATCTATATCACGCTGGAATAAGAGTAGCAGCAATGCAGAAGCTCTAACAGCAGCGCGTGTACACTAGTCATCCAAATGAGCTTGATTATTGAACTTACACATTCCCAACATGTAAACACACGGGATCTTTCCCCTCATCCTTCATTATGTGCTGAATAGTGTTTATAGCTGAGCTTTTTCGCTCTGGGATGTTTTTGCTTCAGGCTGATCTGGTGCTGATGCGAGATGTTTTATCTTAATGAGGCTTACATGCTAATTAAAAGGTTAGATAAAATAGTATAGATAACTTGGTTGCAATCCAGCATCATAGAAAAACTGTTTCAAATTTTGACCACTCGTGCTCCTACAGGGGTGCCTTTGTGATCAGTGAGGTACACAGGGTAGAGTTGACTGTCGCAGAGGCCATAAATCGATGAATGGCACTTTCATTTAATTTCGTCTATATGGTGTCCGTCTCCACATAAAATCTATCTCTCCAGTATACAGTCCCTCTCATATAGTTACCAGTTGGTTAGACTGTAGCCACCTACGCATAGCAGCATCGTTACAGTAAATTCTGATATTATTTGCATTAAAGATGAACACAACTTTTTTCATATTTTAGTTTTCACCAGACACACATATAGTCACAGTTTTTTTTTTTAAAACCTCTTGTGTTTCTCTCAGTATCAGTTTGGTAATCTGTAGCTCGGTTTTGAACAGTTTAATACCTTGACCTCCCTCAGCTTCATCCGATGTAAAGTAAAGATAGAGTTGTGAATGAATTGACCAGGACAGAGATGAAAGAGTGAGGGTGTGAAAGGCCTTCAGCAGCCATTGATGTAATTTGAGCCTGAAGTAAAGATTCCGAAGGATTTCTCCTCTTCTGTTGATGAGCCATTCCCCCCTCTGCCCTTCCATCTGTCTCTGTCACCACAAAATCAGAGACGGCACAGAGAAGAAACACCATCCTGTAAATTGGAAGTGATGTATGACTAAGAGAGGAGAGAGAAATGTGTGTGCATGCATCTGGTGTGTTTTTCTTTGTGATCTGCGTGCTGAGCATCAAAGAGTTATCGTCATCCGTCTCCCACGCCCTGTCTGCCAGACTGAGCCGGACAGGGTGTTATTTGCTCTGTACCAGCATGTGTGTATCATGAGTGCTCATGATACAAGTACAGTCATGTTTACCTTACCGTTAACCTGAGGACCTGCCTTATACTCAGCACCAATGAGATAGAGTAAGGTGATAAAGCCATACCGAAAACAGCAGTTGTACACTCTAAATATTCTTTAAACTTATAGCAATTTATTGATTAGACAAGTGTAATTTTCACAGCAGAGTGATGGCACACCACAACAATTATTATCCTATATTTCAAAGTAAAAATGAATTGTCTGTATTTTTTCTTTTTCCCACAATACAGATGGGTAGCTTTGACCTGCAAGTCTGCCGAAACAGTAAACACATTCATCAGTTTCTCAGTCACACAGGCTTCAATTAAAAACTCATTCAAGTGTGAGTCCATCATCACGGTCTGTGTTCGTAGAGTTTCTAGGTCAGTGACAAGCCCGTGTTTCTCTCACCTCTCCCTTAAAGTTTACATGGTAATATCAGTGTCTTTACTGTTGAGTAAGTCTTGTTGTCATCTGTTGGCATTATGATTTATGTAGTGTTCCAGGAAGAACTCTAAACCCGTTAACATTTTAGGTAGCTTAAAATTCCAGAAGAAATAGAGTCATAATGTGTGCCTAGATTTGTGGCTTCACATCTAAATTCTGAAGTCAACATATCTGTAGCTGAATTTCTGTCACTATTCTTCATCATCACCCAGTTTCTTGTGTTTACTTCGAATACATGATACTATATGTTGTGAATGCTTACAATATTCATAAAAAATACAGAGATATAAATCAAAAATTGCTTTTTCGTCTGAAAATCTTAAACTATTATTTTTTTCATCCATAGTTAGCTTATGGCTAATGTGGATTATTTTATATTCCTACACTTTTGAAGATCTTGTAAGAATCCAGCTGCCTTGCAGAATAACCAGGCAACACCCTCTATATTATTTTTGGCCAAAATGCCCCAAAGTTCATTGACCAACAAGAAGCAGACTGGTTTTCTCTTGGTTTAAAAGCCTACGCAGTGACTCTTAAGTCTTTGTCCACAACTAATGCACATTAGTTTCATTCACTGACTGCTTGTCTCCAATGCTCATGATTTTAATGCCACAATGTCAAATGTCAAATTCCCCACACAATACATTGCTTTTCCTTCAGGCTCTTGCTCTGTTAATGCTGCTGTAACAACAGTGTTTTACTTGTACAACCCAACCCAATGCTTTCGGCTGGGTTTAATCATATATTTGTAACCTTTGTGAGACAAAGAAACAATGTTTTTAGCTGTTCCTTTTCTTCAGTCACACTCAAGTAATCTTACACTTTATGTATGTGTGTATTTGTAAATATAATATAGTTTGTGTTTAACCTCTGACTTCAAATTAGGTATAAAGGAAAAGAAAATAGGGAGATAATCAGTCAGGAGCTGTTCCGGGAGTCTGCTGTTCCACCTTTGGTTTTTAGTTCCTGGTTTGTGTTGTGTGACTAACTTAATGGCAGTTGCCTCCAGGATTGGGGCAGCCAAAGTCTTGTGTGGGAAGTAGTTCATTCATTGGTTTCCTAATTGGTGGGAGTGTAATGTGATCACTAATTTTATTGGCCTGACTTTTGGCTGCTTGTCTTGCAATGAAATGTGCTCAGTAGACTGGAGAATGTGGCCCCTAAGTAATGGAATCATTCCTGCTGGAAAGTAATGTATTTGTATATTGAAAACATGCACATGGACACAGACGAAACACACAGTTGAATGTAATAAGAGCTGCTTTGTTGCAGGATTTTAAAATCTCTTAGAGAGAAGCAATGGTCATCCCCGTTAATGCAAATGATGAAATGGAGGCAGACAGACTGGATTTTAAAAGCCACGTGTGACTCTGGGTCCTCAGATTTGTAGTCTTCTTAGTTTCTGAAAGGAAGCAATCTGCGCTTAATACATTACACATTTTCAGATTAAATCTGATTAATCCTCAACTCCATGTGGCCTCTTTTGATAGAACAAGCTCTGCTGATGTTAGAAACAAAAGTAGCCTGCTAAAAGAAGGTGTCTTTCAAAGCAGGGACAATAAAAAAGTGAAAGATTTTTTATCTAAAGCGTGTACAAAAGACATCTTAATGCAACCAGGAAGTGAGACAAACACACCCACTATAAGGTCTATTGCTTTTGACAGAATGCCACAAATTTCAGACATTGACACCTTGAGCTGATCGGTGACCTTTGATGAAACGCCGTGTTCCTCTTCTGTAACAAGAAAAGATTTTGGTTCAGCTTCTTCGCTTATCAGGCACATACACACCCGCTCAAAAACATCTTAAAAGAGCAACTGCAGCCAAATCTGTCTCTCTTGCTTTACCCACTTTTCCTTTGAAGATCGATGCACAAGGATTATATAGGGTGGGGGTGCACTTAGAAAAAGAGGCTGCTAAAAACAGTCTATAATTCCTGGCATCCACGATGCCAGTCATCACAATGACCTTTTGTTGTAACATGATCATTTCTCTCTTTCCTTTTTTGTTCATATTCCCTTTTTTCCTTGTCCTTCTTTGCCCTCTTTTTCCCCTCTGTTGCTTCTTGCTTCAGTTCTGAACTGATGTGTTCAGTTAAAGATGTCAGACTGGTTCCCTCTGCTCTCTAATAAGCTTTTATGGATTACCCTTCAGTACACTGTGCTCTGGCAGCTCCAGTATACCGTTTCCTGTTTGTCCCTTTCTCAAAGTGACTTGTATGTGATGTCTGTAGTTGAAATTAAGTAGATGACCTTTGTCTACAGTTTGCCTCCTCTTTCAAACGACACCTTTCAAATTTTAGGCTGTGTAATTGCACAGTTGATCTTAGTTTCACTGAACAAACAATATTTTATAAAAATAGAACTGATGCTCTGATTAAAGTATAATCTCAATGAGAACGCTACATTTGACTACCATTTTCTTTATAACAGTTGTGTAATAGCAAAAGCTGAATATACATCTTACTTTTTAGTGTACTTATTGCATAATCTCAATAATCCTTTTATTTGAATGGATTTTGATTTCCTGCCTGAGGTGTCTGACAGAATTATGAGGATAAAACAGGGATTCCCACACCAATAATAGCCTCAAAGTAATGAGGAAAAAAGACACCATTGATGCTGCCATACCAAGATTTAATTACCGTCATGAGCTTTATGGTTTTTACACCAGACATTTTGTAAATTTATGTGGAATTATGATTTTGGTTCACAGTAAATGCTCTGTTAAAGACAGCTAGCTGCAGTCTTTACAAGCTGGAGAGAGACTTGGGTGGAAGAAAACATAACTTTCCTTTGTTCTGTCACTAAATTTCTAATCTTGCTCGCTGCTGCAAAGCTCTGCCTCGTCTGATTCTCCCTATAAAATCCCATGTGGTGCTTTGGCTGTGCTGAAGATGGAGGCTGAGGGATGTCATCTCACTTTTCCGTAATGCTCCATACATTCACTCTGAAATATATGTAAATGTACTGCAGTCTGGGAGATCTTCTGTTATTTCCACAGAGCGTCTCAAAGTGACCTACATTCGATACACTTTTAACAAACCTCCATTCTGTAATGACCCAGATGTATAGCTGAGTGATAATGCATGATGTGACATTTGGTCACCTGTTATGGCAGCCAAACTGTGATCAATGCTCTCACCTAATCACCTCCAATGCAGGATTATGCCACTGTGTGAATACTTTAGTTTTATTCAAATGAATTTATCTTCCCAAAGTTGAATGAAGTTCTTTTTGCATGTGGAGCGACATACAGTAACAACAGCACAAATCAAACTGTGGCTCCATGGGCAACCACTGTATAAGTTATTAATAGAACATTGTATTTTTTGATAACCTAATGCAGCAGTTTCACTTTACATTAAAGAAAAGTTAAGACAATGCTAGGAACTGTGATTTACTGTTTATCACAACAAGGTTGAGTTTGGTTTCTGGATTTGAGCATGAGCGTGTGTGTGTGATGTCTTTTTTTTTAAGCTTGCTGGAATGGCATTTTGTCATTTTACACTCTGGACTTTAGATAGAGCTCAGAGTAGTTTACGTATTGCCATTTTCCTTCATGATATGGTTCATGGTATTATTTCACGTCAACCAGTGTGGAAATTACACAGCATTTAGTCTAAAACTCCTCATGCAGACAGCATGGCAAAAGCATTCACCTTTTTTTGTGTGGAGTAACTTTTGTTGATTTTTGTAAATTATTCTCATTACTGACTTTAGGGCTTGGTGGGATAAAATGTTTCACAGAAGAAACAAAGGTGAGCTTTGAATTAAGATGATAACAAATGACAGAATCACACATTTATGATATAACACTACTTTCTAACAGTACTTACTAACAGAACCTACTAACAGTACTTGTAGCAGGTTTGACTTATTGCTGAGTTACATGTCCTATGTGAGCTGTTAAACTGATTCAAAGCTGTCAATCATTTCCACCCTTATATAGCAAGACTTTTTACTATATGAAGATGTACCACTGTAACGAAGTCACTCTCCTTCTGTGTATTGTAACATGAACTCCTGATTCCTGTGTTGTTGCCTTCCACTCACATGTATTAATGCATGTGAATCCATACAGTATAGTGCAGAATGTTCAGCCCGAGGCAAACGTTCTTTAGCTAAAGATGTTCCCACAAAGAGAGGCATAAGGCCAGAGTCAGTCTTGCTTTGGTTTTCCTGAGATTAATTGATCTTGAGAGGCTTGAAGGATTTTAAGTTACATTTGCTTTTTTTTTTTGCTGCACTTGTGCAACACCCAGTGGTTTCCTAAAGTTGTGTATTTAACCTTTTAAATGAGAATGCTCCGTGTCATTTCAAAAACTGTACATCATTTACTACATTTTCTTCTTCATCTACACAATTAAAACTGTAGATGTTACTGATGTCCATATGAGTTCTTTTCTGTGTCCTGAATCACTGAAATCAGCTCATTAAGTAGATTAGCTCAATGGCTGCGCACGCTGACTTTGTCAATGCTTGACTGGCGCTCCACCGATGTAGTTCCACACACTGAACTGTAGCAAGACCGACTTCTGGAAGCACGGGAATTTTATTTATTTTTTCCTGAGTTTCCTGTTGAGTTTTAGCAGTAGCATCTTGTAGGCTTGTCAAATTTGAAGTGTATCTTTTTTATGTGACTTTTATAAGTGTAACCACTCGTGGATTTAGACTTCTTATTTGGCTTTTGATCATTTTGTGGTAACCCACAATTACTTTGTCACTGGTTTGTTTCACAAAAAAATGTCCCTTGCCAGTTTGTTCATCTAAAGCTCTGTGTACCTTTGAACAATTTGCTTACAAATTGTAATTGTCGGTTACAGCCAATTTAGGAGAATAATGTATGCAGAAAAATGCAATAAGGTTTCACTCAAGTCCTCATTTATTAACTGATAGAATCAGTTTTGGGAGTGTTACTAGCAGAGTAAAGCAGACACCATGTGAGCAGTTTCTAATTCATGTTAGTCCTTCTATCCATCCTCTGTCTGAATGCACTTTGTCCCCGTGTAACTCATTTCCAGTCTTCTTTACTTTGCTCGGGGCTCTCCCAGCTGCTGACACATTCATCTGTAACACAGAGGGTGATGAAGGTCTAAAGAGAGCTGGGTGATAAATAATGGGGCAGACGTCAAGAAGACAGACAGAGTGGGAGGGAGAGAGTAAATATGACAGCTTTGGGTCTTTAAAGGAAGACCTATAGGAGGAAGAGGAGGCAGAGTAAACTGCCTGACTGCTGGCAGGAGCTGTGCTGCTCTTATATTTAGCCTTTTTAAGGACACGGATTCATAAATGTTGAAAGATACCTTGCTGTGAGCCTCCCCCAGCCATCCACATCAAATCTTCCAGTGTAACAGAAGCTAGATTGTGTATGTTAAAAACTTTATGGCACACATTCTGCTGCGTCCAGTAACAGTGTTCTGCTCATTTAGTGACCCTCTGCTCTTCATGGGAGAGCCTGCCAATAATACCATAATATGTAAAATAGCAACAGATGCTCTGTGTTTTCCGAAGGACCAGCACATATGGCCAAAGACTGTAAGGGTACGTCGGCTCTCTCAATGGACTTGTCTCAAATTTACTGATCTTCTAAATGAGGAGCGTGCATTGTGGTTTTTCAATGCCATTTTATATCTGATCATGCCAAGTTTGCCTTTTTATATAGAACTGTGTTTTAAACAGTTACCCCTTTTTAATTTCCTCTCTGGGCCAATTTGAATGTCAGACAGAAAAGGCACAGACAGTTAATCAGCATTCCAGCTGCTTCCTGGAAAGGTCATGTGCAGGACTACTGCTGTATAAGAGTTGTTTTCCTGCCTGGTGCAGGGCACAAATGGTTTTAAATCATACCGACAGGTCAGTCAGGCTCTGCCAGGTTCATACAGAGTCTCACGGGCATAGCAGTTGACCCATGTCCTTGTCCTTTGTCCCTCAAACTACTCTACCAATGAGGAAGTTTTACATTGTTTTGAATGCTGTGGTGCAGCAACTGAAGCAGCATATCTCAGGGGAATATCCATTTCTGATGTAAACAACTGAAGATGTGGCAAGATATTATCTGTCATTAATTATAGTGTGGTTTCAGCTGTTCTCCCCGTGCTCAGAACAGAAATGACTCAATATTAATATCCCCTCCCTGCGGTGTGCTACATTTTTTTTGCAATGGGTCTGCAGCTGAGGGCACATTTAGGTTGCGGTTTACATACAGTACGATATTTGTGCAACGGATAAGGTAACAGTAGTAGATGAAAAATTATAAAGTACCAGGACCTGATTCATCACCATGTCTTGCAGTATGATAAAGAAACATTGAGCAAGATGTGGTGCGAGGCTGCTGCCTGGGAACTTGCGTGACCTCCATTTGCAAGGCCAAGAGAAATGATTTCAAATAGTTTCTCTTCAAGTTTCTTAAAATTCATAAAATGTTATACTAAGTAATTGTTGACAGTATCATTTTAGTATTACTTATATTGTTTTTCGAAATATGTGTAGAGTTTAAGACACTTTTTTCAAAATAGCAGTTCACTTTTTTAGAAAGCTTAAATAGGTTATATTTTGTCACTTACTGAAATTGCACCAATTTCTGAAAATAAATGTATGATTACCGGCAGAGCCTTCTTTTTTATTAGATAAGAAAAATAAGAAAAGAAAATTGCCTTGTGGGGAGCCTGGTTGTGGCATAGTTGTTATTAGAAATGGGCAAGTGAGTAAAAGCTGGAGGAACACAGCAGACCATGACATGGATGCAACCAAGAAACAGGTTTGTCCCTTCTTCACAGTTGACTTATTTTCTGTCAATAAAAAAATTATTATTGAAAGGTTAATTGTTAACAATCAACCCATAACTTTATTCCCAGATGTTTCGATCAAATGTTTTTTTTTTAAGGTTTGTTTATGGTGCTATAAAGCTATGCTATGTGAATGTTATCTTATATTTCTAAAAATGTGTCTCACTGTGGACACTCTTGCCTCTAAATACAGATTTCAAAGTTCCTCTTGCACCCCTCACAGTGTGACACACAGTGATACTGTCAAATCGCAGGGAATGCAGTGCTGTGTGAAATCTTGCTTCTGCTTGCAGAGGGCTTTGTCAAATTCCATGGACATAAAATAGTCTGCTGGCATTTTGTGCGGAATATTCTGTACTGGCAAAGCTGGAAAGGTTCTTCCACCGGAAAGCCGCACTGCCAGCATAGCAATAATTTTACTGACACTTTCAATGCAACCCATTCAGTTAGGGGTGTCCAGATGGACAAATCCGACTGGTTCATTTGTCCTAATGATCTAATTTAAGTGACAAATCTGATTTGTCTGCAACCTGCTTATACTGTAGCGTAAACATCTTTAGATAGACAGATAGACATCCATCTACCTAAAAATGTCTTTAAGCATAGAATACATTTTGCATCGCTTCTTTTTGCCTTCTCATTTCTATTCTTTATGTATAGTTGATATAGGAAAACATTACTGTACATGATGTATTAACTCATATAGACCTCACACCTCATTTGGGAGGGCTTTAACCTCCCAAACGTCAGGCACTTTGATCTAGCACCGAAGCTGAAAACAATCTGGTCTTATTTCCTTTTATTATCGAGATCAGTCACTCACATATAAACATTTTCAGTGGAGAATATGGTTTGTTTGATGTTCTGTTATTGTCAACCCCCAGCCTTCTTTCTTCTCGCTTTGCTCCCCTCGTCTCTATAGCAGCTTCAACAGAAGCTGAACCAATTCATTAGAAGGCCCAGACAGTCAATTATGTTAATTGTTCCCCTTGCTTCGGGACCTAGAAACTCAGCAAATCAGCTTCTTTTTATTGCACTTCTTTTACATACTTTCTATATTTTATTTAAAAGTCATTTTGATAACCAAATTGGTCCTCTGAAGTAAAGAGGGCAAAAGGGCCTTAGATAAGCGTAAAGGGTAAGCAGGGAGGCGTCTGTTCCACACAGAGCTGAGTGAAGTGATAATGGAGGAAGAGAAAGTGTCCTGTCAGGGGAACATCCACAGGAATCCCTCTTACTTATTCATGCAACAGCTGAACATCAGGGAATCTCCCAACCTCATTATGGAATGTGCATTTGTAGAAGTTCATGGAACAGCAGAGCTCTTGCTTGAAAGCCTCTGCTTATCCACTCTTCTCTCCTCCCCTCTTCATCTCTTTTTTAGATCAGTTCACTCAAGGGAAGCAATGTCAAGCTTCATTCACGGAGATGCCTCTCCCACTGTCCTAAATCCTTTTCTGAACTGTAAAGCTTCCCTTCAAAAAAGTTTGTGTTGCAAGCACAGAGGTTTGCGCTGAAGTTTGCGTTTACTCATCATATGTGTTTTTTTCTAATGTAAGTCACGAATCAAGAAATCAAAGCAGTGCACTGTTGTAAAGCTAAGCCACAGTAGAAGATGAATCACCGGGGCTTAGCGGTGGCTGTAGCTCACGACTAAGAATGGTCATCTGCCCATCAGAAGGTCTGTGGTTCCATGGACCACATGTCGAAGTGTCCTTGGGCAAGACACTGAAGCCTGTGTTGCCTCCGTTGCATTCTGTGTGTGATTGAGGAAAAAACCCTATATAGCCTAGAAAATGTCTGTGTATGGAACTTGAATGTACTGATATATCGGTATCAGTGCATCCCTAAAAACAGATTAGTTTTACTGGCAGTTTATGTCAAATTGGTGATATTTCTAATGTTTTGTTGCAGACATTCATTTAATCTTTACTGTTTTACAAACACTGTTTCCTCAAAGGTTGGCTCAACATTTTCACATTAAAAGACAAAATTTTGTTGTTTTAAAGTGCACTTATTTTGAATTTGAGCAAGTTACTGCATGGGCTCTGGAACATTTCTTAAAAAAATAAAAAAAAATACTGTCAATCCTGTAGCCTATTCCTCTTTCTCTGGGCTGAAGAATAAAGGGATCATCCGGCTTTCACCAGCACACGATACGAAAGTCAACATCTTTGATAGTTTGAGGTTACACTGTTGCACAGGGCATTGGTAAATTTAACGTCACTGAAGGAACTGTTGATGATGAATGATATCTACATGTTTGGCATAGTTCAGAGGTGAAAGAGAGTTGACTCGCCTGCACACAGTATTGCATTTTTCACAACATTCTACATTTCAGGGGGCAAATTGGTATGTAGGAAAATGATAATATGTATAAAGTACATGTTTAATTACTGCTTTCAACAGTTCAACTGCCAGACACAGAGTTATGAACAATTATTAACAATCTGATATAATCTGCTGGCAACAGTTGTAATTTCAGCCGATACATAATGTGAGAAAAGTTAGCATTATGAAAAATACCTGACAGCAAGGAGCCAAAGTTTTTGAAATGAGAAATAATTTCAAGAGGTGAATCTGCCACTGTTAGCACTGAAAACTAAATATAGAGCAAAGCAACAGTGTTTAATAAATGGGGTTAGAGTTTAGCAAATAGTCAGTTATGTGTTTTTTTATTTTATTTGAAGTGTTCCTCTATATAGAAGGTGTAACATAATCTGAAAAATAAATAAGATTCTGCTCAGATAATATTTCCACCAAACCCATCCTCTCTGCTATTTTTCAGTATCTTTCAGTTCAGAAGTTCCCCTGAGATGCACTAGCTTATGTTAGGGTGGAAGTATTTGTATTTCAGCCTCATATGATGACAACTCAGTGTAGCGTTGCTCTTGAGATTCATTCATGTGTCTTCTTCCTCGGGCCCAGGTGGAGGTTTAAAGAGAAATAGAAAAGAGTCTGGGCTTTTTACTAGAACACGGCCACTGCCGTTAAAGTGACTGGGTTGACCCGTGGCATGAAATTAAGGAGCCAAGCCCATTGAGCAGCCCGGCTGATAGAGGCAGAGGATAATAAATCCAGGGCAGAGAAGAGTGGAGGGAGGTTAGAAATGGGGGAGGAGGGATAAATGTGGCAGCTCACTCAGCCTCAGGGGCACTCAGGATCCCTTTATTAGCATGGCTATTTTCACCCCCTCCTTCCACAGCCTTTCTACTCATTAAGCAGAAGCATCAATATGCAGACACTTTGGCATATACTGCGTGTGCCCTTTCACTTTCTCCTTGCTCTTTCATAATCAGGAGAATGGAGACAGTGACATACTATATGTGACGTGGTTACATTTGGGTTGTAAAGTGTGTTTCCCCAGGCCTGTTCATTCTAACTGAAAGGTATAAAAACTGTATTGTGCATGTGTTGGCTGCGCTCTCAGACACTGATTTGTTGTCTAATTGATATGTTATTAATGTTTATTAGGTGCAATGGCTTGCACTGTGGTTATTTTTATGACGTGCAGAAAATATTTGGACACACGCGAACAAAACTCATTGGTAGGGTTTGGGCAAAGTGCGTCTAGAGGGCTTGTTTGTGTGGTTTTGTGTCCTCGAACAGTAAATCTGCTTCCATTCTGACTCACTAATGTATGTGACAACAGCTGCAAAAGCCAAAAGAGAGCAGAAGGGACCACGAGATTAAACACAAAGTTGGCGGAGCTTCATGCAATCCAATGCAACACAGCCCCGCATAGAGGGAGCGCTTTTCTCAGGGCTTTTCATAACCCTCTCTGTTATGAATTCAATGCTGCTTACATAATCAAGCACTCTTTGCCAGTGTCTGCCCGGTTGGCATTCAGGCAGCCACCAGCCGGTGCACCAATAAATGAGGAAAAGCCTGGACAAGTAGGGCTGTGGCGTCACATCTGAAAGCCCATACATTCACCACAGTCAAACAGGCAAAAGTTTTCAAATCTTAGCAGAGTTCTTATGAAAGTATAAAACAACTCTCCATCACAATCCTGCCTGGCCCTTTTTTTATCCAAGAAAGGCTTAATTAGTTTCTAAAGTGATTAAAAGAAAAATATTTTTTTGAGGTCTAGTGGACTACTCTAATAATTACAAGATACTCAACTTGTATGAATGTAATCTCTCTGGCTTAAACTCAAAGTCATAATCCTGGTGTAATTATAATAAAACTACACTCCTGCCAGTTTCATTGCCATCTGTTCTTTTTGACTTAATGTCATATTTTCTGTTTTTTCCTCCTCTCGTCTGCAGGATTTTTAGGACGCAGTCGCTTGAATGGTATTATAACAACGTGAAGAGCCGTTTCAAGAGGTTCGGCAGCGCCAAGGTTTTGAAGACTCTTTACAGAAAGCACATTATTGAGAGAGGAGCATTCTCTGATCTCCCAGGTAACTTCATCCTCATTTTCACTTCATCTGTTCTTTGTTGCCAGTCTTTGCCAGGTTTGTCATGTTGTGATTACAGCAGATCTGCTGGTTTGGCCTGACACATGCGCGTCTTCATTAAAAATGATTAATAGAAAGACATGAGGTTTTGTTTGGACACACATTACAGTATAAGGCCTTCTGAATGCTCATTAGTTCACTTTGGTAAATGATCACTTACGTTACGACACACATTTTACTCTCTCGGTGAATGGTGTCTTTAGTTGCTTTTTATCTGGCATACAGAAACAAAGAGTCTCACACAGACTCACTTCTGTAGGTTTATGTTCAAGACTGGCAATGCTAAAACTACTTTAAAAAGATGTTGCTGCATATTTGTTAACTTGAGTAAAATGAACTTGAGTTCATTTTCAGGTCTGCTTCTGCACCTTAAGATGTGATGTGAACTTGCATTTCCTGCTTGTCATGTGCCAGAGTTGATAGCAGAGACAGACTGCCCTGCCAGCTAATCTCATGCACGGGCACTTTGCATTTTCAGCAGGATGGCAGCAGATTTATTTTAGCAAATTTATTTTAAACCCTCCTCTCCTCCATAGAATGTTGTTTTCAGCCAGCTGCTCATGATCAGTATGCTTCTATGACTGACAAAGAGGCATTATTTCATATCCTGATACATGGGATTATAGAGATGAAGCGAGCACAAAGGGGATGAATCAGGTCAGGCATAAGGCCCAACTGGATGAGGTTGATGTGAGGGGATGTTTGGAAATGCATCGTGGCCACAAATGAAGTTTAGTTTGTCTGGGATTTATAAAGAGATTTAGCCAGCATGAGCAGGGCAAAATGAAAGCCACAATCACATGAAATTATGCTAAACCACAAAATAGAGTTCAGCTACAGTATAAACAGTGTCCAGTTCAAGTTTATGCCGTTCAAATTTTTTCCTGTTATTTATACTTTTCTCAGATACAAGTTTAGCCATTGTAAAAGTTAAACATTGCTTGGGCTGCACTTTATTCAGTTCGGTTAAAGTCACACTTTGATCATTATAAACCATTCAAGAACTCATTTGTGTTTCTCCGAATTGTAACAAAAAGAAAATAAACTTGTATAGTCTTAAGATGGCTTGACGCTGATTCTGTGGCTCTGCTGGTAACTTTTCTATGAATATTCTAACTGACCCCAGCCATATATCAGCCCACACATCCAGTAGCTGACACTTACCTTCCCTGTTGACTCTGACTTGGTTTGCATTGTGCTCTGTTTATTATTGGGTTAATTCAGCCTTTAATCGTTGAATCAGAAAGGAATTCTCCAGACGAAGAAGCTAGATTATGCAAGGTCACACATAAGTGGAAGTATCGGCATGGAAATGTATTTGTTTCTATTCCAGCAACAGTGGAAAGGTGTTGTTTGCCAGCCAAGAGCTGTGCAAGTGAGCTATTGGTTCAGGCAGTAAGCAGGGATAGCTCTTTGCTCCCGGCCAAGGGAGCCGTAGGTTCGGAAATACTGAGCCATTCATTCGCTAGCATGGCTCGCAAGTTCCTGGCCAAGTTCCTGCTTCTGCTGTTTTCTCCATCTACAGTAGCTTGTGCTAACTTTTCAAAGCACATTGCTCGCATTCTCATTTCATCTGATCCTAATTACACATGCAAATTAACTCTAACCCTGAAAGTATCAAGAATTTGTTTCTAAAAATTGTCCATTTAGGACATACAGGCTGTCTGACATTACCTTTGTGATGATGTAGATGGTGCCCTGATGAATACAAGAAAAAATCCTCAGCCATAACATTAATGACTAATTTTGCTCGTGACAGATTTCGTAACACATAAAAAAAAAACACCTAAAAGACACGTCCAACACGAGAAGAAAAAAACAAGAATATTAGAACACACAAAGATATTAAAAGAGATCCAAAAATATGCAGAAAAATTTGGGAGAATTAAAACTTGTAAAAATAAGAGAAGCTGATATTTAACATTCAAATACCATATGCATGTGAGTGACTACATTTGCCACTTCAAAGCATTTTTGACATTTTACAGCTCATTTTGATCACTTCCACAGTAGAATGTTACCCTAGGCTTTCACAGAAGGGTCGGGATTTTTGTTGTGACTATTGTTCCTTTTGTCATGTCTAAATGGGAAAAATTATTTTCTTTCTGAAGCTCCAGTTATTGGTTTTCCTTTCCGCTTTTCTTTTCTGCTGGGTCTGCGTCTCTCCTCTTTCATTATATCCGGGTAGAATGGAGGATTATGTGACTCGACTGATGGTCTCCCAGCTTGCAAGAGCCAAACAGACAGTACCACTTCCAAATCTCGAATGCTTGCATCACTGCCTCCACCATTTAGCGAGCTAACTTGATATACAATATGGTCTTTACATGTGAGGGCCTGGTAAGAGGCTTGTATCTTGATAGTAAAGCTTCAGTGACTTTCATAAGACAGCTTCAGATATAACGGCTCTCAGTGTTTACACTGAAAAAAAGTGTTCATGAAATGTTAACAAATAAGCCAGTTTTTATCTAGTTTGAAAGAAAACATGAGCTAAAATCTGTTTGTTGGCAATTAATGGGATTAATGGGAAAATATCTTAACGGGTGTTTAACTGTGCCAGATTTAATGTATATGAAGGCTTCTGTGCTTTCAGTCTTTCAGAGTATGATGGGATTTTCACTCAGCATGTAAATCAGCGTGGGGTTGAAAAGAATTCTGTTAGATAAGGAAACTGCTCATTAACAAACTGCAGTTACACCATCTCACTTACATCCCTCAATAGCTTATTCTTTTCATGCAAAAAACACTCTCATAATCCTAGCTATGTGTGAAATGTAGACCACTTTATATCCATGAACGAGTAAAAATGTATTCTTCATATATATATATATATTTCTACATATAAATATATATGTATATGAACATAAACATATAAAATAAATTCTGTAAAAGAGTGAAATGTCAGCTGGCATGACAGCCAGTGAGAATGATGTGGCCTTTTTACATCTATCAAGTCCCCAAAGAGAAGGTGTGACCTTCAAACTAATCGATCTGTACTTTTATGTCTGTCTTCCCTGGTGAAGGGTGTAAGAGTAGAGCTCCTGTGTATCCAGCAGTGAATCCCATATCGTCCTCTGCGTGTGGATGCGTGCGCGCAGGAGAAAGTGTGAGATGCACGATAGACATGACTCCGAGGGACCTTTCACATTAAACACGGATGAAGTGTTGGTGACCACATATGAAGCAATAGCATAAGGTGATGAGAGGACTTAAAGCGAATCATCTTCTTCATTTATCTTTATTATTCTCCTAAATGCTCTATGTATCTGATTAAGTGGATGGTCAGATGCCAGGCGCTGATCCAAGTGTATATTAAACTGAATGCCTGTCTTGGCAGCATGGCATGAAATACAATGAACAAAAGGGCCACACGTCAACAAACAGAGTTTGATAGATACGGCATTAAACTGTGAAGTCACCATATAATGGCACGGTAAAAGCTTAGAGGAAAAATGTTCTTTCACTTATGAGAAACACAAGGAGCATCTGCAGTTTTGGGTGGCGGATGATACTGTTGTTTAGCATGAAGACCAGAAACAGGGAAAACAGAACCCAGCTGAAGTGTTTTCTTTCATTTTTTTCGATATGTTAGAGCGACACATTATAAGTGGTTAGCGCTGAAAACCTCAGTGTTAACAATACTCAAGGCAAATGCTGTGTATAGGAAAGGAATGAAATTGCAGGATGCACAATCTCTTTAAAAGTACAACATGTTGGTGAAACAGATCTTGTTACAGTTGGACACAGCCAGCCTCCCTTTTTCCCCTTACCCCCAGTCTTTATGCTGCCGTAAACTAACCACCTGCCTCCTAATTAATCTTATCATTTTTGACAAAACAAACATGTATGTGCAAGTAGGTCAAGCTTCTCCTATGAACAGTGTATATTCAAACCAATCCTTATTTAAGGACCTGTTTGTGTGAGCTGTCGCCGCAGATATTTCTGGCACTCTGATTATAACTACAGTTGTTTACAGTTACAGTTGTTTCTGTGAAAAAAAGGAATATCCGTTTTACCTCCACTTCTTAATCCATGTAAGGCGTCACTTAATTATTGAGCATCTCCATCAGAGTTTCATCTTTGTGAATCACTCTACAAATATAGTCTGATTTTATGTTGTGGTGTCATGAAATTCACCGTGAAATGCAACATGATGGGTTGGCTATAAAGTATTAGAAGCGAGGATGATGGATTTTATTTTTTTTGACACTTAAATTTAATTCATTTCAAATGGGGGGGATTACTGATGTCCTAGTTTTCTCCTGCCTTTTCTGTTTGCTGTAACATTCCTCCAAATGTCTGTTGGAGGCTTCGTACCTGCCCAGGAAAATGAGAGCGACTGAGAGATTTTTACCGTTTCAAAACAATGATTGATTGAGTGTGATGTGTATGTTTTCTCAGTCATATATTTTCTCTTAATGTAATGAGTAAAATTAAGATCTAAATGCTACAGGATCAACAGTTGCATGCCACTGATTGCCTCTGAGGATCCCCTTTGACTTACCTTTTGCAAATGCTACAAAACAAGGTTACAGAATAAGTCAAATTATTGTTCATTTCTTCAACCTGGGGGCTTATTTTTCTTTTCTTTGTTTTTCTTTTACAGCTCTTGGGGTGAAACAGAGTTAAACTGAAAATTAGAAAGTGAGAATTACACTTGCGCACTGAGAGTATTGTGCACAATGTTGGTCCAATCCATTTAAATGTCCCGAACCTTCAGCACAGAGCTGCTGGGCAGTAGGTTACATGTGGCTGCTTTGAGTCACTGAACGGTGACCTGGGGTCTGTCTCTGTGCTGCTCTGCACAGCAGAAGCAGAATTAAGCTGGGGGGCAAAACAAACCCACAGACTTCATGATTCACATTTAAAAGCTTTGAACTCTTCTGCTGCACCTTGCTAGATAAACTTTCTGAATGAAGGTTCAAGCATTTCAGACACTCAGGGGACTATTGACGCTTTTGGGACCATTTGTGTTCTTTGGACTGAAAGCTTTGAGTGCTCTATCTTTAAGGAGTGGAGGGTTCAACATGAGCCCAGAGCTACTCATGCTGAAAGCAAAGATAAGGGCTCAGACCTCGCTGGTTTCAAACACCATGAGTTTGAATGCACTCATGTAGATGTGTTGGCCAGCATGCATGCATAGATATCTCTGGGTCTTTGAATTGCCAACAATACCCAGAATGAAGGAGACACACTGAAAACTCTGGCTCTAAGCAACTGGACATGAAATGATTGCACAATTTGATCAGATTTTAAGGCTTTTTTCAGTTTTTGAGGTATTTAAATACACTAGAAACAGAAATGGCCATTCGTTTTTCCATCAACTCTGTGTTTTTACTCATAGTTTATCATCTCATAATTATTTTCAAGTGCTGCAAATCTTTAGAGTACTAAAAGTCAGCAATCATTTCTCAACTGTAAAGCTTGTTTACAAAATATTTTTTATGCTGTGGTTTGTGTGGGATTGGCATGCTCTTCTCCTGCAGGCTAAACATTTTCAACCCCTCTAAGCTGTGTCCTGGATGGTTTTCCACTGCACTTTTCTTCCCCTAATTCATGCATTAGAAAGATTAACCCAATCAAAAATGGGTGACTTTGGTTGCCTTCTGAAAAAACATGAGAGCAGAACGGTGAAAGTTAATTACCGGAGACTTTTTTCTCTTTCATCTTGAATTTCACCTCAATCATTTGATCTTTAAAGGCAAATTCCTTCTCGAACCACTTATCGCCTGCACACACATTAACACGTGAATGGAGCATTGTCAGTAATATGTTTTATTCAATGTGCAGCATATGGAACTTGGACAAAATACTTAATACTTAATTATTACTGAACATTCAACTCTGCATCTTTTGATTCTTTGTTTTGTTTTCATTACAGATTTAAATGTCTTTAACATCACTTCAAGAAAAAGTATGTAAAACTCCAAAAAATCTCCCTAAATAACAGAGACAATAAAGCTAATGTGGGTTTATTTACTTTCCTCCACTGGCTGACTTGTATGATGTAAGCAGACATCCTGTCGGTTCAGACATTGTTCTCAGGCCGTTATTTACTAGTTATTGCGTGCTGCCAGATGCTGCATGATAATTGAAAGGAAACCTTCTGGACTCTCCCCTCCTGCTGCTGCTGCCGCTGCTACTTGAACTCCAGGAATGTTGCCACTGGTTCATTTATTCATTTATACACCCTCATGTCTTTCTTTTATCCTCTGTGTCTCCACTTAGTTGGTAAATGACACTATGTTTTCCAAAGAAGAGCATGCAGCGAAGCAAAAAGTCTCTTTTTTTTACCATGATGACATGTTCAACTATGTGTGCACAGCTTATTTCTTACATTACAGCCAGTATAATGAGCTTTATAGAGTGAAGTGTGGTATTACGTTGGCAATATGTTGATGAGACCTTTGAAAGGCTCCAGAGACATCTCTCATCTCGCAAAGTCAGAAAATTTGCAAACTCAAAGTGTCTATGGCTCCTTAGACACAGCGTATTTTGCAGGCCTTTGTTGCCTCTTTCCCCAGCTCATTTGCAGTCCATGCAAACACAAATACTTGGGCTGTTGCCACTGAATGTTGCTTTTGGAGCTGACATTGTTTTTTGTGGTTAGAAGTGCAGCCGTACTAGCTTACCTCAGTCGACTGTCTGGGATTTTCTGCAGAGAGACTTCATGTTCCTGCCCAGTGCATGTGGGTTTCTTCCCACACTTCACCCCTATCAATCAGTGTAAAAGAGCCAATAATGGGTTTTCATCAAACAATGGTGAATAATCCATTTGAAAACATAGCCGGCTTTTGGTCTTTCCATCCTTGGCCAAATTTCCCCAGTTAAAACCAAAAAAGAGAAATGCAATAAACCCTCTTTGTTCAGTGATCTCACTCAAGCCCTCAAAACACTTTGTAGAGAGTTTAAATGTCAGTGGAAGGCCAACAGTTCTGAAATAACATATGTGGCCCTCAAGAATCAGATATTAATTTATCAGAAAGCAGTTAACGGCGCAGGATCAGTTTACTTCTCACAAATGGTATCCAATAATAGATATAATCCTAGAACACTGTTTAAAGGAATTAATACTAGTTTGAATGGATCTCCGTAATCTTTTCAAGAATCTGATACTGAAACATTCCTGATACATTTTATGAATATCAGAGCTGAAATCCAGCCTTAATCTAGCAGGATGTCAGTTCCCTGAGTCAAATTTTGCATCTTTTGCAGAGTTTCAGCAGTTTTCCATCCCAGAACTAAAAGTCTCACCTATGAACCTCCTCATCCTGCATTCTAGGTATTGATCCAACCGAGCTGTTTAAGGTAGTATTCCCCACAGGCAGCCCTGTTATCTTAAAAAAAAACAAAAAACAGTGTATTTTTTGGTGTGTTGTATTTGCAACAAATGAGTACAATGTTCCTTCGTTACAGAGTTTGAAAAGTATAATAATGCCATGAGCACTCCTGCTGATAAGGAGTCTTGTTTGTTTAGAAAGGTTCCTAACTGAGTCAAATTACCCAGAAGTCTCTAAGTAACAGCCATACGAGCTGGTTAAATAAGTACTAAGGAAAGAAGCTTTGGTGCTTTCTTTATCATCTCCTTTTTGCATAGAAAACTCAACCATTTATGAAATAAAGGACATACTTCCTGTAGTTCCTTGCGACCGCAACTTTCAAAGCAACCCTCGGTTGCATTAATCTATTCATACTAACTGTGCAATTTTGTGTGGATGACTCCGAGGACAAGATTTTGAGAGTGAGCAGCCTTTGAAAGCAAAATTTTTCCCTGTTGTGCCTTTTCCCTTACATTCATGGACCCACTTCACAGCTAATTGTAAGTGTGGTTGGATTGCAGCACCGTCGTATTTGCCTAAAGCCTTGAGAAGTTCACCTACCTTCTTTATGTAACCTCATGATGTTTTCCAACGTCCTTAAAAGGGCTTTTTTTTCTGTGTCATTACAAAACGCTGCAATGCCTTTTGGTGCAAATAATCTCATTACATCTAATCATGTTTAAAGTTTAGGACCAAGCAGATGTGAGTTCTTTCTCTCATTCTAGTGAGGAAACAGTTGAATAACCACTTCCAGTATTTATTTGAGTGGGAGCTTTTTCACAAATGAACACTTGTGGATTACTTATGTATGAAGTAACCTCAGGTATCACAGTTAAATGTTAGAAAGACAAAGAGGCAAATAATGTCTTTCTGCAATTTAGATAGTGTGAAACAGAAATACTCTAATAAACACAAACCTCTGTATTAGTTAGGTTACCCCTGCAATCTAATGAATTTATGAGGGAGATAATAGATCAGTCCGTATAGATGATGAGTCAGGATAAACATACACTGAATACTAGATAAGTGCACTGCAGGCTGCATCCGTATAATTATCATCCTTTTTCTGTGCATACGTGTGTGAGCAGCGTTACCAGCCTGCTACCGATTAGATGATTCTTGTGAGGCGCCTCACTTTCTCTGACAGCAGTCCTTTTATATCTACATTGTCCTGAGCTGCTCCAGGTAATTTGCCCATCTATTGTCGCCTTCCACCTCATCAGAAACCAAAATCCAGCTCTAACCAAGCAAGAATGGTTCTGCTGAACGACACCACATTCAAGGCAGGAGACTGGCAGGGCAGGACCCGTGGAGAGTGTAATGTTCTGTGGACTTCTTACATTGCATTGCAACTGTGAGGATTGAGCTTGTAAATTGAGACGGGGCAGCATGACGTTAACCTGCTTCAAGAAGTAAGCATATATTTCAGATTAGATTCGGTTAGATGTGTAGAGAAACATCACAAACTGTCTTTTCTGGTCGATGTTACTGCACGTCAGAGTGAACTAATGTGAGAGTTTGTGATTGCTGGTCTGCGGTGTGCTTGAAAATGTTGCAGAGCTTTGACAAACAGCAGTTCATCTTGCAGTATGGCTGAACTGGCATAACACATCTCACAGCTGGCAGTGCTACTAGGGGAAAAGAGAAGAAAAATGCCAGTTTCTTTGATTTTGATGAATTTGGCTTCGTACACTGGACTCTGAAGTGGCTTTTTATTAAGTGTATTGCTGTGCAAAATATACATATTTACTCTCGGTGGAGATGCCAAGCTTTCATCCAGTAACAGCACTGCAGTGTGGAAGAGTGATGGCTTTGTAGTTACTTATGTCGGTGATCCGTAAGCTGTTCTGACTGCTTGACGCCAGTTTCACACCAAACCACCAGGAGCATTTGACTGTGTCTGTGCACTACAGCCTGTCCAACAGCAGGATCAACAGGATTACAGTGATGGCAGAAATAAGGGGATGGGCCAAGAGTAGATGTCATGGAGTGCATGATTTCTCAACAGCACAGGCTAAACTGCTGGAAGAAATCCTAGTGTTTGGGTAGAAATTTTGTTCAGTTTTGGCTTTGAATGAGAAGTCAAAGTGAGGTGGAGCTGGAGCAATGGCTAGTTATGTGTTTTGTGTGGATTGGGACTTTTTTTTTCAGGAAATGGAAATGTACCTGGGGTGTGGTCAGTCAAGGAGCTTAGTTTATATTGCTGTGGTGGTTTGGAAAGCCTCCCTCTTGTCCTGTCTGACAGTTTGTCTTCTTAATAAGGCTTCACGTCCATGTATTCCCTCTTCACTTTTACGGCTGAACTAATGAGAAGGCCACAGTAAATGAGAGCCACAGGAGAGATATCTAAAAGGAGTTAATGGGCCACTAAGGGAATGTGTGGTTTTTGAAGGCGGGGATGTTGTAATGACGAGACTAGCTCTGGTCTTTCGCGGTTCTTTAAAGTATGCTTGTTAAAATAATCATATTCTAAAACTCACATTTTGCATCGGAGAGATATCCCTTGGCTATAAGTCTATTTTTTTTTGTTTGTAAAGTTGCTTACACAAATATATCGCCACCTTGAAAAAATCCCAGCACTGAGTGCATACATGGGATTGTTTGGAAGGAAAAGTGAACTATCAGATGAAATATAATTTTCTTTCAACAATTGTTTTGCTTTTGTTTCTACAATAGGGGACAGCGCCAAGCAGAAAAAAAAACAAAACAGTACAACTGACAAGATAACCAAATAGAGATGGGAATACACTTGACAAGAGTAGAAAAAATAAGAGGATTTGTGGCATTGTCTAGAGTTTGTAACCTACTTTTAACTTGGCAGCAGCACAAAAACCTATGCAGCTACTTTATCCCAATGTGTGACATGTGCAGAATATTTGTGTTTCTGTGACAGGCGTCAGTATAAAGGCTTTTATCCGAAGGCTTCATTTCACACCCTCTCTGTTTCAGAAAGCAGTGTTCACGAGGGAAGCAACGACAACGATGGCAGCGTCTGCGGGAGCGACTCTGTCTTCTACAAGCAGAGTGAAGGTGAGAGATGTGCCGATGAACAGGCAGCACTTTGTGGCACTGCAGATGGGTCATTTCAGCCACAATTATCATCATTATCTTTGCCACTTTAGGGTTCTTTTCTTGCCTGCTGTATATTGACTTTTCTTTTCATCTTGTGGTCCCCTTTTCTGTTTTCTTAAAAGGGTGAGCTTTTCTGCTTTTTCCTCGTGAATTGTTGCCTTAACTAATGGAGACCATTTTGTTAACAGCATTGTGTGTGGGGGAAGCACGTCAGTGCAACGCAACACTAAAATTAACAGCGCACACATGGAGTGGTAGTCCCCTTTAGTATAAAAGTAAATTGCACACATATTGAAATTCACATGCACACAGTCACACTAGATATGAATCAAACCACAGATATGCCCTTTGGCAAACACACATGCACATAAAATTATAGCCTCATAATGAACACAGACATGCAAGCTAATACACACACGGCCTTGTACAGAAATTAATATGCAAACAGACTGAATAGCCCCAATCGAACAGTTTCAGTAAGTCTGCGTTATTTGTACAATAAAAAGATTGAGATCTAACATTTAAATAATTAATGCCTTTGAAAGGTTCACTAATAAAACACTCTAATTGTCTGTTAGTAAGCATTAAGATTACAAAATAAATGCTCCAGTCACATACTTAAGTCAGTCATCAAACTTATTTTACAGTGGCTGTGTCTTCATTTCACCCTTATGTCACTCTAGCCTTTTGTGCTGTTCAGTTTGTTTCCTAAAAAGAACTCTAATGCCTTTCAGTTCCTTTCAAAATGGCTCTCTTTCCCTAAAAGCCAAGAGGATGAGCAGATATTGATGTTAAACATTATCAGCCTGTGTTGGAGGCTACTGAAACTCTTTGATCCATGCTAAAAAAAAATGTAAGAGCAATACTGCAGGGAAATTCAAACTGCATATGTAAACTTCACTGGCAATGCAATAAAATAAATTAAAGCTGAAATACTTTCCTCTGTTCACTGTTTTTCTGACATTTCACTTCCTGACATAAAGTAGAGATAGTGTCTCATTTAAGAAAGGGAATGTTTACACATATTAAACTGTGAAGAATGTTAAATACAAATATAATACATCTTAGGCCGATACTAACGACTTCCGCTGTGCATTTTTAATTTCTCCCATGAGTTGTTTTTCACTGTTAGTCCACTTGATTACCCATTTGGTCGATAGGACAAACTACAGTAAATAAACTACAGAAATGTTTACTGTCCATCTCTCTTGTCACCACAGCCGGTTACAAACAATAAGCCGCTGATGGGTGTGTCCTTCTGCAGAATCCACCATGTTGCACCAAAGTGTTTCTACAGTATCCCAGAATAGAACAAATTTGATCTAAAGCAGGCTTTTGTTGTTTTTATTTGTTTTTTTTGCTTTATTTAATTTTTTACCCTTTTCCTTTTTAACCATTCAACTTAGATCCCTCTATATGCTTGGAATAGGAGAGTGAGTTATTCAGCTGGTGGCCATCTGCAACTTCTCCCTTAGATGTCACTAAATTCTCCTCACTGTTCTTCAAAACTTAAGAAATATGCATAATAAAGAGCATAGATTATGTTAATTCTGACCCCCCAAAATTGGTGACAGGCAAATATCAAACTCTTTATCTGTCTCAAAACAGTATTACACAAAGCAATCGGCTGCATTTTCTTGCATGAAGTCCATGTTCCACTCATACCTCCTCTCATGTAAAGCATGTGCCATGGTTTCAACTTGAGGAAATCTATAAAACAATAAGAACATATTATCTCCTTAGCCCTTAACGCTAAGTGCAGATAATAATGTTAGAAGTGTAGTTTGCTTGTCACAACTGATAAATACAAAATAAGTGGATTGGTCTGATGATGGCGTTACATGTAAAGTTAAGGGGTGCGCAAAGTTTTAACAACTTGGCCTGAGGAGGAACATGAACATCTACCCCAAATATCATGACAGTTTATCCAGTGATGTTTCCAGTGTTCAACTCAAAGCTACACATTTCATGCAGGAAAAGTCCAACGTTGCGCTGCAATCCAAAAATCATACACAGAGCTTTCCTGTTAGCACCACTAAACTACATCCTGACTGTATGCAGGATCATACTTTCTCTTATGCAGTTCAGAAAGTAGTAGATTAGTGTTGGGGAGTTCAGGGAAATCTGCCATGTGAGTATTTCAGAGATATATTTGGTCCGCGTGTGTGTGCTACCAGGACACAGTATGGCAGAGACACTCACAGTCGCCCTGCGTGTTGCTGAGGAAGCTATAGAGGAGGCCATTACCAAGGCAGAGGAGTTCCGCGACAGTTTGGTGAGATATCAGTCTCTTTCATCTCCCTCCCCTTGTTTGTATATTGTTATTTTTAAATTTCCTTTTTTTTCTCATAATTCTCATCTCTTTTATCCCAATTTTCCCAGTCATGGCCTCCCCTTCCTCCTCTTCTGTTGCCTCCCTCTTGGTCTCAGTATCAGCAGGATGCAGTCATGGTTTATGGCTGAGATGTGTGTACAGAACCTCTCCTGGTAGTTCAGTCGCTTTGAATACGATACGTGTTTGTGTGTGTGTGTGTGTGTGTAGGAGAAGCAGAATGAGGCTCGGTATCTGCGGGACCACAAAGAGGAGCTCATAGAGGAACTCGCCACAACAATTGTACAAAAAGTAGGTTTTCTAAGGGTCTTCATTCTTCTCTTTGACGAGCAAGCATTGTAATTTTATTTTCCCAATTCTATTCATCATTTTACCTCGTTGCTCTGTGCTTTGTACATCGCTTTCCTCTCAGTCTCTGTCGTTTTCTCATATTTCCTCAGATCATTCAGAGGAGGAAGCGCTCAGAGATGCAGACAGAGTATGACTTTGTCTGGCCTCAGCCTCAGTCTCTGATCCAGCCCAGTGAGCTGCCCTCTCCTTCCCAGCCTCACACTTCATCACAAGACCCTCTCAAGACCTCCTACTCTCTCTGGGTGAGTCTCTTACTGTGTCTAAACTAGAACTGGCTGGATGGAAGAATTTTGCACAGCCAAAGGCATCCACGTGTGCTGCAGTTACACCAAAACACATCTGCCCTGTTTGTGGGTGTGAATTGATTCTCAAGTAAAAGGCCTGGCACTTTGATTGTGAACCAAGTGTTAAAGGAAGGATGGTTTGTTTTTTCCACCCTACAACCTGCACATTTCTCACTCAATGCCACTGCAAATAATTTTCCTTTTGTGTGTGTGTTCATAGACCAACCAGTCATGTTTGGCAGAAAATTACTAGTAATTATTAGTAATAAAGGTGATTTGTTTTTGATGTCCAAAAGAATAAATAAGTAAACCTCATAAAAAACATTGGCTTCATACAACTTCAAGAATCAAATTTATTTCTTAATCATTTATTTAACAAAACATGTGTGATATTTCTTCAAGTACTGCCTGTACTTGGGAGCATATTTATTTTTTTAACCATTCTTTGGTGGATTTATTAGTTTTATTTAGAACATTTTCAAAATGAAAAGGTAAGTTTTGGGTGTACTACATTTGTTAGACAATGATTATTTATATCATGCATCATTTATAATTGAATCAATCCCAAATCCTGAGGTGGCGAAGCAATGCCAAACCATGACATTTGTACCACCATGTTTCACTCCTGTTATGGTGCTGTATTCATGAGGAGCTGTCTTTGGTTAAAGCCAAACATGTCTCTTGCCAGCACACCAGATCTTAATTCTTCTGTCAAGATCTTATTATTCCACAAGACCTTGGCCTCATGTGTAAACCATTTGGTTTAAATTCGGTATGTACAAAAGCGAACGTGTCATGAGCATTCTGCAAATTCTTCCCTGGCTCCCATAAGCTGCCAGCAGCATAATACAAAGCACTGTCTCTTCACAGAAGCTTTCAAAGTAATGTTACTGTACTATATCTATGAAAAGACATCATTAGGCACGCAAATATACAATTAGTCTGATAATCTGTAAGGATTTAGTTTAACATCAGAAAAACTAAAAACCAAGCCCACAACCACCTGGCATCATCTTCTGCATCTTACAGTTACCTTACCAATATACTGTCCACATCATCCATAACTTGTCTCATTGAGCACACTGAAACCTGCTGAATATAATTTCCCACAATTGACATATCTTCTCACGTTGTCAAAACCACAATTGCCAGTAAAGTGGACAGTTTTCTTCGTTCGTGTGACTTGGAGATATTATATTAGGGACTATCATCTTTACAAAGAAGACAACCCCACAACCCCACAACAAACGCACAACCCATCAGCTGTCACAGCGAGGCTGGATGCACTCTGATGGTTCTCCTCCCCTCTTTTCTCAGACTCTGGCTGACTCAGATGGACTGGTGACATCTTCCTGGTACCAGACTCCCTAGTTTATGCTTCATAATCTATGACAATAATTGTCATTGCATTATGTAACTGTGTCTAGCCTGCTTACTGTGTGTGAACTACATTCTTACTTGTAGAATAGCAGCCCGCCCCTCGTCATGCCATCAGCCTCTGCTTTTCTGCGCATTAACTTGTCAGCCACACACTGTACAATCACCCTTTTCTTTATATATGTTTTAAAGTCAGAACACTTTTTTTCTTTTTTTTCTTTTTCTTGTTGAAAATCAAATTTTGCATTTGTGCATCTCTCTGAGCCGGCAGCTTTAACTGTGACGATGACACTCTGCCACTTCAGTATTTTCCATTTCTTACTGATCCAGAGGATAAACAACCAAATATGTATTATGTAAACCTCTTGTTGTTCTTTTGCAGCAGGATTTACAGTTGTTGATTGAACAATCTGTGGCAGGAGGGGTGTGTTATTGTACTTTGCAGTCATTTTTGGGAGGAGCAAAAGTGGGGTTGCAGGCTCTTGCATGTGCTCTTAATTTCAAATTCAATAGGATTTTATAAGGAAATGTGCAAAGGATAAGCTATATGGACGGTTTTATACATATGGATATTTCTATCAAGGCCGTTTCTCTACACGAAAGCCATGCAGTCTTCTGTACATGAGTCCTCTGGTTATTGTTAATATGATCATTAACAAACTGTAGTTTTGCGATAACATTACATTACATTTCAAAGGCTTCTTCCTGACACGCCCCCCACCCACATCAAATCTCAGTTACCTGCAGAGCCTGTGATAAAATTTGGGGATCCTTGAAGACTACTTTTTGCATCAATCTGTCTGCTCCTGGATGGTTTGGGAGTTGCCTGACATGTACACCACTTGCTCTCGACATTATTATCTCAACGCATTATTTTCTCCACAGCTTTCTGAAACTAATTGCCAGACTCAAAAGCGTCTTGCTGTTTCAGATCCAGATTAAAGTTGGGAAAATTTAAAATAACCCAAAGAAGAGCTCTGATTTGGCTCTGAGATACTATAGGTACTCTATGAGTTCCACCTATGCTTTCCAACTTTTCTTTGAATGAGTAAAACACAGCGATGAGCAACTAAATAGACCCACAGGTGTGTGCTAATAGCTTTGTTTCAGTAGGATACTGAAGATTTTCTCCCTTAGCAAGCAAAAGCAAAGCAGACAAGGGACTGAAAATCTTAGCTGAACCAAGTATGAATCAGTTTTATGTCATGTCTTAAAGTGAGTCCAAAGAAAAACCAAAACAGTTTATCTTGCATAGTCCCTGCAAATATTGCAAATCTATGCATAGTATAGCAGCAATATAGCAGTTACGCATACACTGAGATATATAAAGTGTGTACACAAACCCTGACTTTCAGTACACACACCTGCCAATATTCCACACTACTTTTCAGGAGGGACTTGTTTAGAGTTGTTATTTTGTTGTGTCATGAGTAGAGCATCAAAGCTGTGCTCCCCCGGTCTCTCTTCTGTTTTTTTGCTGTTACACTCGTGGAAGATCAAAGTCCTGTGAAATACGCAAGGATCCTCCTAGCTTGCTCAGCCCGCCTATTTTTTCAGCTTCCTGCAGACACACTCAATGAGACACAGTGCATGCAAATGTGCCTCAACAGCTGTATTGTAGCCCTATACCAGAGACTTGGTATCATATCAAATTTATTTTAGTGATGAATGTTTTGTTTGTTTTAATCTTATATTCTTTATGTATCTCAGAGGCCAAATTGTCCCAATAAACAACACAAGAAGCTACAATAAATCCTTCAAAAACCTCTTCAGACTGAATAACAACAAAATTACACTAACTCTGAGCCTGTGATTTCTCGTGGATATGAAATCAGGAGTTGTGCATCACAAATGTATTAGCTGGAATGAACTAGAATGAGAGATGTATTATACTATAATCTCAATTCATTACACATTTGAATGAGACATGCTGTCGCAGGAGAAGTCTTTGTAGCTATTTAGTTGTTATGTAGCTCCATCTGCTGATGAAAATATTAAAACACACCCAGTGTGCTTTGGACTTTTCCCTCATACATATCAAAGGTAGCCAGAATGACCAGTGCCATGAAATGGGAATTAATTGTGAGTATTTTCCTGCCAGATGCAGCAAACTTTGAAAACATAGCTCATTAGTTTTAAAACTGTAAAAATCTTGGCTTAAGTTTCCAAGGAGGAAAAGGTTATATAATAATAAAAAAACAATAATTCTCTGTCTGATCTCAACTGTTGTGTTTATGTCTGCAGAATTCTGTCCGTATGTGTCTCGTTTTGCTCATATTTGTGTGTCTCTGTGTGTGTTTCCGTGTGTGATCGCAGCGTTCACGGTCAGCGTTCTCCCTCACCAGTGACGACTCCCCAGAGAAGGGCCCAGAGGAGGAGGCTGCAGGAGCGGGCGGGGGTGGCTTGCAGGAGTACGCTTCTCTAAAAAGGGAAGCCAAAGCGGCGTCCTTACCCACCTGGAAAAGTATGGATCGCCTGGACAACTCGAGTAAATATCCCACTCACAGACCACTGCCCAAGTGTTCCCTGATATTAGTCAAGTCAAGTCACCTTTATTTATATAACACATTTAAAGCAGCAGCAGTTATCCCACAGTGCTTTCCATTCAGAGCAAATAAAACAGAAAATTAGAGATTTAAAGAATTAATATGAAAATCATGACACAATAGAATAAGAACACAAGCACTATCAATACCAATCAACAAAATCGTTAAAACAAATTTCTAAGGGTGAAAATAGATGTTGATAATATCTCATATGCTTGACTGATGGCATGAGTGGTATCATTTAGCCATTTGATGAAATCATGATGTTAGGTTCCCTCACCAAACATATGATAATTCACATGACTGAGTTAAAGCATTTTCCTACAAGTTATTATCTTGATAGGGTGTGGAAGATGGCCATGTACAACAGCGTGTGTGTTTGGAGACAGCACTAAAAATATTGTTTAACTCTTTTAAGATTTTACTCAGGTATACTACCCATACTTAAGTCCCCACATAGTATTTCACAATGTGGACAAGAACTGATATAAGTCTGTTTTTCTAAGCTTTCTGCTACTGGTGGTAATGTTCCTCCAGGTGCATCCTCGGTGCTTCAGAGCCCAGATGGGAACTGGATTGCTCTGCACAGCTCTCAGCTGTCTCGGCCCAGCCTGCTCACCAAGAGGAAGAGCCTGGTGTTCAGTGTTCTCGAAAAGGAGTCCAATGTCGTCTCCGCTTATGACGAAATGGGATCTGAGTACGAGGAGGAAGATGAAGGCGGATGGGGCATGGCGCTGAGACAGTTCCGGCGCAGGCTGTCAGACGAGACTTACTACACAGACTCGCAGCACGACCCTGAGTGGACTTACACCCAGCACCTCCCTGTTACCTCACCATCCTCCGGGCAGTACACCAATACAGAGACTCTCAACTCAGACTCTGAGGCCTCGTCTGTGTTGTCTGCATGTCCTCGTAAACCGCATCACAACTTGTTGAGGAAGAGAGGGCCGCCGGATACACATCTGCACCCTCATCAGCAGCCTCTGTACCACCAACACCTCCAACAGAACTTCGCTCCATACCCAGCTCAATCTGAGGCACTGGACGTGAACTTTAACCCCAAGGTGATATGTCTTTAGAATTTAAATGTGGATTATTCTGTACTTTTGTAAATGACCATATTACATGGATTTATTCAGAAAATGGCACTCATTGTGGGGCTGAAGCTGGCTGGACGGGAAAGAATATATTGTATGTGCGAGTAATAAAAGATTGTAGAAGTTATTGTAGGGCATAAGTCAAGTGTAAAAGTGTTCACATCTTGTACTTCTAACAAAACACACTCATGCAACAACATATAATTAAAATACTTCACTACGCAAAAGAGCTTGTGAAAAAGTTTAAGTTTGCTTAAATAAAACTGTCAGCCAAGTTGCAAAAGTACTTTTTCTCAAAAAATAGGCCTTAGGACTGATTTTATGTAAGACATTTTTAGATTGTAATGCCTCAGTGGGAAGATTTCTAACTGCTTGATGCAAGGCTAGTTTTAACCACTTTATTTATAAGTTAGAAGTTTAGTCCACTGATTCCCAGCCCTGTGCCAGAGAAACCTTCCAAAGGGTCACAAATTAAAAGTGAAGGATTGTGAAAGGATTAATGGAGAACCAAATAAGAAAAGACTTATTCTTTCCAATTAAAGGTTTTCGTGTAAACATTTAATCTGAAAATTATACATCGATCCAACATTTCCCTATGTAACAATGTACAAAGTATTACGAATGACGACTTGTGCTCTATCACTTCCCATAATTGTCCCCAGGTGATGGGAGACAGCAGTGAGGCGGAGGAGAGCCGGTGTGATCCTGTTCGAAGATCAAGGCGACGCAGGAAAAGCAAAAGGGAGTCATCAACAGAGCAGAGCAGGCCTGGAGGCCAGAGTCATGCACAGTCCATCTACCCTTTAGTGCAGGTAGAAAATACTGACTGTTTAAGCCAGGGTTTTGTGTTATATTCTCAATCATAGCTTGCTTGAAAATCCTTCATCTCTTCACCTTCTTAGAAGACCTGCTGTTTTAAAAAATGAGTGCATAATTGATTCTTTGTCTGGTATGTTTCCATTACTCAAACTTCTTGTATCTACCTGTAACTATTCAAGGAAAACAGTGGTTTTCTACTCAACGCGCTGCTGAAGAGGGGATTAAGTGAGGAGCAGACAGCATCCGACAGCACGCCAGTTGCTGCAGCTGAACCAGACGCCCTCAAATTCAATGCCATGACACCCGAACCAGAAGCCTTGGGTACAATGTCTCCAACTTCTCCAGCCCCTAAACCTCCAAAGCCCTGCTCTTTGGTTCCTGGGCTGCAGCTCTCCTCCTGCAGCTTGGGGCCTGGACCAGGCTCTAGAGGCCTTCTGGAGGAGGAGCTACGATCCAGAGTCAGTCAGCTGGTCAACAGCAAAGATGTCAGCTCCTCTGAGGAGGAGTGCACAAAGTTTCCTGTGGACAGACAGACGGATAACAAAGAAAGTGAAAGACAGATAGAAAGGTCAAGGTCAAAAGACACAGAGAGACAAAGGCAGTTGGCAAGTGACAAGAGGGAGAAAGAAAGTGAAGCAGATGAACAATTGAATGGACAAGACATGAAACAGGATGTGAGAGTGGTAAAGAGTGCTTCAGTACGAGAGGAAGGAAGAGTTTGGGAGAGTAGGTTAGAGAAAGAAGGAGAGAATTTGAAGGAGAAAATAGGTGAACAGGACCAAAAGAGAGGAGACAAAAGAGAGTTCAACAGACAAAGTAAGAGGCAACACAAAAGAGATGTGGAGAAAGAGGCAGGACACAAAGGTGGAGCCAAGAAGAGTGGATCAAGCGCAAGTTCCCCTGCTGTTACACCTTCTTCCCAGGAGGGGGTGCTGGCAAGCAATCAGGTGAGGTTATGTGAAGAAAAACATTAAGTTTGATTTCCCTCTCTGCTTTTCTGTCAGTATGTCAGCTTTTTGATAAACTTTTCCTTTTCTTTCTCATTTTACCCTTGAAAATGTTTTCTTCCCATATCATTTTTATGTGACTCTTCCTACGCTTTCTCTGTTTTGCGGTGTTTCCCTTGGTTGTTGGATGTGCTGCATGTTTCCTTATGTATGTGTTCGTCAGGTGGGGCAGAATGACTTGGAACAACAGCAGCGGCTTCAGTTGCTCTCCTCTGTCTTACAGCAGGTGAGATAATACAGCAAATAGAAAGCAAAAGCATCCCTCCATATCTTGCAGGAAGTCATTCAAACAACCTGCATTTTTGCTTGTACCAACTCAGAATAATTGAAACACTAATAGTCTTTTATGCAAATGTACTGGCATGTCTGTACACTGCATAATGGTCATGTGCCTGCATTACCAGCCCTCTTTCTAGAGTCACAGCTTTTCAAAGTTTAAAGGCATTTATCACAGGATATCTGCAAAAAAACAATTCATATTAATGAAAGCCTCAAAAGGTCAGATTGCAACACCCGCACAGGTCCAGTAATGTTTCATATCAAGAACAGCTATTACTTTTCTCGACCAGAAAAACTGCCTCTGTCACTTTCCTACCCAGCAGCAAAAACCGAACACAACACATTTCTCATCTGAAAGATGTTTTCTGTTAAAGGTAACACGTGAGACAGGGGTAAACTGAGTGGTTACAAAGAAAATACATTACCTGGAAATTATTATAGACCTCAGATGAACATTAACACATGGCAGTTTACATTTAAAGAAAATCTAATCCAAAATTCAGAAGCGATATGAGTAAAGCTAAGTATGGCTTCCATGGGAAATAAGAAGGTAAAGTAGCAACCAATTGCTGCTAATCAAATGTACTAAATTAACTGACTACCAGCAAGTGTGAGCACCTCTATCAATGCAGATGTTTTTGGCAGGAAAGACTTCTGCACTTAGAGAAGCAATTGTTGCTGCCTGTAGTGCTAAGTGAAAAGTTAATTAACTGATCATATCCATTCATTCATCCATAGGACTCAGAGAATTTGGATTCCTGCAATCACAAAACACCCAGCACAAGAAATGTGTTTAACACAAACATCGATTAACTATATATTTAGACGGACACTAACACAAATCAGTGAAGAGTGTGACTGTATGTGTTGAAATAAACTATTTCTGAAGTGTGTGGACTGATGAGCCAGAAAGTATTTTAGCATGAATGAAGCTTTAAAGAAAAGGATTGGATGTGATGTCAACATTGGGATTAACTTTATGTTATGAGGGATGAATAAAAAGAGGACAAATAAAGATAAAAAATTAAACTAATATCAAAGTTTGACATCAACCACAACATTCATGAGTTCTGTGGAAGAGGCATCACCTCAAAGACAGAGTTCCTACTGTGATTTTAGAGTGGGACAAGTGTGGATCAAGCTCTCGATTTCTGGGCTGTATTGGGGCAGACAGACCAGGTGGATTCTGCCTGTTCCATGTCTGCAGCAAACCTTTTGCACCAAGCTGCTCACTTGCGAGATGAGATGGGCCTCTCTGCTTCTTGTTTCAGGTTGATGATGATTCAGAACAAGGCCTGGATCTTCACGAGATAGCTCCATCTTGGGCCACGGTCACCTGACACAAAAGCAAACTAACTTTAGTCCCGGGTCATGAGCAGATATCAGACTTAGATCAATTGAAAGAGGCCACCCTGGAAAGGTTGATTATTTAAATGATAAGCAGTTGTTACTTAAACTGGAGACTGTGAAGACAATGGCAACAAGTTAAAGTGGACACAGCAAAACTGAAAGGCAGCAGATCATGTGAGTCCAGGCCAAAGATGATACGCTGGTCTGTATGTTGAGACTGCAAGACAAAAAGAAATTACAACGGTTTTTATTCAACTAACAGCTGAGAGCTCCACGTGCACCTTGGTATTATCAAATAACAGGTAGATAGCACAGCCTATCAGCTCAAACACCTCATACCAACCGGCAATAAAGGGGGGATTATTTGTGCTTGTTTTGCAGCCACAGGACACTTTGCAATCATTGGGTCTTCCATGAACATCTCTGTTTATCAAAGTATTCTAGAGTCAAATGTGATCTGCCTGTCAGCTTTGCTGAGATTGGGTCATGCAGTAGGACAATATCCCAAGCACAGAAGCAAATATTCAACAGAATGGCTGAAAAAGAACCACAGTGGCCTTAAGAGAGATGTACATAATTGACTGATGAATAATCATTGACACTGTCAAATGAATTGTGTTGTATATCTGAGATGGTACAGCATTGACCTAATTTCAAAATCTGGTAAGCATCAGATTTTTGTTATTATTATCAAACCATTTAAATGCAAGAGGACAATTTTTTTTCACACAAAAATAGGCTGGCCTAAAAAAGAGAAAATAGCTCTGAATGATATATAACTAAAACCAAAATGGCGGAAAGCAGTATTCATCATCTCTATAAACACATTAGCTTCCTGTATGCAAATGGTAATATGGTTTAATTCTCTGTCCTCTACAAAAGCATTTGTATTCTTAGAAATAGATTTATAGTAGGCCAATATACTGAGTACTCTCACTACATCTTCTGGAATTAGAACCACTATGGTCTAAATAATGTCAAATTTCATAGAACTACCCATGTTTATACTTATGTGGAAAACAATGCTCCAATACTGATATTTTTCTTTTTTATATCATCTCCAACTTTGCAAAATGTACACACAAAATTCAGGCGCTGGCACACACACACACACACACATGAGGACTGAGAGTCGATGTTGGTCAGTGGCCAAACACATTATGAGGCTCTTATGAGTCATGCTCATCTTTCACAATGTGAATAGCACATGTACTTGTGTGATCTATTTCTGTTGGTTTTCACAGCTCCCTTTACAAATCCCCCCAAATCATGGCAACAACAGTGATATTTATGTTTTTAAGTTCGCATTTTGTGACTACACCAAATTTACACTGTTTTGAAGGACAGCTGTATGTAGAATTTGGCCTTTATTGGATTAACTGAAATGAAGAAAGGGAATCCACTATGCTGTCTAATTTACTCCTGGTGTAATTATCCACAAGATTTTTAGTTTGCATCATGTTTAGCAGCAATATGACAAACAACATGTTGGTTGAAGCTTTTTAGAAAATAAGAATTGGTGAGACAAAACCTACATGTACTGATCAGGTTGAAGGATAAGATATGCATTTTTTTTTATTACAAACTACTATATATATGAAGATGCCGTGTAAATATATTTAAATATATTTGTTATTGGTAGAGCATGCAGCCATGTTAGTAAAAAAAAAATTGGACTACAAAGAAACTAATCTATGGTGGCCCCAAGGTTCAAAACACAGAAAATACAACTAAAACACAGAAAGCACAACAAGTCATAAATTTAATGATAAAACAGTATGGGTACAATTATGCAGTGCCATTGTTTTTCTGATAATTTCTATATATTCACCGTCTTTTTACGTTGATGGCAGTGAGACGTTTCCATGTGTCACTCTGTTTGATCTACACGGATGCCGTGGTTTTTTGGAGCGGATGAGGACCAAAAAAGTTATAGAGTTATGCACTCTATAACTGACCAGCACAAATCAATACCTCAAAGTGTACATCTCAGTCTTTTTAAGATCATCTCAGTCCATCTCAGTGTTTTTAAGATCACTGAATAGTACATTTTTAAAAAAAGATACCCACCCTCACTTCTTTCACATCCATACCTGCCTCCTCTGACACCAGATGAGGCTCGGCCTTTCATACTGTCACTCTGCCTGAGAGAAGGATCGATGTGTCACCGATGCCACTGATCAAAGCTTCATCCAGTGATTCATTCATTATTGAATAAAATCTGTCTCCCTTCACTTCCTTGCCTTTTCTTGTTCGGTGTTTTCATCTCTTCAGGTGAATAAAATAGGAGCTTTTTTTTTACCAGACATCTTAGCCATTGAATCGTTGTTTGCATTAGGAAATTAGCTTCAATTTGTATAAAAGTTGCTCCAGTTAATCAATATACTGATTGGCAGTGAAGGCAGAAGTCCAGCATACCTAACCTACTTTTTTTTTATGTAGCTGTCATGGGAAATTCATATAGTTTCAAAGGTTTACGGTCAATTGATTTGTTCATTCCTGATTCAATCCATGCATTAGTTATTTTCAGTTTGAGTCATGCAGTTATTCTATGTGCAGGATAGGGTTTAGCAACAGTTGGGCAAGTTTAGCTATGTCATGTGCCATAATGTAACCCCATACCATCATGAATTCTGGCTTTGAATTGTCATCAGTTGGTCTTCAGCCCTCAGGATCTGGTATCCATGAATTCCAAAAAGAATTTCAAAATTTGATATGTCAAAGAACAGTTTACCACTTTTCCTCTTTTTCCGTTTTAAATGAGCGTGTGCCCTGGATTATGCATGTGCACAGTAGGTGGTGTCTTAGAGTTGCACACAGAATCTAATCAGTTTTTAACCCATTCAGACCAAAGGTCCTGTTTATTTATTTAAATCTATTTCTCAAAGCACTCTAAAACTTAAACTGAGGGTGTTCTGGCAAACCTAACACAATTGTCACTGCTGAATCTGAAATCTGAAAATGTTTGATAAAAAACATGTTAAACGTTCAGCTTTTACTGCAGAAATTTTGCCCTTACATTTATTAGATATTTAAAAAGTTATTGTTTGTGTGTTTTGAAGATGCCATGAGTGCTGCGTCAGGCTCCCAAACGCCACTCTGAAAAGGAAAAGTCTGAAAAGGACATGCACGCAGATATTGCATCCAGTCTGAATGGGTTCATGCAGTGCAACATGGGGGTCTAAAGGTCACGTATTGGATTTCAGTCTTGTTTTCAGTCTGTCTCAGAGTTCTCTGAATCTGTTAATGATATTGTGTACTATAGGTGAAGAGCCCCCCCCAAAATCCTTTGCAATTTTTCTGTTTAGAATTGCTATTGTTGAACCACTCTCCCACACTGTAATATGCTTTATTTACACTCAGTCATGTCACTGAACTATTACAGCAGTTGTTGCACATTTTATTTCCAGTCCTTTTTGCCTTTGTGCCAACTTTTAAGAAACATTTTTTTGCGGGTGTCAAAATCAAAATGAGCACATATCAAAACAACATTTTGAAAAAGTATTGATTTGTTTTCTCAGTTGTGCACGTCATTGGCTTTTCTTTCTATCTAAATTTGACTCTGTGTTCCTGCTCTTTTGGAAATGGGGTTGTAATTAGTGACTAAATCACTGACTGCTGCAACCCACCCTGTTTTGAAATAGGCTGCACATTAATAAGAGATACTTGTGATGTCTTTTGACTGTTGAAAGCATGAGACACAGCATCAGTTACCACTCTTGTTTTGAATTGAGACCTTTTTTGCTTGTGTTTCTCCCCCATCATCGTGTCAGTTCTCACATCCTTGTCCTGCACACTCTGATTACTTTTCCAGGTCGAACATATGTGGCTCTTGGCAAAATGCTATTTTTCATATGACAAGCAAATGTTCGTGTCACCAGCAAAATGTGTTTTCAAGGACATTGCAGACTATGAACATTGAGGTCATGATGCTTATAAACACTCAAAGCAACATTATCTTTGCTCTCTTTCACTTTGGATTATGAAAGTATTTCCCAAATCAGTGATTGTGCAATGTCCCGTAATTGGATGTTGTTGTGATTGCATTTCCTAACATCTTTGGCTTACTGACTGAAAAACTTTCTCATTAGCATTTTATGTCCTTATGCCAGATGAAGCCTTTGTTTTGTCATTAATGTGAAGCTTTCAGATTTGAAATAAATGCCTCCTACTTTTGCTGTGCCTGCTCATGAAGCCTTCTGCTCATATTGTTAATAATAAAATGTTTTTGAATTAATCTCTGGCCCTAACTTTTTTTGGACATTTCACTTTAAACCAAAAAGTTTTTTTTTGTTGTTTTTTTTTTGTCTCTTTAACGCTTCTTATTAAGTGTATGTGTGTATGTGTGTGTGTGTGTGTGTGTACTTCAAATGAATCAGAAATATTCAGCAGCCTCGCTCTGCAGCATCACCACAGAGGTGCTTAAGGTCCTGAATGCAACAGAGGATCTGATCGGAGAGGCGGGAGGTGACAGCTACACTCCTTCTGAGTCCATGAGTGCCTCTCCTATATCCAGCTGTTCTGAGACCCGCAGACTGGACCAGAGGCTTACCAAGATGGAAGAGAATGTAAGCAACAGAGCACCTCAGCCAAATAGTTTCACCTCATGGATATCAGTGTTAATGGAATATAACTGTTTGTCTCCTCTTGTCTGTACAGGTGTACCTGGCTGCTGGTGCTGTGTATGGCCTCGAGGGGGCACTGGGGGAGCTGGAGCAGTGCGCCCGCAGTATTAGCAGTGGGACCACAGACACAGAGATGGCCTTCCTGGAGGACCAAGTGGCTACAGCAGCAGCTCAGGTCCAGCAGTCTGAACTACAGGTACTGGACGAGACTGTTGATTATTTGAGCGAGTTATTTTCTGCATTCTAATCAAACTAAGCCTAAATAAGAAGTACAGCATACTTTTTCTTGTCATGGAAAGCGTTCCTTTTATTAATTCTCTTTGTGCATGAAGATATCAAACATTGAGGCGAGGATATCAGCTCTGAAAACAGCTGGGTTAAATGTGACTGTCTGCAATCGCTTCTCCAAGGTCAAGCCAAATTCCAAGGTACTTCACTCACACTCAGGCTCTCGGATACCAGGCACATTCAGCCTTACATTCATTATACTTGTAAAAATGCCTGTATTATCTGTGATGTCATACATTACAGGCATGATACGTAGCTGCAGTTAACTGAAGAAGACATCTGTGGTTTGTTTAATGATGTGTGCTAGGTGTATAATCATTTCACTCTCAAATTTCAGCCTGAAACCCTGGACTCATCACGCCATCAGAGGAGGAAACTTCCAGCGCCTCCACTAAAAGGTATTAAATGGGTTGTTTTCCCTCAATTTGGAGAAAACTCAATTTGAGTGCATTCAAAGAAAACTTTAGCTGCAGAAAGAGATAAACATCATATGATTTTTTTGTTTGACTCAGCTGTGGTTGACTACACAATACAATATATGTAAGGTATGCACTCTATAAGCAGTGATATTCTACCCACATACTATTCATCGGTAGAATCTGCTCAATGCTGATTAAATCAAACAGTCGCGTATACACAAGCAATTTTTGTGCATCTGAGTTTGTTTCAGTGAGTTACAGACAGCTAGAGATGGAGAGAAAAAGAGATGGAGTCAAGAGAACATTTGAAATTTACCTTTAGTAAACAGATTTTGCACTTTGTCCAAGATGAAGAGAGAGGCTGCTGAATGGATGTAAAAGTGAATACATCATCTAAAAAAGGACTCAGTGACTGAAAAGCACCATTAGATGCAAGGCAGCCAAAAGGAAACACATGTTGCACACGAGGATAAGCTGCTTTATTAACCAACAAGACGTTGCCTCCTTTTCATGATATTAAAAGGCTTTTTTTCTGTTACAGCTTTCTTTATATTCCTTTTTTTCTTCACTGGTATCCATACAATAGCTCTGAGTCACAGAGGCTTTGTCAGCATGGCTTCAAAGATGAGCAGCATATCACATTCATTCATTCCAGCTTAGAGTGTCCTTTCTATCCATCCATTGTACATACAGCATACTGCAGCCAGAAGGACTGTCCAGTCATTTAGATATTAGTAAAAATGAATAATTAGTAATGTTGACATGGATCTTACTTATAGTTTTTATTTTTAGGAGATAACCCAGACTCTTTTTTCTCTTTTTATATTTCAGAAAAAATGGAGTCAGAGCAACAAGTGAAAGTACTTCGGCCATAGTGGCAGGCAACAGCACAACAAGTCCCTCAGGGCTACTTCAGAGCCCCAGGGACAGGGGCCCTTCACATCCAGTGCCTTGACCCAGCATCTGCCTCCAGCTCTTGGCCAAGTAGGGGCCAACACCTACCCCATCCAGCGCTCACCCCTCTGCTAACCACGACAGTCACACAGTCATGCCTGACAGAAAACATGACAGGCTCTTTCCCCTTGTCCCCATTAATCAACAGTTTTTTCTCCTCCTCAACCTTGATTTGTCATTCAAGGGTGACTCAGCAGTCTGTGTTTCTGCCTTAAAATCCGCAAGCACTCCTAATGATACATACGACTCAGAAAGAACATCTGTAAAGTCAAACAAAAACGCATTTCCTTTTTTTTTTTATCTGTTTGCAAAAGTGTTGTAATTATAATGTTCAATGAAGCTGTGGAAAAATCGTGTGAAACTTCCTGTGATTCGGTGTCCCAAAAAAAGAGGCTGAGCCGACTTTTATACTTCATCTTACTTACTATCAAATGATGTGAGAAATCTTTCATACTGCAACCCCTATTCACAGTGGTTTTGTTGTTGTTGTTGTTTGGTTTGTTTTTTTCATGCAAACATACGACCGCTATCAAACAGTATTCCTCGTATGGGGAGTGATTGTAACACTTTTGATATTTATTTTTTTAACTGAATTTTTTAAAAACCATGTACTTACCTGAAAATTGTGTCTAGATATGCAAAGTATCAGGGCCAAAACATTTGTCCTTTCTTGCCACTCTAATGTGCCATGGCAATAAAGGTCTTCAAAGCACACTTTAGAGATATATCACTCTACAGTAGGTGCGTGGCTAAAAAACATATTTAAACAGCTTATCATTTTGAAGGTATAATAATTTGCTTTCCTACTGACAGCTGAATATGAGAATCCATAGCCCATCGCTCATGCTAGAGTGCTAATTATGATTAAGCTAATGGGCCGCAGCCAGTGAAGCTAATGAAAAGCCAACAACCAGTTAGTTTAGCTTTGCATAAAGACTAGTGGAATAGAGAAGTTAGTCTGACTCTTTTGATAAACTAGGTGAAAATTAGTATAGTCTACCATAAATTAGGTCCCATGTTCCTTTCATTTAGCTCAGTTTGCTCAGCATCTACCTCTGAGGGGTTATACCTTGCTGCTGAACGTGCTCAGCTACGTTTAGCAGCTAGTTGCTAACTGTGGTTGCATTTAGCAGCTAGCTAGCCATTTTGAATTTTAACTCAATTTTCATGTGGTTGGAGGGCTAATAGTGGAACAAGTCATGGGACCTTGTTCCCACCTGGGGGAACAAGGTCCCTTAAGAGTTGCTGTGTTAGACCTTTGTGTTCTTAATTTTATTTTATTTCTTTAGACAACAAACAACAGTTATATTTAGGAAAATACTTAAATACAGTGTTGTAACACCATATATATTCCACATAAGGTGGGAGTGACACCTCACTTCTGGCTCAGAAAAGGACATCAGTGGTTTTTAGAGAAAACACAACACAAACAGCCTTAATGTGGAATCTGTGCTCTCTTTCTTTTACCTGAATCCAAAAAAGACCCACATCGAGCTCAACAAAAAGCCTCCAAGGTTCCATTTTCAAGTTTATTCCCTAACTTTTTTTTTTGTGCAGAAGGATTCTTCCTTGCTGCACAGTCATTTCTCTTTCTCCCATTTTTCTTTGTTTACTTTCAACCTTTGAGGCCTTTTGTTTGAACAATGTTATGATTTCATGTTTTCTCTTTGCTGGGTCATGTCTGAACTTTTGTGTTGCATTCAGAAAATCTTGTAAACATTTTTACTTAATGAAGTCTGATGGGCTTTATAACAAATGCCAGGACACCATGATTTTGTTACAAGCAATTTATTTTTGTACTTACATAACCTTTTATGCAATACCACTAGAATAAGTACTATTGCAAATTAAAGGCTTTATTCTTTCCTCAGATGAATCCTCCTCAGTCAAACTTATCAGACTCTCACATGCGTGATGACTCAAAGTGCTTTCAGTGTAAGCCTCCATTTACCATTTGATACTGTGTCCGTAATGATGATGGTAAATGCAACGAAAACACAGGCGTCGAGAGGCATTTTTGGAGTGATTCAGATCCTTAAACACTATTTCTGTCATTATCGGGTGATTTATTTATTTATTTTTATTTTAATCATAATCTAATTTAGTCATCCATGTTTGTTTATGCTTTGGCTAAGGTAAGAGCAGGTTGTGATTTGCTGATGGACTGCATGAAAGGTGTGATGATCCTCTGTACGAATGCTCTGCATCTTTTATTAGTGACCTTATCATCCCAGCCTTTTGCATCTTTGGGTTTGCACACTGATCCTGTACTTTGTCAGTCTTGTTCTACAGAGGTGTTGTTGTATAAAAGCATGTTTCTGGTTTTATTGAATTGATGTAAAGTTTCCCATGAGAAGCACATTCACAAGGGTCCAATCATCAGTGTCCTGTATTTTTCTAATGTAAAAAATATATAATAGCAGATCACAGTTTGTTAATATATGTATATGTGTGAAAAGATGGATATGATATAGAATAATGTGTTTACTGCCCAATCATAGTCGACAAACCTTTCAGTGTTGTGTGCAAGAGACTGTAAAATTATGACTTGTGAGGCCGAATTCACACAGGAAGTGAAACGAACTGTTGAAACCGTGCCTCGGATACTCAGAAATGAAGACATACACAGGACTAAAGAAAAAAAAAATTCAAAAAATGCTGTTTTTGTTCCTGTTAAATCCGGTTTGAATGACTATGACAAGGTTCACTGTGCACTGCTCCACAGGCGGCCCATTCACTTATGTGCAATCGTTTGTTGCAATCCATATGACGTGTTGGGGAGAATATTAACAAGCAAAAAAAATTGCAGATCTCTATGTGCCACAGTACTCTGAAAAATAAAATGTATTATGAGATAAATAAAATTTGCAAACTTAAAAGGAGCTTCTTGTTTTGAAGGAAACGGTGGTGTGGTGGTTAGCACTGTCGCCTCACAGCAGGAGGGTTTTAGGTTTGATTCCCAGCTGGGCCCTTTCTGTGTGGAGTTTGCATGTTCTCCCTCTGTATGCGTGGGTTCTCTCTGGGTACTCTGGCTTCCTCCCACCATCCAAAAACATGCATGTCTGGCCAATTGGTGACTCTAAATTTTCCCTAGGTGTGAGCGTGCATGGTTGTTTGTCTGTCTCTGTGTGTCCCTGTGATGGACTGGCAACCCGTCCAGGGTGTACCCTGCCTCTCACCCAATGACAGCTGGGATAGGCTCCAGCCCCCTTGAGACATTAAGTTGGAAATGGATGATGTTTTGTTGTGCAAGCAAAGCCATCAACAGGTGTAGTCACAACATCCTGGTTTATTTATCAATATAGAATGCATTTTTTTAATGTACATTTACTTTTGAAGAATGATTTCAGCAAAGCTCTGATGAAACCCATAACAGACAGTGAAAAAAAAAAAAAAGAACATGTGACCTCGATTGACATAAAATATGAAGACACTGAGAGTTTCTGGATGAATGGAGGAGTGGTAGGAGCACATGTCGTCATGGTAACCAATCGCCGTCTTCTCCATCGAGTACTTTTCCAAGGTTCTGCTTGTTTCTGAGGCTGTTAAGCAGCATCTCCAATGTCCTGACAACAGGATGAATCCTGCCACTGCCCAGCACATCCACACTGCTGTGCCTCTTCCCGAAGCGTCCGATGGGTCTAACCCCGCGTCCCACGTACCAGAATGGGTCTATCTCTGGACCTAGACAGCGCACAGAGACAGATGCAGGATTAATAACTGAAGCAAAGCATGTGGACTGTGTTTGGAAACAGAATTCACATTATTGAAATCCTGGAAGAACTAAAGACATATGACAAAATGGAATGTTTTTCCTTGAGCAGGAATAGCAATATCTGAAGTCCTTAAACAGCAGAAGGCTTTAAAGTCAGTCTGCAGTTTGATTAGAGTTATTTCAATTATTTCACTGTTCTTCAATATTCAACAATAGGGAAGACTGGTGAGCTGTATTCAATTAGTAAAGTTGCAAAAATACAGTACAAGGGTGTGTAGCTCTGCACTTGACTATTGCAAGCTTCTCTTTGTACAATCCAAAATATTTCATTAACATATCTAGTATAACAATAGGTAAAAATTAAGTTTTTCATGATTGCATCCAACCATCTCCACAGTGGTTTTGAAACCCCCAACCTTTAACACCCAAATCCTGCCTCCGCTGTGGATAAGAATATATTAAAATAAGTACTGTGCATTGGGAAACCCAAAGCAGCAAATCATGTTAAGGTGTTTTGTAATTTAATCGCATATCCACACTGTGCATCTGATGACTGCTTAAACATCCACAAGTTATAGTGGGAATATGTCCCCACTTTGATTTTACTCAAGTCTAAATACCTATCTCTTTTAAATCGAATTGTGTGCTATGAACAGTTTTTTTTAAACTGCAAAAACCATATCTTTAAACATGCGTAACTTCAAGTCCTTGCCAACATTTCTATTAAAAAATATATATAAATAATAAAAACACGACACTCGCTTTTGTCGTGTCCTCCTACTATACACCACGTGTCTCTTCATGATCAAAGTCTCCGACTAAGTCTACGACTAATTCATCCTGAGAGCGTCTTGGGTCATTTAAAACGGAATGAAATAGAAGGGCTCTTACTTCTGTTGTCAACGTTGTGAACAATGTGGAAGTCATGCTCCACCGTGGTGCTGTGAGCGCGGCTGATGCTGCAGGAGAGGAGGAGGAGCAGCGCCAGGGCTGCGGGCAGCCAGCGGCAGGTCAGGACGCAGTGCCGGACATCTGCCGCTCTCCCGGGCAGCATGCTGTGGACTCTGTCAAGGCACGAACGAGGACGGGTAGGTACGCAGCTAAACGCAACTATTCCAAGACACCGAAAACAGACCCTTGTCAATGAAAGTATGAGGGAAAACGGCACGGATATGTCATTGGAGAATGGTTTTGCTTCATTAAACGAAACCAAAAATAATAATAATTTGTTCAAAGCTGCACATTATTTACAAAAAGGCGAAAAAATATTAAGTAGGATTTAGTCAAAGCTCATTAGTGAGCACGAAAGCTTAAATCAGTTTACAAGGATGCAAAAATCCACTATAAAGACTACAATTAACTCTGAATAATTCTCCCAAGTTACTGTCATACAAATATGTTGATATCCTGATATACAAATATCTTGAATTGGAATGGGCTCTTGTATTATAATGGTAAGTCTCAATGAAGATGCAGCCATGCAGATGTGATAGACAAGAATTACACTAATCCATTTGTATCTAACGTAATGACTTAAACACATAACTTGGTACCCTCTTTAGATATTGAAAACTTAACACAAATACTACTTACCCTGAACTTTGGTAACAGGGGTGGGGTCAGTTGGTGGAGGTTTGCAGTTGGTCTTCAAGAATAGATGTGCCCCAGCTTATATAGCATATCCCTGCTGCTCATGATGTTGGATGATGAATCAAGAACGTCACTCACTCACAGTGATCCCAAACCACAGGATGCATCACCCCTCCTCCTCATCCTCCTCCCACTCTTTCAAGCCCCTCGTCCATTTAAGAATGGCGGTTTGGGTCTGGAGCCTTCATGATGTCCGTCACGCAGCAGAGCAGTCCATCAGGAATTCAGTGACATGCAGACAACTTTAAATTAGTGAACATGGGGAGACCCACCTGCTTAAGTAGGTCTGTCAGACGGTGACCCGGAACTGTGGTGGGCGTTTTTGACGAGCCTTTCATCAATCAGCTTGATTACGAAGTACAAAGCAGGACACAATCAGCTATGTATTCTTGAACTAGCTGTTCTCTCACAGCAAGCTATAAGCTGTTGGAACTTTTCTGGTGAATCCCTGTCGGAGATCAAAATTAGCCTTAGCTGCACATAGTCAGTCATGAGAGAGCTTGGATGGTATTTGTATTTGCATAACATATATTTATATTCTATTCTATTCTATTCTATTTGTAGTTGATAATGAAAAATTAGATTACTGCTTTGAGCAGCCAGGAAGTGCCTCTCAAACAAACAGAGAGAGAAGTATTTTTTATAGTGTCTATCAAGAGTTTATCTGTAAGTTAAAAATCAAGTTGCAAAAACACTTGATAATTGGTAAATTCTCTCTCTTTGTCATAGATTTGAACCTACAAATTGAGTTTAGGAGCTCTGGACAGACAAACAATCTGCAAAAAGTCACAAAGTTGCACATTTTTGTGGGACTTTTTCACTATTTCCTGATATTTTAAATAACAAATATATTGATTAAAAGATATCATCAGTTTAAGAAATCCCATCATTCATTAGCAGTACAATTACGGAAAAATGTATTTTTCATTGTATGTCAAATGCCAAAATACATGCTTTTCCATGCTTAAGCCAGTGCCCCTCCGGAATGCATTAGAAGTGCGTAGTTTGTAAATGTGTATGATCCAGATAGAAACAACGTCACCCTCCTCGAACCTCTTAGAATACCCATGTGTGTCACTGCCCTTTGTGCCATATGATGCAGATAGCCATTTGTTTACATGTATGTACGCAACTCCATCCTCTGCAGCCATATTGTCGTCATGTACTGGGGTCAGACTGTATGATGCAGAGCTCGCTTCAATAAGGAGAAGATAACTTACCTGAGGACGTGTAATCACAGGACAACACAGAAAATTTGCTGAATAATAAAGCTAATTGATTTATGGCAAGGAGAACTTATTTGAAAACAAAGGTCATGATTGACTGTCACAGATGTGCCGTTTGGATCTGTGCAGAAAAATGGAAACATTCATATGATATGACCCTGCAGGTGATAGTGTAGGTAATATATTTGAAAGACAAATACATCTAAAAAGGGCTGCGGACAGCACCAGCAAGTAGCACATAAATGAAGAATCTTTCATGATCATGGAGCAAAAATCTTTTATTCTTAAAAGGAACAGCGACATCGTCTTTCTGTGAGAGTTAAACTTCTTAGTGTGAGCCATGAGGGCACTGAGGAATGCGGTATTGATTGAGAAAACCTTGCTTGCAGGATGATTAACAACTTGACCCAGCTAAGCTGTGTAGTCTAAATCATTCCCCCTTTCGTGCTACAGTATATTTTGTTAATCGCCTTACAATTCATGACTTTTCAGGGTGCGTGGGCTGAGATGTTCATGAGCCATGTTTTGAGGTTCAGACTCTTTCTTAAAAAAGCTCAAATTGGAAAGTGGCTGGTGAACAGGGACATTTCTGAGAACGTATTTCCCGTTAAGTGTTGATTCAGCAAAACCTTTATGTAGATTGTAGTTTTCCTCTTTCTTGTTGTATCGAGGATAGCAACCTTCAAACATATACAGGGTGCTGTTAATCTGCTGGCTAATAAATGACCTGTGGTTGATGCTCTGAATATAGTATATAGTATATTCAAAACAATTTTTGATCATGTTTTATATTTCAAAAAGTGGCCCAGTGGCCTAATGGACAAGGCATCAGCCTCCGGAGCTGGGGATTGTGGGTTCAAGTCCCACCTGGGTCATATGTTGCTCTCAAAAATAGATATTTGACCAAATACTTGTTGGCTGATATTAAAATCTTGACAGGATTTGTTCATATATGCCATTATGAGGCACAGTAAGAAAAGCGTGTGTAACTAACAATAAATATTAAGTAACCCAAAGCCGTCTTAACCCCAAACTTTGACAATGATAAACAGTTTTCACAACTCCATGTCAGAAAAGCTGGCATATAGCGTTGGATGTCAAATCGAATTTGACCCAAAACCGATTCCAGCAAGTTGTTTTAAAACAAAGAAGGGGCAGTTAAGCTGGGAAATGGCTGATGCGGTGTTTCCCAATCCTGGTCCTCAAGGCACTCTTTAAGCTCTGCACAACCCATTTATTTGAATCATGTGTGCTGGAGCAGGGATACATGGAAAACATACAGGGCGGTGTGCCTTGAGGACCAGGATTGGGAAACACAGCACTAGTGAATGCTCTGGGTAAAGTTAACTGATTCAGTACAGCAGACTGACCACTCTAGAAATAGTCCACTGGCCTAATGGACAAGTCCTCAGCCAGTAAAGCTGGGAAATGTGGGTTCAAGCTTTAGAGGTGACTTAAAATTAAAATCTAAAATTGGTCAAGATAGCATCTTTCATACAAGAAAGTTATAGTCATGGAACCTTAGATCTAAGAAAACAACAGTATATTAGCTGCAGTAACTGCTAATTTCATTGTATACATACATTACACTATAGCCTTGCGTGATTCAACATTTTTTTTTTCAGTTCAAATATGTGACCTAAATTCTTTGTGAATAATTTAATTGTTTTTACGCACATTTTAGCAGCGCTCCAATTTCTTGAAAATAGCGTTATGAATATCAAAGTTACTGTAAACAGCAGTGATGGTAACGCCTCAAAAGAAGGCCACTACTTGTCACATAAGGCAGTCATTCATAATACATGTATAAATCTTAAGTGCACTGTACTTAGAAGAAGTCATTTAAAAAATATATGTACTTTTTTTTTACTGTTAAGGTTCACTTCTGACGGAAAATTCTGCAACGTCTGAAGATCAGATAAGTGCTGCATTCAGATTGAGAGCAGACTGTAAAAAACAATTTTCTGTAAACGGGATGCTTTGCTGCCTCTATGTGGTCAACAACGTCCACACACAGCATGTATGCGCCTCTACAAAAACATATACACCAGTGTTTCCGATAAAACACTGAAAGACTTAAAACCTTTGTCAAATACAGTGAAAAGTCAACAAAGGTCCCGCAGGAGCGCCTTAAGCTCATCGTCCGTTGGGCTAATAAAAGGATCAGCACTTATAAATATTACAAGGCATACGTCGGCTCTGTGAGAGCGCATGCGCGGTAGGAAGTGAAAGCAAGCGCAACAACAAACTCATTTTCAGGAGTATCAAACAACCGCTCCAACCTTGGTATCGAGGCGGTATGTCTCACTGGATCGAACTTCACTGCCGAAATTGAACGCTCGACCTGCCTGAAACTGAGGTTTAGCGAAGAAACATAGATAGACAGAAAGAGAGACCTCTAGCTTGTACTCGACTTTTTTTTTTTTAAAAGTGGCTCTACATATTTGACGCACTTGCTTCCTGTTGACACCGTCGCTGTTACACCACCAGCGACAAAGTGCGTTCGAAGAAATGTGAAAGGGACAATACATCCGCTAAGGTCGCTTAACAACGTGGAGCAGGAGGTAAACAACCCACTGGACTCGCGTGTTGTTTGTGTTCACTACATGAGTCTGTCGGCAGGATGTCGCTGAGTTCGGGCGGTTGGACTCACTCCCCGGGCCACACGCCGGATCAGTCCGCCGCCCTCCCCAGCCATTATGAGGCCTCACTTTCGCAACTTGGCGGCCAAACCGTCCTCATGTCGGTTCGGGTGTCTGTGTGCCATTCTGGCATTCGGCCCCTCTGTCTTCCGGGAGCAGGTGATGAGTCACTCCGCCTGCAGCTCAGCATGGACCCGGGGAAATCCGGGGAATTCCGACTCTCGCTCCAGAACTGCAGCGGGACTGGCCGGAGTGTGGTGAGTTCACTGCAGCGGTGACTGGGTTTATTTTGGTGTCCGCTTTGGCCGCGGAAAACCCCGTCTTTAAAGATCACGTGTACTTTATCTGACTCGGTGTCCAACGCAAAAACTTTTGGTCGCGTGAAATGAACCCACAGATAGCGAGAACCGCAGTAAGAGGTTCAGTGTTTCCTAAAAAACACTGTGACCAAAACCAGAAAAAAAGTCCTGTATGACAAATCAGAAAAATGACACAATGATTATTACATAAGGAATAATAATTTGACTACTGAAAATGTTGCCAGAGGAGAGAGGAGCGCTGGAGTACTTTTATTAATTCACAGCTCTTTCATTATTGAGTGAGCACCAGTCTTCTTTTTCACTCCACGTTTTGCTGCCTAACTTGGTTGCATTCTTTAGGAACGTGCCAAAAGTCCTGTTTCTGTTCGAAAATAATACAGTTTGATCTTTATCATCCCATGCGACTGCTTGGTTTCTTTCTTTTGATTCCTCTTTGGGGCTGTCAGGTTAGAAATCTGTGGCCCCCACGGTCACAAGCAGCCAGCCCACCAACTCTGAAGACTTCTGGAGTTCAGGAGCGAGTGCCGATGTGCTGATGAGCCTTGATCTTACGTGTGGGGAGTGAGAAATTTGTAGAGTGCAAGGTCATGTCTGGAGTCAAGTGCTCTCTGAGTGTTGGGGACAGATACGTGGGAAACGTCTACAATTCATTTTCTACTTTTTTTCTTTTTTTTTTTAGGAGAAATACTGTATTTGAGTGTTTAGTATTTAATATTTTTCCAGGGTTGTTCACTGTTTGAGCCTGACAGGTATTTTCTTTCATGGGGAAACTAAAGTTACATTTTTATTAATTTTTTTCTCGCTGGTCCACATTATTGCCTGTGATTTATTTTCCTTCCCCATTCGTTACTAATGACAGATTCTTTTCTCGGTCGCTCGTCCTTATTTTCCAGACCATCTCAGAGTTCAATCTGAGGACCATCAATTATGAAGTGAAGTCGCCAAAGTGCCATGAGCTGATTTTGGCGGCACCTCCACATGACCGCATCAGCTTCAACTTTCGCTGCGAGCAGGAGGCCCAGGAGTGGGCCACTGTGATGATGTCATCACTGCGTGAGGCGCAAAGAGGTCAGTCACCCATCTTTGCAATGACGAATTTAAAAAAAAAAATAAATAAAATTTAATGAACAAACTTGCAAAATTGCATCCCCGACAACAATCTTATTGCTCGGATGTAATATATCATTACCTACTTTTTCACACGGACTGTGTGGGAATAATCATATTCATAAAGCTACGAATAAAACTACTGATAACAGCGGAAAGTGTTCTAAATCACACCGTATACGGTCCTCTGTGAACATTTTGAAAGCAGAACGAGGCCTCGCAGTTTTTTATCTTATCAGTTCAACTGCAGAATTAGTGTGTTAGTGTTTTTGTGACTCTGCCTAAAAGTGTCATTGAAAGACTGGCTGTAGAATGCTAGATACTGCTTGCTTCAGGTAGGTTATTCTAAGTGTCTTGGAGAACCTGCTGAGGATTTAGGCTGTTTCGCGTTCTCGTCATGAAATTACCAGACTCCAATCTGTTCTTGTTGTGGGAGATTGCTCTTTGTTTTTGGGGTTTCACAAAAGACCTTAAACTGACATAACATCAATGGAGGTGAAGGTGGAGGTCTTACGTGCAAACGGCTCCTGTGGCAGCAGAAACAAGAGCATTTATGTCAGCTGATCTCTTTTCAGCCAGAGAGTTGTTCCTAAGTCTGGGCTTTCTTAGCCTTTCAACTCCCTGAGTATGATCGGATAGAAATGAAAGAAAAAAAGAAAACAAACAAACAAAAAAACTACTTCCTCTTGGCTTTTTCTGAGCTCTTTTCTTTGAAAACTTTGGGGAAAAGAACTACCGTGCTGAATAGAGAGGCTGATCACACTTAAGCTCAGCTAAGTCAAAATCTTATTGTTGCACAGCGGCTAGATCGGCTAGATCATCTTAGTATAATAAGTTATTACTTAATTATCTAGGCTGGTTAATAAAAAGCCAGTCAAGTGAAATAATGCCACAGGATTCTCACTCTCACCCTCCTGTCCTCTTATTTATTTTCACTAAAGCACAGTCAGTTTGACCTGATGAACATAATCAAGCATCACTGTGACTGTTTAGCCTGCAAGGCATTGTGGGAGATAAAGGAAATGGTAAAGGAAGCATTGAAGCTTCTTTCCATGGACAATTCAACCAGCTCTTACAGTATAGAAACACATAGATCTTCTCCTTTACAGTGATGCTATCAGTCTTGATAAAATGCGGCTCTGAATACATAATATAAAATGTATCATTTCAGCAAAAATGTAGGTATTTCTTGAAGAATGCTGCGTTTCTTTTGTGTTTTGTGATCTAAGTATTTATTCGTCTGATTAATCTGATCTTTTCCCGTTCTTCCGTAACTTTGTATAAAGTTGCTCCTCAAGAAAGTGGTCCGCAGCTCCTCGCCGACAGTGTCTCTCCTCCGAACACAATGGCTTTACAACAAACAGGTGCGTCACGAGGAAATATGTCTCATTTGTACCTTTACCTGTTCATCCCATCCATGGAATTGTTTTTAGTGGCGTGTGACCACTTCTCGCTGCACGTGTGTGCTCACTGTCTGCGTTTCCTGTGCAGAACAAGCATGCATAGAGCTGACCAGAGCCATAGAGGCAGGCGACATGCAGTCTGCGTCCGCCTTCGCTGCCACACTCGCCCGTCAGCACGCAGCACTACAGATCCGGCCCTCTGCCAAAGACTACGAAGACACTGAAACCAAGTAAGACCAAGACTGCTAAATGGGTCTTCAACATTTCAAGGCACCGTTAATAGTTCATAATGTGGGCTTGTGTTTAATTGTGTTTACTAGGCTGGCTGTTGTGGTGGAGGATTCTTCCTCATCCTGTTGTGTCACTGTGAAGGTTTTCCCACACATGACTACTGCGTCTTTGAAACAGCAGGTTGATTTGGAAACAACATTGCACAGTGCGTTTATTTTTCTGCTTCACTTCTGACATGCCCTCTCTTTTGTGTCCAGATGTTTCTTGAATATGGCTTTCACCCACGAGTTCAGCGCTGGGTGATCGGACAGTGCTTGTGCACTGACCAACGCTCTCTCGCCTCATACGGGGTTCGTCAGGACGGGGACACGGCCTTCTTGTACCTCTTGTCAGCCCGCCATGCTCGCCTGACCCCTCAAGTCTTGCAGCGGGCTCAGGAGAGTGCCCTCCTCCTCAGTCCTCCTCTGTCTTTTCAAAACCCACCCCTCCCTTTTGCATCCACCAATGGCTCTTCGCCTGAGGACAGGAGACCGTACACCACCCTTCCCCCGAGACTTCATAACATCAGCAGCAGCAATGGTGAGCGAATTGCTGAAATCTATCAATCAGAATTACAACAATATATTTGGGGCGTCTGTACACTGCAGTGAAAAATACAATGTGGCCTTCTGTGTTATTACTAGGGACGTCAGTTAATTTATGGTATGTTTAAAACCAATACATGTTAGTATCAGCAGCTGTATGTCAACATAACTGTGGTAGAAGAAGTAATAATGCAGTATTGATATAAGTAACTCATGATAACATTTACTCATGTGTTGACCAGCTTTACATTAGGCTATATGGTGGTGTGTTTATATTGGAATTTTTCATGGGTGAAAAATGCTACTGGAACACTCGCAACACTTGTTTTCTACTCCCCTGAAGGTGGGTCAGACAGACAAAACTTCAGTGAGATCAGAGATCTCATCAACCTCGAAATGCCTCAACTCAACAACGCACTGAGCCCAAACACAACCTCCATCCAGGTAATGCTCAGGGGCTCATTAGATAGAATCTGTTATAACAGTGCTGGGGGGAAGTTTTCAGACCTTTTTTTTTTAGTTTTCCACATTTTGTTATATTTAAGACTCATCTTTACATGGATTCAGCTCTTTTTTTCCTTATAAATCACTTTCACGCACAACGACAAAACAAAATGAGGCTTCTCGTATTTTTTTGTCATGAAAATAAAGGACTGAGAGGTTATACTCACACGATCTTTCAGATAATTTGTAATGACAACTTAGCTCTGATGGATCCTTCTTCTATCAGTGGTTTTTCTATCTGTGGCTTTGTATACAACATAACATTGACCTCAATCTAAGTTAAACAATATGTCAATCCTGTTTACATGAGTTGCAGACGGGATATTTCATTCATATTCCTGTATACTTGTCTTATTCACTGCCATGTCTCCCAAAGCAGGTTTATTCCACTCTGGTTTTTCCCTCGCCACAAAAGTGTATCTTTTTTTTCACCGCGCTTTTCCTGTTCTGCACTTAATCCAACCGGTATTGCCAGACCTTGTGATAAAAGAAAGCAGCCCACTCTTAAATACACAGTTAATGGTGGATGTAAGACTGAATCTAAGCCATGAGAATGAAAGAATTCTTGATAGACCTGTGAGACCGGATTCTGTCGACATACAGATGCTGGAACAATGCAAGAAAATTCTGCAACTTTTTAAGCACATTATCCTTCATTGCTTTAATCCTCTGGAGAGACCTGAAAATGGCTTTGCACTGACACTCAATCCTACACGGTTGAGCCTGGACGTTTCTGCAAAGAAAAATGGAAGAAAATACAAAAGTTGTTCCAAACCTTTGGAATAATTGCCTAAACAACTTTATTCTGTCGTTTCTGCCAAAGATGCTTAAATCTAGCGACTTAAGACTAGTGTCGATGGACTCTTTCAGATTTATTATACATTTTCTTAATAGATACATGTTTATTTGATTTAATTGTATATAACAACGTTTGTGCTTCATCATTTTGGAGCACTGTGTGGAAATTGAACAGGAATGAAAAGAATCAAATCCATTTTAAGACGAGTCTTTAGGAAAAAAAAGTGTGGAAAACGTAAAAAGCTCTGAAAACTTTCCATCATCATACCTTTCTCTTTCCATACTCTTCAAAAGGGTCAATACTGTAAAACAGAAAAAGGGACCTTGAAAAGTCATCATTTTCACATTCGTTCTGATATATTCTCCAAAACCTCCTGAAGACATTGACTGTGAAGATGAACAAGGCAACGGAATACAAAGCATAACTAATAATCTGTGTTTTAGGGTTGGTCATGTCCCTCTTGCACTTATATTAATAAACCGACGCGACCAGGCTGTGAGATCTGCAGTACGAACCGCCCTGAGAGCTACGTTATCCCGGGAGGATACCAGCCTGATGCACTGGAGCTCAGAAGAATCCAGCAGGAGAAGGAGGCCATCAGACAATACCAGCAGGTCTGAAGATCACACTCACACCCACTTGAGCATACCGTGCAGGAACATTTTGTTTGCTTTGAACCTTACTTTTGCGTATGACATGACTGATAGAGAAGTAAAGAGGCCGCACAAAACACACAATTCCAACTCCTCAATTTCTAATGCGAGAAAAGATTTGATGGATTTAAGGCTGACATTACAACTGAAACGTACAGGCTCTCTCAGGTTGACTCTCTTCTCTTCTGTCTCTGTTTTTTTGAAGGAGAAAGGGAGAAGAGAGGCGCTGAGGAGTGCTGGGCCTCAAAGCAACTCACTGCTGTATAACCTGGACTACTGAACACACACTGACACAGGAGTACACACACTCCACTGCAGATACCAGATAGCACACGGGAAATGGTCACGCACAAGCCCATCTTTTTACATGCAAGTCTACATGCTGGAGTTGAAAGCATAGTTTTCCGCTGTGTTCATCCTGGAGTTGAATGTGTGTTTTTTCAAGGAGCTTGTTTGAGGAAGCCTGTTTCTGCCTTATCACATCCCAGTACTGGCTAAAACCAATGCAGGTTTTGTTGCAGGTGCTCCCCCAGCTCCTGCATTTTTGCACGTTCGTGCAGGCCTACAGAAAGACTAGCTGCACGGCAACAAATGATCTCACATTTTGTGAAAATGTGCGAACATTGACACCGACAAACAAGTTTTAAAAAGAATCGGACAAAGATGGGTTTGCTTGTCACATTTTGAGCCAGATTATACAGTGTGCTGTTTAATAATCAGCCCTTAGTTAGGAGACTATGAAAGACTTTTTCATATGCTGACCATCCAGATTGATATCATCATCACTGGTGACTTTTATCAAGTGGCTTTTTCATGAAATCCTTACCACAGGAGACTGCTACTAGACTGAATGTATTGGTAAATGAGTTTGCACTGTAATTACAAAGGAAAAAAAATAAAAGGTTTTCACTTTGTGTGTGTCTGCATGTGTGTGTTTGACTGTATGTGTTCGTGGGGGGGTGACTAGTCGCCTGTAACACTTTAGTAGTGCTTTTTATGTCTCTCATAAGAAAGCAGGAAGGGAAATATCTACAGAACATGTTTTAAAACCCACTCTGCTCCCAAAAACACGGCTCCGCCCCTTAGGCAAAGGAAGAGGAGCGAAGAGAGAACTTTGCCCGGCTGGTGATGATGGACGGTCAGGACCTGGTGCCCAACCCTGAGCCTGTGGAATGTCGGATTTGCTACATAGACCTACCGTCAGGAGAGGGCATCCTGCTGAGGGAGTGTCTCCACTGTTTCTGCAGGTAAGCTGTGAGAGCAGGGAGAAATGGGGGAGAACGGGAGAGGTTTGTCTGAAAGCCAGTGCTTCTTTGGATTCTGACTTTTCTTTGTGCGTTTGTGTGTGTTGCCGCTTAGGGAGTGCTTACGCTCCGTCATCATGCTGAGCGAGGAGCCCGAGGTTGCCTGTCCCTACAGAGATGACACGTACTCCTGTGCCGGTGCCCTGCAGGAGCGGGAGATCAGAGCTGTGAGTTGCACCGACTGACATCTCTGTGTGGAGACGGGCGCTTTAAATATCTCTACCCATCATTGCTCTTTTGCAGCTGGTGCCACCGGAGGAGTATGAGCGCTGGCTGCAGAGAGGCCTTTCAGTGGCCGAGTCTCGCTGTGAGGGCAGCTATCACTGTGCAACTCCGGATTGTCTGGGCTGGTGTGTGTACGAGGACACGGTCAATGTCTTCCACTGCCCCGTCTGTAGGAAACACAACTGCCTCATTTGCAAGGTCTAAAACAGACACAGCTCCCACTTGCATGTTCCAGTATTTGATCATTTAATCTAATAGTTTGTATGGCTTTGTCTCACTGTGGAACTTATGTATATGTAGGCTTTAATTACACACTTTGGCCCTTATTAAGATGTGTGGTGCACTAAATAATCAGACAGCTCCCCTTAAGAGAACTATTTGAAATCACACAACTGAAAACTGTCTAAGTAGCTAACTCCTATTTAAAGTCCAAAGCTGTCAAAACTTTAAGCATCAACCTTTTGCTGAGGTGGTCACATCTTCTATCCCTGTAATTATTTTCCTCTCTCCTCAGTCTATTCATGAAGGAATGAACTGTAAGCAATACCAGGACGATCTTGCAGCCCGTGCTATAAATGACTCTGCTGCCAGGAGGACAACAGATCTACTAAAGGTGAGCTGCTTTTAAATGGAGATTTATAAAAGGACAGAAACAACATGTGTAACCGCACTCGTAAAGTAGTGAATGAATGGCTTTGTCTCCCATATGCTTGCAAAGCAAACCGGCATCTACTGCCACCGACCACATCCTCCCTTCTTATATTCTCTGTTTGTGTCTCCCCGCACTCATCATCTATCTCACAAACAGACCCTTGTGCAGTCAGGAGAGGCCATGCACTGTCCTCAGTGTGGCATCATTGTTCAGAAGAGGGATGGATGTGATTGGCTGCGCTGCACCGTCTGTCATACTGAGATCTGCTGGGTAACCAGAGGGCCTCGCTGGGGGCCACAGGTAAGGAATATTTCCTTTGTATCCTATGTGCGTATTACTGGTTCCCCTAAATTTACCTTCCTTTACTCACCTCTTACACCCTCTGAATTTGTAAACTGTGACCTTAAAGACCTAAGTTTGCTTGATGTAGGATTTATTCAAAAAAATGTTCCAGGTAGGATCAAAAAAGACCTTAAACTGCATCTTTTTCAACTTCCTTATATTTCTTTTAAAGGGTCCAGGAGATACGAGTGGAGGCTGTCGATGCAACGTCAACAATCAGAAATGTCATCCAAAATGCCAAAACTGCCACTGAGTGTTGCCAAGGGTCAAACCGCCAGAGGGAATCCGGGAATGAACTTGAAATAAACTCCTGTCGCGAAGCAGGGAGGGAAGAACTGAAGCTTCTTACTGACATATATTTAAGACTAACTGTGCGAGAGACCCTGTGTTATAACTGGAGACATCCTCAGTCTTCTCTCAGCAGATCTCTTAACCATCACTTGTTCCGCTTGGCTTTCCTTGACAAGGAAATGAGGTTTGTGTGTTCACAATTCAACATTCAGTCGACATTTAACTGACTAACAGTAACGATGATGGCTGTGTTTAGATGTGTGCTGGAAGAATGCGTGTGGTGCCTTTTTTTTTCACGTGTTTGCACTGCATATGTAGCTCTACAAGTGTGTTCAAATACCTAGATTAACTGCATAAAACTGAAGTGGCCTTATTCTTGTGCACAAAAGGTGTGACAGGGTGTTACTGATTAAGTTGTACTGGGAAATGTGAAAAAGTTGCTTGTTCTGTTTTGGAAATGCAATTTCTCCTGCATAGCGACATAGATCAAGCTGTTTGTGTGTTTCTGCGTGGTGAAAGAGGGTTGAAATGAGTCTTTTTGTTCACCTGATCTGTGGTTAAACACTTGAGGGGAAGCAGACTGTTTGCACCCCCCGTTTCTCACTGGCATCCTCTGTGTTTGACAGAAGAAGTGCACAGGGGGGTGTTTTTTTTTTTTTTTCTGCACTGCCAACATGTAAATGGCACAAAGTGTTCTTCAAAACTTGATCACAGTGAAAATCTTGTCAGTCAGTCTTTTTGTCAATAAGCTCATATTCCCGGTAAGGAACATATAGGAAGGGTACATGTGGCGATATTCTCCAACATGAAGCTTTAAAAGATTACCTGTGATACCTTTTGCATCTATGGAAAGATTTTGAATATTTATCCAATTTTCATTCACCTGCTTGAATGCAGTGTCTGTTCACTAGAGAAAAGGAAAAAAAAAAGAAAATAAACACAAAGTCTAACTCCTCAACTACACTACTGCCCAGAACTGACCAGCCATGGCTATGCACCCACTGTTACATGTATTTAAATGTCAGCACGGTTTTGCTGATGTATTATTGTGCCTTAATTATAAATGAAAATAAATATAAATAAAGACGTTAGGGTCTGGCTCTCTGTGTGTATTCATTTAGAATTTAATTAATTCTATCAAACTGCTTTTTACCCCTTTGTGTCCCCCTTTGCTGAAATGCCCAGATTTGGAAAGGTGACAGCTGGACAACATGCCCAGGCTTTATCAGTGAGTAAAAGTGGTCAAAGGTCATTCTGGCATTTGCATAAAATGGGCAAGTTTGCCCACTTAAACAGTCATGGCCTTCCCAGAATATAGATGTCTGGGTAGCAGTGTGTGCTACTCCTAAAACTATTGTTCAGGGTTGGTTGTCCTTCTCGTCTTCAGTCTGGAGTATGAGGCATTTGATCTGTTGGCAGAGTTTTCCACTTTATCTCGGTCCATCTTAAATGAGCTTAAATGATCAGAATGATACTTTTTTTCCGCTTACCTTTGTATGGTAGAACTCAACAATGCAAAGCAGCAGTTTTCAGAAGGGTTCTTGGGCCTATGCAGTGATTTCCACAGGAGATTCCTGCCTGATTTGATCCAGTGCTGCCTGACGGACCGTTCAGCATTGGTTCCATTGATTCTTTGATTCAGAGTTTTTCATGACAGTATTAGTACAGATGGTCAAACCTGAAATTCTTTGCAATCTTATGGATAGAAAAAAGATGCTGAAAGATGAGATGCACATTAATTTAAAACTGTTTATGGAGTTAATAACTGCTTCATTCGTGACCTGGGTGAATCCCCCCCCCCTACTACATTCTTTCAGCATCATTGAGTGTCTAGTTGCAGCACGTGAGGGCAGGGAAACAGTTAGGACCCGCAGGGGTGGTTACATAGAACTGCTTGCCCCCCCCGGGTCATAATGAGCACGTGTACTCAGCTGCTAAAATGTCAGACCCACGAATCCTTGAATGGGGCGGAGTTAAAAACCTCCGAGCAGCTGCACCCAGAAACGGCTCCGGGTCCTTCAGTGTGATCTACGTCGGAACTGGGTTGGGCTGAGGGTGGAGGATCAAAGCAACGTCGGATTATCAAAGATTAACACCCTACCAGTGCAGCAGCAGCAGCAGCAGCGGACTGAGAGGTAAGTGAAATAATATCTCTGTTGTTTAGCTTCGTCGCGTCGAACCAGGCGCGTTGGTTTGCAGCGCGCAAACAGCCGCTGAGCCCCGCTGGAGCCTCCAAGTATGTAGTTTAGAGGTCATGTCGATCGCATTAGACTGTCAGTGCACTCCTGCGGAATCCGCGATCTCTCTGAGCAGTGGAGTAGGCGGTAATGTTAATCCTCTGTGTTTTCCTATGAAGCCCCATTCCTTTAAAATAACACTTAACCTGCCGCCCGTCTGCTGTGACACTTCCAGTCTGAGTGGATTCGATTTTAAATCACAAGCAGAAGCCTGCCGTCTGATTCCTCATGCATCAAAGCGGTTCCTGCATGTGAAACACATTTATAGAATATGTAGAGTTCATATCAGTGTGAACTCACCTGTGCACAAACTATATGGATGATCATAAAGTATTTCACTAGTTTTAGTGCCCTCAAAGATTTTAATGGCATTCAGTTGCAGGGTGTTGCATAGAATATGTGTGAATGTGTTGGAATGTGTCAAAACCAAACAAAACTTTGGGATGAAGTGTGCAGGAGAGGGAAAGCAACAGAGAGCAAAGGGCTGACTTTGCACTGCAAGCTTGGTAGCAGCCGATTAGAAATACAGACATTGATCGTGGCTGTAATTGTTATCCACTCTTATTTCTCCCTCTTAGCTTCTCCAACTCCACTAGACTCAGAGGCAGCACTCTTCCCTCTTCCCATTATGGCTCAGAGTAAGGGGAAATTCGACTTCGCCATCGACCGCGGCGGCACCTTTACAGACGTGTTTGCCCGGCTGCCTGATGGCCGTGAGAGAGTCCTGAAACTGCTCTCCAGGGACCCTCAGAACTACAAAGACGCTCCCACTGAGGGGATCCGCAGAATCTTAGAGGAGGTAACACGAGGAGTGGATCAGTACATTTTTACACGTGTTTCTGCTCTCTGTAGTTAATGTTATAGCTTTGCTGGATTAGAGATCACATGGCAAATGTCTTAAAAGTTATGCAGTTAAGTTGTAACTGGAAAGTAACTACAAACATACCACTGTTTAGGACACCTCCCAACAAGCGAGTGTGATTTAAGTTTATTATTCACTACATCTGTTGTAACTTGAAGCGCTTCTTGGATAACATTTTTAACAGAAAGCTGCTTTATTACTTTGAGTATAAAATTGCTTTATGTGGACCTTTTTAAGTTCACGATAATTCCTTCTGCAGCTATCTCTTTGACCCAAAGTATATGGGACGTAATCCATAATTGTATCCATTCTTTGGCAGGAAACTGGGCAGGTTTTTCCTCGCGATCGGCCTGTAGACACCTCTCCGATTGGCTGGATCAGAATGGGCACCACAGTGGCAACCAATGCACTGCTGGAAAGAGAAGGAGAAAGGACGGCACTCCTGGTCACAAAGGGATTCAAGGATTTGCTGCACATTGGCACGCAGGCCCGGCCGAAGCTGTTTGATTTGGTCTGTAGGACTTGTTCTGCTATTTTCACAGCTGCAAAGGCTTTTCAGCAACTCGGCGTCAGTACTGTGCGTCGTGTTCCTGAGCAGCTTTCATAGGAGAGCCTGTGCCTCTGCCACACAGCGTTTAGTTATTAGTTTATGTTGCAGAGACTGGTGCTAGGTCCTGGAGTTTGCCCCCAGATCAGTTGTACTATTAACGGTTTCAGTGGCCACTCATCTATGAAGTTGTGAGAGCAGAACAGGAAACGGAGGTGTTCGGCAGACACAACAGAAAGCTCGATGTCTCATGAGCATAATGTTTTGGCACCTTACGAGATCTGAAGTCCCACCCACGTTGACATTAACTTCCACTATGCACGCTGTGTACATTCTGCTGTGTTTTGTCAGATGTCCTGTTTTTTTCCTGCTGCGGTTTCACGTGAAACTTGCATGTGGTTCACAGGAGGTCGCGGTGCCTGACGTGCTGTATGAGGAGGTCATAGAGGTGGACGAACGAGTCGTCCTCAAGCAAGAGGACTGCGAGCTGCCCGGGAAACATCCAAAACATTTGGTGACAGGTGTGAAACACCTTAGCTTTTAGTCTTCTGTTTATGCGATAAAGAGGGTTTTTTTTTCATCCTTTTCCATCAGTGTGTCCTGTGCTCCTCTACAGGACGCGCTGCTCAGTAACTGCCTGAAACGTCCCATTTGTTGCTTCACTTACAGGTGTCCTATGAATGAAAGTGCATCAACTACTCTGCTCACTTTTCACCTTGGTTGCTTAATATTACTTCATATCTGGCTTATAAGGCATTCTTTGAGCAACAAGTCCATGCAATTTCCACCGTTTTCATTTTAGCAGCTTTCTTTAGCATTAGCCAAATACTGCTTTATGTCACCAAAAGCTGGAACACTTGTTTAGTTGTCAGTGACGGTTATAAATGTATCGTAGCTTTAGATCTCATATTTATACTCGATGGTAGAAATAGATAAAGTACTTTTGCAGTCACCGGCACACCAGCAGTGTGCAGCATAGTTTGCATTAATCTGCGTGATCCGTGTTTGCATTTCTCAGGCAGGACATTGGAAACTCTGGAAGTGTGGAAGGGCATCGATCTGGAGCAAGTGGAAAAAGACCTGAGAGGAGTTTTGTCCCGCGGTATCACCAGTCTGGCAGTCCTCCTGCTGCACTCATACACGTCAGTACAAAGACGACAGTTTCAAATTTAGTTAAGACCCCAATCTGAGCTCCTTTCTTCCAGTATCTTACTTTCCTTTCCAGGAAATCTCTAGATTCTTTACTTCATCTGATACGTGATTATATCATTCCCACTCACACTATGTCACTGTCTCTGTGGGAGTAGCACAGCATATGTCAATGGTGTCCAATAGCCTGCTCCTATTGTCTGTATAACCAACACTATTTAGTGGGTGGAAGTTCATGTATGTGTCCCCCCCCCCCCCCTTTTTTTTCTACTCCTTGGCTTCAGATGCACACACCCTCTAGTTTCTGTAATAGATAACAATCAAAGAGCTTGAGGTGGATGCGTTCTTTGAAGAGGCAAACATGATGTGTGCTGAATTGGCTCAATAAGTTCATGTTCGACTCAGTTTCCAGGTCAACCTCGCGTCTTCCTTTCTCCGTCGCAGGTGGTCTGTTCATGAGGAGGCAGTGGGCACCCTGGCGCGCAGTCTGGGCTTCACACAGGTGTCTCTTTCCAGCGTGGTCATGCCGATGGTGCGGGCGGTGCCTCGCGGCTACACCGTCTGTGCCGACGCCTACCTCACACCCAAAATTCACCAGTATTTGAAAGGCTTCACCTCTGGCTTCAAGGGTGCCCTGAAGGTCTGTTGGTGTGTGTGTGTCCCACATCGTATACAGTACCACAGGTCTAAATGTTGTCCTGTAGAACAGAGGAATGATTTTTCCATGAAATGTCCCATTGTTGGAAAACATTACAAAAACCATTGCATTTCGGTATAAGTTTAAAAGGTTTGTCATCCAAATATAAACCGAAGCCATCTCAGTGTCTTATTTCCGTGTGTCCCTCAGGATGTGGATGTCTTGTTCATGCAATCAGATGGAGGTCTGACCCCCATGGAGCAGTTTTGCGGTTCGCGGGCTGTTCTGTCTGGCCCCGCGGGGGGTGTGGTGGGATACGCCATCACTTCCTACAGCCAGATGGAGAAGAAGCCTGTAATTGGCTTTGACATGGGGGGTGAGTGTGTGGGAGGGGTGGGGGGGACAAAGCTATTAACTCCTGGAGCTGTGCAGCTTCCTGATATTGTTTTGCAGCTGTTTGTGTCCACTCTTGTTGTCGTTTCTTTCTTCCTTTCGGACACTTCTGGGGTTTGCGTTTGACAAATTGTCTTAACATTTTTATATGTGACTTCTTTATGTTTTTTTTGGCTGTCGTTCCGACGCGTCATGCTTCTGTCCTCCTGACTCCGTCTGTTTTGTGTTGCCGTGTTTTCCCCGCAGGAACCTCCACTGATGTGAGCCGATATGCAGGCCAGTATGAACACGTGTTCGAAGCTACCACAGCTGGGGTCACTCTGCAAGCTCCTCAGCTGGACATCAACACTGTCGCTGCAGGAGGAGGATCTCGGCTATTTTTCAGGTGAGTGTGCACTAGTGATGTAACAGAATGTTGAATTCATTCCGAAGCTTAGGAAAGGGGAGATTAGTTTGCTGTTAAAATGGCATTTCACATATTTACAGAAGCTTTGTGTGTCTAAAGGTCTTCTTTGGTGTTTCATTTCTTTATATTTTGAACCAACCTTCTTGTAATATTTCTTGTGTCTTTGAGCATTAGCTCTCCAAGCTCTCTGAATGTCTTTCGAAGTTTTACTTTGGACATTGGCTGCTTTTTCACTCATTTTCAGTCCAATCCTTGCAACTGACCATTTCCACAGGAATATGGTTTTTTTTTTTATTATTATTATTTGTTAAGCCAGATAATAATATAAGCATAAAAGGGCACCTAACTCAAGGGACACGCCAGTGTGTTGTGTCTATACATAACAGATAAACAACCAGTTCTGAACTGTATTTTTAGGCACTTTATTACTAGCAACGTGTCAGAAAGACAAAATATGTTTTCCATGGAAGGGTGGCTGTCAAGAAGCCATTCGTAAGGAAGAGAAACGGGGACAAAAGGCTGAGGTGTGATAAATGACAAAAGACCTGGACTGAAAATCAGGGACAACAGGTCTAGAAGAGCTTTGGAACGTCAGTCAAGATCCCTTTAGAACTGTTCCTGAAGACTACTTAAAGAAATGATAAGAGAGCTTGTCTAAGAGGCTTCAGCCTGAGTTGAAGAATGACGGTGCTCAAACCAAATATTGACTTTTGGGTTTATTAGAACCATACAATTCTGGTTTTTTGCCTTTTGTATATATTGTATTTCCATTTATGTTTGCACCAGTTTCAAGAAACTGCTGCACGTATTTCCTGCTTTTCTTTGGATGTGAAATTAAATGAGGGGTGGCTGAAGACCTCCTACAGTACTGTAACTGTGTTATTTATGCCTACACCTGCGGTGGATCATTAACCCTGGGCTGTGAAAGAATTACACGTATGAAAATACCTGTAAAGTGTGTAGGTTGTAAAAATGAGAAAAGCTATAAAAGATTCAAGCTCTTAAATCTAGCTGTTAGAACTCTGCTTTATTCATTTGAAATGTGCTTGATTTATGGAGTTTTTTTCATTTTCCTTTTCTTTTTTTAACCCCCCATGACCTCGCTCCTTTCTCTGCATTTTGTCTTTTTTCTTCCCCTCCTACCAGATCAGGGATGTTTGTCGTTGGTCCAGAGTCTGCAGGTGCACATCCAGGACCGGCCTGCTACAGAAAAGGTGAAAGACCTGGTGACAGGCTTGTGTTTCTATTAATCTTTTACTTTCTTTAGCTGTGCTTCTTTCAGCCCACAGCCTAGTAGATGAATAGCCGTACATTTCCATCCCACTTTTCCCACCAGCCGTGGGTTCATGTACGCTTACAGTCATGTTCCTGTAACTACAAGTTTCACCCTCAGTGCTGTCAGACAAAGATCAACAGACACGGAGCTGGGATGTTTCAGTTATCCCATCTTTGTCTTTTACTCTTCTCTAGGTTAATAATCTGTTTAATGTACATGAAGGTTAGAAATGTAATCAAGTCAGATGCTATAATTCAAATGTGTCTCATAGTTCTCAGTTAGAGCTGTAATGTGGAAGGAAATCCGAATCCAACTTGATTTTAGACATGTCATGCAAAGGTAGCCTTTAGCTACGGAACATACACAACATAATGATGACTGGGAATCCCTGTGGAATTTTCTTAGGTGGCCCTCTGACTGTGACCGACGCTAACCTTGCCCTGGGTCGCCTCCTTCCTTCCTTCTTCCCAAAAATCTTTGGTCCCGCTGAGAATGAACCTTTGTGCTTGGAGGACACCATGAAGCATTTCCACCGTCTCAATCAGGAGATCAACGGCTTCCTGTCCTCCAACCAATCGCAGGCATCTATCTTTACTGAAATTTACTTGAAAATTCTAAAGGGAATAAATGATGTGAAAGATAATTATTTTTTTCTTTTCTTTTCCTTCACTTTTTTTTCTATTTCCAAGGTGGGGGAAAATGGGGCCAAGAACTCACAGAGCAGCATGTTGCCGAACAGCCAATCAAAGATGAGCGTGGAGGAGGTTGCTATGGGATTCATTCGTGTTGCCAATGAAGCCATGTGCCGACCAATCAGAGCTCTGACGCAGGTATTATTTTTGTATTTGTATTTGTCTTCACATGTTTGAGTTTACACTTTTTAAACTACCCCCCCGTTCATTTCCACAGGCCAAAGGTCACGATACGTCTCAACATGTGTTGGCATGTTTCGGGGGCGCAGGCGGCCAACATGCCTGCGCTATTGCCCGATCCCTGGGAATGAAGACGGTCTTTATACATAAGTAAGTTTGATAGAGTGCATGTGTGATTCACAAAGAGATGGATGTTGAGGTGTTGTTTTGTATGTAGCTTATCATGGTGCACCACTCTGAGCGCTTGTTTGTGCGGTTTGTAGGTACAGTGGGGTCCTGTCAGCCTACGGTTTGGCTCTGGCAGATGTTGTGGAGGAGGTGCAGGAGCCGTGCTCACTGCGGTACGAGCAGCAGTCTTTCACCACGCTCGACCGCAGCGTGGAGCAGCTCTCCAAACGCTGCCGCGATACGCTCCGTGCACGCGGCTTCACCAGGTCAGAGGCAACGAAAACACCACATGGGCTGGGGTTTAGCTCGAGGATATCCTGGTGTGTCGTCCCGTTAACGTTAATTACCATGATGACAAATTAACGCTTATGTTTTATTTTCTTGTCTAGAAATCTACTTAATCTGTACCTTGTGGGATTATTTGGACACTAATGAGTCAGTCAACATTTGAGTCAGTCAAAATAAAAAAATAAAAAAAGTTCTAACAACACTGATAAAGTAGCAGATATAGTCACACAAGCACATCCCCTCAAACTCGAGGCTTATTCATTTGAATCAAACAAGCCACATACAGCATTTGTACCCGCAGATATATCAACTATATTTGAACTTCTTCTGTCTTGTCTTCTTCAGCAGTCAGATAACCACTGAGGTTTTCCTCCACCTGCGTTACGAAGGCACCGACTGCGCTCTCATGGTTACTGCTGACGGTTACCCCAGCAACTCCCAGTCCTGTCAAGCTGGCGACTTCCGCAGTGCCTTCACCAAACGGTTTGCTGAGTGCACCCATTTATTTCTTAATGTTCACGCGTGGGTGTCTCAATGATTTCTGCTTACTCTGTGGCTCCTCTCCACTCTACATGTGTTTACACTGTGTTAGCAAACGCACCGTGAAGTTAATGGCTCGGCAAACTTACTTCCGTCTTTATTTGTTCGCTTTAGTTATCTGAAGGAGTTTGGCTTCACTATCCCAGACAGAGCCATCATGGTGGATGACATCAGAGTGAGGGGTTGTGGGAAATCTGGTATCAAGTCAGTGTATAAACCAAAGATGGGACACAAACAAGCCAAACCTGTCACGGTAAACAAAGTCAGAAAAGACTCAACTAGCTAATGTTGGGAATATTCTGTGCTATCTATGAAACATTGATGTTTTGATGAAATTAAGCTCTCATGGTCACGCCACCTTATCTTTGCTCTTCTCCGTAGATGACCAAGTGTTACTTTGAGGGTGGTTACCTGGACACCAGTGTGTATCTATGGGAGGAGCTGCCATGTGGTCACCGCATCCAAGGACCAGCCATCATCATTGACAAAAACAGGCAAAAACATTCTCAGCTTACTACCAGTTTACTACTCTCAGATTATTTCTGAGTGTGTGCTTCCCTAAATTAATTTCAGTCTGTTAGAAATATTGGTTTTATTTTCCTGGGTGGAGTGTTAACAGGTTTTGGTTTGATGTACTTCAGCTGCAGATTTATTTAGCCTCTCCAAATATGTGTATGTATGTAAAATATTGAGGTTTTTTTTCTCTTTCCTCCATCAGCACCATCCTGGTGGAGCCATGCTGTGAGGCCCGTCTGACAGAAGGGGGCGATGTTTGCATGACTGTTGGCTCAGACCCGCACACTGTGATCGGCACTGAGCTCAACACTGTGCAGCTCTCCATCTTCTCCCACCGCTTCATGAGCATTGCAGGTATGCCACGGTTTAAAGGGGGGGGGGGCGATTAGAAGTCTGTTACAAGCTTTTACTTCCTGTTTTTATTTCCTTGGGTTTTTCCTGTCATCCACCACAGAGCAGATGGGCAGAGTCCTCCAGAGAACCTCCATCTCTACAAACATCAAGGAGCGTCTTGACTTCTCCTGTGCTGTGTTTGGGCCAGATGGAGGTCTGGTGTCCAATGCACCCCACATTCCTGTCCACCTGGGAGCCATGCAAGAAACTGTGCAGTACCAGGTGACAGTCCTAGAGATGAGTGTTCCTGAGTGTTGTCATGTTGCTGTAGCAAAAACCAAATCAGAGTGATAGTAAATATGTTTTTCCTCTTCTCTGAACAGATCAGATCGCAGGGGAACAAGCTGAAAGAAGGGGATGTGATTCTGAGTAACCACCCGTGTGCCGGTGGCAGCCATCTCCCAGATCTCACAGTAATCACACCGGTCAGCCTGCCTCTCTCTCTCTTTCATTCCTATTTCTTTTTTCTTTTTTTTATGTTTTACTCCTCACCTTGATTGTTTGCACATCTGTCCTCTCAGGTGTTCAGAAAAGGAGTCAGCAGTCCTGTGTTCTTTGTAGCCAGCAGGGGACATCATGCTGACATCGGAGGCATCACTCCAGGCTCAATGCCCCCCCACTCCACCTCCCTTCAGCAGGAGGGGGCGGTCTTCATTTCCTTTAAGCTTGTAACCGGAGGGGTCTTCCAGGAAGAAGGTAAGGCAAGAGGAGGTGTGGCAGCAGTAATGAAAGACCAACTTTCCCACAACCACAGCCAGCAATTGCATTTCGGCCTCTCCCCACTTAATCCACAGTTAATCCATCTATAAGAAAACAATTGCTTAAGATATTTAAAATGGGGACTTTTTCCCTTCATAACATGTGGTCCAGTCTTCCTTGTGATAAAGGAGATAAGAGTGGATGCACTGAAGAATCTTTCTTTAGCATTTAGATAATTCAGCCTGTTCTTATCTGTAGATATTTTCAGGTCATTTAAGTAATTTAGGAGCCTTTCTAGCTTTAAACAAAAAGGGGAAACGTGTTTGACCAGACCCACAACCTCAATGTACTTTTCCACTTTTAATGATAAAAGCAGGGAAAAAGCAGAGCTGTCATTAGTCCACAAGTCAAGATACAGTCCTTTTTTGTAACTTATCTCTTTTTCACTCTGTTTGCCACTGGCTTCCTCTTTTGCCTCTTCCACTTCTCTCCATATCAGCTGTTACCGAGGCCCTGATGGCTCCGGCCCAGTACCCGGGCTGCTCTGGGACTCGTAATCTCCACGACAACCTGTCAGACCTGCGGGCTCAGGTGGCAGCCAATCGGAGAGGTAGCCAGCTGGTGGGAGAGTTGATTGACAGCTATGGTCTAGCAGTGGTTCAGGCCTACATGGGCTACATCCAGGTAATATTGCTGCAACCAAAAACTTTGTTTCCAAACAAGCAGGGGTGTGAACTGTCACTGTTGTAGTGCAACAGCAGCCTCTGTGTGACTTGTTTCAGAGTAATGCTGAGCTGGCAGTGAGGGACATGCTGAGAGACTTTGCACGTCGGCGGCGGCAACAGACTGGCTCCTTGGAGGTAGAGTCGGAGGATTTTATGGATGATGGAACGCCAATCAGATTGCGGGTTCAGATTAATGAAAAAGAGGTGAGGGGGGGAGCATCTCGAGAGGATAATCCTAATTGCGGAACAAATTGAAAACTCAGGATATAAATCGCTGCAGACTTCTATTGTCTAAAAGACCGGTTAGACATGTGCATTCTGTGCATTCAATTAAATGAATAAACCTCCATCATTACAGGGCAGTGCGGTGTTTGACTTCACAGGGACGGGAACAGAAGTGTGGGGGAACTGCAATGCTCCACGGGCCATCACCCTGTCTGCTCTCATCTACTGCCTGCGCTGCATGGTGGGACAGGACATTCCCCTCAATCAGGTGAAAACGGTGGTTTTCTTAGGAGCTCGCTGCTGACTCGGAATAAAGCTTTGATTGTGTGTTTTTGGCAGTCGTGAGCACTCGGCTACTTGTTGTCAGAATCAAAGCCATATGCTTTAATTCCTGCACAGAGAGAAACTGTAATCATGAATTAAATAGTTTTTTTTTTTTTAAGCTTTTTGGTTTATTTTTGCTTAATCAGGGTTGTCTCACACCAATCAAAGTCATCGTCCCCCCCGGCTCCATCCTCCAGCCTTCCCAGGATGCAGCTGTTGTCGGGGGTAATGTGCTCACATCCCAGAGAGTGGTAGATGTCATCTTTAAGGCGTTTGAGGTGTGCGCTGCCTCACAGGTAAGACATCATTTATTTAATGTTTTTTGGGTTTTTTTTGTCATATTTCATTGTGTATCTTAACTTGTTTGCTGGTTTATCCTTCTTCTGTTAGGGCTGCATGAACAACATTTCATTTGGCAGTGAAAAAGTTGGTTATTATGAGACAGTTGCTGGGGGAGCTGGGGCAGGGCCTGGCTGGAATGGGCGGAGTGGAGTGCACAGTCACATGACCAACACCCGCATCACTGATCCAGAGATTTTGGAGAAGAGGTGGGATGAATTTCAGTCGAGGAAATTGGAAGTCTGGATGACTTGTACCCAGTTATGATAGATAATGCCTATTTTTTCTAATGCTACTGTTCTGTATGTTGCTTCTCTCCAGATATCCAGTGATTTTAGAGCAGTTCTCTCTGCGGCCTGGCTCAGGTGGTGCAGGGAAGTACCGCGGTGGAGACGGTGTGATTCGTAAACTCCTGTTCAGAAACAAGGTGGTTTTGTCTGTACTGACAGAGAGGCGAGCCACCTGCCCCTATGGCCTAAAGGGTAATCTCTGAATCTTCTTTCAGGTGTCCTTGACATTTTCATTCGTTTTTGTCTCTTCAATCGACTCAGCCATTTGTCGGGTTTTGTCGTGCAATTAGCCCAGTGATTAGCTGTCCCTTTCTGTCTTCAGACATGTCTTTCTCTTGTGCTCAGGGGGTGAGGATGGAGCAGCAGGGTTGAACCTGCTCCACAGAGCCGATAGCCGAGTCATCAACCTGGGAGCCAAAACCAGTGTCAGCCTTCAGCCAGGGGTAAGACTGTAACACTGTTATACTATAGTGCTTCTGTGTTGTTGCCTTGCATTCCACTCCAATCAATATAGTTAAATGTCTCACTGTTTTCATGTTCTATTGTAAATTTATTGTGAAGTTGTTCACATCTAACAAAGTGTCCCAACTGTTTTTAGAAAATTCTGTCAATAAATCAAACTATAAAAGTGATGAATCGACATCAGACAAATGGCATCAAAAAGTTCTCCCCTTACAGGACATGTTCTGCCTCTACACCCCTGGAGGAGGTGGCTATGGGAGGGAGGATGAGGCAAGCGCTGCACCTCAGAGCAAGCGAAGGCGCTTGAATGAAACATTCCCCGAGAGGGGGAGTGTCTTTGAATACCGAATGGCACAAGAAGGAGTGTGAGGGGGGAAAAAATGAGAAAGAATTGAAGGACCGGCCAGAAGAATGCAGGCAGAATAGGAGGCAGGCTTTTTGTCCAACATGCAACAATTCTAACAATTAGAATTATTAGATATTAATCAGTGATGGCAACAGTTTCAGCTTTATACTGTGAGAACTAAAGAGGGCACTTAGTAAAACTTAGAAGAGAAAAATGTCCTTTTTTCTTTTTCTTTTTTACCTCAACATAACTAGAACAAAATGTTCTGTTTTGCAGCATCTGTGAGTAACATACAGTGGATAACAACCACGAGAAAAGCTAAAAAGGGTTTCAAAAAGATGCCTGATTGACAAGACTTTCACTCAGTGACATGCAATATTCCATGTTAGTTGGAATAATCATTTTTCACACTAACTGAAAAAGTTTTGTAGTACCATTTTAATCAAGTACATTACACTGTATATATAAAATACCCACGTTTGTCATATTAGGTGATACAAAGTGTGTATTTTCATTCTCTGGATTCCTTGTTTTGTTTTTTTTAGTCCGTATCAAAAATTCCAGTAAACTGTCTCAAGATAAAGGCAGTCATGTGAAGCAGCTGCTGATATCTCAACTGAACATTCACCCATCATCACAATGTTAGATGTGACTTCTTGTTTATCTGCTCTTTTAAAGAGACAGACAAATAAACCACAACTATTAGGCTGTCCTCCTCTTTGTCATCTTTCATAGTCAGTCATTTCGGTGGCCAGTTTTTGTTTGGGAAAGGGGGGGGGCAGGTAATCTGTCAAGACTTTACAGACAAATGGGTAAAAAGTGGGAATTAGTTTCATGGGAAAGTTTTTGTCATTATCGAATATAGGGTGCAGTAGTTTTGCATCAAATGTCAAAATTATTAGCTTGGTGTATCTGTTTGAACTCTTGACATGTGAACTTGTTCATAAAAACTGATGTTGTTCATTCAAATCCATTAGCACAGTAAGGAACTGACGCATGAGAACTTCAAATTGTTTCACTGGTGTCTCAGTGTGGAAAAACGTAACACATCCAGGTTGTTGGCCACTCGTGGAGTCCCCTAACTGTTGTTTGTGGGAGGGAGGGGTGCATTTTCCTGCTTAAAGCTGTGTCCCCTCCTCCCGTCTTTGACATCAGGAATGATCGTGGAGCAGAGGACGACGGATGGTGAGGGAGTGCAGGCATGCGTAGGCAGTTGATACAGAGATAGTGATCACAGCAGGGGAAGCAGCAGGAGGCTGACGATAGCTGAACCGTTGATGTAAATCAGCTGGTTGCATGAGAGGTGTATGTGTGCGTCAGGGATCCAATGCAGAGGTAAATAGATTTCAATTCCTGCTGTCGAACCATGATTTGGGGAGGTTTTGAAACTCACCCCCTAACCCTGATTGTTGCGACACTGAATGATCGTAGGAGAGTGAGACTGAACGATCAAGCTTTAAATAAAAGAAGAAAAAAAGATCTGAAAAGAAAATATCAAGTAAATTCAGATGCTTAAAACACAAAATAGTCTGAAAACAGAAAGGGAACCTATGTTTTTATGTCAAAAATTTGCTCCAAATTGGTTAAAAGTAAATAACTCAAATAAAAGGATAGAGAATAGCACTCCCAGGTAATATCAAAGTCTTTTGTTCTTGTTACATCTTTTTACTTAAGTGTCTACATTTGCACCAGCTTACAGTGTTTCTACTTTTTGGTACTGCTATTTTTACCGCTGCATGTTTTTTTCCTAACCAAATTATGAAAGAAAAACAATCATGACTGAACATACTGTAGGCAATTTAGGTGTTTTTCATTTAGCATTTCTCCCGCATTATGACTGATATGGTATTTTCACATGGAAAAGAAAAATCCTGCCTCTTTAGGTTTTACATATTTACATTACAAGGACATCAAAATACAATCTAAAATCAAGGACAATACATATGTTACACTACATCCTTACTTGTGGAACAAAAAGTAAACTGAACAGCAGAATCCGTGTGCGGAAAAACTAAGTCCACAGGAATTAAGAAGGTAAGTAGCAGCCAGGTGCTGCTAATCCAGTGTGCTTCATTAATTAATTAGCATTAAGTGTGAGCACCTCTACAAAAGCAGCAGTTTTGGTAGCTTGCAGCACTGGAACATTCAGGTGTGTGTTTACACAATGCCGAGGAGGAAAGACATTATGAATGATAAGAGAAGCTATTGTTTCTGCCCATAAACCTGGGAAGGGTTGTAAGGTAACATTTAACATGCTAACTGAGGCCTGTAGGGTAGTTAAAGTTCTCAACAGTGTAATTACAGGAAGACTGAATTAACAAGTATGTTTTGTCTCTATCTAAAAAGAACATGACAGCGCAGCTTAGGCTTGCAAAGTTGCATCCGAACAAACCACAAGACTCCTGGAACAATGCTCTTTTGGCAGATGAGACCAAAATAGAGATGTTTGGTCGTACTGCACAACGCCACATCTGGAGGAAAACCAAACGCAGCATATCAGCACAAATACCTCATACTGGCTATCGAGCACGGTGGCGGAGGGGTGATGCTTTGTGCTTGTTTTGCAGCCACACAGGAAACCTTGAGGTCATTAAATCGACCATGAACTCCTCTCTATGTCCGACAGCTAACGTGTGGCCAAAATTGGTTCATGCAACAGGACAATGATCACAAGCACACCAGCAAATTTACAAAAGAGCGGCAGAAAGGGAAGAGAATCAAGGTGTTGGAATGTCCCAGTCAAAGTCCAGACCTCAACCCCTGTGAAACGCTGTTGGGGGACCTTAAGAGAGCTGTGCATAAACAAATCAGATCCGAACTCACTGAACTGATGTAACATTGTAAAGAATTCCTCCGCAACAATGTGACAGACTGATAAGGTTATACAGGAGATGATTACTTCAAGGTAGTGCTGCTGAGGGTGGTTCCACAAAGTATTGGATCATGGGGTGTACTTAGCTTTTCCACACACAAGGCCTCTGCATTTTGGCTTAGTTTTTGTTAAATAAACAATGCCACAGTGTAATGTCATATGTTGTTTAAATGAGGTTGCATTTACCCGATTATAAGGCATGATAAGGACCAGATGATTTGTTTTAATGTGCCAACACAGAAGAGGGTGCACTTTTCTTCACATTGCTCTATACTCGATGGACTTAATAATGAAATGACCTTCTGTCTAACTTAATGTGCTGCTTCTGCCTGTCCTTTCCTGAGTGGCTGCCATGAGTTCAAGCTTTGCCTTCACTATGATGGATGTCATCCTGCCTTAGAAATCTTTAAACTAAAATGGCACGTTTGTTCAATTTGCTTGAGGAAGCACAGTCTCTTGGATTGAATTGTCAATGTCCAAACTGCAAAAATAATAAGCAGTGATGGACAGCATGTTTGTTGAACTAACAGCGATGAGATTTTGGGCCTAAACCAAAAGCTACATTCAAGTAACTATATGTATAATTAAACTTGTCCAACTTGTTTTGGATGATTTTACAGTTTTTAGCAGACTTAATTTTCACATACAACACTTAGCAGCACTCTTAAAATAGACAGCATTTTTATTATAAACCCTGTTCGACTCCAGAACATTCCGGCTGAGTAATGTACAAACATTTGACAAGACAACAGAAAACTGACAAAACATTCACCTGTCATGGGAGGGAGACATTAAAAAGCAGTTTCCTTTGGAAGATTATCAAAATGACAGTGAAATAGTGCAAATAGAAAACAGTTTGAGGTACCTGTGCAGCGATTTATTATCACCAGCGTCATGAGGAGCTGCCAAAATCTCAAAAACATGTTTAAAAAATTGAATCCACCACACAAAGCATTAGTTGAACTAACGTTCACAATATTAGTAACACCACAGCAGGGCACAGGTGTTCAAAAGGTGAGTTCAAGTGATGTAAAGAGTGTGGGATTCCCTAGCTTTCCTCCAAAGTTGAAAACACGGCCAATACGACGATCACTAAGACGGACCATGCTAAATATTTTAGACAAGAAGAAACAACAGTTTATCCTGCTGGCAAGATAAACTGTTAAAAAAAAAAAGAACATTGGACTCATTGGCTCAAATTTAGCAGAGGCAAAAATCCAGGCTATCACACCTGTTTTTTGTTTTGTATTTTTTTTTAAACAGAATTGTAGAGATAATACATTCGACAGTCACAATAAGTTCAGTAGATGACATTCAAAATCAACTCTAATAAAGCAAATGTAAGCTAATAAAACAACAGTGCAAACAGGATCTGCAGTGCAAAGAGCTTATAGTAGTTTCACTGAAACACTGAGGTAGATATTTGTTTTTTTTTATATATATAGTTGTCTGAGGTAGTTTGTTTCAGTAAAACTATGTCATACTCCACAGACTGAAGACAACCACAAGGGTTAGTTCTATAAAAATGCTGACCTAAAAAACAACAGATTTATATCTTACTGTCTGTCAATAACACTGTCTGCAGCTTAACACCCTTTTATAAGTTATAGGAAACAGTCAACCTCTGTTGAGCTGAAGATAAATACTGAAGCTTGAGTTGCAGCAGAATCAGTATTTTAGTATCTGTTTGAGTCTGACAGTCAGTACTGATGGTACCTGTTTATGGGAGCCCCATTTTGCAGGGTGTATTGACTCTGTGCTTGATGATGTGAGTGAGAGTTCTGACTGGTTTGTACCAGTGCATCAAAAACACTCTTATTTGGAGGCACAGATTGCAACATGTTGTCCAGGTCCATGAGCAGGGGAGGGGCTTGAACTGAAACTCGCCTGTTGGGGAGGATGGGCCAATAGGAATGGCCTACGAAGTGGCCAGGTGTCACAGGAGAGCCGCCATAGCTGTAAAGGGGTAGTCCGCTATGTAGAGGCATTAGAGGACCTCCACTGAAACGCATGCTAGGCGGGGCAACAGCATTGGGGGGTGCATACTTTGCATAGGAGGTAGGGAGCTCCCACGGAGGTGCAATAGTTTCCCGTCGTGCTGATTTGTGCAGTGGCGCCCTGCAATCCTCATAACCATCTGACCCCGCTTCACCATCAGGAGGAAGGCGCTTCCCAGTATGGGACAAGCCTCTCCATTCCTCATCAGAGGAAGAGGAGGTAGAGGCAGGGCTTGCAGAGCTGGCAGAGGCACTACGGGCGGAGGCGGCGTAACGAGGTCGTGGAGCCTGCGAGGGCCGATTCATCTCTGCCTCTCCCCAGCAGTCCCTACCAGCCATGTCAACGTCCCCAGAAGCACTGGTTGGTCGTAGGCTGTGAAGCAATGAGTCGATAGCGAAAGACGAATCCAGCTTTGGTCGGAACAAGTCCTCTTGTGGCGGTGAAGGATCTCCTGGGGGCATGGGCGGGAGGGAGGTCACAGAATCACGGGGCGACTCAGATTCTGGCTTGTGACCCTGCAGAATGTAGGGGGCCAGATCCTGAGCAAATATAGTCTCATCCTGGCGCGACACGGCCGTGTTCTGCCTCTTCAGGAGCTCCAGAGGAACACGGCTCAGCTCCACCGCCCAGAAATTACCTTTTCCTTGAGGCTTGCCAGGGTCCTTAAGCACCTAATGGTGGAGGGAGGATTTACTGTGTAAGTTTGGGTTCACAACTTAGTCAAGCTCTACTGACCTAGTTTCACAAATACTCATCACATGACAGTGAAAGATAAGAAACAGTTGTGCACTCTTAGAAGTAGCATTTCCTTGAAGGCCACTGCTGTGGGAATAGTGTAAGGACTTGGCCATTGAATGTTTTTTTAAACATACAAACCTTTACAAAGCAGTCATAAGAGGAGAGGTTGTGTCGCACAGAATCCCGCCAACCTTTGTAGTTTCCTTTGAAAAATGGAAAGAGGGTGCTGATCTCCTTGAGAATCTAGAAAGAAAAATGTCAGAATGATATCAGCTCAAACACAGAAGATGCCTCTTTTTACAATGTTTCAATTTGTGTTTTCAGACACTGTTTGGTGAATTCACAGTGATTTAGTGACACTGCTCTGTACACAAGTGAAATGTTTAGCATTTTCAAAAAAAAGCTAGGTTTTGCCTTGTGTAGATATCAACACGGCAAAGAAAGTCGTGTTATACTTAAGGCAAAACATTTAGAGACCCTTTCAGGGCAAATGCATGTACTGTATATCTTATCACTGCTCCTGATACAGATCAGTGTCTGGTTTCACCCCAGCCCAACCTTATCAAAGCAAACCAACAATGGAGAGGAGCAGTGGTCACCCAAGTGTCACAAAGAGGTGGCTGTTTAGTGTCAGTTCTTGCACTGTAAACGATCAACCCACGTGTTTTAGCAATTCAAAGAACATTCTCCGAGGTGTAGTCTAAAGTAAATACAACTGTGCCTCGTAAGGGAATGATCCCCCACAACAAGATGAAGTCAAGCTCTATGTGCGTAAAACACTCCATGCTACGTCTATAGCCACATGACTCTCAATGTAGAAGTTTACAATTTCATATTTACCTCTGATAACGTCAGCTTTTTCTCTGGGGACCGTTGGATGACCATAGCGATCATTGCAAGATAAGAGTATGGTGGTTTTGGATACCGCTGATAGTTTTTCTTCTTCCCACCACTGCAACGGCCTTTCTCCCGTTCATCTCTCCGTGATTCTTGCTTCCAGTCGCTGTCTTCAGTATTTGGGTATGAGGAGCGAGGTGGTGCGGTTTTATCCATGTATCCAGCGGCACTGCTGATGTGTCCGGAGCGCTCAGAGGGCTTCTCTAAGCGCGGCGTCTGCTGGGGGGCCATCTGAGCCGGGTGGTGAGGCCACTGTTGGGATGGTGAGCTCCGACTTACACCGCTGGGAAGACAGCTGAGCGGCACATCTCTCCAGAAGTCAAGTTGATTGTCGTGATGTTCTCCAAGGTAGGACAGTGCGGGTGGTGCCAGGAGGCTCTGCCCTGGCCAGTGTTTTGTCATGCTGATGCAGCCGGGGGGGTCGGCTGGACAAGGAGCGCGGAGAGGAGGGGGAGGGAGGTCAGAGAGTCGGTCCTTAACTTCTGGCAGACTGCTGGCTCCAGGTTGACTCTATTTGAAGAGCAAACAATTAACAGTTTCATGTAAATCCCGCTGCGTAATCGAGGAGGGAATGGCTCGTTATCTGAGAGCTGAATGACTGATCGTCTTTGGGGGGGCTGGGGAGGGTTTGTGTATGAAAAGTAGGCAAAGAAAGACACTAAATTCCCATATTGCAAATTTCAGTAAGATATACATACAACACAGATATGCCTAAATTATTCTGTAAACCGTTCTTGATAAATGTATGCATGAGGGCTTTCAATTCGAGTGCGTTTTTTTTTAACAGTTTAGTCTGGAACAACTCCATTTCTTCGCGTAAAGTTTAACAGAAATAAATCTACAAAGATAGTTTTTTAGTAATACTAAAACACTGTCATTTGGGCGCAGAACAAAACGTGTGCGTGGGGGGGGGGGGGGGGGGGGTTGATACTAGAAAACTAATTTCGATTGAAGCTTACAGGCAATCAACAATTTTTGTTGAGCAATATACAAACGGAATGGTTAATATACAAACGCTGAAGGTGGCAGTTCCAGTGCATTTCGATTCATCCTGTTAAATAGACCAAATCAAACAAATTTGTTCCGAATTTCAGAGTAAATTAACTATTTTTAAATTGTGGAGAGGGAGTGAAAGTTGCCAGGTTGTTTACAATGTTTTCTTTGCACTACGGAGACCAAGCCACGTTCATATAGAAGACACGGGAGTGATGCTGAATTTTGAAAATACATGTTAGGGTGTAATATAATCAGCCTCATAATGTGTAATTTTGGAGTCGATTATTGCTGTTCTGTGCGCAATGGGCGGGGGTGTTTTGCCCAGCGGGGTGTCTTCTGAGACCGTGCAGGACGTCATTCAGCGTTGAGGGGCTAAGTTTCGGGAATGCATGTCTTTTGTTAAAGTAACGCAGTGCTAATGTGCAAACTCTTGCTTCCCAGCAAGACAGTGAAAACAAGTTGGATTAGAAGGAACCCCGCTGGCAAACTGGGGCCGGTTCCTTAGCATGTGAGGGAGCCGTTCAACACCATTTGTGGGCTTTCTAGCGCTTACAAGCTGCTAAGTGTTACAGCTGAGCAGAGCATTCACACCTTATACGTGAGGTGTTGGAAACACCCTCGCATAAATTCTTTAAAAAAAAATACCACTAAACACAAGAATCAACAAAACCTGGATGTTTTACGTCATGTTACACAGCGCATACCTTGACACGCGGCTTTAAAATGTTCATTTCAGCCTCTTTATTGCATTAATGAGCGCGTCCGGCAAGATTAATCTGCAGTTTGTGCCACCAAATAACACCAAGTAGTACCAGTCCGTTATTTTAAACTACAATTATGTTAGGAGCTCTATCCTCCTTTATTGGATGAGTGTTTAAACAAACGGAGGTCTGATTTTCGGAGAAAATCATTGTCAGTGGTGAAACTTACCAAACTGATTCGCAGATTCAGTCAATCTCGCGATAACATTTTCAATTTCTTAAATGGTCGACAGCAGCCAGTGCGAGTAGCACTCCTCACGCAACCACCTGTTGTAATATGCATTGGGGATTTTCTTCTCTGATTGTCAGCCTATCCTATAGAAACATTGTCCCCCTCTAGTGGTTTCATTCAAAAACTCAACATAAAGTTTGACTCCCAGTCCCACCCAAATGAGAAATGTTGTTAAAATACCTGCTTTTAATAGGAATGACTTTCAGGGACATTTCCCCCCTGCCTTATTGAGCTCGACCTCTCAGCCATCATGCATTTACATGATTGTCCTCTTTCATAATGAAGTGTTCAGAGCCAAAAAGAACACTCATTTGAATACAAGCTGTCAATACATCCCTTCCTGTCTGCTGGAGTGCCACTTAATAGGTTTTGCCTGGATTAGTGAGCAATGCATGAGAAGAATAGGAGACTATGTGAATAGGAGGGCATCAGGGACAAGCCTGTTCACATCTAGGCTGATTATGCCAGGACAAATTCCCACTAAGCTGTCCTGAAATGCATCCCAATCCTGAGATGGACAGAAAAAGTGAAAGGAAGTCTTGATTGTGATGTCACAGATCCACTCTTTTTGTGTTTAACTATTTATGAAAAAAATGTCCCAAAGAAATGCAAACCAAAGGTAACAATCAATAGTGTTTTTTTTACTTTTTGTTATCTTTCTGTGTAGATATTCGTACACTTTAAACACTAAAAGGAGCATTGCTGTGTCCTGTGTCCTGAGGAGAAGTGACGGTGACAATAGCTCCAGCTCCCAAGCTGTTTCCTTGTTGTGTCTCTGCAGAGCGTCAGCGCTGTGCCGGTTGGCCGGGTCACCGCAGGGGTCGGGAGATCACAGAAGCACCCGTCTGTTTTCAGGAATTTGCAGCTGATTCTGATGCTGATGGGAGCCTTTTGAAATGAGTTTGCCTAAAAGAAATGATCCCAGCAATGCTGACGGACCTTTGTTCCTTTGATTTTGCATTATGGGACTGGCATGCATTTAGGTCTATGCGATGTAGTGAGACTCTTCAAAAGAGCGAACACACCTGGACATTTTGTGAAACCAGATATCTCACAGCTAAGGTCTGACACATATGTACACATACAGACACTCTAATGCATACAAAACACTCTTTATCCAGTATATGACTTAGTAAACAAGGCTGGGGTGCTTTTACTCTATGGTGGGTCGTGCCCACTTGTTTTTTCAAGGTTGGTCCACTTTCTGTTTTTGTCATTTTGTGTGTGTGTTAAATTAGATCTGGATTCTAACACAGTGTCCAATACTATGCTTACTTTATCAGTTCATTTCTACATATCATGGATTGTCATTTTGCTACTGGCTGCACAAAAGCTTCAAATTCAACAGCAAACATGTCTGATCTTCTCCAATCAAATCTCTCACCTTCTGTTTTTTTCAGAATTTTTCTGACTCTTTGTTGCCACATAATCATATGCTGCTCTGAAGCCTCAGTATGACTTTAATCAACGGTTACATTTCAGGTATCTGCCTATCAGTGCTACACACCAGCTTGAAGGAATCTCATTCCATTGTAACAGCTTCTATTCAGGCTTTCCTCATATGAACCCCTCGCTTCAGGTCTTTCTGTAACATTTCTGTCTGAGAACAGTTTTCTGTTTTCGGGGGGGGGGGGGGGGGGGGGGGGGGGGGCTCCTGCTGCATGACCGACTTTGCCTTGACACTCACATTCTCTCTCTTAGAATTCAGTGGCATACGCCTGAATTTATTTAATCTATTGCCACTAACAATAGTAGCTGTCGTGGGCCATTAAGAGTAAAACAGGCCCAAACCATGTTACTACTACTACTAAGCAAAAGATTATTATACTGGAATTATACCCTTCCTTCTGGTCTCATCGATCCACGGAACTATTTTGAGCTCTCATGGTTTGTCCGTGTGATCATTAGCAAACTACAGAGAGGCAACAATGTTCAGTGCTCTGCTGATGGCAGACTCAGCTTTTACATTAACCAATGTAAGAGAGGCCTGCATTTGCCAAGGGTTTGCCCGCATTCCCTTTTGACCTAATAAAAGCTATCACACACCTTTGTATTGGTGTTGGGCTTGTTGCTTGACCGGGGAACAATGGTCTCAAATTTCCTGTAATTATACGCAGTGGGACTGAATGGATCGGTGGAGTCCGAGCTCTTTAGAAAAGGTTTTGTAACCTTTACCAGCCTTATGGGGATCAACAACTTTTTGAAGGAACTTTTCAGGAAGCACCTTTGTTCCATACCATGGGAAAATAACACTTTGATCGATCTCCGTCATTAGAATTGAACAGAATAACCTGACTATCATCTTACTGACAAACAAAAACATCAGACTCTAATTTCATCCATTTATTCCAGAAGTTTTATTACAGTCACTGGTGGAACTGAAGGTATATTTATGTTTAAACTGTCGAGCACGTCAGCCGAGAGACTTTGTCGCCCTCTGGTGGCGCTCCTCTGGGTTGTTGAGGAGAGAGTGAAGGTCCGGTTGTTATGGTGAAGCGTTTCCCCTGAGGGCTGGACTAAATAAGCCGGAGCGGTGGACAGCAGTTGATTCAGTTTCACAACCGCAGACCTGCACAGGAGGTACAACTGACAGGTAAGCTGTCGCCATAGTTTTTTTTTTCTCTATCACTTTACGTCGACGTTGTACGCCCTTGCTCGGCTGCATGTCATGCTATGTCAGTTGAGCGAGGTCGTCCTTGAGAAAACAAAATATTTCCTCAACTCCAACGCGGTGGGTTTTTAGGTCTTTGTGTCGCTCAATAGCGAGCAAGGCTAAGGTGACGTTAGCATGACGTTACATCAATAGTTGTATTCATCTCCGCTCAACAGGTGGGTTTACCATTTCTGTTGTTTTAAATGTGAGATTTAGAAAACGCTATAGCGTTTACTCTGAAAGTGAGGTTATTTTTATGAGTAAAAGCGGGTGGTTTATATGAACTGCTTACGTTTACCTGTCTGACTAAACCACCTGTTGAGCCTCTACGTGGACCGCTACGCAGGTTAGCTAATCTGTGGGACGAGGGCTTATACTTCCGTTTCTGCTTTTAGAACTTTTAATGATTATTTGCTGCCACAGTGATGGTACCGAAGTAAATATACCGAGGGGTAGTTATAGCATAACCCTTTTAATTGTTGAAATGTACCGGTGTTGTCAGAGGGAAACGTGTCCTGTCAGGGCTACGCAGGCTGACATTAAACTGTATGTTACTGGCTGCAGGTCCACAACCTTTAACTGCAGGATAGCTGTTCCATTGATATGTGGACCAAACATTTGAACAGCCAAGATAACAAAACCATCAGTTACTGCCTCGCTCATGAATTTCCCCCCGTGTTTAATCGAGATCTCCTTTTCCTTGTATCCGGCAGGTTTATTACTTGTTTATTTCTTCATTGTTTTGTGCAGGACCAATGGCGCGATATTTGTGTAGCTCAGTCTGTTCTTTTGCAACCTCAGTAATCTCTTTGGCTGAAAAAGCATTATTTGATTCATTAAAAGGACTTTAACAGCCAGTTGATCAGCTGCTACTTTAATAACTGATCACCAGGTTCATTGTGTCAGACACTTGGTTTTCTTTGCTTTCACACCTAAATGAGTGAACTGAACATCTTTTGGTTCTGGATTGGACGCTTCAAGGCCGGACGTTAATCATTTGAACTGACTTGGATTATGTTTGACAAATCCTAAACTGTATGATATGAGAAGTGTCCCACTTATGGTTGCAGACCCACTGTTCTGTTCTATCAAAGGAAAAAGTTATTATATGATGGCCTCTGTGGTTGATTTCAGTATGACATAACTCGCTGACCCTGACTTTTAAAATTGCATTAATGACTAATTAACCTAAATTACCATATGGCCATTAAGTGTTGTAACGTGTGGTCAAAGTACTTTTAACAAAACAGCATTTCCTTGGTAAAGATGGTCAAATATTTGCAGATTTCACCACATAGCCGGGATTATCTTGGAGGCTCTTTGAAGCACAACGTGACTGCGTACACACAGCATTGCATGGCTGTCGCAGATCAAGGAGGAAATCGTAAAGATGTGAGATTACGTTTCAACACTTATCATTGAGTGGACTGTAACCTGCGTTGTCTTGTAAGGACGTACGATTGGCTGTCCAATGTGTGCGTTCTCGGTTGCAGAAGAAGATTCCTCTCCCAACGGAGTAAGCTTTTCATTAGATGGGGCAAGAGACTGAGCTCTTGTTTTTATCCTGAAGTTGCTTCATAGGTTTCTCTGTGATCCCAGAATATTTAATTTTTCATGATCTGATAACTCAGTCGAGCAGGTTTGTTTCTCCCTGACATTCCTTTGCTTGTGCATGAACTCCCTCCTGCTTCTCTCCCTTCTTTCCGATGCATGTCTTTACCACTACGTCCACGTTTAAAACGTGAGACTTTCTGTGAACAGATGTCACATGCACCACATCCCGTGGACACCAGTTAAAGATTCTTCACCCCTGTTTTTTCTCTCCAACTTTGCACTTGCGTGACTCGAGCCTTCTTCCTGCTTCAGAGAGCTCACAGAACCTAATTTAGGCTGTTCTGAGTCTCCTCCCCATCCTTCCTCCTCCTCATGTCCTCCTCTATATCCTTTCCCATTCTGTTTTCCACATCCTCTTGCTCTCTCATTCTCTTTCCTGTGACTCTGCATGTTTTTAGGCCCAATTGCTTAATCTCAATCCATCATACATCCACTCACATTGTACTTCTTTTTTTTTTTCCTTGAGGTCTCCCTTTCTCCCTGCTCTCGGCTACTTGGCAGAATTACTGAGATTTCTGAGCGATTATATGGAGCAACTCAAACCTTTACACATGACAGGGCTTACTGTAGATGCTCCTCCCTCTCTCCTGTAATCCTGCTGGTTCTGTCCTTCTTTCACCGCCTGCAGGCGCAATAATTTCTCATAACATCATCAAGTAATGCACAGAAAAGCTGACGTAAACGCAGACATCAACAAACCAGTTTCAGTTAAAAAAATTCTTATGTGTCAAAAACAGCCTCTCCATGTATTTGTGAGGCAGTTCAGGTCATCTGGCTTCGCGTCAGATTGGAAGCGGGATCGTTCCCGAACCATCCAGCTACTTTGACTCAGCATTGTTTGTTTCAGCGAACAGGTTTGGAAGCTCCTGCGTGTATGCAGCAGCTGTCTGGTGTTGTTTCATGATGACAAACCATGAATGAAGAACACAGCAGCTTGTGTGGGCAGATTGAAGTATGAGCAGAGGTGTAAGCCATTTATTTTTATTTTTTCAGTTCTGCTCTTGGAAGGTTACTCATAAGCTCTTACACCAAGTTCCACTCACTAGACGAATGTATGAGCTTTTGTGAATATGTGTGTGTGTGTGTTCATAGTACTCCATTCATTACGGCTGTTAAGAGAAAGTTTGTGTTCCACAGCCTTCCCTATTAGGTCATAAAATGGAAAGCAAGTCAGAAGACTACAAATGTCTGATTGATGTGGGGTTATTTTTCTAAACACATGAAATTGCTATATTTCTGTGTGTGTGTGTGCGCTGTACCACCATGCTAGAGAGTGTACCGTGTCGGTGATCTCACCATATGTTTTTACTTCTGTCTGGTTTTTGCTTGACTCAGAAAATCACAAGGTTCTTACAGCCTTGCCACCAACAAACTCCAAAGGGGCTTGGTTTATATGAGGCCAAACTAAACGACAAATGAAAGGCTGCTTCACACCGGTCCGCTGACTGATGGCCTTTCTACTTTATCTTTGTTTATAGCTACAGAATTTCTGTGATGTGACCTTTTTCTTTTTTGATAATACACTTCGACAGTCTTCACAAACCCTCTGAACTTTACTGTCAAACCGACTATTTATAAACCTGTCGCCACCTTCAAGCTTATAAACGTCTACAAAGATGGAACAACGACAAAAAAAAGAAAAAATAGGGGACATTCCTCACTTTGTGCTAAGGATTTATTTCCTCCTTTGGTGTCCATAAGAGGTAGGAGTGGTGACTTATCTACACGTGTACAATGACTCCTGTGCTCATGGTGTACTGTGGATAAAAATAAGTATTAGAGACCATTCACGTGCGGTAGGTCAAGATGACTTTTTCTCTGACTTTAACATCTCCGTCTGATAGCCATTCAACACTGTTACGTGCACAGTCGAGTTGAACGATTGATTACAGCTTGACTTGGGCTTTTGATTGGACCCACCGCATACATGCATGGGAGGGGAATCGAGTTATTACCTGAAGTAAGTCTGGCGCCGTGGACTGTGTTAGCTTCTAGCTTCCTAATTTCCAGCGTTTTTACCCACTTGTGGGTGACAACAGCTTCGATGATAACTTCTTCTATTTGGCTTTGTGGATATACACGGTTTGCTGTTTTTACAGAAAGATGGAACTTTCTAGATGTATGTTTTTTTTCCTAGTGTCATGTAAACAAGCTGACTGTATCAGGAGCTACGACTCCAGCTGGTTGTTTCTTACGAAAGCGGCAGGGATGCATGCGCTGCTTTCTGGTCCGATTTGCTGTCAACACCCAGTTCTGCATATTGCCTTTTATGATGGCATAACAGTGATCAAAACTGTCTGCTCTGAACTTCGTCTCGCCATCAGTTTAGCTTCTATAATGTCTTGATGCACATCGGTGCAAGTCAAATAGTTCTTGTTTGCCGACATGCGAAACGCTGGGTTCACAGGCACATTTTGCCTTCCGGCGCTTTAAGGTTTAGAACGATATACGTTTAGGTAACACAATTGATCTGGAGAGGAAGACCGGAGCTTTAATGTGTTCTAAGTCTTCATTGTGTAAGATTGTAAGCCTCTTTACCAGTTTGAAATGCGTTTTTTCCATTCGTGTTGATGTTTGGACGCCCATTCGAACACCTCGGGAACATCCAAATACCGGGATGGCCCCGCGGCCGTTATTCCATGTTTGATGAGTTGGATGGATGGATGTTTACATTTTTTTATTTGCAACTCAACAGTGGAACTAAATCCGTGACCTTGATTTCAATGGATGCTTAATGAAATGCAGGTTGCCACGTCAGAGTGGTGACATACCCGGATATTAGCAGTCGGTGACCGTAAACCTTTGTTAGTGAGCTTTTTTGAGACCCATCCGATCTCACGAGCCCTGATGCAAATCACTTCCGAGCAGGAGGTTTTAACATAGCTGCAGACGGTCAGAAAATAAACTTCAGGTTCCAGTTCTGGTACTTGGCTAGATCCAATCGTAATTGCGGATTCAACAAATGAAGTCAAAGAGAAGATTGAAGCGGGGCTTTAGAATACAAAAGCAGATATAATACTATGTCTCACATCTGATAAAGATTCTCTGCCTCCATGTTTTAAAACATTTAAGTGGAGGTCGGGACGAGAACGGGATGGAATCGTTGTGCGAATAGTCAGAAAGTTTGAGTGCGTGTGTTGCATTGGTAAGAAACAGTTTTAAACGGTGTGTGTGGCTGACCCTTAAAACCCTGCGCAGATTGGCTTTGGCTAAGATTTGATTTGTCTTGCAAACTCTGCCAAGGTCACTAATCGGCAAACATTGTCCTCTTGTGCCCTGAGTGTTTGTCAGTGTTTAGAAACATGTTAAGGCAGAAGGAGATTATCTCTTATTAGTTTGTATGTGTCAAAGCTGGCATTTTTGTAAGTGAGCTAGTGTCATCAGAGCTTTTATACCCTTTTGCTTTTCCCACTTATCCATTAAATCCATCCAATCATTTAAATTGACCTGTGCTCTGTAAAGTATCTAATGTTATTACAACTCATCAACAGGTAGCGTAAACCTTATCCAGCAACACCCCCCCATTCTAAACCTGTAAATAAACGGTCAGTCCATTCTACGGCGTTAACTGCTTGTCGTCGGGCAGAAGTCGCTAATGAGATTGTCATAGTTCAAGTGACGCTGTGTCGTTTAGGGCAGCTTTACGGATTGATGCTGCGTTGCACAGAGGGTTTTTGGTGGTTAACCTTCAGAATATATTGCTCTCCGAGCTGCTTTGAGTGTTGACTAGATTGAGCTTTGCATATAGGCAAAATGTTTTTTTCCACCAACAGGCGCGTCACAGTGTTCCTCAGGTTTAAAGGAACAGAAATAGTAGCAGTTGTAGGTTTATACTGACGCTCTTCGAAAGCTGCTGTATCAGTTTAATTTTGCAGACCTAAGACTATGATATCATCTACAATGCTGCGTGGTTTCTGTGGTTTAAATAACCGTTAATCGGTACAATAAACTTTGTTAAGAAGACATCTCCCAGTCGCAGTGAAGAGAGGTGGATGAGGGGTTTTTGTTATAATATAAATAGTGTTAATAAAGTCTCACGTCATTGGTAGTCAGATAAAAGCGACATATAAGAATGGCGAATAGGAATGTGTCCGATTTGTGAGTCACACCATCGTCATGCAAGTTTTGGAGCTTTATGTCAGGGATCTCAGTCTATCGGGATTGTGTCTGGAATTATCCCTCTAATACAGCTGTTAAGTTCCTGCAGGGATTTTCTCTCTTGCTGCAATCCTTTCTCCCTTTTAAAGCCACTTACTGAAAAATGCAGCAAAAATCTTTCCATTTGTTAGCTGTGGTTAAGATTGCCGACCAACAAACGAATTGGACGGCTAACTTATGATCCACCATTGATTCTTAGAGATGTGGTGTATTTAAGTTTGTTTCTTGCTGGCCTTTTTTATGTAAACATGCATTTTTGGATACCGCTTCCCTTCTGTTTTTTAGGAGAAACAATGGATGAATAAAATAACCTCACAGTCACTAGTATGTTACACATGTACCTTCATGTTTCATGTTTCTGTGCATTCCAAGTTTATGTTCATTTGTGTGACTGTACATTTATTGCACTGTGTTGGGTTTTTACCCCAGTCTAAGGAAATCCTTACATTGTAGTCATGACAAAGGGTGAGACCTTAAGTTTCTTTAAATAGTCTATCCCTAAGGCAGTAGTAAAGATTTCAGTTGGCCAGACTAAACCCTAAAGGACACTGAGATGGTAGGTATTTACACACCACATATCTAAATTTAGTCCTTTGATTCAATATTTGCTTTCTGTTTCTGGATATATTTATTTTAGCCAAGGATTCTGTTTGTGGTTACTAGTCATGTTTCCATCCAAAAGGGATTCAAATCATCGGGAAATGCGCATTAATTAAGAAATTCGAATCATGTGTGTTTCCATCAAAAGTACAGACTTTGGTTAAAACTAATAACCGCTTCAGACTTTTCCATTTATTTCTCAATGCAGTCCATGGTTTATCAAACCCCCGGCTACACATTTCCACGCGGAGCTCTTGATATATATGCTGGCATTTTTCTGCTGTTTACTGTCAAGGATGGCGGTTTGTCCTTATTTAAAGTTAAAAACTTCCTCCGTCCCCACAAACCTTCCCTTGTCCGACATGTTTGTTGTCTTGTGAGTGACCCCCAACCAACGGAAGCAGCTGGGGTGAAAGCGCGCCACGGCAGACTTGATGCGAACACAGCTGTTTCCATCCCTTTCGAATCAACCAAAACCCGGCGTTAGCCAGCGTATTTTCATTTGTGCGAATCAGGGGATTTTAATTCGAACGATGGCGTTTCCATCATAATTTTCCAATGCAATACTTTTCGATGCCCATCTAAACAAGCTGATGGAAACGCACCTACTGTAGAGACTGCCTGGAAAACATTGCTGAAGCCTTAAATCTCAATGACATGAACGTCTAAGAAGAACTTTGTAATTCTCTGCACACTTATTTGTCAGCTAATTCATAGAACACTGGAGTCTACCGCTCAACCACCTTTTCAGGTACTGGCTGCTTGCTCTGTCGTGTCTGTGGCCTGGGACTCCTGTCTTGTCAGTCACTCTCTCTCTATCTTACAGAGTGCCTCTAGTTGACCTTCCTCTCAGCACACAGAGGCCAAGGCCTAAATAATATATGAGCAGCCTGGAAAGAGCGGAGTGTGTGCGAGCCGTGTAATTTGGCTTGGAAGTAAACGAAAGGTAATGAGAGTGATCTTGCTGCCTGATGTTGCCAGAGTTAGAACTTGTACTGAAACTAAATGTTACACTCCAGTTATTGAGGGCACTTTTTCACCGTGTCTCACCCTGTGAATACCTCTGCGGAAGAAAAGTGCACGTAGGCTGCTGGGCGTGTCAATCATTAATGAAAAGTGTCCCGTCATATCAGGTTTCCTTTGGGATAGGAGTGGGAGTGGAGGGAGTTGGGGGGGGGTGGAGCCCAAGGGTTAAAGATAACATGATTAGGAGTGCAGCATGCGTATATTATACTGTAACACAGCACTCACAATTTCTCTTCCTGCCCACAGACAGCAGACTGTGCCATTGAGGAACCGTTCGTTGAAACCTTCGTATCCTGGTCTCTTCATCTGAGGAACCAACAAAAAGTGCACCAACAGCAACTTACAGAATGTTCTCCATGTACCACCAGTGGATATTTAACTTCAGTGGGGAGTGCGTCAAGCCATGTGTGAATCCTGCAGACGTCCCTCTCTGCTGTCACTGAACATCTTGGTTCTTTCTGCATTTTGAATTTATTGTTCACTGACACATGTGGATTCTCAAATCTTGTTGGATCCAGGTTTCGGATACAGTCAACACCAATATGGATTTAAAGCTACAATAGACTCGAACCAGGAGAGCAGTTTGACTCTGCCTTTTTAAATCCTGCCTTACTCCCCTTTGTCTCTGCTTGAGTGTGTCATTAGAACCAGTTTCCCTTCGGTTGAAATGGATGAAAGGATTGAAAACTGGCTGAATTCCACAGCTTGGATTTTTGCTTTTTGGACACCTTTCTACCACCATTTCATTTAGGCAAGATAAGAGTTGTTGAATAAAACATGGGAAAGAGACATGGCCGTGACCTTTTGGTGGCTCACGTCTGAAATCATGGAGATATCCATCACCTGATGAAACAGCAGAAGTTGTTTTGTTTCATTATAGTTTGGGGAACTTTTGCTGTTCACTTGATTTCTGTTTCCTCCCCATGAAAAGATATTTGTACAAAAAACACCCACACCATCTTTTTTTGTGTTCTCCTACAGGCCGTCAACAGGCTGTAGGCCTGTTAGGTCTGACATAAGGATGGGGGGGCTTTTGTGAAAATTTGAACCCTGAATCACTGAAAGGATTTATCACCCTCACATCACAAGCTAACTGAAACAAACTGCAGTGTCGTAGTACAGCCACTGGCGATGGCAACAGATCACGGTGAGCTGCTGGCTGAAATGGCGACGATCGGGCGCCTGGGTGCCACAGAAAGACTGAAGCACGCCCAGAAGCGGCGTGCTCAGCAGCTGAAGGCATGGGCACAGATGGAAAAGGAAGCAGCACGAGGGTCTAGGGCCAAAGCAGACAAGAAGAAGAAGACCCACAACAACAGAGTGACGTTCCCCAACTCCATCACCCTGCTAGATGCAGCTGCCCGCAATGACCTGCAGGAGGGTAGGTAATAACACACCTTTGCTGTGTTTAAACCAGCCACTTTAAATAAAGGTATTTGAGCAAAGATTACACTGGCTATGCCTCAGATTAATTGTATTAGGCTGAGCATTTTCTTTTCAAGGCTCTTATTGTTTTCCTGCCAGATAAAGATAAAGATAAAGCAAATATTTCCCCTGTTCATGTTTGTTGTAATTCTAGTCACACACCAACTCAGTTTAGGGCAAACAGCTTTGACTTGGGTGTTTTAACATTTATATACAGTTAAAAGAGCTTCACCTCAGTCATTTATCAGAACGCCGCTTGTGTGTATGCGTTTGTATCGTTCTAGTGAGGGAGCTGCTGAACAGCGGTGTCAATCCAGATCTGGTCAACGAGGACGGACTGACAGCCCTACATCAGGTACACACACGGTTCATTTAAAGCGTGGCAACAACATGGTACCTGACTAATTAGTTAACACTGCTGCTTGTGATGACTGAAATGTACAACCAGGCTAAAGAGCTGCTTCTGGAAATTAAACGTCGCCTCTCGTGTGCTGCCTGATTTGTTTCTTTACTTTTGTCCAATGTCTCCCAACACACCATTATAACTAAATTTACATGAAAATGTGTCATCGGATGTCATAGAGTTTTTCCACAAAGTAGAATTGTTCATGCGCCGCGATATAATGATTCAGTTGTCAATCTCAATCTGTATCCGAATGGGTTCTGACTGAGAAGCAGCGGGTCGTCATAACCCAAATAACACGCACCCACTGTCAACCGTGCACATACACATGATGCACATACACTAACACAAGCACACTCCTGTATGGTCAGAAGTTCAAGACAAGTACAGTATTGTCTAAGAAATGATAACACGGATTAGCTTTTACAGTTTGAGAGTGCCAGATCATCTTTTGTGCTCTGTCTACATGTGTGTTGTCTTCAGCCGCTGCTTTGAGATCTCCATGTGCTGTTTGGTCTTTGTTATGTCTGAAAGTTGAATTATCTTATGTGAGTTTCTCTGTCATTAGAAGGCCACAAATAGGGATGTGTAGGGAGACCCATCGTAAATGTTCCATCGTGTCCTTACAGTTGTAAAAATGAGATAAATGGAACATCGGATGAACAACACACGACATATTGAACATAAGAACTATGCCAAAATACAGAAGCAGTGCATGAAAAATGAAGTCCATCGTTATTGCTTCCACAGAACTTAAGAGGTTAAGTAGCAGCTAATAAACTGCACCTGATTAGCTGGTCCCCATCAGTGTGAACACCTCTATAAAAGCAGATGTTTTGACAGTTTGCTGGTCTGGATCACTTAGTTGTGTTAACACAATGTGAAGGAGGAAAGATGTCAGCTGCTGTCTTAGAGAAGCAACTGCTGCTCCCCCAGCGGCTGTGGGAAGGCTGTCAGACCCTTTCTAAACGACTTGGAATCCAGCATTCTTCAGTGAGAAAGATTATTCACAAGTGGCAAACAGTTGCCAATCCTCTCAGGAGGAGTTCACTCCAAAGTCAGACTGTGCATGTTTGCTGTTGAAGTTTCGGACAGCACAATTGGAAAAAAAGCTTGAATAGCTGTTGCTTGGTGGAAAGGTTGTTTAGAGAGGAAAAAATAAGGAGCATGTTTTCTTTGGACAGAGGAGACATGCTTTGACATGTTTCGTCGTAATGGACTGAGCTCCATGTGGAGGAAAACCAAACGCCTCGTGCCAACTGTCAGTCATGGTGGTGGAGTGCTGATGATGTGGGTTTGTTTTGTAGTTGCAGGACCTGGACACCACCATGAACTCCTCTTTTTACCAAAGTATTTTAGAGTCAAGTGTGAGGCCATCTGTCTGACAGACGGTAGAAAGGAGATCATGCAACAGGACAATGATCCCAAGCACACAAGGTGCTGCAATAGCTGAGCCAAAGTCACAATATGAAAGCCACATTCACTCCACAAACACAGGAGAGACTAATAACTCCGTGAAGAAAATGACTGAAGTTGTTCTGGGACTTTGAATCAAAGGTGGTTCTGCAAGCTTACTGATTCACAGGGTGAAGTTTTTCACTCTGTGCTTCAGTATTTTGGCTTAATGTTATTATTTGAACGCATGACACAATGCAATGTGTCGTGTAAAGCTGTCAGGTTGCATTTACTTCATTTTGGGACCTTGTAACGACCAGATTGTTTTTTTTTTTTTTTATTCTTTTCTTTTCCCTTTTTTTTTTTCATCATCTGAGTGAATCCATAACACTTTTCCTATTTTATTGTTGACTGCAAAGTTAAGACAAACCAATTTAAAGCTAAGCATTAGTCTTAACAATTTAAATAAGGATTTTTCTCACCATAACACAAACATGCGCCTCTTTACACTCATGAGAGGAGCGTCTGTGAGCACAGGGAACTCTTTATGACAGCAGTCGGTCCTCTTGGAAAACTTAATGTTTGCACAGCAGAGGATGAAGCTATGCTTTTTCAAGCCAGTGCAGTAGCTACCACTAAGAATACTGCATACATTTATCCGTTTGTACTTGTTGTTGTTCAACTACTCTACATGTTTTGCATGTGTGTTCGCGCTCATTTCACGTTCTGTCTATAATTATCATTCACTTTAATATCTGTCAACATATGCCGTGTATTTCAGTGCTGCATAGATGATTTTGTGGAAATAGTGCAGTGCCTGCTTGATGCCGGTGCCAGTGCGAATGCCTGTGACAGTGAGCTGTGGACACCGCTGCATGCTGCTGCCACCTGTGGACACACCGGACTGGTGCAGCTCCTCATTCAAGCGTGAGTGTACCAAGGAGTTTCTTTCTTGGTTTCACTTCTTCTTTGTAAAATCCTAATTTTTCAAAATGTCCAAAACCACAAGCTGATATATTGCAAAGCAGTCGCTCAGCTGTTTTTAATGATGGTTCCATTCTTCTGTTTGGTTAGAATTTCTCTATTTTTTTTGTTGACTGGAGCATAAACAGACTCGGAACCACAAAAGCGCTATGTTTACAGAAACAATGCAAATGTGGCCGCAGTCCGAAAACACTTTGCACACCAGGGTTTGTGGATTTAATCCTGTTCACTTTGTTTTGTGGATGTATGGATGAATGCACTCTGTGTTTTTGCGCGCGCGCGTGTGTGTGTGTGTGTGTGTGTCTGCTTTTAGTGGAGCTGACTTGCTGGCTGTGAATGCGGATGGCAACATGCCCTATGACCTCTGTGAGGACGAGGCCACCCTCGAACTGCTAGAGATGGTTATGGCTGAACAGGGTCAGTAAGCTGAGTCAAATCAAAATGATTTTTTTTTTTTACATCTGAAATCAGTTGGTACACAGGTGTAACGGCCATCTTTGTTCCCCGTTCAGGGATAACTCAGGACCGCATAGATGAATGCAGGGGAGCTAAAGAGATGGCCATGCTTTCAGACGTCAAGGCTCTGGTTCAGAGCGGAGCAGACTTAAACGCACAGGACAACAATGGAGCAACGCTGGTGAGACACACGGACTCTTGCATTTGAAAGTAACCAGGTTGTGAAAGTTGTGAAATGAACGTGGAAAAAGTGCCAGCAGATACAGCCGACAACTGAGACTTTTGACGATGTCCAAAAGGCTTTGGGAGAGCTTGTGGTTTTTCTCTTTTATTTGCCTGGAGCTGTGGAATTCAGTGCTTGGCTGATGGGAAACCTCACTGCTGTTTCTTTTTTCCTCTCAGCTCCATATTGCATCTGCCAATGGCTATATCTCTGTAGCAGAGCTGCTACTAGAAAACAGGGCTCAGATGGAGCTGAAGGACTCTGACGGGTGGACGCCGCTACATGCTGCCGCCTGCTGGGGACAGGTTGGTACTGCAGCCATAACAACAAAGACTAACTCTTTCCTCAACTGACTCATGAAGTAGTATTTGTTTTTTGTTCCTTAGATTCAAATGGTGGAACTACTTGTGGCCCATGGAGCCAGTCTGAACACCAAGTCTGTGCTGGAGGAGACACCTTTAGGTCAGATCAGTCTTTGTTGGTCCCCTTTTATTCATTTATTTATATATATATAGTATTTATCTTTGTTGAAAAAGAAACCTGTTGTCTCTGTGTCTAATGTGAGACATTTAAGTTTCTAACCTTTCCTGTACTTTTCTTATCAGATGTATGTATGGATGAGGAAGTCAGAGCCAAACTAATGGACTTGAAACATAAACACGATGCCATCATGAAAAATCAGGACAGGCAGAAGTCCACCCTGCAAAGACGAGTGTCAAGCACTGGAAGCCGAGGGTAAGAGAAGGATCTCAGGGGAATCAGAGGGTGAGAACTGTACGCACTCAAGTGTTTTACTTTTGTTCGTGCAGTAAGGTGGTGCGTCGTGTCAGCGTTAATGAGCGCTCCAGTCTGTACCGGCGAGAGCACCACAAAGAAGCCATCGTGTGGCAGGAGCGCGGCCGCCAGCCGGAGCCTCAGGATGACGACGAGGACAGGCAAACCGATAATGAGCTGCACCAGCAAGCCTCCATGGTGAATGAAAATGTCCGGTTGTTGTTTTTCAGTGTGGCGCGATTAGCCTGCGTGTGGTTTTTGAATGTTCCTCTTGTGTTTCAGGTTGCTGTTGGTGCAGCAACGTCACGTTTAGAAGAACTCGAGGCCGCAGATCGGAAGATTGCTTCCAGCTTAGGGAACGGAGAGACCTCCGTTTCTCTGGCGTCTTCTGTACCTGGAGAGCTTTGGAGCGGTGGGGGTCGCATGGAGCGCAGCGCCTCCTACGAGCTCAGCTCTGCATCTGGAGCTGGGTCCACGGAGGGTGAGGCCACAGACAGAATGTCTCGGGAAAAATCCCACCAAACCCTGGCTGACCTGAAACGCCAGCGGGCAGCTGCTAAGCTCAATAAGTTCCCAGCACCTGCTCCTCCCCTGCCTCCTCCTGTGGAGGAGGAGCCTTCTGCTGCAGTAGCTGAGGTGACAACCTCTCAGGCCCAGCCAGAAAACCAAATGACCCCCACAGAGCAGGCGGTCTCCCCCAACCAGGTGTACTTCACCCCAGCCAGCGGAGATCCTCCACTACTGAAACTTCGAGCCCCTGAGGAGGACCAGTCCAACAATAAAGAGCCTTGCTGTGGCCTCATGTAGACTGCCTCACACAGTCAGACACGCTGCCTGCAAAGCACAGAAACTGTGCGGGTTACACTCCAAAGTGGCGGATACACTTGAAATTTAACACTGAAGACTGTAAGTGAGGGCCACATGCCAATGATGGTTTGATCTACTCTGCAATTCAAGTGCAATCTATGTTTCTTTTCCTTCAGTTTACACAAACTGTGAGCACTCCTTCCTGCGCCTCTCTGCTGGCCGCCAGGTCAGCTCAGGAGAAGGACAGATTCCGGTCCAATCTTCACTTATTTTCAGTCACCACAGTGAAATGTCTTAGAATCAAGTAGAATATGAGTTGTTGAAGTAAAAATGAAATTTTCTGATTTTATTTGAATGAGAATGAGGTTGTTTCTTTGCTTAGCGGCTGCTGTTAAACGTTTGTTTTACAAGTGAAAAAGAGTTTCACATTTGGAAACAATGATTGGTAATGACAAGTTGATTATATGCAGCAGTTACACTGAATTTGCTTAAGAATGGACTGTTTCCACGCTTGCTTTTGTTTTTCATGAATTGATAATACGTTAGTTTAGCTTTTTGGTGCATAAAAAGCTCATATTTGAATATTTGTAAAGGCTGCACTTTGTAAATTGTTTGTCTTTATTATGAGATGATATTTAAAGTGGGAAAATGACTTATACCTTTATCACGCCCAGATTCCTATGATTCTGTCAGTATTTCTATTTTTCTACGCTCAGAACGGAATCATTATTTATTCTGTCTTATACTAAGAGAAACGACTGTTCCATTCTAAAGAGCGACATGATGATGCGAGAGTCTGAGGGGCAAAGTAGTTTTGTGTTCACCGAGTTATCAAAGACGCAGTTATTAGATTTACTGTCAAATCAAAAACACTTTGTACGTTTGCTAATCAGAGGTCGGTGCCTTCATTCGGTGGCTTATTTAACGGTGGTTTGCAATGGTTGCACAAAGTCCCACGTGGAAGAGTTTGGTGAGCGGTGGGATGAAATGATCAGACGTGGGCTTGATGTTCTGTAAATGCACTGCTTACTGTGTCGCATTTCAGTTTTGTTAGTGATTTTTACTGATCCCTGTTCAGAAAAAAAAAAACAGACATAAAAACACTGTTTTCACAAACATTTTTTTGTATTTTTTTAATCATGCAGCTTTACCTGGATATTGCCAGCGTTGATGTGTGAAGCGAGGGAATATAATGATGGGATTAATGGAATATGGCATCCATGTTGTTTGATTTACGCTGGAAACCGGGTCAGGGTTGGTTGATGGTCCTCTGCTTCGAGACCTCCAGCCTTCCTGAAGTGGCCTCCTCTGGTGGTGAAATTGAGCAGTTGAACCCCAACCCCACCCCTTCTCTTTCTCTTCCTCTTACATCACACTCTCCCACACTTTCAGCACATCTCGAATGTCACAGTCCGTTCTTATCGGTCTGCCAGCAGGCAGCAGTTGACACACAAAGTACACTCTCCACTACAGAGTGTTCACAGTGTGTTGTCCAGTTTAATTAATTTATTTTTTTCCCTTAAAACATGCACCTGAATATGTGTGCTGTGATCACACCTGCAAACATTAACGCACACACAGATCACACAGATGCGCGGCTTTAACAGCCATCGTGTTTAAATAGAACCTGTTGACATTCCCACATGTTTTGACTGAAGGGATTGATTAGCAATAAATAATCACATTTTCCTCTTTAATGGGATACTCTAAAGTTACACCTGTTACGTGATGTTGACGTGTTATTGGACGTTGCCAAATTACACGCTGGATGACACACAAAAGTCACCGGGGCATCACATGCTTGTATAGGAACGGTTATAAGACGTATCGGATGTCTTTCCCAAGCCCTTTCCAAGATGTCTCACACTGTGTCCCTCTGACATGCACGCCTTCTTTGGCTGGAATGGTAAATCGAAGACAACTCAAACCAGCATCTACCTCCTTTTATGCCCTCTCAAGTGGCCTCTCCGAGCAGCGTGTTTCCCTTTAACTTTAAACCATGGAACAGGCTTTAACAAGAAGAGACAGCCTGCTATGTTCTACTAATCTCACTCCAAACCTTTTGTGGTTTTTGGCTCCAAACAACAATGTATGAACACTCTGGTATTGTGCATGCGGCCTCCAGTTAAGTTTATTTTTGTCAGCTCGATTATACACGTCTAAGTGTAGCACGATGACCAAAACAAACTTTGCTGTTTAAGATCTTTCTCTAAAGTTCTGCTCATAATGCAGTATGTACAGTTGATATTTCATGCCAGCAGTCGTCTTTTCCCACAGATGTTATTTCAGCTGAATGTAACAACGTTGCCTTTGTTATTGTGGCTCGTTGGGATGCTTCAGTGCAGCGAAGCCTCACCCAATACGACAAGTCAATATATTTCATTGTAAAAGTGACCCGTGGATGAAGAGGAGGACGTTCGACATTAAGACCGCCTCATCACCGCAGAATGGAAAAGGTTTGGCTTTTTTTACTCTTGTGAACCTTGTTTCCAGCTGTAGAACATTTTCAGATGGCAGACCAGACAGGAAGCTGATATCATTTTTTTTTTAAAGCAGCTGATTTACATAGTTGATGAAGGTTGAAACAGAAAAAAATTCATTTTTAGTCTGTTTTGAGAGTTTTTGTTGCTGCTGTCTTTAGTCAAAAGACACAAGGGGCTTTTACTCTTGTAACTCCAGAGGTGCACTTGGTGTAAATGCTCATCTTCCATTTTCCCTGCAAATGAATGAAAACTCCATCTTCCATAAGTCATACATTAAAGGGGAATAAAAACAAAAAATCTGTAAGTCATCATTAGCAAAACTGGTTACCTGACAGGATTCTTGCTGACTTACTTATAAATACGAATATGGATTTTTTTTTTCTTGGAGCACTAAATTTTATGGAATAGATGAGGAATACATTCAATTTACATTTCTAAAACAAATACCTTCACAAGCCCAAATAATGCAAATTAGTCTCCAGTTAAAACGGAGCTTAGAGAAATTTAATCGAATTAAGTATTGCAATGTAACTGTGACGTAATTACCTTGGATAATTAGTTCTCTTTTTAATTTTTAAAATCTTTTTGTAAACTGAACTGATTATACAGTGAATCTGATTATTTTTTTGTTTGTTTGTTTGTTCTTTGTAGTGATTTGCTTTAAATGTGGACATCGGCCTCTAATCCGATTGTGAAACCGCTGTTGTTTTTCTCTGATGGCTGTCATGACGCATTTATATAATATAACTGGGATCAGTTTGAAAAGCGAATAGTCGACACATCTTCTTTCACATTCAGGTGGCGAAACACGAATTAAAATGACAGTATTGGACTTTGTCTGCTGGCTCGTGGAAATTAGCCCCTATTTGCTGATACTTTTAGTGTGGCTGAAATTAAACTTTCCCATGCAACTCTCTTCATGGTAACGCTCTTGAATACCTGTTAGTATGACCAATCCTAAAAAAACAAACACTTTCCCACCTATTTTGTATTTACAATTCGTTATTACTATTATTCAGTGTGGTATTTGAACTTGAAGCCTTTTCTCTCTCTTTTTTTTTTAATTCAGAAGCTACACGTTAAAGGGCTGAGGGCTAAAGATTTTTTTTCCGACAGTACTTAAATGTGTCATTTGGCACGCTCTATTCAGAAGCAAACTGAGAGAAGAAAATCCAACCAACCGCCAGCAGTAAAGAGCGAAGGCGTGGCGGCCCGGCTGGGAATATGAACACCGACAGCCTCCAAACTAACAGTAGGAGTTGAGTGGGGCGCGAGGAGGGAAAAAGGAGCACACGAGTCAAATTTACTTCAACTCCGCTATCCCTGTTGACCAACTGGTAATTTCCGATAAACTTTATCTGTCCTTGTGCGGCTACGGTCTTCTCCTCATTCCTGTTAACACTCATCTCACTTGCTCTGTTGTTCTGTTTTAGATACCACTTCAACGTGCGGCATTGACAGAAAGCGGCGTGAGCGTGACATAACCGACATGTCGCATCAGGCGGTAAACGGGGTCCCGTGTCGGGAAAAGGTGCTGACTCTCGACAACATGAACCCCAATGTGAAGCGCGTCGAGTACGCGGTCCGGGGTCCCATCGTCCAGCGGGCGGTGCAGATAGAGAAGGAGCTCCGAGAGGTAAAATTAAACGAGTGGCTGCAGCATGCTCGCGCCTCTCTGCGCGTGAGCCGCAGTAGAGTTGACTGAAGCGCCGAGAAAAACGATGAAAAACAGTTTTTACAGGGCACTTGGGAGGGAGTTAGGCGACCTTATGAAAGGGCAATTTGTTTATCTAAAGCACATGTTTATCTGTCAGACTTTTAGCTCAAAGACTGTCCAGCTGCTGGAGCGTTCAACAGCTGGAACACCCAAGGGGGACACCCGCATACTTTGGAGTGTCCGCGTGACGCGGGTCATTTTTGTCGTATCTCCCCAACACCTGCTGGGACTTGTCTTTGTACATAAAAGCACTGGCTCTTAGTGGGTTTTGGCACACACACACCAGCTGCTGCGGACAGTGAGGAAAAATAACTTCTTCACTGGTGTTTCCTCGAGATAAGATTTTTGATTAAAAAGAAAGCTCACTTTTCACTGTGACTCAGCTAGTTAAAGTGGGACAGGGAGAGTAGGTCTGTCTCACCACAGTGAGCCTTACTGTTCTGCTCATATTACATATTACAGCAGAGGTAACACTGAGCTAGTGTACTTTCTGTACTTTTCTTCCCTCCCTCTCCTTTTCTTTAAGTGATGAACTGGAGAGGACAGCTCTGACTGCCTTTGAGTGCATTCTAGCCCGAGGTGGCTGCCGGACTCAAGGGATGTGTATATTGTGAAGTGTCATTGCGTAACAAAAGAGACCGCTTTTGCTCTCCTCTTTTGTTTCTGGGCTTGCCCGCTGAGGAGAGAGACTTCATTGGTGCGCTGCTGCCTCTGCAAGGCTCTGATGAAAGCGCCCCCACGTCTTTGTTGTCCTCGTCCACTTTTAAAAGAAAAAGAAAGTTTTTAGATCAAGTCCAAGAACAAACTGTCAGATAATGGAGTTTCTTGCAGCAGCTGACTCGCTGACCGCCGGCGTGCTTCCTGTCCGATCTGTGACTGGAACACTTTACTGGTGGTTCAGCAGATTTTGTGCATGTGCTTGTGGTGGTGTCGTGATGACTCCCATAAATCACAGCCCAGACATCCGCCATGACACTCTGCGGCAGGTTAACTCAGGCCTCTGAAAAGTCTGCATTTTCTCTGTTAATAAAACAGAGGACGGGAACAGAATCTGCCTGATATTTCTACAGATTGTCTTGTTCCCCTTCTTGATCTTATTGATTTGACTGAATACTGATAAAGGTAATAGTTTTCTTTCTACTATCCCGAAAGATGGCGTTGAATTAGACGACTCACGTGTAACCAATTGACTACGATTATTCCCCAGTTTGCAAGAGCTAAAGCCTAAATTAGTCTAGTTTCAGTTATTGTGGCATGACTGAACAGATCTAGTGAGGTGACAGTATCATGAGACGGTTGTCAGGCCAGGCTCTGTTCTGCCATGGTGATCCGGGTGTTTTGGCCTGGCGGCCCGATCCGATCCGATCTGAATAATCAGTGCCTGGCGCTGGCTGAGCAGGAGAACGCAGCGCTGAACTAACTGGCTCAAAGAACAGTCAGTCTCTTTGTTGCATCAGAGTGAGGAAGGGATGAAGGGTGAAGGGGAAACGTGCTGCATCAAGTTATGTAAATTTCAAACCAACCAGAAGAGACCTTGAGGGATTTTGCTTCAGCATTCCTATATTCAGATGAGTCGAACTATGTAGAAAGGCAGGCTGGACAAAAAAAAAGCTGAGAGGAGAGATTGCTAAGAACTGGCTCGACTGAGTAGTAATATGCAGTCTCTTACTACTGTATAATCCACCTGGATTCAGCTTGGGGAATGTTTTTATGGGTAAAAGCAGCCATTTCTGTTTGTTTGACTGAAAGGGAGTGGGGCCTTCTGCATGTATAACTCCGTGACACAAGGCACACACAAAGTATCTTTGCAGCCACCAGAGGAAGGTCCCATCATTAACACAGGGCTGCAAGCGTGGTGTGACGCAGGCTCCACTAATTTCAGTGTTTTGCATTTAGTTCGAATGTATTTCTTTGCTCTTGTAGAGCTTCAGTCTGATTTTTTTTATTTTTTTTCCTGCAGTACCGTACTCTGTAGTTCTAAAGCTCAAACCACGAAACCAAAAAAGTCGCTGAGATTGTCACAGCCCGTCCGCTGTCCATATCTGCTGAGACTCTTTTGGTCAGCCTTGCTATAAAACAACACGAGGCTATCTGGTGTGGCGTGACGTCATCTGAGGAGCAGCGGCAGGTGCACCATGTGGGGCTGCACTAACAGACCACACAGGCACCAAAGCAGAGTTTGCATGATTCGGTTACGTCAAAGCGAGGAGGAGGAGGAGGAGGGATTGGCTGGTGAAGCAAAGATGAACAGAGACTGGACAGCAGAGGACGAGTAGAATAAAAGAAATTTCAAACTAGCCATATGATTAGATTTGATCAGCGTGTCTTGATTCGTATCCCTGCCACAAACAGAGGGAGGTTTGTGTCTCTGTGAGGCTCTGGCAGCAGCGTCACCCCCTCTCAGGCCGACACTCCTGCTCCACAGACAAAACCAGACTCTGTGCCGGTGTCTTTGTAAACCAGAGGGGAGATGATGTGTGTGTGCGTGTGGAGGGGGCCAGGGGGTTGCTATGAGAGGAGTGCTAGTTGGACTGGTTTGATTTAAATGCTGAGCCATCAGGAGGCTGGAACACAGATTAGTGTGATGTGACTGACTTTGGTAATTATTGGAGCTTAGAGGCAGTTCAAAAGGAAAAAGAATCTGCAGAAATGTTTCCGTTTTTCAGTCCTGAAGTTTTGACTGTATCTTCCCTGGGGTCTCTCTCAGACTTACTCGTGTTTGCATGTCCAAACACATCTTGCGAGTCCTCTTGCTTATTCTCAGAGACTTAACCTGTCTTCTAAAAACTGTAAACCTGTTTTTTTTTTTGTCTTTACCATTGCAGGGAGTCAAGAAACCATTCTCAGAAGTCATCAAGGCTAACATAGGAGATGCCCACGCCATGGGCCAGAAGCCAATCACCTTCTTCAGACAGGTTGGACACAAAAACATCGACTTTCTTGAACTGTTTTAAAACAATCTGGATACTGGCTGCGTGTTCAGATCAAACCAGTCTGCAGATATTAAATAGAAATGATTGTTTACATCAGGGCTATGGTGGAGGACCGGCAGCCTCCGTCTTATCTGCAGCAATTGAACACACAACCATAAAGTCTTGCTCTGATATGTACAGATGGATCGTGGAAGTCTATAAGACAATCCACACCCATCGCACGCAACACACAGCTGCTGTTATTTGTGAAAACTGATGATGATAACCTAATAAAAAATAAAAAAACCTAAACAAAGTCACCATCGTACTGAGCAAGCTCCATGAAATTGTCTTTCATGGTGTGTTTTATAGTCAATTCTGTCTTCTCTTTATTAGTTTCCACCTCCTGTCAGGTTAGATTGCTGGTATGTGTGGAGGAAATGGCGCACAGGTTTTTATTAAATTCTTTATGTACACATCGTTTATGGATCCGTCTCCTGGTGTGTATATCCTAGAGTAGCCTTGTAATGTGTTGAAATGGCTGTCTCATACGCAGCTCTTTTAACTCTGGCTTAAAAGTTAAAAGCTGAGATGTATCCGGTATTTAATGTCAAACTGAATGAGGTCAAACAAGTCCTGAATGTGTTACAATGCCTGTTAATGGTCAATTTTCTGAATGATTTTTGCCCTCCTCCCTCAGGTGTTGGCTCTGTGTTCTTATCCCGAACTCCTGGAGGACAACAAGTTTCCAGAGGACGCCAAGAAGAGAGCGCGGCGTATTCTCGATGCCTGTGGAGGTCACAGCATAGGTCAGACAACTCCCCCCAACTCCTCCAACCACACGCGCACGTCTCCCTATTCCAGCAAATGCGTCACTCTTTAATAATTGATTTGGACAGTCTGTGTGTGAACAGTGTTAAAAAGTGTCAGCTGGTCGATGCGGTCCGTTCTGTCTGAGTCAAAGTTCACTCTCTCGTGTCCAAGGGGCCTACAGTGCCAGCCAGGGAATTGAGTGCATCCGCCAGGATGTGGCGCACTACATAGAGAAGAGAGACGGTGGCATCCCCTCTAACCCTGACAACATCTACCTCTCCACCGGGGCCAGTGATGCTATTGTGGTATCTATCACCTCTTTACTATCTCCTCACCCAAAAAGTGCTGACTTACTGCTTCACGAGATGCTTTGTTGCTTTAACCCGACACGGATGATTTCGTGGAAATGGCCTTTTATGTAACTTTAGTTAATCATATACGCAGCTGTACTTGGCACATCTGTGACCTCACCCCACCCACAGACCTTTGTCACTGTCACTTGCAACTGAATTAGGCTTCTGGGCAACCGTAAGATAAACCCAACCACCGGAGTAAAAGATACTGCTACTGTTTCAGGCAGTATCAAACTGGGGCATTTCTGGCAGCGTTAGATTTTGTCCACAGTGTTGCTCCAGGACAGGACACTTCTACAGCTCCTCTTCATCTTAATACACACGAACATCTTGCCAGTTTGTCACATTCTCTGAAATAAAGCCACTCCTCTTCCCTTCTCCTTCTCTTCCACTCCCAGACCATGCTGAAGTTGCTGGTGTGCGGTGAGGGCCGTGACCGCACCGGAGTGATGATCTCCATCCCGCAGTACCCCCTGTACTCGGCCGCCCTCGCAGACCTGGGCGCCGTGCAGATCAGTTACTACCTGGACGAAGAAAAGTGTTGGAGCCTGGACGTGACGGAGCTCAGAAGAGCCCTGAACGCAGCGAAGCAGCACTGCAAGCCTCGTGTGCTGTGCATCATCAACCCTGGAAACCCCACAGGTTGTTGTGAATGACAAGCATTTGATACATTCTGCCTAAAAAAAAAAAACAAACACCAAAACATGTTTCAAGGCTCGGCTCATTGTTTTCTTTGTCCCTGCTAACCACCACACTCTGCCCTGCATCACAGGTCAGGTCCAGAGCAGGCAGTGCATTGAAGATGTGATCCGATTTGCTACAGAGGAGCATCTCTTCCTCATGGCTGATGAAGTAAATCAAGAGTGACATTCCCTCTATTCAGCAGTTTAACATAGTCCGTTTTTTATGTCTCAAAACACGAAATAAGAAGAACAGTAAAAAACGAATGACATTCGAAAAAGCTTATCTCAGAAAAAATCTATTTCGATAGAATCAAATTATACTTTAGTAGAGTAAAAGCACTTACTATAGCCTGATCTGTGATCTTATATAAAGGAATAAATCAGCTGTTCTTGACCTAAATTTACAACCCGTACAGCATGATTAGTTGTGCACGTCATCGTCTATACTTTCTTACTTTCTTGTATTGTTTACACTTGTGGGTGTTTCCCCGTGGCAGGTCTACCAGGATAATGTGTATGCAGAGGGTTGCAAGTTCCACTCCTTTAAGAAGGTGCTGTTTGAAATGGGACCAGAGTATTCCAGCACGTTGGAGATGGCCTCCTTCCACTCCACCTCCAAATGCTACATGGGAGAGTGAGTAGCCACATGCCTGCTTGCACACACACACACACACACACGCACACACACACATATATACTAATATCTATGAAAATATGGTACTTCTGTTTCTCTTTGCATTGCCACTCAAAGGCAGCATGTGGAGTTTATAACCGCTAATAGCCACACGAACAACATCAGTGTCACACATTTTTAATGAGCAAAGGAAATTCACTGAACATGTAAGGAAGCAAAAGCTTCGGCCGCTGGAGCTGCTTCTCCCTGCAGACGCGTGCATCCCCTGCAGCAGGCGCCATCTTCATCTTTCCTCTGTTTACCTTGATCAGGTGTGGATTCCGTGGAGGCTACATGGAGGTGCTCAACATGGACCCCGAGGTGAAGGCCCAGCTCACCAAACTGGTGTCGGTGCGTCTGTGCCCCCCCGTCTCCGGACAGGCACTGATGGACCTGGTGGTTAACCCGCCGCAACCCGATGAGCCCTCCCACACCGCATTTATGAAGGTCAGAGAAACGCGCTCGGCTAATCAGCTCAGGCACACCTTCACCACGATCCTGAGTGTGTGTGCAAACAGGTTACACTGGAAAACACCACACCATATAATCTATGCACACAAAGCTTTCATTGAGTGTGTCCACACACAGCACTCGTAAATAATCAGCTTCTGTGTGCTCCAATGAAAAAAAAAAAGGTTCTTATAATTCCATTTGAATGTCTAAATTCAGAGCTGCTTTGTGCTTCAAAAGTCTGAGCTTTTTAAAGCGGATCACACATATTATGTAATGTATGGTGTTGTAAATTTGGTAGCCTGTGTTCACTGGACCCACAAACCGGCAGAAACCGTGTGCAGTGGAGGAAGCCATTAAGTTGATAGTCATTACTGGGACTTAGACAGTTGAGAGATTCGTAACTGGATGGAAGAAACCGTATATTTCAGCAGTCAGGAAATACAGAATGCACAAACAGACTGTTTTAACAGGAGAATACAATCATAGCAGACAACCAAAAAACAGCAAGAGCTCTAAAAGGATGAAACCTGCTCCTGAGTCATCTTGCATTGTGCTTAGTGGAAGTGTACTACTCTCTTCCACCTCTTGAGGATTGATCTAACTGTGGAGCAACAGCCTACTGAGTGTTCTGCACAGTCTGGGTGTGTTTAATCACTTCAGTGAGTGGGTGAAAAATGGAGAAACACTGTTGTGGCTCCATTTGGCCACAAGAGGGAGTTAAAAAAAAAAAGGTTGTGTTTTTTTAATGAGTTGCTCAGATGTTTGAAGCCACATTCACACCAGAGACACGAATTCCAGCTGTATTTAAAAGCTTCATGCTGTTGGACATAATAGATGTTTTTTAATCTGTATTTGATGGAAATTCAGGAACCATTTGCTGACTTTTAGGTTAGGGAAATGCTGCCTTGTTGCCTGGCACGTAAACTGCCACACATTTTTTTTTTTTATTTACGTGTAATTCTACATGTATGTTGTTGTTGGTTCACCCCCACACGTGTTCACCCCCTCCAGGAGCGGACGGTTGTGTTGGCAGCTTTGGCAGAGAAGGCCAGACTAACGCAGGAGCTCTTCAACACAGTACCTGGCATCACCTGCAACCCGGTCCAGGGCGCCATGTACACCTTCCCCCGCATCACTCTGCCTCAGAAGGCCATTGACAAGGCCAAGGTCTGTTCGCCGCACACACCTCTTGTTTACTCATGTGTGTGTAGACAGCTACATGAATTAACGTGCACGTGTTTGTCTGCAGGAGGAGGGCCAGCTTCCAGACATGTTCTACTGCATGAAGCTGCTGGAGGAGGAGGGAATCTGCTTGGTGCCGGGAAGTGGCTTTGGCCAGAAAGAGGGAACCTTCCACTTCAGGTTGGTATAGCTGACGATGGGGCCTCACTTCAAGTATTATGCAATATTTAAGGTCATGATCACAGCATAAACATGTCGTTTCTCATTTATCTACATCTTCTTTCCATTCATCCGCACCGACCCCCACCAGGATGACCATCTTGCCTCCGACTGAGAAGCTGAAGGTGGTGCTGCAGAAGATCCGTGACTTCCACTTGCGCTTCACACGCGAGTTTTCCTAACAGCGCCTTCCCTTTCAACCACATCTCACAAACCAACTCATCCAGTGCCAGTATCTTGAAGTGCCTTTGTGTGAATGAGGCAGAATGGAGACTTTTTTTTTTTTTAAAAAGAAGCTATTAGTCATTGAAGAAACTTGAATGTTTCCTTTTTAGCTAGCAAAGCGGATGCAGTCACATTTCCTGTTCATGTAAAGCTGTAATGAGTTTCTGTACATGATGCACTTTCTCAGAATAACCTGCTTAGGTCTTTTATGTTCAAAAAGATGTTGGATCTTTCCATCTCATTGTCACAGATGCATCCCTCTCATGCCAAGATGTTTATAGCCGAACGATTAGGTGTTAATTCATGTTTTACGAGCACTGGCTTGAGGAGGATGCACCATGCTGAGAGGTACTTGTTGGGAGTCCATGTGTTTCAGAGCCTGCTCCAAAGTGTACCCATTTGTATTACTAATATTTTAAATGTTCCTAAATGAGATTCTTTATTGAACCGTTTGCATTTCCTGTCCCTTCATTTCAAATATGGCATTTACGAAGCATGACTTGTGTTGATTTACCGGAACAAAGAGTCACCACTGAGTGTTGGCCCACAAGGCCGCCATCATTTTCAGTTTTATTTAAAAATTTGTCAACAGTGCTTACATGCTTTTAGAAACAGAAGAAAGCGGAATCTCTTGAAATGAACAGAAACTAAAAGGATGATGAAATCTTGTAATCATCGCAGAAACTCAGTAACACCGTTTATATTCTGCTGCGTTCCCTTTCCCCTCCCAGACTCAGTCCGAGTGCAGCAAGAGTTCTTAGCCAATTACAGAAAGTCTCAAAGTTCGTCCTTCTTCTGTAGCTTTGTGGCGTGCTTTTCCAAGAACTTGCTGAGCCCTTCTACTGTTCTGTCTCCACCCTCAAGTTTCACTGGGCTCTGCTTGCTGTTACTCGGGGCAAAGTATATTGTGGGGAAGCCCTCCACTTTGTAGCTGTCCTCTGGCACGTCGTTGGTCGTGGCGTCCATCTTGGCGATCACCAGGTTCTTCTCACTTTTATACTTTTTGCCGAGAGCCAAATAGTCGGGCTCCAGTTTCTTACAGTGCCCGCACCAGGGAGCATAAAACTCTATAAGGACATCCTTTTTGGTATCCATGACTATTTCGTCAAAGGTCTTTCCCACCACGACCTTCACTGGCCCCTTGTTGCTCTTTGGCACTGGCTGAGACTTGATGATGGGTTTGAGCTTTCCTGCAAACACAATTCAGGACAAAAAAAAAATATATATTTTAGCAAGAAAAATGCGAGTTAATGTAAGAACAGTTCAATTTAAAAACAAAGAAAACATTAACCTTTCTTAAAAGCCTTAACAAAGTCTTCCAGCACGTCCGAGTCAAACTCCTCTGGCTCCATGGCAAACTTCTTGCCTCCGTCTGCCATAATGCCGACGTTCACTTCCTCTCCACTCTCACTGAGGCCGAGGCTCTTCAGCTCCTCGGCATAATCCTCCTCGTCAGCGATGGCAAACGTGTACTCTGGGAAGTCTTTGGCCACCTCAAGCACCTTTGACCTCCAGAACTGCGTAGCTACAAATGAAAGTCGACAAGAGAAAGTATGACATTTTAGATATTTTTTTATAAATCCCAGACACAACTTAGAGAATAAAAGAAGCAGAGGCAAGTTCTCATGACAAGCTGAGCAAGATGTCAGGTCAGACTTCTTAACGTACCTTTCCTGTAGTCAAAGCTGAAGTCTATTCCATAATAAACCACCACCAGGGGCCTTTGGCTGTAGCGTTTAGCGTCGTTGCTTGGTTTTCTGTGTCCCACCAGAGGAATGGAATGTTTCTTGAAGAACTCCTGCACTTCTGACACCGATGTGGAGTCCTGTATAATTAACACGTCTCAAGTTCAACGCACCTTTTTTTTTTTTTGAATGTTGCTCGATCAAGCATGCACTGCTAGGATATTTTTACACTAAGACTGAAAAGACAAACCGAAACAAAGCCCAGGCGTGAGTTTAATACCCAGTGGAGACCATTCAAATTCAGCTAGAGAGAGAAAAAAAAAAAAAAAAAAAAGACAGAAAGTGGTGGAAAGTGAAATGAAACACTGCACCTTGACTTTAAGTGTGTGAGACGCCGGCTCATGCTTCGAGTGGAACTTCTCAGGCTGAATGACGACTATCTGACCGGGAGAAGCTTTCAGCAGTTTGGCCACCTCAGCGCTATAGGTGTGACGGAAGGTGAAGTCTTCTCGCAGTAGATTACCTGCCAGAAAAACAGCAGTCTGATTCCACACATTCATCATCGCCCACATTTTGAAGAACAACAAAAGGTTGCACTCTCAACAAGCAGAGACATAAGCGCTCTGAAAGAGCGATGCGTTTAAGATGCGGGCTGCTGCAAATCACTGCATGTCGGTTAGCTCAAAGCTAAATGTGATGTCAAAAAGAACCAATAAAAACTAAACACTTACAGGCTTCGATGTAGATCTCATAGGCTGCATCTTGGTCACTGGAGAACACACCGACGATGACGACATCGTCGCCATCCTTGATGAGCTCTTGCACCTGTTTTGCCGCCTGGACCTGCTTGGAGGGAGGCCCTGCCTGCTCACTCATGTAGTCGACGATGCCTTGGGGGAAAAAAACAAAAACATGATGACCGATGATGGAGGACGAACCGAAAAGCAACACACAGGAAAACTACTGGAGCAGACAACACACGGCCAGTGACCTACCGTAGCTCTCTCTGGGTCCGCTGTACTCAAACACCTTGCCCTTCCTGAACATCTTCAGGCTGGGATAGCCGGAGATGCCGAAGCGTGAGGCGATCTCAGTCTCCACTGTGGCGTCCACCTTGGCCAGAGGAATGGGAGGAGAGCGCTGGCTCAGCTCCTTCGCCGCCTTCTCGTACTCTGGAGCCAGACGCTTGCAGTGTCCACACCTGTGGAAAGGAAGAATTTTTCAATTTCATTCTATTGGAGCCAGTCATACAAATCCAGGCACTCGCGACACATAATCTGCATTTCACAACCAACTCACCACGGAGCATAAAACTCCACCAGGATGATGTTGGCCTCATTAACGGCATCATCAAAGTTGTCCTTTGTCAGCACCAGCGTGGCCTCGGGAGGTGGCTTCCAGTCTGGTTGAGACACCTCTTTCACCCGCTCCACAATGGCTGCAACAAACAGGTGTTCACCACATTTATATTATAAATACACATGAATTTAAAAAGGCAGCGGATTTATTGTAAGGCTGCAAAATGCTTCAGCTGAACTCTCACCCTTCTCCGTTCTGTCTCCGTCGTAGTCCACAGGCTCGCCGTTTTTCAAAATCTTGATGGTGGGATATCCGGACACGTCGAACCTGCTCGCCACCGCACTGGCAACTGTTGCGTCCACTTTGGCCACGGGGATAGGAGGGTCGTTTTCTTTGAGGGTCTGAGCAATTTTCTCATACTCTGGGGCAAACTGCTTGCAGTGGCCACACCTGACAAAATAAACCGATACAGTATGAAGGAGAAGTCTGCCATCGTGTGAAGACAAAGAGGAGAGCTCATCATTTTTTTTTTATTGATCACTACATGGAACATCCCATTTAAAGAATTCTAAAAAGAACAATGAGACTGCAGAACCTACCATGGAGCATAAAACTCAACTAGGACCGTGTCTTTGCCCTCCATGAAGGTGTCAAAGTTGCCATCAGTGAGAACCAGCACCCCGTTCTCCTCTTTCACCTCCGTGTCATCTTCCTCGTCTTCCTCCTCATCGTCACTGTCCTCTTCGTCAGTCTCCTCCTTGTCTTCTGCAACATCTTAACATAATATCTTAACTTAATATCAAACAGGAGACGGGAGCACAATGATTTTGAAGCAAACCCCGGGTAGCTTGGCACTTGCACCAGAAACCATGCAAGAGACAGCAACATATTTTTTGTGGAGTGCACACAGACAAATGACAACCGATAGAAATCTATGGAAACTGCACAAAGTTACCATTACCACTCAAAAGCCACCAAACGGCATAATAAAGTGCGCGTCGCAGTTCTGTTGACAGTTAGATAGCATGCTAGCTAGCAGGCTGATTAGGGTATCCATAGTAACTTAGCTAGCTAGTTAGACTGACAGGAACTTGGAGGAAATACACACACACTATTTGCGCCACTGCCTTACTTAAATAGCTTATTTGGTCGTAATAACCGTAAGAGACTGTAAAGCAGCTCAAACTTACCATCCTCGCATCTGCTGATAGTCGCAAAATGTGCAATGCCGAGCAGCACAATTAGCAGCAAAGCAACCTTCCTCATTGTCCACAGATGATACAGCCCCGCGTCAAGGACGTGATGCCCCAAAGTAGCCGGTTAATTACTTTTAACTAATAACGCTGATGAATATCATCAAAACCCTGTCAGACCCGCTGTCCGGATCAATACTGATTTGTGGCTGTGCAAATCTTCCGTTTGTGGTTTCATACAAACTTCTGAAATCACACACGCCTCCTCCTCCGCCTGGAACTTGTCTGACTTGCCACGTTCCGATTGGCTCTAATCACATTCTCTTCTCCAATCACAAGCCGCCACTCAATTCCTGGAGTGTGAGACGTTGAAGAATGCGATTGGATGCACGTATTCATTGTGTTCTTCTTGGACCACAGACTGTGCAGTTGGAACTCGGTCACTAATATTTAAGATAAATTAGTTAATCTTGACACACAAACTTTATATGCAAAGAGTTTACCGAGCAAGTCTTCTGCATTTGAGAGCAATTCTTATTCATCCTAAATTATATTACTTGTTGCGACTAAATGAGCCAAGAGTGACATATTTACAGAGAAAACCAGTTAAATTAAAACATTTTTAATATCATATCTTTACAAAGTAAATACAGTAGTTGGCTAAAGTTTATAGAGTTTTATTGACTAAAAAACAATGCTTAGAAAAACAAATATCACTGATGTAAACCGCAAATATGAAATATATATATATTTGCAGATTTTACAACCAGAAAAGAAAAATTAGATGTATAGGCAGTGCTGTCCTATCTACAAACCTCCACAGAGAGGGTAACTTTAAAATTAACTTTTTTTTAACTGTTTGCAAACCAATTCAGTGCAGGAGGGCCCGAGTACATATCCAGCTCTCTTTGAGGCTCCTGATGGACCAGAGCCTCTACTACCACCTTGGAGGTGGTGGTCTGAATTGTATTTACCCTGCAGCTGCCATTTGTTCTTGTACATAGCTCAGCTCTCCTCTGGCAAATATCTTCTGTCCAACGGCTTTCGAGTGTTGTTGACTCTGGGCAGGCCAGGCAGTCTTTAATCTTTGGTTCATCAGTTGCCACATCTGAGTGAATGTTTGTTTTTTGGCCTCTCTGGTGCAGGACTTTTTGAATCTGCTGTTCAAGCTGGGACCTAGCAGTAATGTAACATTTTTGAGTTAGAACAATATCTACTAAAGAATCATGTCTTTCTGATGTCAATTTAATTCTGTTACCTGAAGAGACAAGACGCAGGTGTGGTCTGCCCTCGATCTGACACGTGTGTGGGTTTATTCATCATCATCTGTGACCTCACAGAGTCCTAACAGAGTTGTTCAGACAGCATTGGTTTGATATTTTAAAACCATGTGTTTGGTATTGTAGGAAATGCATATGTCAGCATATTTGATATGAGACTGGCCCCACCTGTGTATCCACACTGGAGGACTCAGCCGTGGGTGAGATGACGGGACTCTCCTCTTCTCTGTAGTAGTGGGCTTTGGGGGGCAGAGTGTGATGGAGGCTGTCGTAGAGGGCGTTTAGTCTGAACAACAACTCATCAACTATGCTTTCAAACTCCTCAAGAATGTATGACTGAAAGACACAAAAGGAATTATTAGCCTTGATTGCAGTGTCAGCCTCATATGATAATAATCACACAGCATCAGGTAGCTGTAATCCTAAATTTGTCACGACTCAGGTACAACTCCAGTTCACTGATCTATTATCTGCCCATTATGTTAATCATTGAGACCTACTGATGCAGCAACACTAAGCCTGTCCTACGAAGTACGATTCATATCACTCAGTTAGGCGAGAAGAGGAAGGGAGGAAGGTTTGCTGCCATTTTTCAACACTGTTAGGATGGGCCTATATTTCAGCAAACATCTCTCTCAGAGCTGATCTCACTTTGTTTCACTAGATATGACACAAAGACTTTTTAGATTTACTGGACAGCCCTGAACTCATCCAAAATGATAAAGAAGTCACACAACAGCATGATATGTAACACTCTAGGCCTGGTCATAACAAAAGATTTAGTTAAATATGATATTATTCTAGCAGTTGAACGACCTGCCATTTCTCACCATCATTCATCAGGCTTTACCAAAAAGGCTAACCTTTCCACCTTATGTCAATACATGAGGTGGGGCAAATTGGTTGGCAGTTCTGGTTTTATGTAATGCAGAATTTAAGATTCACTTCAAGGTCCTCTCCTCATGGGCAAAGAGCTTTGTGGGTGAGGACCAAGTTGCATTACTAACCCCCTCTGTGAGTATATACCTCAAAGATCGCAGTCTGCTAGTTAAACTGAAGATTCCCAACAACAGCCATGGGACAATGAGAAATACAGTCATTGTTAGTTCTGTCCCAAAGCTATGAAAGTCACTATCTGCATCATCAGACATCAGAGCAGCAAGCTTGCCAGTGTTTTTTTTTTCAAATATAAGCAAAATATATGTGTCATTAAATTAGCCTATAAGTAGCAAAACTGTTTACTCTACTTTTAGCACAGCAGCATGGCATTTTAAAAAGCTGTTTGGAGATATCAAGAATGATATTCAGCAACTTAAATAATCCTTTTTTATATATATATCCTCACCCTTCTTTCTTCATGGTAATCAGTCCTTGTTTGTCTCTGCTTTCCAGTGAACTCAGAGAGCTTCAGTCTGATGTAGGAAAACATTTCTGCCATGGTAAAAACATTTCTTCTGCTCTGAGATCTTTTAGCACTTCGGACTAATGAGGACATTGCACCAATCGCCTATAAGGAAGATTTGTGTTTGTTAGAGCCCAACAATGATAAAATGTCTGACAGGTTTTAAAGAGGAAAAAAAAAAACATATTGTAATGAATATGTACCACCGCTGCCCACACCGCAGTGGAGAAAAGATACAGAACTCCCCAGAAAGGATAATCCCGTCCCGAGAGGAGGAGGCCTCTGTTGGCGAGGAGATCCTGGTGGTGACACAGGAGCGTCTGAAGGGAACGAGGAAGTGAGCTGAAGGCCCAGGAGCTTTGTACATACAGCAGATTCCCAATGCAGGACAATGCCACCAGTAGGATTAGACCTGCCACCTGGTTCAGAGAAGGAGCAGGTTTCTAGTCTCTGTATGTCTACGTAGTGAGTGCATTGTGTGTTTCCCACAAAATCTTAATCTTAGGGTGAAAGCTGTGTGACATTCTGGTAAGAAATAACCACAAGTACAGTACGTATGCTAAAAAGTAACATTAAGAGCCTAATGACAATATGAGCCTGTTCAGTCCTCCTCTCGCTGGAAAGGAACATCACATGATAAGGAGGCTGTTGACAGTGAGGCAATGACCACATGTACCATGATGATTCTGCTTTGACTGATGACATTTTCTATAGTGTAACGGCTGTAAAAATCTGTTTACCGTTGGCCATAGGAAGCTGGAGAATGACTGAGAAAAGACTGTAGCAGGGACAGCTAGCGTCCTGTTCACCCTCAGCACAGTCCCACACTTCATGGTGAGAAGTAAGAGGATAAAGCCGTGCAATGTACGAATACACTGTGGAGATGAGAGACAACTTCAGTTTCAGTCATCAAAAACAATCCGAATAAACAGAAGGATCTTCAAATGTATAATAGCTTGGATACAATATAAGCTATAACGTTTTGTTCATGCTACATCAACAAATTATTAATAGTTTGCGGCAAACCAGGTCTCATCCCTGGCTTACTTTCTCCGTCTCTCACTTGTTCTGAGGTTGCCGCAAAGCTAACATCAACATGTGTCCTGTTGTTGTGTCTCTTCAGCAGCTCCACAAGTTCCAGGATCATAATGGAATGATTGATGTAATAGATGTAATATACCAGTGTCATTATCAGCAGACTGACCTGAAAAAGAGAGACGGTGAGAAAGCGAGGGACTTTTTTTTCCTCCACTGAAGTGTCATCAAGTACATGTAAGAACTTTCCATTCTGCTTGAACCTTCAGATATTTTGCCTGTATGTTTAACTTGACAGATAGGTTGGTTTAACAGGTTACTTTAACCTTTCAGACAGGTCACGGTGATCTTGTTTGAATTGGCGTGTGGCCCAGGCGTGTGTGCCTCTTTATGCGTGTATGTCCAAGCTGTGTGTCGATGGATGTGAATCTTTAAATTTGGGCAGAGGAATGATGTCTGAACAACTGTTGTTTGCTTCTGGTAAACTCACTTCCACCCAAGTGCAAGGTGTCCTCCAGTATCCCATCAGCCCTCGCTGTGCAACAGTGGACATTTGCTGACAGAGTTGTAGCAGAGACAAAAAGAGGAACAGGAGCTGGTGGTGAGGAAGAGAAAACATGAAAAACCTTCAGAATTCTGACACAAAGTTAATTCATATCTGAAGAGTTGAGTATTTCAGACTTTCTTCTGGATTTGTAGTTTCCTCAAATGTACTTGATCGGTTTTGTACATGTGATAAAAATCAAACCTTTTTACCTGGCAGACCATGACAAAATAGTCCCATACAGCAGGAGTGTGATACACCTTCACTGACTGGACTTTGGTAGAGGGCAGCAGCGCACCGCTGGGATTCTGCTCAGTGAGCAGAGTCATACTTGTGAACAAGTTTGGTGCAGGGCTGTACAGGGTACATTGAACCTTAAGGGCCACTGTCTCTCTGCCCAGCCAGTGTACGGAATGCAGAAGCTTCAGCTGTGACACAGCATCAGGCCTATAAAAGAGTGGGATATCAAAGAAAAGTATTTCATCAGACAAACTGAAATAACAACCATCCTAACCGTGCTAGTGTGTGTCTCTTTTCTCCTCACTTTGTATGGCCCAAGTCAACAGTGGTAACTGATTCTGAATAGCACCCTGTGTGATCGCATGTCCTTGGATTTGTTGCCACGGGAACCTGGGAAATGTGACATTTGAGGATGAATGTAGTGGAAAATCTGCAGCCCAACAGGAAAAGATTCTGACCAAAGATCTGCATACACATACACAGTGAACACTAAAACAGATTGAATGAAAGGTAGATTTAATAAAAAAACAAACTCTGACACAATGGCATCCTCTGCAATTGTACTGCAGAAAGATGTTCATAATTTTATGGTGTTTTTTTTAACTTTGTTGTCCTCCCCATTTACAGTATTTTAAAAAAGTCTTGAGCCATCCCTCATTTTATTACATTTTGCTTTCAAGCTCTCAGACTGTCTCTTAATATTTTAAAGGGATTTTGAGCAATGTTTCTACAGTTATTTTATCTTATTTTTGGACATTGGCTGCATTTTCACTCTTATTCAGTGAAGTCCTTGTACCGGACCGGTCGAAGGTGCTGTTTTTGTTCTGTTTCTTTCTTGTTAAGTTGCTTCACTCTGACCCATGAAACATTCGAGCACAAAGAAGGCCATACCATCATTTAGGGAGATGAGCAAATGCTGAGTCACATTACAAATAACAGAGCAAAGACAAAAAACTATTTCACAACTATTTTAAAACATAATTTGTTCCTATTTCTTTACTTGAATTTATTAAAGATGCTAAAGATAACACAGTTTGACAGACATAAACTGTCATGAGGTGATTCCTAATGAGTTTCTTTCGATCCTTCCCAGAGCCGGGACTTAAACATTACTGAAGTAGTGTGGGATCATCTTGACAGAGAACAGAACAAAAGGCAGCCAAAGAAAAAAAGAAGAGCTCCTGAATGTCTTTTAAGAAGCCTGGAGAACTATTGCTGAAGGCTACTTAAATAAGTTTAAAGAAAGAGGGATCGTGTGGTTATTGCTTGTTAGAATTGTACACACTCTTTGGGCTCTGGTCTTGATGGAGAATATGGTAAAGCGGTACCTTCTAATACTGAAACGCTCAGTGTATATAATAAATCAGTGAATGAGTACATGCTTCCCTGACTGTGGCCGGACTCTCCACAGGTAAGTTAAGCATAAAACACAGCAGTAAAACATTGGTCTCACATCTAATCCCATGTAACGTGAAACTGATATAAAATATCATTTGGTATGATAAAATTCAATAATCTTTTCATGGAAAAGTGAATGGAAATCTATTTGAAAAACCAGACTTCCTCCCTCTTCAATCACACTTATAGATCATGATTATGTTTAACTGTAGTTGTAAAAATGTCTTTAAATGAGGAACTGGCAACTGGACATCTATGGGCATCTTTCCAAACTTACCTGGCTCGGAAAAGCGTTGGACGTCTCTGTTTTCTGTATGATGGGATCTCCAATAATGATATGTGAGAGCTGAGTGACATTCAAAGTGGTGAAACAAGGGAAAGTTGTTTGGTTTGGCTTCACAGTGACATATGCAATAAGATTTTTCCACAAAAGGTAATTATCAATAGATAAAAAGACTTAAAATACTTTATGAATCCTTAATGCATTACAGGTGAATTATTTTCTAAATCTGACAGGAAGACGTCAGAGCTGTTCTTGATCTACCTGTTTAAGTTACTGTATATACAGCTACTATGTTTCTGAGCTATTAGTTGTTGCACACCTCAGTTTTGGCAGATGCATTGTGGTACAGCGACTGAAGCAGACTTGTCTGTGTCCACCTCCACCAGTCGTCGTGATTTTTAATGGACATAAAAGCATTATGGTGGTTTCTGGTGAAAAATAGCACGAGTTGTGATTTTAGATTGATAAATAGTGATACAGCAGGTGCGTTCAAGCCTTACCCCAAAAAGAGTCGTTTGACAGCTCTGTTGAGATGGTAATGCTCTTTGAATGAGCTGCTGTAGCTGATGCACATCATCAGGAGAAGCATGGCACCACAGAGACACAAATCCCTATATGACAACGAAAAGCGTGAGTCACTTTTATAACATCAAATCACATGCAAGCAGGTGCACACAAACACACAAAATGACAAACCGCAGTGTTTTATGGATCAGAGCCTCTCTCCTTTTCTTGTCACGGCTTTTTCTCAGTTCTGCTGGAGTCGGCGGGCGCACGAGACGAAGATAACGAGCTCGCTGGCGAGCTCCCAGGAGCTGTGAATCAGAGATAAGTCACGTATATTTTCAATAAGGAGTACAGAGTCCTTTTTTAACAAAACATCATCAGTCTCATTGTCACCTTTTCCAGGTATAAAGATCGTGTCTGCGGAGAAGCGAGTGGCCTGAACTCCTCCGCTGGCTGATCAGCACCATTGTGGTTCCACAGTTTTGAAGTGTCTATCTGAAACTCCTTTAAATTGAAACAATGGAAGTCTCTTCTTTTCCGGGACAAACATGAGACCGTCACTGCCACTGCAAGTATCTGGGAGAAGAAAATCAACAAAATGGTGACACTATTGAAGATACGGGGATGCACCAGTGTTCAGTTAAAATGCACAAATACAGTTCATTATAATTTTTCTATTTATTTTCCTTACCACAGCTGGCTGGATGAGGAAGATGCAAGACATAAGGGAGATGAAAAGAGAGTGTATCCAAAGCAGAACCTTGCTGCTGCTGAAGCTGACATGGAAAAAACACTCAGGACACACTCAGGATGAAAAATGTGTTTGAAAAACTCATTAAAACAACATTAAACTTTTCACAAATGTCAATCTAATGCCATGACACATCCATTACCTCATTCCCAGCACTGCAGAGATCACCAAGCTGCAGAGACACAACAGCAAACACAGCGCCCAGGCCACATGGTGGCACCACAGGGATGCTAGTCTGAATCCTCGCCCCCTCAGAACAGTTTGACTTTCATCTCTCGTAGCTCTCTTGGTTCCACAAAACCTGCAGCTCTCACTTATAAGTTCAGACTCGCTTCTCTCAGGTGTGTAGTCACCTGTGCCCACTTTAGCGATCCTTGACAATTTTTTAAATGCTGGTCTGCCGCTGCTCTCAAATGTCAGAGCATCGTCCTTCTTTATGACCAAGTCTGGTTGGATAACAAGGTCTTCACCTGCCTCTTTATTTTCTAGAATCATAGTGGCCAATGACAGGAGGTCTGTGTCCTAAAACATAAAAAGAGGGGTCAGACACGGATGAAAAATGCTGTGAAAACAGCTATGAGACAGAGTGAAAGTGAGGTGTAACCTGGTATTTCTTCCTCCAGGCTTCCTGCTGAAGGCTGCTCCTGGAGAGATGCAGCTCCAGCTTACTGTTATCTACTGAGAAAGTATCTGTGAGGAGATGATAGAATAAAGGTGTGAGAAAGAGGCAGAAAAAAGCCTCAAACTAAAGTCAAACCCAACTTCACCTTCAAAATAATCCTGCTCCGTCCTTCTGCCACTTGCATGTTGGACTCCTGATCTCGTCAGTTTGATCAAACGGCATCGAAACAGGAAAGAAATCAGCACGGCTGCGGGTAACACAGCCACCACGCTTACCAGTCCTGTTTTTATGGAAACAGCTGATACATCGATTATGCCCAACTCGAACGGCAACTGTAAACAAAAGGTCAAAAATGTACATTATATATATCTTGTGAAACAGATATTTCAATGGTCTGTCAACCTACCTGATCTTCGGTTTGTGATATAAAGACTGTGTTGACACAGGCATAACCCAACAGCAGTAGCAGACACACGCAAAGTCTTTGAGTATGTGTGAATGAATTAGGGCATGGGCAGCTGTACACAGACATCCAGAAGTGAAAATCAGCCAAGTAGTCTGATAGACTGAGAAATAACACCTGCAAGAACGCATGTGGAGACTCAGGGTCGCATACAAACAGATTATATATCAAATATTCCACCCTGTGTGTGTGTATGCGAGTGTTGTGCCTTAGAAAAGCTTATTCCATGAGTGGAAACCCGCAGCATCCTCTCCACTCGGCCGTCTCCTTTGTTCACAGCCAACCAGCACTGACTGACAAACAGCTGAGAGGGTCCTTCCACATGCCCTTTGTTCAGCTGGATTAAAGAAAGGAAAACACATCATGTTGATGCTCAAACTGAAAGAGCAAGTGCAAGCTGAGAAGAAAAGGGCACATTGACAAACACCAAACAGGTTGGCTTTACCTCAGATACCGCCACATGTTTGAGGTACCAGTCAGCAGAGGGCCCAGAGTTGTCATGCCAGATATGAACCCCCCAAACAGGGCCCAGGCTGTCTGCTGCACTGTGAGGTACACAGAGAGAAGTTCCACTAAAGTAGGAGTTTATGACTGAGATTAGCAAATCTGATTGTGCAGTGCTTTTGGAAAAAAAATCCAAATATATTTAATTTCATGTGGAAACAGCAAAAAAAAAAAAAAGAAAAGATATCTTTCTAAGAATAATATTGAGAGGTTTGGAGGTTTTACCTCAGTATAAAGGTATCTTGAGAGTTCCTCCTGAACAGAGTGCATCCTGGGGCTTGCAGTTCTCTTGTTTGTGAGAACCCATCTGCACCATACAGCACGATGTAAACCTGATGAACATATGAAAATTCAGCTCTGGCCTTTGAAGGCTTTTAAAGACAAGTTGAATCCATTATTTTGTTTCTTCAGAAAAAAATATAAAAATAACCACATTGAAAAAAAAAACTAACACTAATCACCAATTTAACTACAAATGTCATTTTACAAAGCACACATTATGAATAGTTCAAATTGTGCATTAACTTCAATTGAACTGACTGTTGAAGTGTCTTACATTTGCTATCAGGGACAACTGTTTAAATCCTGCATAGCTGCTTTGTGGTCTTTTTTCTTTATAAAGACTGAGTGTAATGTGTCAGGCTATATCTTTCTATCTGATCAGAATGAGCAGTGCTGCATTTGTATCCCTTTGCTGCTCTGTCTGTGAGTTTTTGTCTGTGTATTTAATCTAATTAGGATGAGAACAAAAAACTGAAAAATGTTGCATATTCCTACAGTTTATTCATTTACTTTTTTTAAAGGATTCTTTGCTATTAAAAGAAAGCAGGTATTTGATATAGTGTCTTTACAAATGCATAAAATTGAATATAATTAATCAAATTTAATTTATTTTTCCTTGGTCTAAAATTGATCCAGACCTGAAAGACATTCTGCCTCCAAGTTAGAACGTTCGCAGTTATTCACGAGAAAATGCTGTCTTGGACTGCTCTTGTTTTTAAAATCTTTATCAGGGCTCCCTGTTACCTGAATGTCACCTACATAACAGCAGCGATTAAGGATACAAGCGAAAGCCTGACAAATATCTTCTGTTATCAGCTGCACCTGTTAATTCCCAAGCAGCTGTTCCATGACCTCTTTTATGCATAGAAATCTAAAGCCCAGAACTAAACCATAATTGTCAGACTAGATTCTGACATCCACACAGGAGATATTTCAGAATGAGGAGTGCTGCAGTTTTCCTTCAATTGCTGCTCTGTCAGAGTTGGACATGGGCTCAGGGTTGAGGTTCAGGGTGTAAAAGTCGGTCGTGATAAGAACATCAGACAGACCACTGTCATCCTTGCAGAGTTGAAGGAGCTCAGAGACATGACCATCGAACTGACGGTGGAGCTGCAGAACAGCCTGAGCAGGATTGAGATGCTGGAGCATGAGAATGCAGGTGATGCACAGGCTGAAGCACACTAATTGATGTCATTATTTGAAAATTAGATGAGATCTAACCTGTCAGATAAAAATGAGATCGCACATATCTCAAATATTTGCAAAAACTTACACAGATAAATTTAAAAAAAAAAAGAGATCTATTAACAACCTGGTAAAACTGTAAAGTGTAAGATTAATGTAATTTCCTATCAGACTTCTGAAGGATATTCTAAATGACACCATTTTCAGTTAATGTATGCACATCTGTATCTGACGAGCACAAATATGTTCATAGTTCTGAAAGCCAGAATGAGCACCAGCTAAAGACAGGTGGAGGAATTCATGACAGTGAACACAGGTAAGAAACAAAAATAAGAACGAGACGTGTTGTGAAAATGTATTTTTTGAAGCTGAGATTAAAGTTTTTTTAGAAAAACATGTGTGCCATAAACTTCAAAATCACAAATGTGTTCACAGTGCTGGAAGCCAAAATGAGCTCCACTAAAGTGGAGATGGAGGAGCTGAAGAGAGTGAGAACAAACTCTCTGGGGGTGGCGTTTTCACTGGGTCTAACAAATGCAGGACGACTTGGACCCTTCAACACTGACATCACCCTTAAGTTTGGCAAAGTCTTCTCCAACTTTGGCAATTCCTACAACGTAAATACAGGTACTTTTTTCTTTCTCCTACACACAGAGAGAAGCCAGTCAAGTGACTGTAATAAGCCCTTCTGAGTACTTTTATTCTACAAAATAGTCAAATGTCTCTCTTTATGCAGGAATCTTCACAGCCCCAGTCAGAGTGTACTACTTCAGATTCAGCATGTGGGAGGTCATCGAGAGGTGGATGGGTGTTTCTTTGCACCACAATGACAAGAAAGTTATGGTTAACTTTAATTGCGGAGACAGCGGCCATACCACTATGTCTAATGCAATTATACTTAAACTGGAACAGGGGGATACAGTTTACATGGCTCTCCTCTCAGGCTACAGTTTATATGATGATGGCAATAATTATTGCACCTTTAATGGATTTCTGCTTTTCCCCCTGTAGGAGGTGCTGGAAAAACACACCTACAATCACCAAAAATCTAGATATGAGCACTATATAAAGTGTAAAACTAGTTAACAATTACATAAAAGGCAGATTCTTAACTGTGGAAAATGTGGGTAACATAAGTGATGCTCGATTGGATTAATTCAGTAAAGCATTTAAGACCCTGCACCAACATGTGAATTTATTTTCATGTCTAAGTGTGTTAGCCTCATGAAAAATTTTAAATAATTTCCCCTCTGGGATTAATAAAGCATTTCTGATTCTAATTATGATTCTGAATTGTCATCTGTCCAACCTATACTTATCATCTCTTGAAAATTATCACAAAGAATTCAACAATAAAACATGTTAAAGGACCCCTGAGAGCATATTTCTGTTATCGTAAGATGCTGGTTTTGTAAGCATCAAAATGCAGTTAAAGGCAATGGTGAACAAAAGCAGCCATTCTAAGAGAACAAAAACCAGCCTTACCTTTGCACTCATACGGGCTGCAGAGCAAAGACCAGTGTGAACAGTAACAGCATAGAGATATTGGTCAGCTGGAGAGTTGTCAGAAAGGTAGTGCACTCTTCGATTCCCCGCTGAGACAGCATCAGCTCTCAGACACCACCCCAGCCCAGGGATGTACAGGCACATGCACAGCAACAGCACACCCAGCACTGTCATATTGCTGGGAACACTGAGAGGCACAGAAGGGGGCATGGGTGAATGTTTTTTCTCTTTTTTTTCACATTAAAAAAAGTGGTCTTTGTCTCCTGCTACTAAGACGCGAGATACATTCTAAAACTGATAAGCAAAAGATGATTATACCATTTTTATTTTCTACTGGATCGAGCAATTACATTTAAAAGGTAAAAATGACTGCTACAGTGACAGGAACAGAGGGATTTTATCAGCTCAGGTGTCAGGAGTGGATGAAGTCACCTTAGGAACGGGTCCAGATTAGCTTTGTCATGGCTGCTGTGGATCTGCTGCTGAAACACAGTCAGTGGCCTCAGTTGGTGGCAACTGGTTTTCAAACAACAAATACCAAGAACAACAAGTTAATATCTTATGTAAATCACTAATGCTCCTGCAGTTCCTCCCTGCAGTGTGTTTGTTGTACCTTTAAATCATGCTCATACATTTTTAGCCCATGTCTTACCTGCAGTTGATGGCAGCGTTTGTGTCTACTTGCACTGTCCTGCAGCCTCGGTGCGTCCAGGTCCCCTGCTGGCCGTCCCACGACAAACACAGACTGCTGTCTACTGTAAGACGGTAGCTTATCGGTTCAGTCAGGTGCTTTCTTCTGGTTACGCTTCCAAAATGAGCATCTAGCAGCGCTAAGTGAGCAACCCCTGCAGCTAGAAATTTCTGTTGTTTAGGCAAGAGTTTTTATTTTGAAATGTCTGAAAGGTTTGATACAACCAGGTATCTCTCACCATTGAGGTAGGATGGGAGCAGAGTTAAGCGTGTGGTGTTGTTCTCCCACTGGTGAATCCTGTGCAGGTGATGCATGCTGGGAGTTGGTCTCTCAAACATCCTGACACAACAGAGACTCTGGCTTTGGTTTTGTGTCATTTTCTTAACCGTCACAAAGACCTCAATAGAAATAATTGATTTAAATGTAGCTCTAACTATAACAGAACAGTTGCTGCAAGTCTACCTGAAGAGAAGCATGACTGGGAAGGCCTTGTTGTTGGGTGGAGGAGTGAACACCACTGTCACCTGGATGGCCTGTTGCATGTGCTCCTGGGTTATACTGAAGTTGTGGTAGTTGACCTGGCTGCGCAGGAGGCTGTACTCACACACAGAGCTCTTCTGCAGCAGAAATGAGAACACGTGTTGCCGGAATTAGTCTCTCCAGGGGTTTACTCTAAGAGCTCCCCAAAGAAACACATTCAGTACATCAACATAAAATTCTGAACAAGAAAAATCTACAGAGGACCTTTAATTTTTCACAAGCAACAGGAAAATAGCAAATGAGCGTACATTCTTTTGTGGGAGCTGCAGCTCAACGCTGACTGGCTGAGAGAGGGAGAGGATATGGATCTTTCTCCTGGTGCCACACCTGTACAGACTCAGGTCAACCACTGGGCCACTCAGCTGGAAAATAAAAAAGGAAGTAAGTGCCATTCTTTGCCTTTAAATCACTGAATATCCGCCTGTCATGCTACTCTCACCTGTGTATGATGTCTTGCCCAGGTGTAAGGGCAGTGCGCGAGCTCAGTCAGCACTCTGAGGACACACGGTTGGTCTTCTCTCAGCTGATCCCCTCCATGATGACCAAACAGAATCGCGATCAGTGAAGCCGGCATGTAGAAAATGGCTGAGCCACTGCCGATGACTGTGGAGTTGTCTTTTAGATAAGCAGCGTTCACGCTGATGAGATCTGTGCCGACTCTTAGCTCCTCTGTGTCAATGTGCCTCTGGAGCAACCGACAATAGATATCAGAGAACTACAGGGTGAAGAGACATTTGTGAACACGCAACAAATTATGTGGTTTCTCTCACCAACATCAGGTCTGCGGCAGTCTGCAGAATATCATCTACAAGCTGCACCACCTGCTTTATTGAGGCTGATCCTCCCTGTCTGACATGAGGACCAGTGGATGAGTCTGGTAGACAGCGATTATGAGGCTCTTCAAAATCTTTGATGCTTTCATCAGTGGGTGAGTCTGACTCCGGTGTTTGCGTAATGTCGTCCCGTTTAGGAGAACTGGGTGAGTAATCACAACTGGTTACCACCTGAAGGCTGTATGAAAGCAGGCTCATCAGAGTGTTGAGCATCCTCTGGTTTCCATAGCGCCGGTCACTGAACTCTGACAGTTGCTCTGAAACAGCCTGAACATATGCTGTCACCAGTCTGACACTAGCTAATGTCACCTAAAAGCAACAAAAGATGTATGAGAAAGTTTTTTCAGCCTTCACCTGACAGTTTCTCTTTGTTCATTAGATTCAATGAAAGAGGGCAGGTATCCTCTCACCTGACTTCTAACTTGGAGCAGGTCTTTTAGAATGAGAATGTTATCGGCAACTGATACCTAGATTTGAAAAACATGCGAGATAATTAGGCAAATTAGAAAGAAAGAAATCGTGTTCGTGTGAAAACTGAAGCTTGATTAGGTCTGTGAGCGTACCTGTCCGCTGCTCTCGAGCCTGCACACTTTGCAGATTAGCACATTGCGCATGTGCGTCTGTGTGTTAGCTGCAGCATCCGGGCTGAGTCTGTTCAGTACGCTGGAAAGGAGACTGATGTAGTTACGAATCTCCGCACTGTTTCCAAGCTGCGCCAAAGCGGAGAGGTTCCTCAGACCTGACTCTGAACTGGACACCAAAGAGCAGACAACGCAACACATCAAAAACTCGTTGCAGACAAACATCTGTGCAGCGTAGAAGACCAATCCTGATGCTGACATGCTCAGAATGATGCCATGCATGTGCAGTCACTTTAAAAAACCATGCAACCATGTCTGCAGGTGAGGTTAGCATAGCTAAACAACAGAGATATTAGGTATTTCAATGTTTTTTTTGTGGATAAAAATATTGTTTCACAAGACATTCTTTTGTTGAGAAGCTCATATCACTCCGATTGGATAAAGTAGCGTCTCGCTGGCATTTTATACAGTTGTCAATAAATGTGATGCGCACAGCATGCAGGCAGAAATTTTGGAGCAGCCTTCCTTCAATTCTTTTCGGTTTCACTATGTCTTATAGTTTTCTTGCACGCAAAGCTGGTTTCAAATCCTCTCACAACATTTAAACACATTTCAAATATGGGCTTTGTCTATTTGGTTCGCTTTCTTATTGAAAGGGAAGTTTTTTGTCTCATTTCACCAGTCTGGCAGGTGGCCTCGCATCATTTTTCAGCATTCTTTGATAAGGCTGAATTTAGAGTTGGATGGAAGCTGCTCTGCCGATGCACTCTTAAGTCAGTTTAGATCTATATCCCAGGTATATAATTTTCTTTGCAGTAGTCTCTTTGAAATCAGTTTTTCAAACCCCAATTTGTAAACACGTTTCTAAAGATTGTGTTGCTTGAAAAGAGATATTGTGTCAAATAGAATAAACATAGCATTTCAGATAATATAAGAGGTGGTTGCATGTTCCTTTTATATGAGAATCATTTTTTTTACTGAATAATGTTGTGTTCATGTTAACATCTGGATTTGTGGTATTAAAAAAAAGTGGTGTGCAAATATAGCCTGAAACAGAACATGAATGTACTCTGATTGTTTTTCTCACAGCTTTATGTCAGGATCTGGATGAGAAGAAGAATTCGAAGTGTTTCTGAGAAAACTTGGCTTTACTTGGACGGTGACAGGACAGGGTTTGGTGGATGATCCATAGGTGCCGCTCCTGATTGCAGTATAAATAGTTACTATAGAAACAAAAATATGATACGTGTCAATTAAAGCATTCAATCAAGTGGAAATATCTGCAATAGAATTACACCATAGCGTAATTTTTCTCAACGTTGTTTTGTGTGTCCACCTTTATAGTCGTCAGTGGGGTCACCCGCAGGAAGGCTGAAGTAGTACTGGAAATCTCTCCCCTGGTAAAGCATTCTGGGGGGTCTGCCTCCAGCGCTGAAGCTGTACTCATACAGTAAGTCCTTCGTCACACGTATAAACACAGAGATCCATACGCTAAACATGATGTGAGGGTGGACATACTTAAACCAACACAGATATCACAGCCAGAAGGAAACGGTGGATAAACCTGTAGTTTGTTGTGGCGCACGCTGCTCTGTGTGCCAGAAGTAAAAATAGTTTTTTGTTCATAAAAAGATATATTTTCCCAAGAAAATGGATTTGATAAGTAAGTGAAAATGAAATATAGAAATCTTCCTAAATAGGAGGTATAACTGAAAAGTTGAGATGTGGCCAAGAAGAATAGAACTGAATAAAGACAGAGGTTAACACATCTTCCATCACCTTCAAGCTTTCACTGCACTGAGCTGACAATCTGACATCCTCGTAATACAAGAAAATCCCGTGGAAAGTAAAGGGTCAGATATATAAAAAGTGTGTTAAAGGTACACAAAAGGACAAACCTCCCTCCCTGAAGTACAGAAGATGCCAAAGTGTGTGTGTAGCTCCACCCCTTCGACAGGCTGCACCTGGCACGTCATGCCCGTTGGAACGGGGCTGGTTTTTAAGAACAGCTGAGCTCGGCCAAGACAAACATCCTGAGAGTCTGAATTTAAAGAGTAAAAACAGTGAACATCGTTAACACGGATATAGGTATCAGGTATCCCAGCAAAACTTTGAGCCAACGCGGTCATTGTTTTGTTCAAATTACAGAATGCAGCAGTAATTGTGGATGTAAACAAAAATCTATCCAGTAAACCATCAGAGATAAATATAGTTCTATATAGTCCCTTATATATCTATAAGGGGTCATTGTAAAGATGCACCAATTGTGTTTTACCACAAACATAAGTTGTTGTGTTGTTACTTACTGGCAGTGACCTCCAGCATGTACCTGTTCCTCCAACTCAGTCCAAAGGGTCTGAATGTGAGCAAATGGGCGGAAGTTCCTGGAACGTTTAAAAAGCGAAAGAAAGATTAGACGAAGAGACGGCCAGATTGTGGGCCACATTCCTGAATGATGCACCTGTGTAAGTGTAGGACTCAAAGAGGTCTCTGTCTATTGCGTCTCGGTGTAAATCGAGCAAACTTGGCTCCCGGAGCAGCAGTGATGGTTTGGGATCCACCAGATTGCTCCCCTCATCTTCATGTAATGCTTGATCAAACGCAGACTCATCTCCTGAACTGAAGCTCTCAGCATCTACACCTGTATTATGTAGAAGTAAGTAAACAATCATGTGACGTTAACAATAAATGCTTAAGTAGACAAAGCTATATTCTGTACCTGTGGGTCTTCCTGCTGACGTCCCTGAGTCTCCTTCCTCGGCACTTGGGAAGAGGACATCATAACTATCTGGACCTGTGGCAGAAATGGCTTCAATGAAGAGCAGAGCAACAAAATCACAATCATAACAACAACAGCGTACTTGTGGAGATTGTGAAATTTAATTGGAAAATTAGGAAAGTTATTCGGAAAGTTTTCATTTAAAAAAAATTAGGAAATTTATAATTTCCTAATCACTGGGAATTATGTGCAAGGCAAAATATAGCAGGATGCCTCCATTGTATCCATTGTCTGAAATTACTATTTACTTATCTATTTTTCATAGAGTTTACATTTTGTATTGGAGAGGTGAAGGTTTATGAATAACTGAGTAATGCTACAAATGTAAACTTAAAGGTAGGCTCCTACAAAGAGCCGTAAGCAACAAATAAAACTTGTTTGTGACGCTGACATCAGGCCACAATGAATTTTAGGTTATTAGGTGTGTTTAAGCGCCATGTTGGAAGGATCTTGCTAGCACAGATTTAATGCACATACCATAACACTAACCTCTAAAAACTTGTGTGAGTTTCTATAATACACCAAAATGACAAAAATATCTGTCCACTGCAAGCTGATAAACATGTTTTTAAATAGGTGTAAGATTATAGCAAGGTTTTATCGAGAATATAGCGACTTAAAACATGTCTGACTAAGAATCAAAAAACTGCTGAATGCATTTGAATGTGCTTTATGTAACTTATGTTATTAGACAGGCCCAAAAAGTGAGTCTGATTTTTGCAGGAATCATCATTCAAACACAAGAGCGACCACAGGATGAGAGATAATGCTGGTGCTGGATTTATAACTTTTTGCGCCTTAACAGCCACCTATTATTACCATTAACTTCCAGACTAAAGATTAGTAACTCTACATTAATTCAACCCGAGCAGTCTGTAAGAAAGAATCATTCTAAGCTATATTTAAAAAGACCAAATTAAGTTCTTCAGGCATAGCTGTTTGATATTACTTTTAAGCTCCGTTTTGACTCACCTGGCTGTGTATCTACATCACCGCTCTCCAGCAAAGGAAAGTAAAATTCCCAGTTAGCAGAGGAGCCAGGATCGTTTGGGAATTCACTGATAATGCCACTCTGGCCACGTTGGTCTGAATATAAGCTGCTACCACTGTCAAGGGCAAGTGGGCTACTGGATGGCTCAGACTCTGACAAACCTGTGTGAGGACGAGAAAGGGGAAGAAACATCGATGACAAGGTCATGCAGTCTTTTAGTTTGTATCTCTCAAGCTGCAGCACAATTAAAAACACACCGGCTACGTTTGACCTGCGTCTGCTCATGTCTGATGCTGTCTCGCTATCAGCCAGATCATCATTTTCCAATTTGGATTTAGTTTCAGAGGCCTCCTCCGGAAGGGCAGCAGCAGCAGAGACGTAGACAGTATGAATATGCTGTGAGACATTTGCATCAGAGGAGTGTAGAGTAGAAATCCCAGGAGTCAGTGTGGATGTAGCAGGACTCTCCATTATGGCAGAAAGAGCGAGGAAATCTATTGTGTAACAGAACGGTACTGGAACAGAGCAGAGTTGAGGTTAGGGTTTTTCTTGCACTGGCCTCATGACGATATCAGTCATAAGCAATAATTAGCGGTATAACTTGTCTTTGCTTACCCTCAATGACAGGCTTAGAGGACGCATTGACCAGGTACAGACTCCAGGTGTACTGGATGAGTTCTGCAGGAACGTTACAGTCCTCACACACCGCACTGACAGAGAAAGACTGATCCCAGTTTACATGGTTTCCCTGGCACTGAGGACAATAAATGGACACCTTCCTGGATAACAGGTAAGTATCAAAAGTCACACCAAGGATCAAAGCGCTGTCTTTAATTGTGATTTTATTCATTTTAATTCATTTCAATCAATCATTGGTTTTCATTTTTGAGCAACACATACCCAACCGACTCTGATGTTAAAGTGAGGAAAACATCTGCTGAAGCTGACCGCTCTCCGCTGTGGACAGTTAAAGTGAACTGGAACTGGTCAAAGTTGTCTTTCAAAATCCCGACGGGAAATCCGAGCACGGGAGAGGAGGTGGAAACGTCTCGGTTGAAACAGGAACTGGGGATGACACTAACTGGCTTACATGTCCAACTGTAGCTGTAAAAAAAAAAAATACACACATAAGTACACAACGAAATGCATGGCTCATAGTAGGATAACTGCTAAAACATATTTTATCATTTTTCCATAAAATGTATTTATTTAGACACTAAATAGTAGTCCGACCATTTCAATGTTTCTAAGCATGCCTGAAGTGGACCAGGCAGCGGAAGCACAACAAAACAACAAATGAGGCTCGAAGCACCAGAATCATATTGTTTAAAGATCACTTCCAAGTGCCTGTGCAACATATTGCATCTCAAGAGAAACGATCTTTTAGCCCTTTCTTCAACTGGAGACAGAGACCACAGAAAGCAAGTCTCTGTGGGACAGAGAGCTTCACTAATGAACTCCAGGGGGATCAGGCACAAAGACCGCCACAAAATGAGCAGCTGCACCACCACAATTCAGAAATCAGTGAAGCCCACCAGATAGAAAATGGTTTGTGGAAGCCATGGAACTGCTGGTAGAACCCTAGGTCTCTGAGGAGGAGCCACCATGGGAAAGGAAGACACTCGCTGTCTGCAAAGAGCTTAAACTCATTACTCTCCTGTTTGGCAGAAAACATTTTGAGTTTTGGATCCTATAGTAATCCTGTAATCCACTTGGTTTAGGTATGTAATGTTTAAAGTCAGCATATATTGCGTCACTACTTTTTTCAGTTTTGATGCTTTGACCATGAAGCGATACCTGAGACATTTTTTCAAAAACTCTGATTCTTATCATACTTGATCAAGTAAATTAGAAAAGGCAAAGAAACGTTGTTTTTCTCAGTTAAGACATTGAAGGGTTAATGAGAAAGAAAAGTTTTGGTCAATGCCAGTTTTAATCAAACACTGACAAAAACAAGTGTTTGCAATAAGACACAAACTCTTTGTTCAGTTTCTCTTTGTAGAGAAGCTCTGCTTCCATTCAGACTCTCAACATTCAGACACCAGCGCATATATCCGATTGCACACCTTTCTTTGACTGGATGCCTATCAAAAGGTTCAACGCAGGTCACACTTCCTACCTGAGCGGGTTCAGGGGGTAGTCAGCATCATAAGACATCTGCCCATCCAGAGTTATAGATTTGTTGCTCTTCTTGTCAACAAAGATGTTGGTGCCACCCTGGATGAAAGCCACAGGAGGGCTGCGCATCACCTGAACCCTCACAGTGTAGTTACTGTACACCACACTGCCGGTGACCTGAACCTGCAGAGGACAGGCACACCACATAACCACAAATGTTTAGTTTTGTAAATGCATAAGAAGAACATCTGTTCTCGTTAAGTAAAAAGAAGTCGTATAATCCATTAATGACTCAGTGAAGTCCTTTTCTGGCTCTTTCCACGTGGTGACCCACTAATCAGCAGTTTGAGAATAAATGTATCACGGTTATGGTCATGACTGACCCTTGCTATTGCAGTGTAGGTGTCACATTGGAGGAGATGGCTCTGCAATGTGAGGCTCTGTCTGTTTGTGTCCGTGAGAGGTAAAGGGAAGGTCCGACCTGAAGAGTCAAATAAGGTCCAGTGGTAGCGAAGGTCTCCTGAAACGTCACAGTCAACTTCTTTCTCAAACGTCACCCCCAGATGGATAACCTCATGTCTCCACACCTAGGCACAGAGGGGAGAATTTCTTTTTTACAATGCTGTGACATGCTCTTTTTGCATGTTAGGTTTAGGTAAAAGTTCAGCCAGTACCTGGAGCTTGAGTGGTCCCATGTTTTTGACAGGTGGAGGCTGACAAGGTCGGTCCACAACGAAGAGGTAGCTACTCAGAGAAGCCGAACTAACCAGGTTAGATGCAATCACCTCGACTCTGAACTCTCCTATCCTGCAGGGAGAAGCGCATACACACAAAAGAGGGCATTTCATTCTGTCACATAGAAATAATAAGAGTTACATTTGCCTGAAGAGCCATAAAACAATCTCTTGATCTTTTAGAATTGTCTGACACACCGGTGGAAGACGTGGTGTTCTGTGCGCTGCCCAGATCTGGTTGTTCCATCTCCAAAGTTCCAGAAAAAGGTGAGGTTGGTCCCCACATTTACCCGACAAATAAAAGTGACCGTCTGGTTCCATAAGACCGAAATCTTGTGAACCAGTCTGTTGAGCTTCACAGCTCTCTGTACCACAACGGGAAACACATCAGAGGTGACAGACATCTGACTCAGAGACGCAGCTACGATCAGATCAAATCTGTCAACACAGGGTGGAAGTGAACTGTGAGTTCCACTTTACGGTTCTAGACTGTAACCTGACACAGCTGAGTGAGTATTTAATGAACGCTACGGAAAACAAAAGCTTCAATGGGAGTCCAGATCGCGTTTGAGATATGTTGCACCTGTTTCATACCTCCCAGGGTTTTGGTATCTTTTGATGATGGTCCTTGAGGTTGTTCTGGTTGTTCTAGAGTCTCCAAAATCCCAGAAAAACTCTACTGGATCGGTTATGTTAGCCACCACCGAGAAAATGATATCCGTATTAGTGGGATACACTTGCTTTTCTGCATAAATTCTCACACCTAGGCGACAAAAATGACAGTTTAGGTTAATACGTATGGATATGATAATAATGTGGAAGCTTGATGGTATAGATGTGCAAACATAAACAGACGATGGTAGATTTGGCTTAATGATGTAAGGATTAAAGAAACAGCATTGTGTTGTCTCAAAAACAGACTAAGTTGAGTTAATATCATTAGATTTCTGCTAAAAGGACTTAAACTCTTAATAAAGCGTCACATTTTTTACATTTTTTTTTTCTTACATGATTTGTACATCCTTACCTTTGCCCTCTTTACTGTGAGCATGAATTTGATGCGTCGGATTAATTTTAGCTTGTGGTGACGGCTTCCTCTTCCCCTCGACACTCATTCTCACACTTTTGCCCTGACAAGACACTTGATTCTCAGCTCGCAGCTCAATCACAACTGTGCCACTGTGGCTGAAAAGCAACACTGCTGTTGCCTGTTCTCCCGCGGTGTAGCTACTGTTCCTGTACAGCGTTGTTGTGTTCGCCAGCAGAGAAACAGTCACATTTGACCCTGCTTCCACGCGAAATAAAACTAAATATTTCTGATTTGTTGTGACTGTGCGGGGAACATCTAATACTAGGCCTCCAACTGTGTCTTGAGCCAAGATTTGCGTTTGAAATGAGGCCTGGCTGACGGGGTTAAACGCCCTGACGGTGAGAATGTAACGCCCTGCTTTTGGCAGTGACACAGTTATGTTCCATTCCTCATTTGTCCTGTTCATCACAACAACATCATCTAAACTAATAGTCCAAACTACTCGTAACCCCATGCGACTGGAGTGCCTGTTAAGCTCCAAGCTGAATTCTGAGTGTGTTGAAACTATGGATCTCCAACTCTCAGAGGGCCTCAGAACACTGATCGGCTCATACACTCTCAAGGTCTGAGGCAGGACAGCAGAGAGCAAGGCTGATGGAGGATTAGAGGTGGAGTGAACAGAAGCCACAAGGCGGTACTGTCCTGCACTCGCTGGGAGGCGACAGTAGAGACAGAGGTGCAGACGACAGCTGGAGCGACTGGAGGCATAAGGGACGTGGAGGGGATGACTATCAGGGGTACCACCATGAGAGCAGTTGTTACTGTGGTGTTGACTGATATCATGGTACGTGATGTTGCTATGGTTACAGTCCCCCCCGCTGCTGGGGTCTTTATTATTCTCAGAGCTGAGGTTGCACTCTGCTGTTAGTGTGAGCTTGAGGCCAAGTAGGTGTCTCATGGTGGTGAGCAGCTCCACGTCCACAGAAACACGTCCTCCGCCAGTCAGCTGACTCTCAGATACGCTCAGTTTGAGGTCGGAGACGACAGGACGTACAACCACCTGCGGGAGCGCACATCCGCATACAGGAAAACCCATGAACATACAAATCTATGACAGGCAGATAAATCTTGTGATGTTTGGGAATTTTCTCATTGTCAACAAACCCAGTGAAAAGAGGACATCAGGGTTTACAATTTAAAACATGTTCACACACACATATATATATATATATATATATACCCCTTCTTTAAGGGTTTTTATTACTGGTACCATTTGTATGGTGCTGTTAAAGTACTCACAACATAGAGTGTCTCCTGTGTCCACCCATAGGCACTGGAGGCGTTCACTGACACTGTGTGAACTCCCTCTGTTTCAAACATCCAGTTCTGAGGACAGAATAATAAAACCCTTGAGATTTGTCTTTGTGAAAGCTATACTCTTTCTGTCACAAATGATCAGATTATCAGAAAAAAGTGCGAGCACTTCTTTTTACACGCTGATTAATCTTATAAAAAAGGGAAACATACAACTAGTTTGCACGGTTATGACTTCTGCAGGTAAACGGGCTGTAAGACAGCTGCAGTTCATCCAGAATGCTGCTGCTCGAGTCCTGACTAGAACCAGGAAATACGACCATATTAGTCCAGTGCTTTGGTCTCTGCACTGGCTTCCTTTAGCTGTGCATATGACAACTGAAAGTATTTTATCTGCACTCTTTGCTTTTAGTTTAATTAATTATTATTTTTTATGTTTTTGGAATGATTTTATTTGCCTTTTTGTGATTTTGTGTAGCTGTAAAGCACCTTGAATTGCCTTGTGTAGGAATTGTGCTCTACAAATTACCTTGCCTAAAATGATCAAGAGTTTCCTTTTCCCCGAGATAAATTTTTCAGCGTGCATTCTTTATTTTATTTTTTTTACACAGTGCAAAATATCCCATTGCAGTGAAGGCTCTAAAATTGTGAGACGGCAACATTTTAACTTGCCTGTTCTTTTGTATAGGGCAGCATCTACATGACATGATGGTGAAAAACTCCACATATCATTGTAACCCTAAAATGTATTTTCGATTATCTTAAGCAAACCAGTTGAAATGTAATAAGAATTTTAAAAAAACTTGAGTTTGATGGGGCTCAGGCTGTCAGTGATTTTAAGCCGTGGACCGTCACCTCCTCCTAGTTTGATGTTTTTGATGATCTTGTTTTGAGTGATGAGCATTGGTTTCGCATACAGACAGGTCACCATTTGTTAAGGTAAATGTTGGTTTGTAATGATTTTGTAATCGTAAACCGTGTTGTGAGGAAGCTTGAATTTATTTTTTTATTTCTTTTATTTCTTTTTTGCTATTTAAGGCTGATAAGTTCAAGAATGTTTGACTCCGCAGTTTCCGTCAATACACCAGCAACTTGGATCATCCTTTCCTCATTTTGAGGGAAGAAAAGGGTACAAAGACTTAGCTTAACATTTCATTCAATATGTTCAAATGTTATGTACTAATTATGATGCTCTGAGAAAATGTTGTCATGTTCTCTTGAATGACCAAAGACAAGAATCTACAGACTATCCAGAAGTCCTGAATCTGTTGGAGACCACCAATTGCTTTCAGTCTTTTATTTTCATTTTTCTTAATTATCCTGGTAAACAAGAAGTATTAAATATTGCTCTGTAATTAGATATTTGGCATTATTTATTAATTAAATAATTAACCAAAAAAAAAAAAACAGCGTCTCACTATTCCTCTCATAATTCCAATATTAAACAGCTCTGGGTATTTTCTAAAGGCAAAAAATGTAAAACAGCCAATTATTAGGCTGAGAGAAGACTTTGAGGGGCCTGAAAATCCAAGCAGACAAAAAGCTGAACCAGTTATAATCTTTACAACATTATTTCTTATGAGGAAGTTACAGGTAACCGGACTGCCCAGTGAGCACAGATTTACCTAAACTTTAAAAAAAAAAAAAGCATGCTGATGATTTCAAAAAGGCAAAAACTTCAACGTTCATGAAGAGAAAATGTTTGTTTTTTTTTTTTTTTTTTAAAGAAAGAGAAAATCCTGTTTCCCGGTCCAACCTACCACAGAACTGTTCAGACAGTGTGAACTGGAGAGGCAAGCTGTCTCTACACCCTCCACCGTGTTCTCTTGGTCTTTGTGAGAGAACCACCAGCAGAACTGTGCTGCCAGGCCCTTCTTCACACAGGCCTGCAGTGTGACGGGCTCACCCCGGTAGGCTGCCTCAACAGGCGTATTGTTAGAGCCCAAATGTGTGGAGGGAACGCAGGACGGGGTGCCCAGTGCACTATGGAGCAGAGAGATCACTAAGCTGCCTGGAGGGAGCTGCAAGACGGACAAGCGAAGGGTGGAGGAGAGGGTCGAAAGGGGGCTGGAGACTCGGACATCTGAGAGGAGAGTGAAGGACAAAAAGAGCTTGCGTTGCGCACGTTTCCCTCGATCACTTCATCCGTCATTTAACTCGGTAATTGTCTGAAGAAAACAGGCTTTCTCTTGCGAACTTACCGATGTCATATTTGCCTGGAGTTTCCAAAAGCCAGTCAGATGACACAGCAAAGGAACCAACATCTGACACGTTGACGTCAAGTGAACTTTGACCTTTGGGAATCTTCCCCACAAACTCCACAGTGACATGAGAGAGGTCCTTCCTTCCAAAGCCCATAATCCCTGAGAAAAAAAATTCAAAAAGGGATATCATATCTCACAACAAATGTAGAATTATATAATGGTTTCCTGGAAATCTGATCATCTGAATTGATTTTATTTATTTTTTAATCGATTGATTTGTCTTTTGTTTCTCTGTTTTTGTTTTTCTTATGAAGGCGGGAATGAAACATTCTATTATTTATTTTATTTCAAATTAAATAAATGGCTGGAGCAGTGCTGTACACTGATGGAACGACTTTCCCTGCATTAATTTTAATCATGTTAATATATTTAATCATATATTATGTCACAAGTTCCAAGCAGTACAATCTATCAACAGTTTAACTTTCAGTAAAATCTTAAAAAAGAAATGGAAAAAAAACAAATAAACTGAAAATGCAAATAAAAATGGAAAAAGGAGGTAAGGCTTTCTGACAGATTTGGTATCTTTACCCACTAAAAACCTCACTTTTTCCCCCAAACAGACCTCCAGAAGTCCCAGGCTGTTTGTAATACTTCTGGGCAAACTGAAGCTGAAAGAACTGAGAGCTGAAGAAAAACATGCAGTGCAGCAGCAGCCGACCTGTGGGCTGACCGGGGCGTCCAGCCAGGTTTCCAAAAACTTTTATGACAAAAGTCCTCCCAGCCTGCACTCTGTCTGAGGAGGCCGACACACTAATGTTGTGCAGAAATGGTCCTTCACTCCTGTAGAGCGCCACGTTTCCTCTCCGTCCATTTCCAAGTAGCGGATGGAGGGCCCTAGAAAGAAAAAGAGTTATATGCTCCTTGATTTCAAAGCTTATTAACAGACTCAGTGAATCAGAGGATGAAACGGGTGAAGTCAGAAAGACACAAAGTGCAGCAGTTTGTCTCACCTTTGTTTCTCACTTCCTCCTTTCACATCTTTTGTCTCTTCACTGTAAGATGTGTGGAAACACCCACTGACCACAAGACCATACAGCTGGTTGCCACAGTAACAAGCCTTTGCAGACAATGCTGCAAACTGGTACCTTCAAGAACAAATAATGGAGGTTATACTATACTGAGAGCAGCAGAACAGTATAATAAACACGACTTACAAACATCATTTGTAAGTCGCTTTGGATAAAAGATTCTGCTAAATACATAAACATCGACAGCTCAGCAGACACAGAACAACAGGGTAGTTTAGACGGAAGCAGGCTGGGTGCCCTGGAGTCACTGGTGGTGCTTTAAAAACGTGACGTAGGCTAATTCATACTGCAAAAAAAGAAATGCAGATTGTGCGTCTGGGTTCTGAAAAAGCCAGCCAAGGTTTTTTCATGAGACAAGAGACCAAATGCATTTGGTCTGAATTTTCTAAATGAATTTAAGACTATAAAAGCACGTGCACGATATATTTTTGAAAATGAATTTAAAAAATAAACTGAGATATTGCAGAACTGCCACACACGGTAGAATAAGATGACTTGTACATTTACATGCTGTTTCTTTGAGCATTTCCCAATAGCATTGTCTGAGATATCGGTTCGTAACATCAGCACGCCTCATGACACGCCAAGATCCCAATCGGATTTTGTTTTTTTCATCATAAAACTCGATTTTAATCGGTGAGATTCCCCAGGAAATATACAAACTTTCGCTTTGGCTGGAAAATGACTTCAACTTACCGCTCATCCAGGCAGAGCATAGAGCAGCGCACCGGGTCAAGGTCACCGGCTCCTTTGGCTGCAAAAAGCTCGAGGGAGCTGGCGTCGGTGCACCCGACGAGCCACGGAGAGCTCTCCTGTCCAGCTGAGGAGGCCGCGGCACACGTGCGAGGAAAACACGGGTGCAGAGCGATCCAAACGCAGACAAAGGCGGCAGCGAGCATGCCTGCTCAGGATGGAACGTGCGAACAGAGGCCGCGATCAGACCCGACAGCTCGGGGGCAAAGTGCAAGTGAGGATGACTGACCGAGGAGAAGGTGCTCAGACACTACGAGCCCTGCTCGTCCAAGGCGCAGGTGGAGGTGAGGGCAAAGAGGAGAGGGACTGTATGCAAACTGTGAAGACGTGTGAAGGGGTCAAACAGACTAAATAATTAAAGGCTAGTAGGTGCGATGCAGTAAAAACGACCCTACTACAATGCATCCGTGACCCCCACGGCTGGGCTTTTAGAAAGATGGTGAGAGCGAGGAAATCACAGGTCGTGTTTACCGAAAGTTTGCGTGTGGAGGGATTCTACTTTTTTTTGTTGTTTTTATCCAGAAAAGTGCAACTTCAGTTTGTGTCGCAAATAATCTTTAAAGTTCGCAGTTTGGTCGAATGCAGTGACGTGTGTTTGTCACGTCCAGTCCTCGTTAACGGTATAATTTGGAGATGGAGTACAAAAAAAGAGCAACAAAGGCCTCTGTGGCGCGCGCTGAACCCTGAGCTGGCCTCTGGTCATTCACGTTGATTCACGTTTATCAGCAAAATTATTTAGAGAGTATTTATTTGCAGGGCAGCTGCGCGACGTGGTGATCTGATCGTGTCCTTCCTCGGGAGACACTTTAAAGCCGCCTGACCGCAGAGAGGGACACAGACTGCGAATGAGCATTAAGAAAAAAAATCTATGGGATCTCTTTGTTTTATGGTGGCATTGCTGGAGATGAATCACGAGACAGACACGGACCTGTTATCATACTAACACTGCAGAGGAGGGGGCGTTAAAAATTAGATAAAAGACAAGCTGTTTAATCTTTTACATTGTGACTCTTTGTTGGTTTTTAGGTGAGCTTTGGTGGCACATTCAGACCGGCTGGGTTTGGACCGTGTGGAGTATTGACTCAGCATCTTTCTTACTTACTTACTTACTCACTTCATGTAAAGAAACTCGAGTCATTTTTTAAAGACTTAGCAGTGCAATTTTTGCGCTTACTTTATTTATTTGTAGCTCCGGCGTCACACTAAATGTACCCTCAGTGCATTTATTTCTGAAGATTAATTCCAAAGGTGTTAAAAGAAGGGGTGGGGCGGGGGAGTCGGAACCAGTGCGGATCATCTGTTTGGGTCTAGCTTTTTCTGTAAACTCTTTCCTGACAGAACACCTCCCCGCCGTGCAGCAACTCCATCGGTCCACCTTAAAAAGCTCTTCCGGTTTTCCTGACATCCCCTTTAAGAGGAGCCTCCGCTCCCCCGGGCGGGCAGCAGGGGGCGCTGTCAGACCGCATCATGCCCCGCGTGAGCCCCTCTCGCCGCTGAGAGATCTGGAAACGCACGGCGAGGGGAAATCAAATACATTTTCTCTCTTCGTTTTTACGCTCGCATTTTTTTGCCCGTTTCGTTCCGTCTCCACATCCAGGCGGTCTGAAACATATCCGCGGCTTAAAACCACCAGGGTCAACCGATCTGGTTTGATCTCTAAAAACGGAGGGAGAGGGCTATTTTTGATCTTTGTTTTTTTTTTAAATAGTTGATTAGATATCTGATCAGCTTCATGAATCAACAAAGCAGCCGCTCTGTTAAAAACACATGACACACACACATCAGACAGCTCATCAAACTAGGATCCTTCAATGTCAATTTGGCTCATTTATATTAAAAACACAAGGCCTGTGAATATGCTCCGGAACCCCTTCTCCAAGAACCCCCACCTCCCGGGAGTTGATTTCACTTTTCAGAAGCACCCTGTAAGCATCGATAACACGCCGCGCAGCACCTCTCGGTTCCCTAAATTCATTTTGGGCCCGTGAGACTCTTGAAAGCGTCAACATTCGTTAAGCGCGCCTCTGTTTTCACGCGTGCACGCGGTGATGCGACTGACAAATGATCGAGTGAACGAAATCTTCACAAAGGAGCTGGCGGCTTCACGATCCCGAGCCGCGTGACGGAGCGCCCCTAAAATCCACGCGGGACGTTATGGGAGCAGCCTTGCTCCCTCATACCTTGTGTGTGTGTGGGGGGGGGGGGGATCTCCTGCCGGAGAAAAGCCGCACGGGAGCCGGGAGGCTGCGAAGAGGCTTTCAGGTGGAGAGGTGTTGAAAAGTCTGTATTGATTAGTTTTCATGTTGCGACATGTTGAAAAGACCCCATTTACCGTCCCGCTCACTCACATTTTCATTTTCGGAATTCCATCCGTTTTTTTTCGGCTGATTTCGGCAAACCTTTTGGGATGAGATGAAACAAGAGGCTGGATTCTAACCTGTCGTGGTAGAGAAATAACTTTGCATGATGCTCACTAACCGGTGGCCACAGCCCCTCCGCAACTTTCAGTCAGTCCTGTAAAAGTTACCGACACATCAGAATGTTAAAAGATGACACCGTGCCTGTCATTTTTACTTTTTTGTTTGCTTTTTTAGGTTAAACACAAACCCTCAGCCATCAGAACCCCTCAGATTAAAAATGCTCCTGATAATAGACCAGTGGCAGCTATTTCAATTTCTGAGAGAAATCCCAGCCACGCAAATACAGTCGAACAGGAAGTTTAACCGGGGGTGACTCTCCTGTAAATGCAGTTTTGCTTCGGGTGTAACCTCGGCGCGCTTATTTACAGAGAAACCTCACGGCACGTTGCCCACCTGCGTGATCCAATCTGCCCGCCTCTGTTCGTGCAGCCGCACAGACGTTTGAAGATAAATTAGTCAAATCATAAAAAGAAAAAAAGGGGAAAAAACGCGACATACTGAAGTCAAAACCCATAAAGAAATAAAATGATGGGCAGAAAAGGCGGCGAGTCCCCATGAGACAAAGATTAAACTCTCCAAATGTCACTAACTAAATCAATGAATAGATAAATAACTAAATAATAGATGAATATATACCTTTTTTTTTTACCCTTTTTTAACTTTTTGTCACAGTGACGTAAGATATCGTCTTCTCGTGACGTTGCTTTACTTTGTAATCATTCAGTAATATTATTTTATCCAACATAGCAGCAGTAGAAAAAAAACGCATTTCATTAAGTGCTGCGTCTTTTTGGATGGGTGACATATATTTATGTGTTGATTCATTAATGGAGGACACACAAGGACACACACACACACACACACATGCACTAATTAAAACGTAGTTTAATCAGCTGCTTTAAGCTGACAAAGCTCTTCAGATCTATTCTTCCCATGATCCTCTCCAAAAGCAGAACACTACCTGATTCTTCTCTTTGTGCGCACTGCTGCTTAAGATCTTTTTTTTAAAGAGTCTGCAGGACCAAACAGACCACCTGATCGCTGTGTGCCTCGAACTCTTGGCATCTGGTCCTCTGGATCATGCATTCATAAATGATTTCGTCGATAATCGACGTCAAATAAAGAAGGCCTGGGAGGGAAGGAACCATTTTTCGGGCTTAAACGCCGAGTGGAGATGATCAGATGTTTGCAGAAAGGCAACCAAAAAGGTGAATATACAGATAGTGGAGGATATAAGAAACCACCACAGTTCATTAGGTAATAGGTGAATACTTTAGAATTACTTCATGACGCGGGGTTCTTTTTATCAAAACCCGAGCTGTGCGCTCTTATAATAAAACATCCTCATTTAAAAGCTGTTTAACGGCGCTCTCTGTTCTGTTTCACTTAGCAGGGCGGAAGAAGGCTCAGATTACACTGCAAACAAGCTTCGTTCAGAGCAAATTTAACTTGGTCCGTTTGATCGGAAATATGGACGTGAAAAAGACTTCGGAAAATAAACCATTCCAATAGTGTGTCATAGATTTGCAACCTTGCTGATGCTATAGACACTCCACACAGAGCTGGAAACAGGGGGGGACGATTTAGTAAAGCCTAGGAGGCGAACAGATGAGCTCCTGAGGATACTTGATGTAATTCTTGTTGCAAATATGACAAGATGAGAGCAGATGAGGAATGTGTAAAATGACCAGAGTGAGGTCATTTAAGGTGATGGCCGGTACTGAGTAAAACACATATACCGCCTTTACTTTTTTTTCGGGGAACACCCCCCAAGAAAAGGTGTCCAATGATGTTCATATTTCTCAGTCCTTCTAGGTTTTAAGAAAAAAAAAAGCATCACTTGAAGGGGATAAGAAAGTAAGGACTCCCGCGTCCCGCAGCAAGCCAACAGGCTGCGTTTTTCATCCCTCTCACGCTTGACAAATAGGCTTCTAGGTGAGAGTATCTGTCGACTTAGGCGAGGGCAGTGGCACTGACATACTAATCAATAGGCAACAAGCTGTGACCTGAATGAATGCATGGAGGCTGATGGTGGAAACTCTAATTCAGTGTGATTTGGCTAAAATACATTTTGTCTTTGCATTATTTTTCTTTTTGCCTGTGTGTGCTTGTGTGTGGGTGTCGGTGGCTTTTTCTAAAAAAAAAATATATATATATATATATATAGATATATATATTTTTAAATTATTTATCCAGCTCTTTGAGCCTGGGCTGCTCTCTGGTATGAGGGGGGTCAAAGGTCACCGCTGCTTGTGGCCACGTTCAAATCCCCCTATAGTGTGTGATGTCCTCAACTGACCCGTCACTTTAGAAAAGGGAAGCGGCGAACAGAACGTGGGATATTTTTGTTAAAGGGATCTTGTGTGTGTGTGTGTGTGTGTGTGTGTGGGTGGGTGGTGGTGGAGGGGGGGGGGGGGGGGGGGGGGGATTAAACTCACAGCAAAGACTTTTTTCTCAAAAGTAGTCCAAGCGATTCCAAATGCAGCGGACTCTGAATTGTGGCGGAGGCTAAACACACTGGGATAGAGAAACTGGTGAGATTGGTGGTGGGAATAGTTTTAAATGGTGAGTTTCAAGTTTACAACATTTAAGCAACTGAAGGGGTGATATTAAAAAAAAAAAAAAAAAAAAAACTAACAGCCCACCAAGCCATTGTGTCTGGCTTTAGATCAGTCCAACCTCCCACGTTCAAATGATCATTTATATTAATTCTATCACTGTTGATAGCGGCTTTATTTTAGTTGTAAAATCAGGCTGTATTGCACAAAATATAAAGATAATTGCCATGTTCGGGAATGTGTTGAAAATATTTTTGCAGCTTGAAGCAACAAGATGAGAATAAAATGCTTGCATGTGATTTATTTTTTTTTAAAATGCCAATACACTTCAGGTTCTCTGAATTTTCAGCACGAGTTCAAAGCAAATTCTCTCGAGTTACATTTAAATCGCGCCCACTAAGTCACCAGGTCTGCACCTTAAAGGCACTTAGGGAATAAAAAATAAATATGTTTTGGCCGGCCTTTGGGTCTGTAATCATTTGCTTCTTAAACCTGATGAATTATTCATAAATACAGGCTATACATCTCAAGTCTGAGCCATTTGGCGTTATGAGCAATAGAAATAAACCAACTGGAATTATATTAATTAACACCATTTTGAACACGATGATGCACGGCGTGTTTTCCTTTTTTCTCTCTTTTTTTCCTCATCCCTGATCACTTGCAGCCTCTCGCGCCCCGTCATTGAACCGCCCGTGTTGACAACTGATTGAAATGTGTGTTAAAAGTTGCTCTAGTCCTCTCGCTCCAGTCAACATCAGGCTATACATCTGGCTCTCTCCTGTCCCCAGAAAAGCCTTTACAAATGGAGTTGAGCTCCATGACCGGGCAGAAGCCCTCTGGCGCTGGTTTTCCCCAACCCCACCCCCACCCCCACCCCATCCGTGTGGCAGGGAAATCCACCAGACTCCAGCTCTGGGCTTTAGGGTCACTTATTCACGCGAGAGCATTTTAATTTAATTTGCACACGCTGGAGAAAAAAAAAGAAAGATAACCAGCGTGATGACCACACTCGTGTTTGGTAGATTACTTCCTCTTCTACTTGTCATTATTATTATTTATGTATTTGTTTTTTACGTGGTAATGAAGAGAGCTATAATAAGAAGTGTAACCCTTACGTCCCAAAGCGCGTGTCAGTCTGCTGTTTACACTTCTGACGGCAAAATATGCATATCGTGAAAATTAGATTGTTAAAATGGTAAGTTTTTAATACCCCATGAAGAATGATTTGAAACAACAAGACGTGGAGCTTGAATTAGATTTTTTTAAAACAGGGGACAGTAACTGTGCGTTTCCAGTCCGCACCGCGCGAAGGCCACCGTCCCTCCCTCTGACCCCGGCTCTGTGCAGTTGGATGCTGGGTAAAAAGCCGGCAGTGGCAGCGCTGTTTCCCCGGCTTCTGTCTTTCCCCCTCCGTGCAACAGAGTGAATTGACACTGGAAGTGTAAATGCATGGGAACATCAACTATAATCGTGCTCAGCTTTTTAAACTCCACAGAGGACGTTCGTGGAAAATGTCTTCGACAATTCCTAACATCTCCGATGCGATAGGATGAGTGTCTGTTTTGCTGCTGCTGCTGTTGTTGTTGTTTTAAAAGCACCCAACCTTCTGTGCCTCTTTTAAAGGGCAGAGCCACACATAAAAACCTGGGTTATCACTGCTGGGTTGAAAGAAAATTAGAGGAATATATTTTTTTTTATTTAGTTCATGCTGCTGCTCAGATCTTTGTGTTTTTAAGCATCAAAGAGGAGAAAAGCACCAATGAGAGCCTACATTTCAGCGCGTGGAAGTTCCATCAGCTAAGATCAGTGTGCGCGTGGCAAAACTTTTGTCTATACACCTACAGAAGCTTTGTTTTCTGTGGGAACGCAAAGCAGACACATCCACGAGTGGGTTGTTGTTTTATTTTATCATCATTTCTTTTTACCACGATTAAGGGGATGAGGCTTTATTGAAAGATTACGGCAGCTTAACGGTTCACCTTCTTGCGTTCAGTGACCCATTAGTTTACGTAGCGTTAATAAAAACGTTATATACGAAATACGCACACGTGCGCCGATTTCAAAAGCCCAGACCGGAGCGCACAGATTGCTCTATGATAATCCTTACAAATCTCATGGACGACGCTGTGAGGTGACCTGCAGCGTAGGTACCATGTGACGTATCAAGCATGCGGTCTCTCCACAACTCCCTGCTCAAATCATAATGTCAAAACTACCCAGTTGTTTTCTTTTTGTGTCACACTCATCAACATTTAACCTCGTAGCCTAACGGAGCAAATGTGATTTTCATCCGCCATGCTACCATCTTGCAGCAGCAGCAGCGGCAGCTCTGCCGTGCACGGTGCGGGCCACGGAGCCTGAAAGCGTGCCACACTGTCTGCAAGGCTTCACCGAAGTTTGCAGTTCGGGGCCAGCGCCGCTTCATCGTACACGGCCGTTCCTGAGGTGGGGGAGGAGGGCTCCTCTGCCCCTCGAGACTCCTGTTTTCGCCACACAGCCGCGAATTCATTCCCAGAGAGAGGCAGACAGACAGAAACAGCGCTCGAGGAAGGGAGAGAAAAAAGGCTATAAGAGCGTGCTAATACGCTAAATCCTGCTGCGACGCGCGCTCCCACCCCCAAACTTTCCCCCCAAGTTGCTGCCAAAACGTCAAAGGAGTCGTTTTGTTTATTAGGTATTTCACACATAAATATTACGTGCTTGTGATCGACCTTCTGCAAAGAGAGGCGAATAGTTTACAGTTGAGAGATTCCACATAAAAACGTCCTGACAGCTTTTATCGGCCTCCATGTATTTAATTGTCTCAAAGATCAATGAAATGTGCTGACCCTAACGTGGCATGTGTCTGTCAGCATTAACCACAACTTCGTTTTCCCGAGCATGGGAGTCAGTGACAAACATTTTGAATGCGCTCGTCCCACCGAGTTGGAAAACTTTATTTTTCTTCTACTTCTTTTATAAATGCATAAATATTCTTCCAATTGTTCTTCTATAGAAGTTACAGTCTACTGGTTCCCAATTGACGCAGGAATTTAACCCTGAAAGGGCGTCAGCAGCATAATGGCCTGTTACTGCTGGCCCCTGCAGGCGCCCTCTGCAGCAGCCGCCGCCGGGACCAGGCAACCTGCAAGCCCTGCTTCCCCTTAACAACAACGGGGCTTTGGCCTGGGTCTTGCACCGCAGAGTGTCGGTAATCTGGGAAACGTCGCATCAAACATGAAACACTGTACACTCTGGTCGAGGTTTTAGACGCTGCGCGGTCCTGCGCTGCACACGACATTCTGAAAGTTCTTCGGATGTTGCCTGAGTGGTTACGGTCCCACATGGAATCGCTATACTGTAAGATTCGCCCCTTTGTGTCCGCACTGTTGCTTTGCAGCAGCTCTGGCTGTTAAAGGCCGGGGATAGTCATGCCATAGCGCGCACTTTTGCCCCCAAAATGCACGCAAGTTAGAATCTTGTTTGTTGTGTTACGCAAAGACATGGCGTCCCTGCAGGGGAGGTGTTCATGTTATCTTATTGGGGGCTTTTCGCTGGTTCTTTATTAAACGGAGTGGGCTTGCACCTCGTGTGCAGTGGTTGCAATGCTGCATGCGTAATTGTCTGCGGTTTGCCTCTTGCTATTATTGCATGCTCTGGAGGCCTATACCACTTCTTCTTCCCAGACCAAGAAGGGAATCCCATGCTGCTGTAAGATCAACCAAAGTCAGTAGACATTTACCCTTCCTCGAAGGAAATGAGCTTTTAGTAAATATCAGCTCTATTGTTAAACTACCTACACTGAGGATAAGCACTGTTGTATTTAGCTTCTCTTTGCTCTCATATTTCAAATCCCTTTGCCCCAGGACAAATTACTTATCCTTTCTATAATTGTGGGCTGCCTTTAAATATCTCTGAAATTGCTGGTATTAAAGCAAATTGAAAGACTGAGAACATTTTCTGACAAAGTAATATCATAAAAGCTGCTGCGCTCCCAAAGTCAAATCTAGCTCAATTAAAACATAAAAACAAGGAAACTTAATCTACACACACACACACACACACACACACACACAGAAAACAACAACAAAGTCAAATTGGTTGTTCATTTCAAAATAAAGAGAAACAGTCTGATAATTACACTCAGTCCCGTTTAATGGATGTTCCATAATTAAAAAAAAATAATAATAAAAGAAGGGAAAGTGCTTCAGAAATCCACCGTTCAAGTTTCCATTTCGAGTGCAGTTTTCCTGTGTATGTTCACAACAAAAAATCAATATACAAGAAAGCCCATAAAATTCACAAAAATAAATACTCAGTTTCATATAAACAACCAGTGACTTCAAATTCTGTGTCAAAAACCTGACCTCAAGTATTGTATCAAAAAAGCTAAGTAAATGAACAAAACGAGAAGGGCAGAGAAGTGGGGGGGAGGAGGAGGAGGAGGAAGGCGGGGTGGGGGGGCGTCATGCATGCAGCCTCTTGCTGCTGCACGATGCAATTGTTTACATTGATAGCGTCACTGTCAGTGAGCTATTTGTCTTAACGACGGAAAGGCCCTCCCAACAGGCCATTACCACCATCTCCGTGCCTCAGCCGCGCATTGTGAGCGCTGCGTGAGAATAGCCTTGTGTGTCGGGGAGGAGATGGGGTGGGGGCGCAATCCGCACCGCTTTCGGTTGCAGGGCTCTTCCTCCTCTTCCTATGCCGTGCAGCCTATGCTTTTGACATGCGGATTAAAGGTTGAAAGCCTCTCCCTTGCAACACAGCAACTCTTCCCCCCTGTTTCACTGCAACCCTGCTCACACACGAGCTTGTGCCATTTAGCGTCAAAAAACAGCCGGCTTACACGCTGAGAGAATATGTATATATAAATTCAAGTTTGAGTAGTCCCAGCCTCAGAAAAATAAGGCCCATGGTGAGTTTGGGGCTTCCTGGATGCAGGTGGTGCATTAATCACACGGCACTACACCACATGCGTCCACCCTGACGTAAGCAGAGTGAGCGCATTTATTTTATTTATTTTACACATTTCTTTCTTTCTCGTTTATCCGTTTTTTTTTTCTTCTTAAAAAGCAATCACACAGTATCTACAATCTTCTGAATGAATACAGTCTTTGCTGTGCTTGGGAGGTGGCTGAAATCATTCACGGGCTTTGGGTTTGTTGTGATCTGGCTCGCCATAAGCTGCTGGGCCTCTCTTTGTGGCGGACAGGAAAGCATGCCAATTAGTAGAGCGCGTCCTCCGCCGCCGTTAACAAACATCGACACATTCATTTCAAAACGTAGGTGCAACTCCAACCCACTAGTTTCAAAGTACGTATGGCCACTGAGATTGGGAGTAGCTGGGGCTGCGTGAGACACGTCACGGCCGCCACACTGAGCGGCCATGTTTACAGGGGCTACATTCAGAATGCATTTGACAAATCAAGAAAGCAACGTTTCTGACAACCTGATTGTTTTGATGGAGCTCCAGAGAAAGACGGCAACCAGTAGTGGTCAGCTGTTGACTACATTTCAACCTTATCAAAAATATGGGGGAAACAAACAGGAAAGTAGCATGTGATTAAGATAAAACTCACATAGGGATGAATTCCAAATATACACGTGAAGAAAAAGAAAAAATCTTAATGAATACAGTTTGAGCTTTGTGTCTAGATCCTCATTAAAGAGTCTGACCTTTAGTTATGTGGGGGTTTTTTTTGTTTTAATTTCTAGCACCACCTCTCAGATACATTTCACAGGTTAGTCATACCAACCCAAAGCTGAAACAAGACGCAAAAACAGTATCAAAGTGGAGTGCATTTAAAACCTGTCACTTGTGCTTTGACGCACTGTTTCAAACCAGAGTGGTTAGAAGGTGTTTTGTGCACTTTTGGTGCTGTTCCCCCCCACCCCCACCCCACCACTTACAGAATCCCCCTTCTTGGACATTGTCGTTATGTCTGTGTAGCAAATTTCCTTCATTTATTCACGTGTTCCCACCGACGCACACCCTAACCCTGGCGCGCACACGGAAACCAAGAGGACCAGGAGGGGCGAAAATCTCGCGTTTATCGTGAGACCTTCGCGAGGTCGAATGAGTTAGCCCTGTTCTCTTTCTGATTGTCTGTACGTAAGGCCTGTGTCGCGTCTGAGCCGCACACTCGCAAAGCAGGAAATACTCCCCAGAAATAAGAAGTCCGAAAAACCAGATCGCAGGCCACCTAAGAAGGAGAAACAAAAAGAAACAAACCAAACAAAAGCGTAACTGAGCAAAAAAAAAAAGAAAAAAAGTATCAGTTTTAAATACATGTGGGCACACTGACTAATTTGGGCCAACATGACAGAAAAATAAATCGCTGAGTTATTAAATTAAGAAAAAAAAATACACCACGTGGCACAGAAGGGGGAAACCCTGATTTTTTTTTCTCCCCTTCTTTCTTTTTTTTCATTTACAAATCCAAACAGTCTCTGCCAGATTCAAGGGAGCTCATGCAAAGGAATGCTGTGATTTCTTTCCTTCTTTTCTTTTCTTTTTTTTTTCGGACAAAACTCCAACCACTGAAACCCTTGCATCATATACAATCCAACAGGTCGAGCATGAGAAACAGTCGAGCTCAGAAAAAAAGAAAAAAAAATGGTCAAGTGAACACAATAACGGGAGTTAAAACATATTGCTTGGGGTTGTTAGTTTATGCCAAAACAAGAGTCTTAAAGCATAAATCCACGAAGCTGTGTCTCACAGTCCTGTGGGTGTTCTCGGGAGCTCCAAATGGGATCTTGTGGCTTTTCCTCGATCAAACTTCAAAACAAAGCGGAATGTAAATCCATTCTGAGGGAAGAAAAGAAAAAAAAAGAAAAGCGGAGAACAGAGATGAACACAGGCAAAGTTGTGAGCAGTGTGCGCTCACGTTAAGACAAGAAGCAACGGTTCAGTTGGAGATGGTGAGGGTTCTTTTTTTTCCCCTTCTTCTCTTATTTTCTTCCTTAAAACCATCTCAGTATTTCCGAGTTCTCTGAGCGTACAGTGGGGGAGGGAGAATCTGGCCGCCTGGCTGCCACCTCCACACGGGGTGGGACGGAGGGGGAGGCCCGGGGCTCCTCAGCGAGTTGAGGGAGTAAGCGGGGCACAGATCCCCGTCGCTGCCAACAACCAGCGACGGTGGGGATGGGAAATTTGCCATCAGGCTGAAAGGCGTTTTTGCAGGCGATGCTACAGTGCTCACGTTGCTGCGTTTGCGTCTGCTCGGTAAATCCTCTGTGGATGCCTCCTCGCAGCCCGCGGGACGAGAGGAGGAGGGAAGGGAAGCCTTGTTGACTCTGGGCACGTTTTGTTTTGTATGCGTCCTGGAAACTCGGGCTTTCTTATTCCCGTGCATAGGAGCCCTGCAGGTTTTGTTCCTGTGCTCCCCCTCCTCCACACACGGGGTGTCCTGGTTGCTCCTGCATTCCTGAGGACCGCAGGTTGACATGGAGGCCACATCGGGGCTTTTCTCGGTGACTTTAATCCCGCTGCTGAAAAAGTCCCCTTGTTTGATGGTTCCGCTTGGATACTGGCCATTACAGCTCTCTGTCTTATCTCCTTTACATTTGATTACAGTGGCATGGCTCTGGTATTCATATTCATCACAGCTTTCCTCCACTTTAACTTTTACATTGTAAAGGTTGAAGGGTGGTGTCCTGACTGCCCTGCCACTCTCCGACTGGGGGGTGGCGGTCACAGGCGGCTCATCCAGCTCGGTCTTTATTTTTTTCGATGGAGTGGGCAGTTTTAAGCAGGTGGTTTTCGACTCCCTTTTGTCGACACATTTTAGAGGCTTGTTGGGGTCACATTGCATGCTCAGTCCTGGGCATTTGGTAAGATGCCCCGGTGTCCTGCGCGAGGCCTTACACTGGTCGTGTCCCGGCGAGTAAGGGACCAACTCATCCAGAGGGTCAGCCCTGCTTGGATCAGCCGCACACGCATTTTCCCTCGTGGGCTCAATGAAAAGGCTCTCACCCAAAACAGCGGAGTTGAATTTGGGTGGTTGTAAGGATATAAAGTCCCCCCTAGTTTCACTGCATATAAAGTCACATTTCTGGCGTGTGTCCTGTCTATTGTCCCCGGTTTGTGAGGTGGCAACATCGCCCAGTTTCCTGAGCTGTTTTTCTTGATGCTGTTGGTTGTTGTAGTGGAAGGTGGGCTGCAGCACCAGAGGGGATTTAGAGCTGAAACTTTTGGCGAGCGAGCCCACCCGCGCCCGCCTGAACCGGATGCTCTGGACCGAAACGCGGCTTGAAACCGAGCTGGAGTCGGACTGAGAGGAGCTCTCCTCCTCCTCTGAGCTGACCTCTGAACTTTCTGACGGTGTCTCATCTTCGTCGTCGCCCTCCTCTTCCTCCTCAGAACTCCCAGAGTTGCTGCTGGTGGAGAACCCAGAGCCGAAGTCCGAGTCCGGGCAGGTGCTGGACTCGGTGTCGCTGCTGTAGTTCTCCGGGAAAGTCGGCACGTGGTGGTGGTGATGATGATGGTGGTGCTGGTGGTGGTGGTGATGGTGAGGTCGGGGGTCGAGGCAGATTTCCGGACTGAGGTGGAAAGCACCGAAAGAGGTCCCGTGAATGCTGGGCGATTTGGGTTGAACGAGCAGCACCGGCGGGATGTGGTGATGCGCGTGTCTGCTCCTGCTCCACGAGTGTCTCGCGCCGTCTCTGCCGCCGCCCCCCTCGCGCCTCCTCTTCCTTTTGTGAAGTAGGTCGCCGGCTGAGCGCGAGAGCCTGGACTGAGCTGCTATGGCGGACTGAAACACCACCGGCTGCCGGCTCACAGCGCTCCGGAAAAAGGAGTGCCTTTGGCTCAAAGTAACACGGTTCCCTGTTTTTTTATCAGTTTCATAGTTTTTAAAGTGTTTGTGACTGAATTTAGTCACCGAACGGTGATCCCGTCCGTGGGCTTTGTGGTAAAATTGAGGTAGTTTGGAGTCGGTAAGGCAAGGAGACAGCTCTCTCCTCCTGCCCGTTTTGTTGTGAAGAGTGAGAGTCTCCGGGACACCGTGCAAACTAAACCAAACTTTTTCCTTCCACAGTTCGTCGTCCGCACGTAGGAGCCCCGAGGTTGCGTCCTCATCCCTGGGGGAACACACCGCTTTCGCTTTCCTTTTGGTGGACTTCAACACCCGCTCCGTCTTGCAGGAGATATATAAAGCTTCCACATCCTCCCGCGATATGAGAGTGCATTTAGCAGCGTGGAAAGCTATAGAGTTGATTGCTTTGAGCTTCCGCAGCTCCTCCAGGTCGCAGTGGTGCTTTTTCACCTTCAAGTGATCCATGCGCTTGTGCACTGTGGTCCGAGGGATGTTCTTCAGCAGGTCTGTGAAGACCTGAGACAAAGCAAACATTTGCTTGCCTTTGATGAGCAGGTATCCCAGTTTCACTCCTTGCATTTCCTCATAGCCACACTCCAGGTCTCCCATGTTTTATGTATCCGCTACAATGTATTAATCCATGTAGTCACTTACAGTATACTATTTACCAGTACATGGCACAGGGTCGTGAGCTCAAGGCATCCTGCTCATACCTCTAATCCATCCACTCTGCTGCGTCATGAAAATGCAAACTTTGACATGCGGAGCTAAATGGAATAGCCCCTGTCTGATAATGAGCCGACAGCATCCCCTCCTCGCCTCTTGCCCCGGACCGGCATGGTGGAGGAATGCGACGGATGCGTCCACCAAGCCGGGGCTGCCGCTACCTGCCTCTGCCGACTCCACTCCCCTCTGGACGGCAGCAGGACGAGGGGTAGGTATACACCACTGCCTCAGCCAGAGGGATAAAATAGCGAGAAGAGGGAGGGAGAGAGGGAGTGAGAGGGTGGGGAGGTGGAGGAGGAGGAGGGAGAAAGAGAGAGAGAATCAGAGACAGAGAGAAACAGAATAAGAGCTAAAATGCAGCTGCTATTCTGACTGCTGGCTGAGCCACAAATAAAATGACAGAGGAAGGAGGTGGGCCAGTCTGGAGACACCTTCATCAATTAATGCTCTCAGAGTCGACGCCCATTGGACGCCGCTGACAGGTGATGCAATAAAAATGGATATTCCATCCCCACCCCCTCCCACCCCCTGCCATTACAGTAGTTTACAATTGTGCTTACGGTCTGTGGTATTTGAGCAGGCAAAAATAATGCTAATTTTTCACCAGATGAATAAAGAGCAGTTTAAAATTCACCCCTTTCTGTTGTTTTTGTGTTAAGTAACCTCAGCGTGCACATTCTTTAGATAAGCGACCGTACAGCAAAAAGCTAAATGCATGCGACAGTATACGGCAGGCTATGTCATGTGTGGCGTGTTGGTAAAACGACTCGATTTTACTCTCTTGTGTGTGTGTGCGTGTGCGTGTTAACGCGCTGCTTAAACAAAGCCATTCGCTTTTTCACACGTTTATGCTGCTGCCTGGACCAAAGATCAAACTCATCTGCTTTCGATGGCTTTAGTCTCATTTTTTTTTCTTCCTTCTGTCTCTTTTCTTCGGTGGAAGCATAGGTTGTCCGATTTGCTGATTATAGTCCGGGGTTAATTTATTTTGCCACGAAGTTATTTTATCTCCCGCTATTTTATCTTATTTTAAATCCTTTCCTTTCCCTTTTACATCGTTAAACGCGTGCTTACGTGCGCACGTAGAAAATTTGCAAATACCTTTAATAATTAGTGAGAGTTGCAGAGACACTCTCTCACACACACGCACACACACAGTTCCTTGTCAAACTGTTGCGTTATTCGCCCTGTTAAAACGAGCAGCGGGCACAGACAAAAGTGCAAAGTCAGGGTTGCTTTTCCCACGTTTTTACAGACAGCGTTGCTTAAAGCTGACTTGGTAAAAAAAAAATCCAGTCATTTTATGCGCTCAAAAGCGTTTTAAGAAATTATAGAGTTTTGTGGGCTTTTTGGAATATTTTTCTTTTTGATCAAATGCGTGTCGGAAATATTCTAACAGGTTTCTATAACGGAGGAACTCTGGGAGTTTTTAATGTAACACAAACATTCTTTGTAATTGCAAACCAGAAGAAAGGTCCCATACGCACATGCCATAACGTTTTAGGAGACGTGGATGTGGGCATTAGCCTATCACACACACACACACACACACACACACACACACACACACACACACACACGCTCTTACAAACCTGAAACGCACACACCTTATCCATCTAAACGCACCCGACAGACGTGCTACTGGCTGCTTGAAACTAGAGGGAATGTAGCACAAACCACCACCCACTGAGCTTTCCAAATAATCTGTTATTGCTTAATTGTTTGAAATAGCAATAGATCTGCATTATGCTGGTTGGATCGACTAATGCGTGTCACCCCTGTGCCACATTTTGTGCAATACTTCCTTGCTTCGACTTTCCGTCTTTGTTATCTATAAAACACGTGAGTCCCTTGTGGCCCGTTCCTCACAGGCAGCGGTGGGGTCAGACTCAAGACCGGGCATGCTCATCCCCACAACATTAAGCCCGTTTATACTTATTTACTGGCTCGTCTGACCTTGCCTCGGTGTTAGATGGCGTGTCATCTATGCACAGGTAGGCGCTGTTAAACTATTTTGAATCGAGCCTCGCGTCCACAACACGAACTCCGTGTGCGGCTGTTGGGCTTAATCACCAACATGGTTGCAATAAACAGCAGCTTTAAAAATAAAAAACACTCACACATACACACACATTCATGTGCTATATTGCATACAGCCTGTAAACGTAAAGATAGTCCAAATTCACAATTGTTGGAGCTGTTGTAACGTGTGAAAAATGAAATAGTTTATGTTAAACTAAGGGAGCTTTTGCGCACCACACCAGTAGCACGTGCGTATTAGCCATAGTCACACAACTGCACATGAAACACACCAAGAAAGATATATGTCCGAGTGTGTGCCCTTGTGCAACTTGTAAATATGCGTCTTGTAAGACGCCCAACTCTTTTAGCTCAGTTAACTCCGCTGCAGCTCAGCTCGGGGTCATTTGACCCACATTCTCTGTACGCTTCACGCACGTCATGCAGTACATGCACGTGGACGTTCCCTGGCTGCGTTTGCGGCTAAACTAACTTTCACGTGCTGATTCTGTATGACAGTGTAAATACATGAAGCGCGCGGGGCAAAGTGAGAGGAGGGGCACCTTGCTGAAGTCCGGATCCCCTGAGGGAATTGCTCACCGTGGTTGTCCTGTGTGGAAGAGACAATCAAGGCTTGTGCCATCCCACGTGCTGACCACTGCATGTCTTTCTCTTTGGGGAACCTGCATTTCTTTTGTTTGGCACAATATACCCTTTATGTTTTACCTCAGATACTGCCAACAGCTCTCACATGAACATGTAGCCCGAATCATGTAAACTGCACAGCAAAGCGCTTTAAAAAATCTGAGCGTCCCAGTTTGTTGGAGGAGGATTGAATCATCTCTGTTCTCTCTCTCCAATACCCGTTTATTGGGTTTGTTAACAGTTTCTTTTGTGATGAGTCACTTACTGAATCTGATATCAAACCCAACCACCCCTCAACACACACACACACACCAAACACGCGAGCATTTGATTTAAAGATAATCTGGGGCAAGCTGCAGGATTCATCCTATCGTGAATAAATATAAAAGATATGAGCATGCCATCGATAATAAATTATTTCCCGCCGCTCTGTGAAAGATCAGGTTGGGGGAATTAATCAAATTAACGTGCGTTTTTATTATTATTATTTTATTATTACAAATTAGCATTTTATAAAAACAATTTTAACTGACTAATTTGACTGAACTGGGGAGTATTTAATTGAATTGAACCAGGTTCAAATAGTTTCTTTCATTTGACTTGGACTGGACGCGTCGACGTCCTCTGTAAAATGCCCTGATTAGGCGATTGTTTTGAATTGGCACCACGTGAACTAACTCATTTGAATGAGTCATCAGCTAATTATTGTTGTTCCTTTTTCTAAACATTTAATCAGAGCAGGATGCACTTTTTACACTATTGCTGATTTCCCAAACAAAATAAAACCAGCACTACTACATCATAAAGCAAGTTCTGTTATTATTATTATTATTGTCATTATTTCTGATTACTTGTAACGTGTTTGGCTGGACTGGCCAACAGATCTGCCTCAATAATTACATGGTGCGCACTCCCCATTGCAAGGGCTGAGCGCTTTCTGAAACACCAGGAAAAATAACATCACATTCAATGATTTTATGGATAAATCCACGGGTGTATACGCATTTCCACTTAAGACCAGGTTCTCTTTGTTACGCACCAGATGCCACAGGAGCATTTATCCCTCCCCTCTCCTACGTCTGGATTCCGGCCGGGACCAGTGGGAGGAAGCAAGACTGAGTGACCGAAGGAGAGACGCCCAAAGCGGTAGAGGTTTCCAACAACAGCCCGCTGAGTGCTGGTGATGCAGTGGGAGGAAGGGTTGGAGAGGTGGGGGGTGCCTCGGACGACCAAATCTCTCCCAAAACGTTCCCTCCTGTTCACTCCTATTGGGCATAAGGCTGCTCTTGCATTTGTTTGACATGTCTGGAGTTAAAGCTGGTGTGATTGAAGGGGGGTGGGCAACAAAGCTGTAACCTGCATGATATGTTTAGTTCTTTGTGTTTAAGTGGGGGTCAGGGCCACTGAAACAAAATTCACAAAATTCGTGTTCATGAGGCAATTTAAAAAAGGAAAAAAAAAAGATGTGAAACACATCTGAATAAAATATTACTTTTGTTTGCGCTTCGTGGCGACTCCCGTTTGCTGTCAGGAACTCTACTATATTCATTTAGTAATATTTATTTAATTGTCCTCAACTTCACAATGGAAGCTTAAAGGGATGGATGCGGTGCAATTACGGTAATGACGAGCACACACGCACGGAAGAAATAAACACACACGACTTGTGCTAAATCCTGGTACTTTAGTCTCACACTTTCCCCACACTGATTATTTTAAAAATTCAGTAATTGGGTTAGTTACAGAGCAAAATTAACATCCTCCTAAACCGTTTTATGGACAGGATTGATTTGAATTGAATTGGCTTTCTAATGAGAAAGACCCCACTCTCCACAGACAAGTGGTGTAAAAACAAAACACAGCTCCTTAAAGATGTGGATTTAGTAGGCCCATTTGTTCCAAGTTATCTGCCTATAAGAAATCCCTTCAAGTATAGTTTTTAAGCACTCATCAAACCAAACGTGCTGCTCCTCCTCCCGCTCCAAAGTCATTTGTTTTGCATTTAGTTTTATGGAGACACTTGGTCAAGGAGGCGCAGGCACTTGTAAGAGCATCGACTTTTTATGGCACAAACCCACTGCTCCATGCCAAAACAATGAATTCCTCTCCACCCCCCACTACCACGGCAGAATGTGATTTTACATGCAATCCGAGCCTGAAGTATGTGCGGACAGTGGTGGGGGGAGGGCTCTCTTCACCTTTCACCCCGCCGTGTTGGGACTGTTTGTATTTTTTTCCTCAGCCCCTGTGCTACTCCAGAGAAAGGACCGCGAGTGAGCTGAGCACGAATGGGTCTGAATGCGGCGTAACCAGGGAAAACGATGCAAAGCGTCGGCCTCGGTTCTCTGCAGCTTTGAACAAAGTCAGCGGCAGGCCAACAATATAAATGGGTCCAGAGTTCTCCTGTTTCTCTCAAAGCGTCCTCAATACATGCTGTATTTCCAGGAGGAAAAGCTGTGTGACACAAACAAAAGTAATAAATGCTCACTAACTCATAGAAAAGACGCACAGATGCAATGCTCAGTTAAATGTGATGAGGCATATATTGATTAACTACAGTAATATTACATCTGACTGTAGCTCATTTCACGCAGTAGGGTGATGGATTGAGCTTGTTACACGTTTTGTTGTTTAGAGGTGGTTTAATAAGATGGAGCATACAATGCACGTGCAGGCTGAGTTGCTGTTCTGAGTTGCTGTTCTTTTGTGTGTTGTTTTCACTCTAAGTGCTGATTTCATATGACAAGCTTATGTCTGGCAACACCCGTTTCTTAGCATAAACAATGTTGGGCTGTTTATTTTGTTTAGCAAGGACTACAAGCCACAGCTCATTATCTGACACCCGTGAAAAATAACTCCTAATAACTTGATTATGAAAGAGGTGCATAATGATCTGTTTGAAGATAAGAAGAAGAAGAAGAGTGCTATCAGTGGTCATTTATTGAAGTTTAACTTAGATAACATTCGTCTTCCCAGGCTGCTTAGATTTTCTGCTGCGTCTCTCTCTCTCTCACACACACACACACAAACTCAAACATTTTGGGATTCAACCTCAAAGGACAAATTTTAGTTTCATTATGCTTAATTAATGATATTTTATCTCTTTATTTGTTTGGGGTGGGGATTATTCACCAATGCTAAAAAAAAAAAGAATGAAATAATAACTTTGGTATAATTTACGAGGCAGTGATAACAAATAACTGCCAACCATGCAACACTTGTGCAAAAAAAGCATTTGCAAAGCGCTGTTACAGATACAGTTTTGGTCTGTGGGTTGCTTTTCCTCTGTTCCTGTTCCTCACATGCACTCCATGTTTCTCAGTCTTTACAGGAAAGTGTCAAATCTTCACACACCCCATAGGCATGACCAGAGTCACATCTGAAGTGTCGGGGAGCCACCTGTTTTGACAGTTAATTGTAGACGAGGGAAGACAGAGTCACTTGAGCGTGTAAAGTAAATGTAAAGAATTAGACAGGGAATTGTATGATGACTACAAAACCATGCTAATATTACCTTCACTTTGTTCTTGTTCCCTGTAAATTAGTTGCAGTGTTTGGGGACAATTAAACATGTATTTCAGCCTTTCAGTTACCCTACAGACACAACCAGAAACGGGCTACTCTGTGGTATAGAATACTCTGGTAAGATTTTTGCAAACCCTTATAGTCAGGAGCCTATTGCATTAATTCTGCTCCTTGAGCTACATGTGAATTGTGAGACCACAGTGAAAATTGTATTAAACCTGTGTTATATATCAATGCATCTTGGATTGCAGTTGAGACATGAATTGTTTTTTCTTAGCATATCCAGGGCATGGGGTCAGATGATGCTTCAGTGGATTTACAGACCTTCACCGCAGAGTGGATAAATTTAGGGCATAAACAGCAAAGCTCTGATAAACAGCATAAAGGACAGCTCGGTTAAAATCGTGGAATAAAGCAGATAAAAGATGAGTGCTACGTGTCCTTTGAGGACAGGCAGTCATTGGAAGCAAGCAGCATCACTGTGATTTTCTATCGCAAAGAAAGCTTTTCTCTGACAGCCTAAGGAACATCATATATGATTTGTGAAGACTTTGACCTAATCAAGAGCAAGTTGTAAAAATCATTTGCCATTTTCAGCATTCTCAGTGTAGCTATATGGGCCTTTCCACAGCCGCTGCCCCCTCCTTTGCCTACCTTTGTTCTCTCCAGCTCTAATAGGTTTTCCCCTGCCACACACAATTCACTTTTTTTTTTCTTTTTCCCGGCCCCTCACCCCCTTTTAGTGCAGGGCCCAGTGTCGACTAGAGCATTTGAGCAATTTGAAATTAAAGCAAACAATGGGCAGGCACTCCCAGGGACCTCTCGCTCACCATATTACACGGAGGACGCTCGTGTGCTCTTGCGCATTATTGGCAAGTCATTACGTTTCTCTGGAAACCGAGAGCAGGAGCTCGCTCATAGGAGTTGGTGATGCAAGCAGCAGCTGAGTTCTTGGAATAGCGTCTGTGTGTGCATGTTCTGAAGCATCCCTGGCAACAACATGGGGGGCTGTCAAAACAAAACTGTCTCTTGACATGCTGATATACAGCTTGATGTATTCTTTCAAAGCCTATATGTGTACATTTACATGTATTTATATATATATAGTATAGAATAAAAGATAGTTATTCCTTCAGTAAAAAGCATCTCAAAAGTCTCCTAGCTCTAAAGTTATTTGCTTTGAATGTTTTCTGCTTTAAGTCATTTGTAATCACAATGAAATGGCAAGAGATGAAAAATATCTCGGCTTCCTGAAACCATCCAGTTCTAACCGAGGGGTCCAGGGGTGTTGACATACAAAATTAAGCATCACTCAAATTAATTTTAAACGCATAAAATACAGTATTGGTTACCACTTTATTCAAGAAAAATAGACACAGATTTTAAACCTGTAAAACCAGTCATGAAAACTCCCTATGTTGTCATCTTGAACGAGTTTTAGGATGCAGATGTGGATGTGCACAAACAAGTTGGTGAAACAGTCGCTTTATGGTTTAGAAAATTATTCATTCGGGTCTAAAGCAAACTTACCGATATACAAAATCTGCATGTAGTGATGTCATGTTTTATTGCGCCGAATGGCTTCATGAAGGGTTGAATAACAACAGTTAGTAATTGTTGAATATTACCAACTTTTCAGTGGCTACTGTAAGAACATGTAGTGCGTGTAATAGTATGTGTGCTTATCCTGATGGTAGTTTAAATTATGTAAACATACACATTTTTATTCATAGTTGCACTGACTTGATTAAATACATATATGTATATATATATATACACACACATAGTGAGAAAGGACAGCTTGGTTATAAATTGACCTTAAACTGAACCTAATTTAACCCTAAATCAGAGCTCATAGTGCTATTTGTGTTAAATCAATCACAATAATCTAAAGAAAACAAAGCGCCAAATGCCATTTCCCATCTCAGGCAAAGATCTGATGGTGTGAGGAGCATTGACCCTGTGATGCTGTGAAACTGATCAGTTTCACGGGTTATTTTATCAGTGTGTTTCTTGACTAAAAAGATAATTGAATTTGAGAAGTAAAAGTCAGTTCAGTGTAGCGAGTGAAATGATCCCAAAGATCCTCTTGAAAATGAAATAATTAAAAAGACAAATACCCATTTTAAATGGTTGCTCTTACCAGCTGAGGGATGAGTCGTCTATCTATCCATATATATGTGTGTTTGTGTCTGTGTATATGTATATGTATAGCATTGTAATCTTAATCCATTCTTTAACAAGTTTCCGTGTCCTTGCTGTAAATATTTTTCACACATTTGTTCTATAATCATTATATAATAATCATGATGCCTCTCTCACTGCAACTGAACTTGCTACGTCTCATCTTTGTGCGTGCTGTTACTTCAATGTTGACAATGAATTTAGCAGAAAATCTTTTTGCTACAAACTTTCAAACCATGTGGAACCAAAATGGAACGTTACTAACGCCTGTCCAATCACAGTCCTCTTTCACATCCTGTCGAGGGACAAGCACACTCACGCACCTTGCGTCATTACGCATTTCCTGTTCTCTACGAAGTTCCCCCTCTTCTCACCATCGCGCCGTGATGGCGATGTTTTGGTGAAAAAAAACGGCGTCGAAAAGGGACGTAAACACGATTAAAACATGACATTTCGACCGAGTGGGACTTAAAATGGCGTTGCAGGGAAACTAGGGACGTCTTCGACGAAGGTTTCGGTCTATCTTTATGTATTCCTCCGCATGTCCGCTTTCTCCGTAGATGGTCTCCGGCGAGCGTTGTCTGACGGCGGACGACAAGCTCTCGACGAATAATATGAAGGAGATGATTGGAGGTTGCTGTGTGTGCTCAGACGAACGAGGCTGGGCAGAAAACCCGCTCGTATATTGTGACGGACACGGCTGCAGCGTCGCAGTGCATCAAGGTAAGCTGTGCTGTTGGCTCGGCAAGGACTTAGCACTTAGCTTGTATGCTAGTTAGCGTTATCATGTTGAAAGGTTATGAAGCCTCCTCCGCCTGCTCTCACCAAGGCCAAGCTGAGGTCAGGCTCGGCGCATGCTGCTGGGCACTCATCTGCTTTCGCACGACAGCCAACTAAACCTGTATGTTGACGATGGCCTGCAGCGGCTCAGTGAAAACCTCTCTGGCTGCACGTTGTGCCATTGTTTCCTTGTCAGAAGCTGTCATTTGAGAGAAGAGAGGAGGGAATACTCTCCTCCTGTCAAAATGTATTAACTTGGGAGGAAAGCTTGAATTGATGCGAGGACCTTGGAATATACGACGCAGGCCTTTAAATTGACGCCCAGACCCTTACGTCGCAGAAGAGAAACACGGTCGTGTCTGTGTTGTGATTTTCTTGGCCAGCTCAAGTAGCAAAACATAGACCTCTGCATGCCAGCTTCTTGTACAGCAGCTGTGCTCATTCACGATGACTCACGTGATGACGTCCACTGTTTACATGTGTAAAAAAATGGCCATGTGTCCATTTGGCAAACACAGTGGGAAACTGAAAACTACTGTAACTGTCAGCAGCTCTCGACTCACGTGGTGGCATGTTGGTGGCTGTTTCTCGGTTTAGCTGGTAAAGGTTGTTACAGTGTGTGGACTAATGAATAGTTCTGTCTGCTTTTAACACTGTTGTAACTGAACCTAGGGAACAGCCACAGTGTGCTGTCATTTGTACAGCTTTGCCTTTATTTCATGTGATACCTTGTTCAGATCTGCCCTGGTACAACAGTAAAAAAAACAGTGCCTTGTTAAATTAGACGCAACAGAGAAGCACAGATAACTTTCAACAATGAAGTTAGTCGATGAATATGTTAAAAGATCCAAACATTGATCTGTTGAAGTTGCAGTTATGTGGCGTGTACCTTTACTGTAACGCTATCGGACCGACTGTGTTCACCATTTGTCAGGATATATTATTTAATACTTAAAGGCGGAGAACCATAAAAAGCCTTTTTGATTACTTGTATGAAGATATCATGGAAAATGAGTTGCTTAATACCCAGGATGTAACAATCAGAACAAATTATGTGTTCACATGTTTTTATATAAAGCAACAAATGACAACCAAGTGTTCAAAATCTTTTTTTTAATGGTTAGCCGACTGGCAAGCTTTTAAGTGATTTGATCGGCCATCCATTTTCTCATAAATCGGGATTATAGCTGTTTATTCCAGCAGATTAAGGGCTCCAGTCAGATCTGAGATAATCTGAAAATGTGAAGAGGTAGGCTGTTCAGTGTAGTCCTGCCGTGTAAAGGGTCCGTATGTGTACCTGCGCCACCTGAGTCCTGTAAAACCGTGAAAAATAGGTTGTAGTTAAAAAAAAAAAAAAGAAAAATGCGTTGTTGGGGGCAACCAGTGACGGTCTCTCTGTGACAGTCATTTTCACCCACTTTTTAACATTTCCTTGACCACATGCATAGAAATACATTTAGCAGTCAAGTCAAGATTTTAGGATATTTCAATGCAGAGTCCTCATGTCCCATGAAGCCATCTCGGCAGCACTGACATAAAGCGAGATAAAGATTATGATTTATGTATTTGTGTTTGAATAATTGTTACTTTGTCTGTGTTTCTGTTGTTGCCAAATAGTTTTTAGCAATGTTTCGTAGCGCTCCTTGTCAGGGCCGGCTGCAGTGATATACATAAGGACGACGACGACAGTAAAAGCTTTGTGTTCACTCGCCTGACAGTCCCAAACACAGTTCTGTATTCACTCAGTGCAGTCACATGTTTGTCTGCTGGCATGAATAATAGATAATGCAGCATATTGTACTGTGATGAGACGTTATTAGGTTTGGTGTGTAGTTACAAGCGACAGCCTGGTTTCGTTATAATTATTTCAATGTATTAATCGTTGTAATGATGATTGACTAACTGTTTTCCCCTCTAATGCCCCCCCTTCAGCCTGCTATGGCATCGTTCAGGTGCCTACTGGTCCTTGGTTCTGCAGAAAGTGTGAATCTCAGGAGAGAGCAGCTCGCGTGGTGAGTTATTCAAGCCATCCAACTATTCATCATTTACGAGTTAGCTCCTGGAATCACAGTACTGCCTGACAAAGATGGTGGATTGCCTGATCTTAAACAGTTCAAGTATTTATAAATGAGCCAAAAAAGTGACCAAAATTATTAGAAAAGGTCCTTGGGGAAAAAATAAAAAGTAGAAAGAAGAAGAAGAAAAGTAGTCGATGTAGTACCGTACATGTTTAAGACACCGTTAGTATTTTTTAAGTTCTGCAGTGTTTTTTATCTCCTGCAATCTTTAGGTGAAGAATAACACTTTGTATTGTCCAGTTTAAATTTATTTAAATTTCTGCTTGAGGTCATCTAAGGTTGACTGCTGGTGCTGTGGAAGAGATCAGGAAGAGATCACAGACTTTTTACGCAGTATCATTCTAAGTTATGTGGTGCGTTCGTGCAGATATTTTACTCTGATCTATAAGTCAAATGCTGTCTAACTTGGGTTTGTTTATATTTTGGCAGAATCTGACTTATTTTAACAGCTGATCCCTATGGAGGAATTCTGTCATATGTTACAGAACAGAAAGACACGATGAACAGAGCAAGCCCATTAGTGAGACCTAAAAGTTTGCACTCGTGTATCGGTCAGCCATGTATATCGTTTAGTCCTAAATCTTTCTACAGCGTGGTAGGAGCCGTTTTGCTATCAAAGACATCGTAAATAGAAAAAAGTGAAACCGAGTTCTGCACAGACTTGCCTAAAACTGCCAGTTTATGTGGTTTAACTGCCTGCACCAGCATGATTTTATGTGCCATCTCCCACTCATGTTTGAGTCATGCTTTTCTTTTAGCATCTACTGAGCTTGTTATTACTTGGCATATTACGGTGCGTAGACATGAGGTATCTAAACTGCATCTTAAAAAGTGTACGACAACCTTAACCTCCAGACAGGAGCGCTGCCTTTGAAAGGTCCTGCATTTCCAACAAATTGCAGCATGACCCATGGGGTGACCTTGCTCTTTCCAGACTCCTGGATCATAACATGTGAGACTGCTCTCTTCGGAAAACCCGGTGCAACACACAAACTGGTCTAGCTTGCCGAGTTTCAACTTAACATGACCTCAGCAAACTTCCAAAGACCTGCCTAGGTTTTGTCAGGGCGAGATTTACTTTATGTAGCTGTTGATACAGGTGTTAGAGTGATCTGCCCTCCTGTAGTCATATGTGCACACAGAGCAAATGGAACATTTGGAGATATTTCAAAATGTTTTAAAACATTTTTTTTTAGTATTATTTCAATTAATGAAAGACACTCGGCTTCTTTTTAACATAACACCTAAAACTATTAGGTTACGGTCGAAATTTTTACTTACAAGTAACCGTGTAAATAAATTAAATTTGCATAGCTGCGTGTGCCATTTAAAATGGTAAATGGACTCCATTTATATACCATTTTTTTTAGTCTAGTTGACCACTCATACAAGCAACATTCACCCATTCACACACGCACACAGCTCATGTTAGTCTTTGCATTTTTACAGGCAGTGCTTTTCTCCCTCTATCTCACACATTCCCACAAGAATCGGTGAGTGAGCGCCTACGAGTGACTCCGGGAGTTGAACCTCCAATCTTCCAATTAGCAGACGAATATTCTTCCTCCTGAGCTACAGCCGCCCCAACGTTTCTGTACGTGTCCATGTGTACAGACACAGATTAGTCGAGTTAAGCGCTCCAGTATTCCGGGTTCTGAAATGGCCAATAAAAAAGTTTGTTTCACAGAGAAATAGCATCCAAATGTGTCTAAATGCATGTATTAAAGTTTATTTGTTAAAAAGAACAAAGCAATCATTAGCTACACAGGGAAAAAAAAGCCGACTTAATTGATTGGTCCATCTCTTATTGTAATGCTTAGAGGTAATTTAGACCCAGAGCATTTGAGTCCTTTTTTTTTTTCAGGATGAAGAAGCAAATGAGAGTTTTATTCCCCACGTACGTCGCCCATAAACGCTGATGTCGAGTGGATCGCGCAGTTAAGAAATACCCAATTTAGCTCCACTTGCTGCACGCTTTCAATTGAAGAAGAGATGTCTCGTGTGCATTGACGCTACATAATGAAATCGGGCCAACATCAGCACGCCAAATGACTTCAGTAAATGGTGATTGATAAAAATAACTTTTAGATGGTGGCAAAACTCAGATATGCAGTCTCGAGTGAGTCGTCTTCTAACCGAAGATGAATTCAAAGCATCCAGAGCAATGAATGCATTTAGCTTTATTACTCCACCATGTAGAGTTGTCTCACAGTTCGGTTAGGTTACAGTTCACCTTAAGAAATGATTCAGTTCATTTCAATCTTAATGTCTTGCATCTATAAATGACTATATGCGAAATAACTACATATTGTCACACGTGCACGGAAGTCCTGACGTGTTGTTTGGGACTAGTGGCATGTGAGAATGCAAATATCCACAACATTCACTTCATATTCTTGCAGAGATTTTCCAACCAGCCCCTTTTAAAATCTCCTGAGCATCAGCTGGTGAGACAATGAACGAACACGTCGGCAAACATTTCAGAGGACTTGCTGCTGCTATGCGAGTGAGTGTGCGCATGCTGGTGAAAGTTTGTCCTTTCTGCTGACCTGTATGCCGCTTTCTGCTCCCTCTGTGCTGTTGTGGATCAGTACAGATACATCCAGTACTCAGATTACCGCAGTGAGGAGCCTCGTCTGCTGTTCTTAACATGTAAAGAAAACGCTGCAAAAAGGGCTTAGAATTGAACACAACCACGTTTTTGTAAATATGTTTTTATCAGTCTAAACCCCCCTTTTGATTTTGTTATTTGAAATCTTTTAATATAAAAGTATTTTGAGTGACAGCGTCCCAGTTTCCCACCTCAGCACAATTACACACCGTTACATGTGAGTCAGTCAGCTAGCTTTACTTATTGAATCATTTACCCCAACTTCGGTTAGGCTGGAGAGTGAACGTAGAGCGATTTTTGTAGGGAACAGTCTGCTCACCCCGTGGCCCCAAGACCCTCAGCAGCTGGTGAAAGTCAGGTGCTCAGATCCCAAAAGCCGCCACAGATTTAGCGAGTCACTCTCCTGGAGTTGGAGCACAAAGTTGACGGCGCCCCTTTAATTCTTTACTGATCATTCAGGCTGGCTGTGAGTTGAATGAGGTTGCAGACTTTTGGGTCTCAGGTGGTTCCTCGTATTAGTTGTATTATTACAATAATAGATTTTTACGAGGCAGACTTTAAACGCTGGGTGCATATTTTTTTCTAGTTTGGGCTTTCACTGAAGTGAGCCCAGATGTCTGCCTTTAAATGTTTTGAACTTCGTCACATCGCAGTAACATGGGAGCTGTGGGTTTCTTCTTCTGCTGCTTCTTGCTCTCCCTCCTCTGTGTTTTATGACGGTTGAACTTAACGTTACAACACATGCGCCTGTGTTTTTCCACCGAGGCCGTTAATTACTCGTTTTGTGTTTTGGAATTCCGGATCATGCTCCGCTCTTGCGTCGATGCAGAATCGCTCACGCCTGTGTCGAGATGCATCATAGACTGGTGACATTTCCACACCCCGAACAGGAATTTTGAAATGAGGAATTTGGGATAGAACAACATTAACCATAGTGTTTAAGTTACAGATCACACACACCACTCCTTGTGTCTTCGTGTTTAGGGGTGTGTAACAGTGTAATTACAGTATGAGGAGCAGCACCAGCCTCTTTGTGTCAGGGAGGAGCTGACTCATCAGAACGAGAGCAGCAGGAGTGGTTTCCCCAAGACTTGCATGTGCTGATACACACACACGCACGCACACACACACTGGAAAGAAAGGACCTGAGGTGGCAGTTAGTGATAGTGTTTCCCCAGTCCCAGTCTGGGCAACTGGCCAACTCATCTCACAAACCATCATATGCTTCAGCGTTTACCTCATCCCGACTAGTTGAGGTTGACCTGTCGTTCCTGACCCTGATTATTATTTTTTTTGCCTTTTTTTTTTTTTTACCCACAGAGGTGTGAGCTCTGCCCCCACAAGGATGGAGCCCTAAAGAGGACTGACAATGGAGGTAGACCCAGTTTTCAGCTGCACACTCACGCACACTTGTACACACCCACATCTGCGGTTGGCCTCTTGTGTATGTTGTCATTAACTGCACGTCACCAGCAAGTTTAAGGGCTGTGAGCGTGCTGGGAGAGTTATGTTGCTGTGTTGTGAGCACTGCTACCGTCCTTGCCAGTCCATGTTTTATGAGAGCGTGTGTGTGTTTGTGTGTATGTGTGTGTTTATGAGGGGGCGGGCCAGGATGGGTATAGTGCATGGCCTGTGAGGAGTCTCCTCTCCGGGTTCATTGAGAGGTCAGCTTGGTGGAGACTGTAAATATTCTGTGTGCATGTAAGTAAGTGTGTTTGTGTGTGTGTATGTGTGCTCGAGTCTGTCAGAGAGAGGCACAGCTGTGGGATTGTGTCCAGGCCTGCAGGGAGGCATCAGGACAACACTAACACACACCGTTTTACTACTTTCTCTTTTATTTTACCCTTCCCATGACCCCTCTCTGTCTCTTCTCCTTTTCCTACCATTTTCCTCCCACCATCTCTCTCGGTTTCTCTCCATTCGGCAGCTTCTTTGCACTTGTTGATCTGTGCAGTAGTTGTTATTTCAGGTGGGACAGTAATAAAGCAGAGCGGAGGAATTTACCTGAACTCGCAACCTGTAGAAATGAGGTCGACATCTGCCCACCGTGGCCTCCTTTTTGCCTTCTTTGGTTTTTGTATATCTTTACACTCTTTTTAGAGCTTGAGTTTCACGATAGCAATGTACAAATAAAAAAAGTTGACATGCTGAAAAGTGGCGATATAGATCATCCTTTACATTTATATATGTTATGTGATGGCAAGAAGTTCACAGCTCAGAAGTTAATGAGAAGAAATGTTAAACATGAAGGAGCAGCCTCAAGTTTTTATTTTTAAATGGGTGTAGTATAGATGTGGTGCTTACTTTCATCACCTGTGACAGCACTGACTGCATTAACATAAGTTAGTCTATCAACCAAATTCAAACTCTGTCTTTATCTGTTGGGCAGCTAGTAAAATGCTTTGATGTCTCTTGGGTTTTTTGGAAAGGAAGTGTGAATGCTCAGTCTGAGGAGGAAGACTGTGCCACTTTTATGGTCCTGTTTTATAGTCCTCTTCCAGATTCTTGGTGGGACTTCAAAACAACAACATGCCCGCTTTTCACACCGGCTCCACCCTTCTGTTCCGCCCTCTGCCCTCCTCCCACTGTCCCACTCATGAGGTCAAAGGCAGGTCATGGGTTCAACTGTAAGTTTAAGCCTGTTTTTGTATCTGCTGTGGGGAAAAAACAGACACCTCCAGTGTTGCAGGAGACTCCCACCTCCATCTGACCTCCTGTTCACCTCCTCCAACTCCTCAGCTTATCGTCAATTCTGTTGCCACTTCACCGTGCCCTGCTGTCATTCCGCTGCCCCCAGTTTGTCTTCACTGACAGGCAGCTGTTTGTGTGTTAGGGCTCAATAAACAGATGATTAGGTCAGCAGACTACCGATTTCCAAATGAAAGTATTTGAAATTCAGCATGTCAAAGTTTTCTGCTTTAACAGATGAATGCACCTAAAACTGAACAGGACACTCACAATTTATGTTGTTTTAGTTGTTTTGGTTCAGACCAAAGACGAATGTTCCATTATTATTGTCTTTGGGTTTGGTTGGAGGACATTGCTTTGATTAAGTTTAACGGCTTGCAGTTGCGTTGTCTGAACCAGCTGTAAGAAAACGCTCAGAAGGAAATCCTTAAAGGTGTACATCACAGTGACGCATGAGAATGATATCGTATGCACTTTGACGCAACATGATATGTGAGTAGAAGACGGCTGTTGGCTGTATTGGTTTCTTTGTCTGGTCCACGTTTTGAAGGATGAAAATCTCTTGTTCACCAAACTGATACAACTCTGTCTGACCCCCACACATTTGTTTCATACCTCAAACTTCCAGAAGTTGCAAGAAACTAATCAAATGAGTTCAAACATCAATTCTACACACTTTCTTTTTTAGTTTTTTTTTTTTTTAGAATCATAGCAGGTAGTTAACACATTTCTGTGCAAACTGTGAAATGTTACCTGACTGATAAATGTTCTTTGTGGCTCTTAACAGGCTGGGCCCATGTGGTTTGTGCCCTTTACATACCAGAGGTAGAATTCGCTAATGTGTCAACTATGGAGCCCATAGTACTCCAGTCTGTGCCGCATGAGCGCTACAACAAGGTAATAAAAGGCATCTACACATGTAGATATCCCAGTATCAGCTGGACCGGATCAAAGTCGGAGGAGTTTGGGTTTTCTTAACCTCATGTGTTTTTGTTGCGTAGACTTGTTACATCTGTGAAGAGCAGGGCAGAGAGAGCAAAGCGGCCACCGGAGCCTGCATGACCTGCAACAAACATGGCTGCAGACAGGCTTTCCATGTTACGTGGTGAGATCCCATGTTGTTGTTATATTGTCTGTTTCTTCAGCCGTTCACCCCCACCAAAAGACTCGTAGATGGGATATTCTGTTGAGGAAAATAAATGTTGTGGGTGTTGAAATTTTCAAGCAGTTTAACTACTGCAAGTGAGAGGGAGGGGAAAAAAAAAAGGGATTCTTAGAGAATCATAACCTTTTCCATATGTTGGTGCAGCTTCCTCATAAATTTCTTGTTATTGCTCGTCTTTAAGCTGTTTAAGAGTTGAGGCTTTACTGCACACTCGGACGATGAAATACTTGAGATGTATTTTTTAAATTCAATCAGCACTGTGCTACACAGAAGTGGGACGTCATCTCTCGGCTGTTTTTCACACACCTTGCCTTTTTTTCTTTGGCCTTCCACTACAGTGCCCAGTTTGCAGGCTTGTTATGCGAGGAGCAAGGCTCAGACGCAGATAATGTCAAATACTGTGGATACTGCAAATACCACCACAGCAAATTGGTAAGTGTTTTCTCTTATTATGGGCACCTTCTAATGATGGCATGCTCCTTTAATACACTAACCCACATAAATGCTTCACGTTTGGGGATAAATTGGGGAATTTTTTCTCATCTTTAAGATGATGATTAATCATTTCTTTGTTGTATTTAGGGCACCATTCTTACTGGTGCAATGTTGTACACTAAAGGGTTGGTTGCACGTGATTATATGCTCAAAACATGCATGAGTGTGTCTACAGGTGTCCTTAATTTGAATAGAAATTATTTTTTGTTGCACTAACTATTAGCAGAGATGATCGTGTGTACAAACACTTGTATTCATTAGCTTTAAACCCAAGGAGAAGTACCTCTCGTCTCGTGAACTTCTCTGCTCTCCCAGAGGTGACCCACAATCACCTCCTTCTGTTTCATTTTTGCCTTTGTCTCCGTCTCTTTTATCTCTACAATCTTTCTACTCAACTTTTCCAACTTTTTCTTCCGTATCAGTTTTGTTTATCCTCGTCAGCCTTCTACCTCCTTTGGTTTCCTGTCTCTGCTGGCAGCGACTCATGCTTTCCTTCATATACTTCCTCTTCCACTGGATCAATGAATCCGTGTCAGTGTTTATCTTCTCTCGTCCACCCTTTCTTTCTAACCCATCTATATCTTTCCATCTGCCATGGTTGCTCCTCCCATTCTCATATCCTCTTTTCACTCAGATGTCGTACCCTCAACTTCCTCATCTCGTTTGTCTGAAGGCCAGACTGGTCACAGTGGGCTGGATTTGCAGATGCTGGATGGGTTCCTCTTACTCTGTAGTATATAACAATGCCAATGTTTTTGAAGATACATTGTAATGAGTTGTTTCTTAGCTTTTAGGCCTATTTTACCTTAATGTATCATATTGATAAAAAAAAGACAGTTTCATTAGTTATAATATATAAATTTGAGATGGCGATTATTATTTTGCCTGCAGTTTGAATTGTCTCACAAATGATAGATTACTGTTGTTACAGTTGGAAGAAGCCGCTCAGAATAGCCAGCTGCTGTCAGACTGAGTTAGGAAATACAAAAAGAGTAATTAAGAGACTTACCAACACAAAAGGCCAACAAATGTATATTTTGAGGAGATATGCTTGAGACCCCCGTTGTGCTCCTTTCATCAGACGTCACATTCGCGCACGTCTTCGTGACGCTAAGCGTCAGCCGCGGACGTTGCAGCAAATATGACTGCAAGGATGTGAATGAACTTTTCTGAATATGTGGAGTGACGGTTGAATGAAAGACGGGACGGGCTTTATGGTGTCACCGTGCACACACACACACACACACATGCACACAGCACTTTAAAATGTTAACAAATGCTGATGGAAGGACTCACGCTGTTACATTGATTACACTGATCGCGTATGAATTGCTTTGGTTGCTGGGGCATAATGTCATTACGCCGGGACTGTATGGATCACAGCAATGTACGAGAGGGAATTAATGATCAAGAAAGCAATGTTGTTAGCTGACTGGGCTTCATAAAATACCACTTGATGGATGTTTACGCCATGTTAGCAACATATGCTTCTTTTTTTTTTTTTTTTTTTACTCCGTAAATCCAATTTCAAACTCAGGTTATTCTCCTTTGGTCTCGACTACAGTGAATGAAATTTTTGGCCATTGAGACCTTGTGTGACTCGCTCTTCTCCTGTTTCTCAGTATTGTAAAGACGTGTATGGGCGCGTCGCTTTTGCACCCACCAGGACCGCGTTTCTCTGGCACACGGTAACGTAAGGCTGTTGGGCATCTTCTGCGGCAGCGATTGGCAGACTTGGTTGCGTAACTTTCCGTCACCAGCTGTGAAAGCAGATTTTAAGCAGAATCGAGTAACGGTACAGATAATTTCTACCATCTGTTTTGGCGTGTTAACTCAAGGTGATTTATTTCTATAGCTTGTTGAATGATAATTGAATGTCTCAGAAGGGATTATAGGATCTGTGCAGCCATGCATAACATGAAATCAAGATTTAGAGAAGGGGAAGAACTACACTGCATTGTTGTGCAAGGTTGCATCTGAATGCCAATTACAGATGAATTAACAGCCTTTTCACTTCTTTTTCATTTGAATACCGACTGCCATGATGGCTTTTTTTCTCCCCCTCAACAGTGACCATTTTTCCACTTTTGTGATCAAAGCTCATGGCTGTTTTTTATTTTTTTAAACTTTTTTTTATACATTCTAATCAACATTTAGCCTTCTTTCTGTGGACTTCCATCCAGTAACTTGGAGTTCCTCTTTACTTTTTAGCGAAGGAGCAGGGGCCGTGGTAGTAGGTCTCAAAGCTTAAGTGACTCTTCCTCTCAGTGTATGGATAGACCCCCAGACCAGGACAAAAAGGTAAGACAGTCCTCAGATCTCGCCCTCTCTATGCCTCCCACCCACGACTGTGACTCCACCAGAAACATACACTGTTACATGCTCACACTGTGGAGGGATAGGACATTTACTTTCAAAGCCAACTTGGGCGGTATGTTTTCAGGTCGGTCAGTGGTTCTCTATCTTGTATGTTGAGACTTAATCAGAAGCTGAGAAAAAAGTCTTCCCTGTGGTGTAGAACATCCCTTTTAAGTCAGTTGATTTTTATCAGAAAAAGATTGCACTTTTGCACAGAGGGAGTTTTTTTTTTTTAAATAGATGGATTTGCTTAAAAAGAAACTACAAAAAGTTGATTATGTAGTTTTTAGTCATTTCTTCCCTGGAGAAAAATCGATGTGATAGATATTCCTTATTTTGCAGCATGGTAATGTGACAGTTTAAAAACAAAAATTTCCTCCTATTTCAGAATAGATTAGTGTGCACTAAGCCTCGAATTTGATGTCTAGATGAGTGCTGATGATGTATTTTATAGACCCAGCAGCTGCTGTTGTATTTGGACTGACTTCTAGCTGCTAGTATGTCCACAGCCCGCCAGTTATTGCTACCTTAAATGAATGCTACGTTAGTGTGACTTAATATGTCATGCCTGTTAGTTGAACATGTAATCACAGGCTGTGTGAAATCTGAATTTGCAAGACGTGTCAAATGATCTGTTCCACTTCTTGGTTTTGTTCACTGTGCCCTTGTCACAGCACAGGACGACTCAGATGAAAATTTCCTGGTTTGCCGGCAGTGAAATGAAACCTGCGATTCTTTTACTAAACATTTGCAAGCTTGTATCAGGGTTTAAAAGGTAGGTGGACATATTTGGATAGTCCAGTATGAGGTAGTAAAGTAAACATATGACTGCCCCTTTACAGTTGAGCTGCTTAAAGAAAGCAAACACTCTGATTGATTCTCCCAACCAACTCTCCAACATCATGCCCTGTTTGTACGGCACTTTGACAATGCATCCATCCTTCCTCCTTGGTAATACCCAGGAAGAGTGTAAATGACCCAGATAGTGACATATGAGAATATCAGCTCATTGTTGGCTGTTAGCATCATCCGATTTGGCACATTGACACATTTCAAACACGTGGCCTTTTAAAAGCAGACGTTTTACATGCATATGTGCAACTGTTTTAGCCAGTGATCTGTAGCAAGATGGCTGAGCTGAGGCTGTCTCTGTTGTTCAGTCAAACGGCATCACCATAGAAATCACTATCTGCCTACCTCAGTCATGTTAAACATAGTGCTCTTGCACAGTCCGCACTTACGTTGCAGCTCTGTAAAATAGGACAGAATTTCATCATGTCCTCAAGTTTTGGGGATTTTTTATTTTTATTTTTTGCATTTATAGCAGAGTTTAAAGTGCCACCATAATCACTCCCACACATAAAGGCGATGAGCTTTAAAATGCTTAAGTTCCAATGAGACTTATCAACCTTTCTAAGCCTGCCTATGCAGACAGCAGAAATATATATTTTGTAAGTCATATTATGCCAAAACACCTTTTTATATATAGCTCCCTTTCCAGTTATAATTCATTGTTTTTGTTAGAAAAACACAAAATAAGACCTATATCGTGCTCACTTCTATTTAGCGAAATTCAGAATGAGTGTGAATGATTTAATTTCTTCTGGGTCATCGTGCCTGACGGCTCCCGAGTGAGTTTTTGTATGTGTGTATATCTCAATTTATACTTGTACTAGTCACCGTAGATTGTGTTAATGCTGCCTCATAAGCACTAAAGTACCCCCTCCTCTTCATCCCCATTCCCCAGTAAGCGATAAGGGAGTTTGTTTGCCTCTCCTCACATGCATTTGTTATGTAGTTGGAAGCTTCAGATGTATACCCACGTCATGTAAGAGCCTGCAGTAGGGTCTTAAAGATCCCCCACACTGGCTGCTTTGAAAAGGCCCGCAGGAAACGCACATATCCATACATACACACAATGGCTGAGCAGAAATCCTGCAGGAAACTGCACAGGGGAATTCTTGCCAGAGCAGGGCGGATTATTTTCTCCTTTACTTCCTGTTCCTCCCTTTCTACTAGTCTTCCCCTGCTTTTCCTTCTCTGTCTGCACCCCTCCACACATGCCCCCTCGTCCTCCTAAGGCCATTAAGTTGAAATGAGAAGCATTTAGAATATGAGTTGTTGCACATAATGCTCTGTCTTTCTGCTAAAAGTAATTTGTTTTCAAGTGACGTGTTAGAACGAAATAAGATTAGACCGGATTGTTTGTTAATAGATGTTACAGCAAAGAGAAGCACCATAAGCTTATATGCATAAAAAGGCCGGATTCATTTGATTTGATTAACACCTGCTAGGAGCCAAATGTGAGTTGACTTTCCTTTTCTTTTAATTCTGTCTGCCACACTGGTGGGAACATTTCCACCACGTTTACCGTTATTTGGCTTTCCACAAAGACTCGCCTCAACTCAGCCTCTGATTGGCTCAGACCTTATCATTCATGTTTATCCCTAATCACCTAACTGACAAACTAACTGTAACACTAACTAAGCAGCAAATGCTGCAGCCAATCAGAGGCTACGTGGAGATGGTTGTCTGTGGGCCATGCAAAGCAGAGGGTCATTATGGTAAAGAGTCAACTATCTGAACAGGGTTGAATTTTGCTCTTCTTTAAGTTTGTGTTGATTAGAGACCTTATTTCCTCAATACGATGTTTAAAATTGGATGTGTGACAGAGATGAGCAAAGTATCTGCCACTCGCCTTGGTTGTTGGATAAAGACATTCATTTCAGACACTGGATACATTAAACCAAGTATTTAATTTGAATAAAACTATTTGAGTTTTAATTTTTCAATAATTTGATAACCAGAATTCGAAGATTTTCTCCCGTTCCAGGCTCTCAAATCAGAGGATTTGTTTCTTTATTCTGCTTTTACTTGATTATTTCTTGAATGCTGTTGTATTTGAAACAAATAATATGAAGACATCGTCTCGGGGCCTTTAAAGTTATCCATGGAGCATTAAGTTAATGCATTCTGTCCTTCAGTAGACATAATACCTTCACCGCAGGACAAATGGCAGAACATTGGTACTGAAAATGATATTTGGCTCCCTAAATTGTTTATATTTAGTTTTTATGTTTAGCTTTAGTCCACATACAGAAGCACAGATGCATATGTGTGCTAAGAGAGTAAAGAAATGTTTCTGCAGAGAGATATTCACAATAGTTTAAATCCTTAGAAGTAGGTTTCCCTCGTCCTTCCTCAGATGGACCGAAAGGATTTCAGCCCACTATTGAACTGCTCTTTGTGAGGGATTTGGATAAATAGATGGTGTTGTCATTGTCTGCCACCACTCATATTTACCCCACACAGTCTCAAAGACCACATGGACAAGTCAAATGATCAGACCTGGGATGACCAGCAAGAGAAAGGGAGGAGAGAGCACCCTGAAAGGCTTTGTCTCTGCCCGTATAATCAATTGACCTGATTGATAAGACTGTGTCAGACTTATATTGTCTGTGTGTGTTTTGTTTCCCACGCCCAGTCCAGTTGGTTCTCTGAGTGTGTGTGTGTGTGTGTGTGTGTGTGTGTGTGTGTGTGTGTGTGTGTGTGTGTGTGTGTGTGTTATCCGACCCTCTCCGCTCAGCTTCAGTCCATCAACACCTACCTCTGGAATGTTAATGAAAAACAACAAGAGAAACCCGAAGACTTCACCTCTGTGTCTGTCACTCTCCCTCTCGGTTATCTGAACTTCTTTTTGTTTCAGTGAAGGCTTTAGGTTCATCCGTTTTTTTCTTTGTAAAAATCGAAGGTGCGCCTCCGTTCGGATTTTTTTTTTTTTGGAGATTCAGAAAAATAATTGCAGTTGTTTAGTAGTTCTGAACAACAGCATGTAATTGAACAAAAAGCTTAATATCCGCCTTTTTTTTTTCTCTCTTTCCTCCAAACCTGTAAAGGCATAATTGCAGTAGCGCTATATAATTATTGGCTTTTGAGTAAGATGGGAAAGTGTTTAATAGGTCTTCAGTTCCTTGTTATGTGGCTTTGTGAGTCCCAGCTCCAGTTGGCATTGATAGGCAGCCATACTTGGGTACGCATTCTAATTTTCAGTGAGGGTTCGGGCTGCAAGAGAAGACAAAACCCTCTTTTTCTTTGCTGACTGCAAAGTCTTGAGGCTGTGGTCTGGCAGCCCACTCTCAGCACCCCTGTGTAGCTCTTAGCTCAGGGGTTCAGTCAGAAGTTAATAAATGCACATAATTATCTCAGAACATCATATCATGATGATCAAAAAACAATTGTTGTCTAACACAGAAGAAGATGCAGGGAATATAGGTGAACTGTCCTGCAGGCTAACTGAGCAAATGGTAGTTACTGTGAATATGTGGGTAAAGCCACTTCTACTTGCAATGGGAAAGGATTTAATAGACTTGTTTTGGCAGGTGAATCTGCTTAAAATTGGTGTAAAAATGGTTTCACCACAGATAACTGCTGTTGTGTATCTTAAGATTGGATGCATCACCAGAATTAGACCTGCATACATAACTCTTAACTCCAGCATGGTAGCATTGACAGAAGCCAGTGTGCAGAGAGGACACAGCGGTGCTGCTTTCACCTGATTTGGCTGTTGGTGTCTGTTAACTGCCACTCATAGAGGAAGTCTGGCTAAACTGTCGCAAGCCTCCATGCTATCAGTCCTCAACAATACCCCAAGGGGGAAAAGGAGGGAGGGGCCTTTTTCTTTTTTTGGCGTTTCGTAGCTGTCATGACACTGAACATCACAAGCATGTCGAGTCTCATGTAGTCTTTCGAGATCATTGCATATTTTCACCACCAATTTCCGAGCGTGTGAGACTGCAAGTGTGCATTTAAAGAGCGAGCGCACCTGCCTGCTCGCCACACATATGTAGGGAGGTGTCAGAGTGCGGGGCGTACATGTGAGGTGTAAATGCGCTGGCACCCATTCACCACCTCGGGTGAGAGAGAGGAGGGTGGCTGTGTGTGTGTGTGTGTGTGTGTGTAAGATGGCGAGGGTGTAAATTGAGCTTTGATGGTCCTAGTGGAGCGATATGATTGGATGAAATGACAAGACCCTGAGTGCTTCAGCACAGGGCACTTAGATGCACTCTTCTCTATACAGCAGAATGCTAAATTCCTGTTTTCCCTGCCCCTTTCTCTCTTCCATTACTCTCTTTGTTTTTGTGGACCTACAGGCTTTAATCTCAGAGTGAGCCTTTGAAATGCAGCGTTCCCTCTTTCTTTCTTCTCCTCAATCAAATAGACACATACTCTTTTCTGTGCTTGTAGTCCGATAACTCAGACCATAGTTTCTTTTGATTTTGACATCTTTGTGGTTGTTATCTTCCCCACAATACTTGAGCACATGGTTCCTGAATGTCTTCATGTTCAGCTTTTCTTCTTGTCATGTTCAATATCTCTCCAGTACGTCCGTTAGTTTTTACTCCTCTCCTCCGTTCACTCATGTTAAAACGGCTTCGTTCATCTGTTTTTCGTTGTTTTTTTTGTTTTTTATTTACTCTGCATGTTCAGAAACACAAGGAGCGGGACAGGCACAAACCAAAACACAAGAAAACCTCACTGGACATGTCGCCCTCGCTCATCCTTCCAAACATCATGGTCCCAGACAAGGTGAGGGTGCTATACAGCATTAGTGGCAAGTTGAGGGTTTCTTTCTTTTTTTCCTTTAACAGTGATACACCTTTGATGATTTTCTGTATCCCTCTTACATCCCGTCCTCCCTCTGACCTTCCTCCCTTTTTTTTTCGCCATCTCACCCAAACTGCTGGTGTTTTGATAATTTTCCTCCCTCGTTCCGGTGCATCCCGTGGTCCCTGTACTCCCATTGCTTTTAATCTTCACTTATTTTCGTTGTCATCCCTCCCTTCTCACATTCCCACCCCAGAGCTACAACAGCGGCAACCCAGGGGGAGGCGTCACCGCTCTTCCGGCATCCTTGCAGAAGAGATTGGACGACAACACCGCCCGTTTCACCACTGCCAACTTTCAGGAAGTTTCATCTGCTCACCCTGGCAGCGGTTCCAAGGAAGCCTTGGCTGCAGACACGGCCAAGGCTGCTACTGAGGTGAAAAACAAGAAGAACAGCGGTGGGGGTCATGCTGTGGGACAGAGGGGCGGCCGCAAGTCTCTCACCTCCTCAGGGAAACCCCTTTCCTCCGCCGTGGTCACCATGGCAACCTCCTCTACATCTGCCTCTGCTTCCACGGGGCCTTTCCATCAAGGTGAATTGATGGCAGCACATGGGCCTGTATGTTAATTCTTCCCACCTCTGGGAATTAAACCTGCAGTTAGAGAAATGGAAATGCAGTGAAAAGTCACCCCTGTTACCACTGTGCCCATCCAAAACTGCAAGTACAGCAATGTGATTAAGACAAAAAAGCTTGGGATTCATGTGTTATGTGGATGTATACAGAAGTGCAGTGTCATTGACGGGATTTTTGCTCAAGCACCAGACTTTTGTGTGCGTAGCTGTGATAACGCTGTTTTGTCTCGACTGGCCTCTGGCTCCTGTAATCTGGGGCCCTGTCTGGGAAACAGACAAACACAGGCAGAGACAACATGCAGGGAGGTCGAGGTCTGAAGGGAGACAGTGTTCACATTGAACTCTTGTGTCTTGTGACATTGAAACTCTGAAACCCCTGTTTGGTTAGACACTTTCTGTGATACATTGGACTAGATGATAAGAAGCTGAAGGACTGACTATTCAGTAGATTGAGCGCAAGGGAAGATAAAATGTCTATTTTAGTTATTTTGTATCTCCCGAAAGAGTATTGTGGAAGGTTTCACGGCTTTAATATCTGTTTACTCATTGTGATTTCTCTCCTCTTCTCATTATCACCCCCTTTTGCCTCCTCGCCTCTGTGCTTGTTCCTTTTTAACTTCACCTGTCTGTCCTCACTCTTTGTCATTGTTTCCATTTTCCATCTTGTCTTTTCTTCCAGGCCTGCTGTTGACCAGTGCCAGCAAGACGCCCTCTGTCCCTTCCTCTTCAGACTTCTTAAGTTTCTCAGAGTCATCGTTGCGTCCTGGTGGTGGAACTACTTTCTCCTCGCCGCCATCTTTCAGCAGCTGCCTTGTAAAACCAAGCTCAGAGGGTGGAGCTTCAGAAGGAACTGCAACTCTCTTTGGTTCTCTTATGTCTGCTACTGCAGCTTCTGCAGGTACCGCATTTATTTTATTGCCTCTAACTTATTTTTTTCATCTCATTAAACTAATGGTTTATTTTATGAATTCAATTCGGCTCTGCTCTTCATCATTTTAGTGGGTGGAAAGCTGTATGACAATTCCCACAGTCACACAGTGAGTGAGACAACAGGACTTGTTGGGTCCACTGGCTACAAACGGCCTCAGCCCTCCAGCTCAGGACTGGGGATTGGGGGAGCAGCTGCTGTAGGAGCGGAAGACGGGATGAAGAAGAAAAAAAAGGGCAACTGGCGAAACAGATTTGGACCTTGCTTTACCACAGATGTGAAGCCCTCTGAGCCAGCTCCATCCCTGACTCTCCCCACTTCATCCACAGCCAGCACCTCCTCCTCCACTGCGGCCTCCTCCTCCTCGTCTTCATCCTCTGCGCTCTCAGGCCGGCCGGGCTTAGTCTCCAGCAGTGGATTAGGAGTGGGAATGGGAGGAGGAGGAGAAAGGGGGCTGGGGGTCATGGGCGTCGGTGGTGGGATTCAAAAGTCCCCGTCACTCCTCAGGAATGGAAGTCTGCAGAGCAACAGCAGCTCCACGACCACTGGCTCAGGTGAGGAGGACGCAGAAACATAGAACATAGCAATGCTTCACAAATCGCTAGTGTTTGGGAAAATACTTTGGCAGTTAATGAGGAACTGAGCTGAATCATTTCCAGAATTGTCAGTTAGGACCAGTAAGAGCTCATCGTGCTCAGTTTCATTACACTGATCACGAGGCAAGTTGTTCACGTGTGGCTTTGTGGTTGCAGTCACTGTTCTTCAGATCCTGTTTCTTAGTTTCTCAGTGCCAGAGGTGTGCCAGTGGCAGATCAACTCATCCGCACCCCCCCCCCCACCCCCACCCCCCACCCCTGTGTACTTTAACAAATGACACCGATGCACATCGAAGGCGCTCCAGTCCCAGCTTGAGAGTCACATGTGAAAAGATCTAGTCATAGTGTGGGTCTTATTCACACAGGTGGATGGGGTCTGTGTGTTTTTTCATTGTGTTCAGTTGCTTGGCAACTGTCTTAATGATTTGGAGTTCCCTTACACTTATGGAAGTGGCTCTGTACAGTTCACACTTTTCACATCTCCCCTTCCTTCCTGAATCGTCACCTTTTTGCCGCTCCCCTTCGGCTTTCAGCTGCTCTCGCACCTGCATTCTGCTCATCTGCTGACACCTTATGCAGCTGGAGATAGTATATTTGCATCAAAACGAATGCATATGCAGTGCGTTTATAAACATGATGTGTACATGCTCGTTGTAATGTAAGAAGATACTGCAGATGAGCCTCCTCTCCACTGGTTGTTGGTATGACCCGAGGTCCTAGTGAGTCTTCATCTGTTATGTAGTCTGTTTATAATGACCCCCTGTTCCAAAATCATAATTCATTTTCAGCAACGCTTTCGTTTTCAAGTGTTACATGACCCTTGCTTTTAACCCCCAATAGCAATAAAATGATAGTAGACAGTACCACTTAGCACTGATGGATTTGATTGGAGCATCCACTGAAGGCCAAAAATCAGCTGAAATGATGTTGGTTTTCCTCAAAGCACTATAGTTGATAAGGTGAAGACGTGTTCAAAGGTTGCTACGTAAGCTTTAATCGTAAATTTATTGCAATTTTAAAAGAATGTGTAAGAAGGCGCCACATGATTTACGTAACATTCGTAGTTTAATTGGCAAAGTAGTCTTTGTTTGCATGTGAGGGTTTGTGCTGTTGTATAATAGATTTATTGCCATTAGCCTATATTTTCTTGCATTCGTATCACTTTTGTTTTATATGTTTCTGAGACTAATTTCATTACAGTATACACCATCGTAGTCAAAGAAGTTGGGGTGGGGGGGCTGAATATGATCATTTGCAAATCATTAAAAGCGTATATTTAATTTAAAATGGCACAAGTAAGATTTATAGTAAAGTTGAATATGGGAAAATGATGTTGTTTTTTTTGGGAAATATGTGTTCATGTTGGATTTGATGTCAGCAGCGTGACAAAAATAAGTTAAACCTCACTTTTCTTTAAGAAAACTGAGGAGACCATTTGCTTTGATTTCCTTTTTAGCCTCCGAAAGTAAATTTTTTCTAAATTTCTTCCTCTTTTTTCCCCCCTTTTTTTTTTTTTTTTTACACGGTCAGGTTTATACTAGCATCTGTGAATGTGGCAACAAATTGTTGCCTTACGATGGTTCTCAGAAGGCCTCTCCAAACACATATGGGACTTTTTTTTAACCAAATAGTGTCTGAGCATTTCCTGGATGTTCTTTTTTTATATACAAATCCGATAGTGTTATTGAATAACCTGAAAAGTTGTGCGATTCCGCTTTTTTTTCCTGGTGTCAAATTTCAAAATAACACTAAAAAAAGAAGACAAAGACATTCGATATTTGCTATGTTGTTTTTGATGAAATAGAGGGTTTAAATAACTTGTAAGTTACTGCATTTAGCTTTTAATCAACATTGTCACAGCATGTAAAGCTTTTTTTAAAACGGAGGAGCGTTAAAGCTCATCACTTATTGCATAATGCGTCGTAATTACAGACTTAAAAATGTCTGTTAGTATTCATCTTCTGTAGTGCTTTCAACTGTATGTTTAGCTGACAGTTTGGAATTTAGAAGTATTTGTCAGGAGTTAGTGGGTCAGATAGGAGAAGTGAGTGTGTTTTTAATTAAAAAATGTTGGTTGAGGGTCATTTTGTTTGTGAATATACGTCCACCTCGGGTTTTTTTCTGCTTCTCCTGCAGCAGTGGAGCTGTTTTAGACCACAGCTGTTGGAAAAAAGACTGGGGCAAATAGTGGCGGTAATGTACAGTCACGCATCATATATATGTGTGCTTTTGTGTGGGACACAAAGATAATCATGTGTTCTTCTTCCTACTGTAAACATTTAGCCAGGGGTTAATGAGAGGCAGTAATGGGGAAGATCCTGGCATTTATCTCTCCCCTCTATCCTTTCTGCTGACTCCACTGAGCTGATGGATGGATTGCTTTCCTGATAGATATGTTGTTGGTGGATGGGGAGAAGCAGGGGGTTAGATTTTGGTTAGGTTAATGTTTGATGGCCATGGGGTCACTGATGGGACGGACGAGCACGGTTTGGTATGGGGGAGGAAAGATGTTGGGTGGAGGTGGATTTATTCAGGGCAGCTGGTGTTAAAGAGTTTGAAAGATGAGAACGCAAACAAGAAGAGGAAGATGCTTTTTGCGGTGCATTTGTCTATTTATTAGCTAATTCATGTGATCACATATTTAACTGTGTGACTTAATCCCAGTAAATCTACTCATAATTATCAGCAGCTTGGACTCGTGTTGCTTATGCAAAGCACATGTGAGGGGAGGTTGTAAAAATAAGCTGGATGTTCTGTAAACAGGATTTACTTTGAATATCGAATCAAACACTAAGCTGAGAATATAAGACCTGTGTTTCTCCTTTATGCACTTAGTCGTTTTGCAGAGTTTGCAGATTTTCCGTGGTCAGTAAACTATATGACCGCTGAAGAAGAGGTGGAACAATAGAAATATTTTGACCCCCAAAATAAATCAAATAAATAAAAAGCCCCCCTTTTTTTTTTTTGTTCTGTTAATGTGAAACTTTTTGTTTGTTTTTTTTGAGGCGGCAGTGCAGTGGGTCAAGCCCCCAAATACGTCAGGGAGACAGAAGGTCCATCCAAAACAAAGAATGTTGAAAGTTTGGTTGGAAATAAAGGCGCGCGCACACACACACACACACACACACACACACACACACACACACACAGAGTATACATAACACCTCCAACAAAACAGCTCATTAGAAAGTTTAACTCTTTCATGTACATTTAAAAAAATGCACAACATATACGTGAAATAAGGAATGTTTTACTTTCAATTTACAGTAACGTTTGTTTTTTTTCCCTCATTTAAAAGCTTCTTTTTTTTTTGAGGGGCTGCAATTCTTATATTTCTGTCCTACACTGATGTTGAGTGTGTAACTGACAGGACTTTATCAGTCTATTGCAAAACCACAAACAGTACGGCAGCTGACACACACACACACTTATAGTGCCCCCCCCCCCCACATTTTGGCTCTAAATTCTCTTCTGTTTATCTTAAGTGGTAGAAAATTCTCCCGAATAACAAAAGTCTTTGTGCTGTCGGTGTTTGTTTCCACACTCTTTTTGGAACCACGATTACACGACTGTCCTCTGTTGTGGCAAAGTTTGAGCTGCAAAGTATTCAGCATCATCCTGCTACCTTAAAAAGAAAAAAGAAAGAAAGAAATTGTCTTCTTCAGTACATTTTGCAGCAAGTTTGCTGTCAAAACACTTATTTGATTAGTGAACGGAGGATTGTGATACAGTGCCTTTGTTTTGTTTTAGATTGGACCGAACCTTCCCTAAATAGACATCTTAGATTCCTTCTTAGGATAATACCAGCTTGAGCCAATAAAGTTGGATATTTTTTAAGCTTACAGGCATATCGAGCAGGAAGGGAAAAGGAAGAGGGTTTGGTAATGGAGGCTGTTGTGCTTCAGGGGCTTAACAGTATTGATCATACAAATAGGTTATAGGTTTTACAAGCTCAGGCTTGTGTGTTAGAGGTGTGTGTGTGTGTGTTTGCTAATGGTCTTTTTTTTTTGTTCTTCTTCTGTTATTGTAGAGTAATGAAAGACAAACATTTTAGATTTTGTAAAGTGCCCATCTGAGGATTTTTAAATTGATGCAAAGACAAACAGACTTCACTCGTTAGATAGCAGTCCTTCACCATGAAAAACAACCCTGTTGTCATTCAAACTTACTCACATCCTTCAGTTAATTTGATTCTTTAACGTAAAAGCATGTAATCCTCCCCAACACCCCCCCCCCCCCCCCCATTTGCAACAAGCAGGTTTTTACCTTCACACTTCAAAATAAATGAGGATGGTGTGATAAAACCTTAAATGTTACAAACAATGCTAACATTTTCATAATTACGGCGTTAATATTTTTTTATTAAATCGTAATTTTCTGCTAAAACAAACAAAAACATTCTGATAATTTCTTGCTGTTTCGTCATCAGCAAAAAAAAAAAAAAAAAGTGAATACTGGAGTAACCTGTTATACGGTAATTAACATTCGTTCTGCTGTGTTTTCCAATGGAATTTAAATCCTGTAATATGTCTTTTTTTCCCCCTCCAGTATATTCCAAGCCCTACATATTTTTTTCAATCATCCCTTTGTGTGTAACCCATTTAATCTAAAGAATTTGCTAAACTCTCGATAAATTGTTGGTTTGGCTTCTCATCCAGCTGCTGAAAACCTTGCAGGATCACTTGCCCCCCCTGAGCCTCAGCAGCCCCGCTTTGGGTATCAATTTTTCTGGTGCATATTGCAAAGCGTTATAAATAGTATGTCGACCCATGTAGTGTTCGTATCTATTGCCCTCTCCCTCCCTCCACCCCTCCCCTCCTGGCACAAAGATCTCTTGTTCCCCCAGTGAATGCGTGCTGCCCTGGGCCATTCAGGCTTTTGTGGGGCTGAGGGGCCCTCCCCCCCTTTTCCTCTGCTGGGGTCAAAGGGGGGCAGGGGCAGGGCTTATCCCTAGTTAGTGGGCGAGCACAGGGGTGTGTGAGGGGAGGAAGGAAAGATGGAAGTGGGAGAGGGCAGATATAAGAGAATGGCGCTTTATGTGTATGTAGGTAAATTTAAATAACCTTTTTTTTTTTTCATCATTTTTCATCATTTATACAAACGCTAGTGAGTCTATCGGATCCTCCTTTAATCTTTGTTCAACAGTCATGCCTCTAAACCGCCATTTGCCTGTTAGCGTTTCTCACATGATCGGTATTTCTGTGCATTGTGGGGTAATATTTTTGACTGTTTTTTTTTTTAAAAGATGCCACACAGTTCCAGTGTGCTTAAACACGTCATGCAAGGCTGGAGTGGTGCAGCTCACGTTTTACAAAGAATGTATGTGCCAAACAGCAGGGCTCATGAACATTTTACAGCCGCATCAGTGACTCTGATGCAGACTCTGTGACTTGTCGTAGCTTGGAAAAGCACAGGTGTTCCTAATAACTTTAATGACGGCTACACTCTGTTCTGTTTTCAATCATCATAAAAGCCCTCGAGGAGTCAACGGTCGCGCCTGATTTTTTTAATTTTTTTTCTAAAAAAATGATGGGTGTCACATTTTCTGCTGTCATAAGAGGCTGAAATTAATGCCATTAATGTTCATCTCTCCACAGGTGTCTTCTCTGTTGCCGATGGGTCATCATCCGGGGCGGGAGCCGTCGCCATGGGCGGAGCGAGCTCGGAGTTGTCACAGCAACAGCAGCCCACGCCTTCTCTAGCCCCGCCCTCTCCATTCACCGCCACCGCACCGCTGAGCAGCACAGCCTCCGCACACGTGAGTCGTAACACGCAACATGCGCTGGAAACTCTGAGCGCCCCTCCTCGCTCTCGCACGCATGAAGAAACACACGACACCCACAGCGACGCACACAATCCACCTCTCTCTCTCTCTCTCTCTTTTTTTCTTTTCTTTTTTTTTTTTTTTGTTTCATGAAAGCAAACATATACACACTTCTGTCTTCATTCAGCAGCCTCTGAGTCTGTCAGCTCGCCCACATTTCCCACATCTTTGAGCTCAAGTGCAGAGAAATTGCGGGAACACAAATAAACCAAAGCACACTAATTAAACATCTTCCGCACCAGATCTCTCAGCACCATTATTAATCCACCACACATTAATTATCTGTGGATCGCGTGTGCGCTGACCTTGCATGGAGTGTGTTTTCTGTAGCTGATGGTTGGGTGTGCACCTTTAGAGGGTCGTCCTGGTTTATTGAAAACACAATAATGAATCTTTGTTTTGTTATGTAAACACTTCATAGAAGCCTGTGTGATTCAGTTCTGTTAAAATTTTTGGAAACGTTCAGGAATTTTAAAGGAAAACGTGACAGAGAGGAATATTGGCAAAAATCGTTTTTATAGGCTTGCACATTCCAGGCTAATTAAGCGTCGGAGAACCCGCCAAGGCTGTGTTTTATTGTAAATGCGTACCTTTATTATGTTTTCTGTCATGTCACTTAACCTGGAGAGTATTTGAGGAAAGCACAAATGGACCAGGCTGTGAAATTGCTCATTCACTGAACAACACGTCTCAAAGCGTAGATGGAATCAAGGCTGCACGTTTGAGGAAAAGTCATCCTTTGTTGGAAAGTTGGAGAATTTTTTATTTTATAGTCCTGATATAGTCCTGGCAATAATAAAAAACTCATATAAAAGCAGTAGTTTAACCACTTTGAAGCAATTACCAAAGACCTTAATTTTCTGCTTTTCTTCAGAGGAGCTGTATATATCTGGTGTGTACCACCAGCTTATCTAAGCTTATATATAGTTTCTAGGCCATTAAGTCCAATGTGATCAACCAAAAGAAAAGAAAAAAAAAACTCAAACTCCATCCCTGACCCAAGTGTCCACTGTTTTAAAACCTCCCCAAACACTGTGCTCTGTCTCTGTCCACCCATCTCCATTTTTCTTTCGTGTCCACTCGCCATCTCTTTTTTGCTTTCTTTCTCACACACACACACACACACACTTTCTCTCACCCCCGACCTTCCTCCTCTCTGTCCCCCTCCATTTCTCTTTTCCCCCTTCGTTGTCCTGTGATGTAATGACATCTGACAAGCACCACAGTAGGGATGGAGAGATAGATGGTGGTAGGGAGGGGTCGCTGTGACTGTGTGTGTGTCTCTGTGTGCGTACGGGGAGGGGGGGGGGGGGGGGGGGGGGCACTCATGCCTCGGATTTGCCGGCATGGCCTTCATGTGGCTCTGCCTCTCTCTTCTCAGTCGCGTATTATAGAGGACATGAGGTGTGTGTGTGTGTGAGAGAGAGAGAGAGGGTGACTTAAAGAGAGTAAGAATTGGTTTTCCCTTAGAATTTTTTTAAACTGTGTGTTAGTTTGTAAAGTGAGATGCTGGCCTCTGGGCATCTGGGACACACACAGACTTTGAATTGAGTCTACAGAAATTATACAACTACAGAAGGATGCCAACAAGAGGCTTCCCTCTGTATGTGTGTGTGTGTGTGTGTGTGTGAGATAGAAAGACAGAGACCATTTGCTATTTTCAGTCTGCTCGCAGACTCTTGGCCTACTGTTATTGGCTATCAGCCCAGGACAGGAAAAAAAAGAGAGTGAGAGAGACTTTAATGAAAAATGAATGTAAATGAAAAATGAATGTTGATGGGAAAGGGGGCAGGATTATGGCACTGAGGGGAGGAGGGGTGTCGAAAGAAATCTCAAGTCATTTCAGAGCGGGAGAAAATAGACAGCGGAAACGGATTTCTCCTTTCAATATGATATCGAGCGAGGGTGGGAATTTTGAGTCATTTTCCGATTTTTGGTATTTTAAGCCCACCCCAAGTTTACGAATTTGTATCATGTCCTCATTATTTATTTTTCTATTTTCTTATTGTTATCACAGCTCCCTCAGGATGTAGACGAGCAACTCGTAAAGTTGGCGGACACATTCACAGATGAGCTCCAGGGTTTTTTAGACCTGCTCAGACGCGTTGGGTTGGATCATTTTGTGTTTCATGGTAACACAGCTGAAATGGTGTTTTAGTCAGAACTACCTCCGTTTCCTTGGACAAAACAAAAAGTCCTTTCACATGTTCAGCCTAACAAGAAATAACGCACACTTCTTTAAGCTATCGAGCTCACAGACTCAAACCAGTTTTCTACAGAGTCATGTGTTTCGGTCACAGTATTTTTCTTCAGCATTTAACAGTCAGCCATTTTGTTCTCTTGGTTGGAGCTGATTCCCCTCCTGATGCTCCACCCTTACTATCCTCCCTCTCACTCCACCCCACCCTTCACACCACAGCCCTTATTTGGGAAATGCCTTAATTGGATTAAACTCTATGCATCAGAAACACTTTGTCAGCATGTCAGCATACTGTCGGGGTGCCGAGGCCCTGTGTGTGTGTGTGTGTGTGTGTGTGTGTGTGGAACAGCATAATGAGCTGTGAGTTCATAATATACTCTTGTGTTTTTTTTAGTTTTTTTTTTAAGTACATAAATGATGGTAAAGTGTTGTCAGTCCCCGTTTGGATATTAATTTTCTTTTTCTAAATAAGCTTCACTAACACTAGATTACACGAAGGTGTTTTGTGACAAAGGAGAATCAGTTGTAGAGCTCAAAGCTGTCAGACCAGAGTGATCGGATCACTCTCTTTGGACATGTTAAGTGAATAATAAATATCTGATTTGCACTCTAAAATAATGGCGCAAAGGAACACTTCTGCCTTTTTAATATTAGTTAAGTAGCTACAAAATCCCCCTCCCGCATTGATCATGGTGCTTTTTTGCTATTCAACAGTTGTAGTGCCCATAAATCAAATGTAAAATCCACAGAAAATGAGTCGACAAATATTCTGATTCTGATTATATTTGCTTTTTCCTATTTTTGGATTTTTGGAAATTCAATAAATTTGTATTTTGTGGCATTTGGCTCTATGAAATTAAGAATGGCCATATTACACCAACTGTCATTTTACATTTTAGAAATCCAACATTTAACAGAAAAAGAAAAATCGACTCACTCATAATCCTGGTGACTCATTGGAAGAGTAAATTCTGAAATCTCTGTGACATTTATTTAGTTTTTCAATCAAAAAAAAAAATTTCTTTTGAAATTCTCCTTCAAATCCACATTTATTATTTTATTTTAATCATTTGGCAAAACTGTTTGTTGGGGCATCGGTCACACAGATACGATGATGTAATCATGTGTTTCTCACTGAAACTAAACCTATTTAAGTGAATGTAACAAAGATTGCAAACCGCAGCTTCATCCGTCTTCTTCTCCGTTTGTGTTCCTCAGGTGAGCGGTCTGCCAGGCTCTGTCTTCAACCTGGCCCCCCCACACATGTTCGGCAACAGGCTCAACCCCAACTCGACCATGGCAGCGCTCATCGCTCAGTCAGAGGCCTCGCCAGCAGGTACGGCAACATACCTAATGTGGCAGTGTGTGTGTGTGAAAGAGAAGAAGATAATGGATGAGTCACACCCCCCTTGATCCCACAGAGAGGTCAAGGGTCAGTGATAGCTGTAAGCCCCTCCCACTCAGCTCCAGTCGCACAGCTCACTCGTTCCCCTTACTGTCTTCTTCATTCACACACTGTGTGTAAGGTGTGTGTGTGTGTGTGTGTGTGTGAGAGAGAGAGAGAAGAAGAGTGGATTCTTCAGGGGCTCCTGCTGTATAACAGAGTTAGCCTGATGCTGTCTGATGGTTAGGGGGGGGGGGGGGTGGCTTTAGCAATCATAAGTTGGCACTTCCTGATGCAAGACATCTGGTTGGCCAGAGAGCAGAGAGGCAAGAGAAATGAGAGGAAGAGACATAAAGCGGAGATGAGGAAGTGGTTCCTGCTGCCGGTCAGCAGTCATCAGAGCCAGATCCTCTCTGACCTGCAGGTCAGCTCACTAATCAAGCTGAATGTCGGGGGGGGGCACAGGCCTGTCTGTTTTTGTGTGTTTGTGTGTGTGTGTGGGGGGGGGGGGGGGGGGGGGGGGGGTGCATAGATGGAGACTAAGCAGTTTCTGTGTGGAGGCACCACAAAGCTTCGTCTATTTCCTGAAAAACAAGTGTTTGATCTGTATGAATTGTTCACCCATAGTGTGTAAACTTTGTTTTTGTAAAATATCGACATTTCGCTTTATTCTGGATAAATGTGAGCTCAGACAGAGTAAAGATTGGTCTGCTAATTACTTATTTGAAATTAGTCATCATTCATTTTATATTCATGTCATAGTATGGTAACAGTTTGTGGTAGCAATGGCAAACTTTTGCCGTTTCTCTTATGTAGGGATTATTAAACATCTTAAATATCATTAAGAGTCAATCTACCAGTTATTTTGTTGATAAATCGATGAAGGACACTCATGCCTGTGTGCCCTAAATGACCTGTTCAGGCACAAAACACCGGAAGATCAGCTTAGACATTAAAGTCATTTTATTTTGGAAATGGAAATGGTTAATTGATGATTGAGATGGTTTCAGATTTATCCTGAGTTGATGGACCCATCAATCAATATGTTCGTCACTCCAGCTACAACCAGTAATGAAAAACCATGTGGCAGCAGCCTCATGTGAAGCATGTGTGCTGTGACACCGAAGTTTTCTTTGTCAGCTAGTAAAGAATCATGCAAACTTAAACATGCAAGGTGTTTGTGTGCGTGTGTGTGTTTGTATGCATGTAGCCTGTTTACTTTGGCAGCCTTTTCTCTTTGCTTTTGACCGTCTGGAGGGAGGTGCCAGGATGGAAAGGGTTACGACATGAAAAAGAAGGGAGCGAGAGACTAGAGTGGCAACCTGGTGGGGGTAAAAGCTGGGATTGACTGTCTTAAGTAGAAGGGAGTTTGTGTGAGTGTGTAAATGCAAAAGTGTGTGTGCATGTGTGATTCATTACTCTCACTGAGGAAAATGAAAAGAAGCGTCTGGCTAGGGGCCCAGAGGGAGGAGAGGTGGAGACTCACAGAAGGTAGAGAGGGAAGCACATGCAGTTTGAATGAAGACTCTTGTGTGTGTGTGTGACAGAGATGAAGAGAAAGGAAGAGGTTGGGAGGTAATAAATGTACTTTAATAAGGATTAGAGTACATTTTTAATGCAGGTTGGGCAGGAAAACGGTGAAACCTGAATATATTATGATTCCTCTTGTTTTTGCCATCCAGAAACGGTGATTGTGTGTGAAAGTGTGGATGAGCTAAACAGAGCTTTTAGAAAATAACGCTGCAAGCCTCGTCGAGGGAGAAGTGGAAGTCAAATTTACCTCTCGCAGACTGACCGACATGTGGAGCAGAAATATTAGTGATATTTGTAAAGTGCACTCAGTCCACTGACCTACCACAGTCCTTTGTATGACCAAAGTGAGCATTTACTGGGCACCATCACTCCTAAATGAGTCTGTCAGTTGATGTAATTCCATTGTGTCTGAGCGTGTTTTACAGCTGTGATCAAAGTGAATTTGTTGCTTTTCATCACAGTTTTGAGACGCCATCAACTGAAGATTGTCATAACATTTGCAAATGTGGTGCTTAACAAGTTTGAGCTGTTAAAGGGGACTGATTGTTTCCAACATTTGGGTTAAGAGGACATCTTTTTTTGGGGCATTTTAACCCATGGCCATATATCAGGAGTTGCTAATCAAGCCGAGTTTGCCTCATTCGCCTCCAGGTGATCAATAAACGCTCATCTCTCCTTTATGTTTTAACTATCGGACAACTTTTGTCAGCGTGGTATTTAATGATTCCTTTTTTTAACAAGATCATAGTGCAAAAGTGAAGCAGTGGTCATATTGACAACTAAATGAGCCTGATAAGAGAAACGTGTAAATCAGAACAACTAAACGGTGAGTTCAGCTGTATCAAAACGCAGAGAGCAGGGGGTCAGGTGACGGAGGTTTGACCAGGAGAAGAAATGATTTTGATTTTGAAAAACCACCTGAAATCTTTTGCATAAATTGCCTGGAACTTCAGCGGCCGTCTCGTATCCTTAGATGTCCAATTGATTTTCTTGTGTGTGCAGATCAGGAGGTGGGAGACGGCGGCGGCGGCGGATCTCAGGGCTTCTCCATAAGAGCTTCTCCCAAGACCACCCCGCGGTGAGTGCACACACACACACACACACACACACACACACACACACACACACACACACACGCTCTCTCTCACATGCCCTCCCACCCCTCCTTTACCATTTACATTCCTCACTGCCCCCCCCTCCCAGCTTCACCCATCCCCCCTTTTGCTGCTTTTCCCTTTGCTGGCCCCTCGTCTCTCCTCTCTTCCTCTCACACACACACACACACACACACACATTCTCTCTTTCGCTTTTAGCCCTACAGGCAATCCTCGTTCTCTCAGCCAACGATAACGTGTGTTTTTGACGGGGGTAACCATCCTTCAAGTCCAGTTAGATATATTCTTTTTTTTTTGTTTGTTTTTTTTTGGGGTTAAATTTCTCGTGGACAGAAAACTTGATGATTTACTGCATCGTCTCCAGTTGGAAATTATTTGCATGGATCTTTGAGGATGGGATCTCACAGATACATTTTTTGCAGTTTGTTTCTCTTCGGTGTGGAATACATGATTTGACTTGATGATGATGGTAACGTTTGTCATTAAAATTGTAATTTTTTTTACCTTTTATTTTAGTTAGATAATTCATGGCTGACATAAATGTTTGTAAAATATGCTAAAAGCATCTTTTAAATGGTAACACTTTGATGCTGACTCTTGGTGTATGAATTAATTTCTATTGTGCTTCTGCTTTTAAATTTCCATGTCAGTGACTTTTCAAAGTACTTTTTTCTATGATTTATTTATTTATTTATTTTTCAAAAGTGCACTTTTTCCTCCACATTGTGCACTTCTGTTTCTGTCTTTTCTGCTTTCTCCTGCTGGCCCTCATTTCCACTCTTTCACACTCAACAGATTGTCTCAGCACACACCAAGATTTATCACATGGAGACGCTGCACTTGCCTTTCTGTCTGTCTCTCCCCGTTGCATGTCCTCTTTTTTTCTCTCTCTCCCTCTCTCTCTTCTCCGGCTCTCACACGCAGACAGAAAGCCTGGCCTCTTTTCATTAGAGGCCACTGTAACAACAAATTGATGTAGTTTTATAGCCAGCAGTGTCTATGTTTGTCTGACGTTTATGTTGGGTCGTTAATCTCCCTATTGACCTCTCCATCTCTCCTTTTCTATCCATGCTTGCTCTTTCCCTTCATTCAGCTCTCCCATTGGTGGCCTGCAGATCCGCTATGACTCTCAGGGGTCGTTGCCGGGGCCTGGGCTGGGGTTGCTAGGGGCTGGGGGAGGCGGCGGGGAGACGCTGCCCCCGGTGGCCACCAGCATCGAGCAGCTCCTGGAGAGGCAGTGGAACGAAGGGCAGAGCTTCCTGCTGCAGCAGGGAGCACAGGGAGACGGTGAGACGACACACACACACACACACACACACCACCACACCTTTATTTCCACGTTACCTTTTTGCCCATTTCTGCCAAATCAACTGATCTGTTGCCTCTTATTCCCTCCAGCTGTTGCGCTGCCTTGCTCCCTCTTTGCAGCCACTTTATCTTTCATTGTTACAGCTGTCGATGTCAGTCACTTATCTGCTTATCTGAACATCCCTTCGGGGATCAATAAAGAGAAAATGAAAAAGTAAAGTGATGGCAGTCTAGTTGTTAGAAAGGCCGTCCTTCAGCTGGACCTGTCTGGTTTAAAAGTCCCGACTAACCTTCCTCCTTGCCTCGCCTTGTTGTCCTTCAGCCGATGTCGACCTCTGACCTCACTGCGGAACATATCAATCTCTGGTTCTTTGAACATTAGGTGTATGGAGGTGCAGCCTTGACATGGTTTTGTTTTAAGTAATGATTTGTCTCAAGGAAGGTTCAGTCATTTCTCATTTGTGAAAAGATTATTGCATTAACACGAGCTGTAACTAATACCTCTTTGAGTTTTAAAATCCTCTGTTTTCGTCTCGTGTTTTTGATCAGGAGACTTTCAGTCTGTAACGTCTCTCTCATTTCTCTCCCTTCTGTTAGTTGTGGGGATGTTGAAGTCTCTCCACCAGCTGCAGGAGGAGAACAGAAGGCTGGAGGAGCAGATTAAAACTCTGACCATGAAGAAAGAGAGACTGCAGCTTCTCAGCGCTCAGCTATCAGTGCCTTTCACCCCCACAACTGTTTCCTCTGGTATATGCACACACGCACACATATTTACTTACTTAGCTAAAACTCAAGGTGAAGGTTTAAGGCAAAGTGAAGTCCACTGTACAAATCATTTCTAGAGTTAGTGCTGCAGTTATGCAGCGTTCACTCATAGATTTAAACTTCAATTAAATGTCTTTGAAAGCTTGTTTTTCATTTCATGGACACGGACTGTGTTTAGACACATCTAAACCTGCGTTTCTTTATTTTTGCAGAAGTCAAAGGAGCCCAGCTCGGAGCCACTGACTCGTCTTTACCTGCTGCAGCTCAAGTAAGGACTAAAAGATTCCCAGTCTCAGTTTAACCTCCACGGCACCGAAAGATAATTAGTCCCAATTTAAGAAAGACGGCTCAGTAACATGCATGGAATGACTGTATTAGTTAAGGTCCACTGAAACAAGCGTCTATGTCACATGCTAAACAGGACAAACTGCGGTGAGCACTTTAAATCCTAATAAAAACAGAGGTGTCATTAATTGCCATTATCTGTGTCTGTCTGCCCCTCAGGACACTGCGTCATGTGGCGGCCACAGCAGCAGCGGCTCTGCGTCTTCGCTCTCCACACCGTCCTCCGTCTCCCAGAGCCCACCTCAGCCAGCGCTCAACGGGGTTGCGACTGTGGGGGCTACCGCGGCCGGGCTGGGTGGCGTGGCGGGGCTGATGGGCGCTCTGGGTGCAGGGAATGCTCTGGGCATAGGGGGAATCGTGGGAGCCCTGAACGGCGTGATTCAAACGCCAGCAGGCACCGTCAGCCCTCTCACACACACTACAGGAGCAGCTCCAGGCGTCACACTGCCCATCAATAATAGGTACGTAACGGCTGCTTTCATCGTCCATTTAACGCGGTACAATGACCAAAGCATGATGTCACATAGCTCAGTCCAACAAATCAGTCGACAGTTTAAGCGCTTTCATCCCCTCGCTCACTTCTCCAAGCACCAGAATCATCCATAATGTCTGGAAACGTATTTTTGTGATTTGGCATCTGTTGGATAAGTGAATGAATCTGAACTTTATTTGGTCCTCTCCTTTTTCTGTCCGCTTGCATCCGTGTTGGATTCTAGCAGCTCAGCAACTAGTAAGAACAGGTGAGACAGGAGTCTGCGGCAGATCAACCTGCGGCTCTGTTGCATTTGTGGACAGATGCTGGAGTCGTGCATATTTCCCTTATCTTGTTTTGCTGCTTGATGAAAAGTGAAATGAAGACCTTTACAATGAACCTAGCAGTTATTGATTCGTCTTTTGTTGCATGTCTGTTGCGTTCTGCCGTCTCCTCTTGTTTCTTTCTTCAGCTCTGATAGTGTGCAGGCAGTGTTTCACTGACTGAGTGTGTTTTGTCTCGTCAGTGCTGCACGGATCAGCCTGTTGCCTGAGCAGCAGAGACTCCTCCTGCAGCAGCATCAGCTCCAGCAGCTGCTGTCCTCACACCCGTCAGCGGTAAGACCCTCGCACAAGTCATTACAGGCATGTGATTAGTCACCGCTTTACACAGTCAGACAAACGCACAAAGCGAGCCACAACTTTTCTTCAGACAGTAGTTTGAATAACAGGATTATTGATGTAATGATTGCACTTTTGTTCCTCTTTCCATCCTTTCTTTCTCACGTCTCTTCCCTTCTTGTCTGAAACCTTCCACTTTGTCTTTGGCCACTTCCTCCTCCTCCTCGTTTCGGCTTCCCTCTCAGGATCAGCAGCAGGTGTTGCTCTACCAGCTGATGCAGCAGCAGCAGGACCTCCAGCAGCTGCAGTCCCTCTCCTCCTCTGCGCAGATTCCCTCCATCCCTCTCTCCTCTACTCAGCTGCCCATCAACAACCTGCTGCCTGCCGCGCAGAGCCAGGGCCAAGGCACCATCACTGCCAACCCCTTCCTGGCGCTGCAGCACGCACACGCCGACACGCACGGCTCGGGGGCGCAGAAGCCTCGGCTCGCAGAGAAAGCCGTGGGCGTCGCAGGGCAGGAGAAGACATGACGGCATTTAGTCTTTTGATTTGATTTGGTTTTTGTTGTTGTTTTTCCGTTGAATGAATATGCAGAGTTTTGGGATCAGGCTGTTGGTCAGCTTTGTAGTTCAGTGATTTGAACACTGACGGGAGAGAAATCTGTGACCCTGGTAGACTTTTCTTTCCAGCGGTGTGCGCTACTAAAGCCGTTTTGCATCTTACAGTCAGTCTCTCACTGTAGTCGGCCGAGCTTGGTTTGTTTTTGCAGCTTTTTCTGGTTAAAATCTTGACCCCAGATTCTGTGTAAATGTCTATTTATTTTGATCCAAATAGATTTTTGTTTTCATTTTTTTTTTGTTTACTTTTTACCTTTAGTGCAGCCTCTGGCTCCGATGTTGTTCATGGTTTTTATTTAATGTTTCAGGTAGTGACTGTGTGTATGCGTTAGTGTCAGTAAGCAGCACCAGAGCACGTGGTGTGTTTGTCCTCTTAACTGGTATCTGACCAACAGGTCAGCTGCCCAGAAACTATTGCTTTAATTGTTTTCTCGTTCCTCTCGGTCATTGTTCAGATTCTTCTTTGCTTTTTCTCTCTTCTTTCTCTTGTTTCTGTCATGGTCTGGTCTCTCTGCTGTTTCACTCTCAGGGGCCTCAGCTAAGCAGAGCTGTTCATTCAACACTCAAGCTGGCATTCACAGAACCACAGACATGAAATGAAAAATAGCAGCAATACATGAATGAATATATATATATATATATATATAAGTAAAAAATTACTGTTCCCCTAGACTAGCACTGAACAGTAGCAGATGTATGTTTGACATCTGTCTCGCAGCAGTCCCGGGGGGAATACTGGGTCAGTCTTGTGAAAAATCCCACATGTTCTCGCTGCTGCCTCTCTCTCCTCGTGTCTCCTTCGCTCTGTGTGTAGATCCATTAATGTCAGTGAGCCAAGACTCGTATGGTCACCATAGAAGCCTTGCTTGCGACTGTCTCTTCTCCAGGCCAGATACAGGGGGCTCAGTGAGGAATGTGGAACGTTAGAAAGGGGGGGGGAGAAGAAGAAAGAAGACAACAACAAAGGCAACGTCAACATTCAGATTATACATTGATCCACACGGCAGAGACTCAGAAAGCTCATTCAGTCGGTTGTCGGCAAGCGGAAGTATTGAAACTCCATCTTCCTGACTGAGCCCCCTGATGCACCTACCTCTCGAGCAGGACCAGCCTATCAGGACCTAAAAGGCCGACCGCAGCGGCCACTTACAAACCCACCACAGTCAGGACTGGCCAATCAGGGTCCAAACCCAAGTGCCTGAGGCCTAAGGGAGGAAGGCAGGATTTTGTTTTCCCTTTAAGTCTCTTGTCACTCAACCTAATTTTTCACAACTCCACTGGTGATTAAGCTGCATTGCTAAAGCAACAGATTACTGAAAAACACTTGGTCCATCAGGCTGGGCGTACTGTCTCTTTAATAAAACTAGGAAATTATATTCTGCTGCGTTCTTTAATATCAAAGGCAACTTAATGTTGTGCTTTTTATTTATCTGGAGTTTTTGTGTAATGGGCATAAGATAATATATTTTAAAAGCCCACTGATTTTGCAAATTAACATCATTTTGTACTACTGTGTACAGTTTTTTTTTTTTTCCCTCATACAGTCTAATCTTGCTGTAAACCCTTCTAATGACTTCTACTCTGTGTCATGTGTTTGAAAGCTAGAAGCTACTTAATAGATGGCTGATTCGGGTGGGGGTGGGGGGTGTACATAGCTGTTATTAGGGGGGAGGAAGTGTGTCAGGGGGGGTTCAGTGGCACAGTTTTTACCTCGTTAAGTGTACATAAACGTTTCTCATTGGCCGTTGGTGTACATAAGTGATTGTGATTGGCCGTGCTGGTGTGAAGGAAAGCCAATGAAGCCTCAGTTTGTGCGTGTGAATCTTTAGGACCAGACAAACAAGATTGACAGTGACTGGACACACAAAAGTATTAATTTATTTTTATATGTGCAGGGACATTGTGTTTCTTTTTTTAAGTTTTGCACCATTTTCTTGATGATTTTATACTCTGGGCACCATGTTTTCATCTGTGCGCACATTTGTTTGGGGTCGGTTTTTGTACATGTGGAAAATAATTGGGTTGGGGATTTGATTTTGGTATTTCAAATCACAAAAATAAAGAAACACTCTGGATCAAGTAACAGAAGCGTTCAGCGTTTGTGTCAAGTCCTAAAAGTAGTTTGTGATGCACTGTGTGTTCGTCATGCCATTTAAAACTTTTCATTCTGTAAATATTTATATTCATCTGACAAAGACTCACTTGAAGATCTCATTTTTCATTATTTAGAAAGAAAAATGGTCATTTTTTTAAACACAGACACCGTTATATGCCCAATATGTTTGATCCTTGGACTGGTTAATGCACCATGAACAGTTACAGAACTGTAACTCAGTCTGAGAAAGTCTGCTTTCATCTCGTCTTGCATTGTGTGGACAGAATAGGATGACCTCATTCTAAACTCAGGTCTTAAAACAGACAAAAGTGCATATTTGCAGCTTTGATTCCTGCCAAATAAACTTATTTACACCCACTACGTTATTGGGAATAAATACTTGACAACATAAGGGGTGCTTTTTGCCCTTTTCCTTTGATCATATGATGACTGATGAAGTGAAGAGGAACAAATTTTGAAAATGTTTCTGATAGATTTTTGGACTTTTTTTCTCTCCAGTTAGAGGTCACTCGGGTGCATCCGCTGTGAAGTTCTGTGTCATAAGATGTGGGGTGGGGTAGCGTGGGGTGTAATGGCCGTCCTGCTTTATGTCATCCATGCATGATCTGAAAATGGGAAGAAGTTGCAGCAGCAGGATGGGTTTCATTCAGAAACGACAGGAGGAGGAAGGATAATAGTGACAATAAAACTGCATTTTTGAAAAAAAAGAAAAAGGTTCCTGTCCTAACGCACTCACACATTCTCTCGAAAGCTGATGACTTCCAGCTGCTGAGAAACACCGTGTGTGTGTTTGTGGAGTTGGGGGCACCATTCTGTTACATCTGCCTCTGCCCTGGTAATTAAAAACTCACTTTCCTTCTGCTCCCTCAAAAACCTTAACACCCCCCCAAATAAAAAATGCACACAAACACACACACACACACACACACACACACACACACAGAGAGACAGAGACACACAGACGCAATCTAACCTGCATTCAACAACGCAAACCCCCCGTTTCTCTTTACTCAAGCACTTGCTAACCCCCCCACCCCCCAGCCCTGTCAATCAAAGCCAGTGTGTTTACACAGCATACCCCCTCCCTACCTCCACCTTCTCTTTTATAAGCCTCCACCATCAGAGCTTCCTCCCCTCCACTCCCTGTAGTAGCCGCTCCACCCTGCCTGACACACACACACACACACACACACACACACACACTCAGAGCAGAGCCACTGTGTCCATCATCGATCACAACCGACCCCCCCCACCCTCTCTCAGGAGACCCTCTACAGGGGTGGGAGGGCTTAACAGCTGATGGAGGACCCCTGTGCGCTGCCCGAACAGTTGCCTGATCACAAAGTCAAAAACATGGCTAAGCTCACACTCAGACTGAGCAGATAGCAGGCCAGCAGGAGGGTTAAGCCTCGGATGATTAGACAAATGTAGGACAGATATCTGTGGCTTCGGAGGCAGACTGAGCTGCTGTCACTGAGGAATAAAGATACCTGTAACTTACTGATGATCGAGCTCGCTGAGGTGTTTGCACTCTCCTGATTTTTTTAAAAATCACATCAACTTTTCCTGAAGTTTAGGCTTTCTAGGTAATGTTCACTCAAGAAAAGCTGAAGCCAAGGGAAAATAAAAATAAAATTCTCATTTGTTCTCAAAGACAATATACATTCATTTCAATAACATAAATTGCACAAATGATAAAAAGTTTTTGAGTAACAAGAAGAAATTTGACTTAATTGGTTTTTTTTGTTGTTTTTTAAAATGTGAATTAACAGGGATAAGTCAAGGTACAGAAAAAAGTATGAACAATATCAGTAAAATAAGTTGATACAATTGGATGCACACAAAAAATGTTTTGTTTTTTTTGTTCCAGTCCTTTCCTCCCCTACTATCAAAGCCTCATCTTTGTGTTTCAGACACAACCGGCCCACAGAACTGCCCCCTCTTAAAATGCAAAACAAGTGTAATTTCAAATAAACTGAACTAGCCTGAGATTTAAAAAAATAAAAGAGTGTAACAACTCTTAAAGTTCAATAGACATACAGCCACAAAGCTCAAAGCAAGACAATGACAAGACAAGGAATAATTTCTCTTTTTTTTTTTTTACACACTTACAGTTTTTGATGCCAACATCTTTCTCACCCTGAAGCCAAGCAGAAAAGAGAGCAAAACCATGAAACTTCTCCAAGTGCCACCAGCCATTCCCGCACAGGTTTTGACATATGTTTGGTGATTCAGTTAAATTATTTAATTACACCTCACCCTCAAAGAGGGAGAGTAATAAAGTCGAGAGAGGCTCCGTTGTAATAAACCATTAGCAGAAGGAAGCAGCCGCTGGTGTGTACAGTAATGCAGTGTAAATCATCACAGAGTGGCTGCCATTAGGAGACTTAATCCTGGCCAGAAACCTGCAGTCAGCTGCCAGGGGCCCTGATCCGGAGCAGAGTGGAACCAGATCCGGCAAGCAGAGGTGTTTAGGGCCGTCAGAGCAGGAGGAAGAGGAAGGGTGCCGGGGAGTGTTGGAGGAACAGCTGAGGAAATTCCCAGAATACAAGTGTATGAGTGAGTGTGTGTGTGCTTGCCCCCCACAGGTCTCTCTCCTGTAGGATAATGGTGGTAAGGAGAAGCAGCAGGATTCGGCCTCATCCCTCTTCATTCTCAGACAGCTCGTATTCTTCTGCTAAGTGACTCTCCTCTGTCACCCCCACGGCTCATGCACACACACACACACACACACATAAAAATATACATATACCTTGCAGTGTTTGCTTGGAGCTGTGCACATACATTGACTAAGAGTTGATCACAAACAACAAATGCCTGTTAATTGAAATAAAAAAAAAAAAGCAATGCACCACTTTATGATTTAATTTTAAAAAACGGGTCCCTGTTGTTCAGAGCCCAAACACAGCCCTCTGTCCTTCAACCCTACACCCTGGGTATGAAAAGAACTCCTCACATTGTCTGGGTTTGAGTGTATAGCTTGTTTTCCACATGAAATGCACAGGAAACAGATGATATTTTAAAAAAGTGTTGAATAGTTACTGAAAAAACAAGGTTATTACAAACAAGACTTATAACTTTGGTCAATTTTGTAGATATTTGTAAACACACTAGATAATTACTATATACACATACACACATTTACATATACATATATATATACATATACATAGATGCATATATATATATGCACAAACACACATGTACACACATATATATATCGGGAAAGTAAAACGAAAAAATATATATATATATTTCAAATAGCTCATATTAAATGAGAACACAGTATAGGAAAGTAGAGATAATATGAAATGGAATATTTTTTTTGTAAAATATTCTAGTCAGATCCATATAACTACACTGAGAGGAAGAATGTTCCTCATGGCGTCTCCGAGCAGTGGAGTGTTCCGGGGACTCAGCGGCGCCTGGTTGACTCGCCTGCCGCGAGAGGCGAACCGCTGAGCGGCCACAGAATCGCTCATTGACCGCTGCGCGCGGCTCCCATAGCGGGCGAGCACAAAATGACCTCCGAAACCGAAAAAAAAAAAAGAAGCGAGGAGGACAACTTCACGAATCGCATCTGTGTGAACAGATTCGGCGGAAAATGGAAGCGATTTGAAGAATTGGTTTTCTGTTGTCTGCTTTTCCCCTTTGAAAGGGGAAATGCAGCTCCGTGGCAGAGCTCGTCTCCTCGGCTGCAGCCTGGAACTCCGTGTTTGTTTTTATCGGACTGCTCTGCGTTGTTCTTATTGACATATAAAAGCTCCACCAGAACATCCCAAATCTAATTAAAAAAAAACTGAATAAATTACACAATGATTTTCACTTGCTATAGGCTACGGGGAACTTACTGTTAACATGACAAACATCGTTACAATCTCTACCGAAGTAGGCTACCAACTCTCTTTACTTTATTCCATATGCGTTGATAACGATACTTTTATGGGCTTCTTCGACAATATTTATTGTCACACATGTTCGCTTTTGATTTGTTTTGTGACCTCCTAAAACCTCCAGGCTGAAATCAATAAATGTGTTAATAGTGAGCATTTCCTACTAAATTATCCCTCCACTACGCGGCCATTATCAGCATATAGTCCAAAATGGCAAGCAACAGTCAGCAGCTTCTCTGTGCTGTTTGTCCCTTTGTACAAAGTGTAGCCTCCTATGTGGCGACCTCCAGTCTGGTGTTTTGAAGACCATCGACCACAGCAGCCAACTGCAGGGAAGCCACATGACCCACACACAGAAATGCATTAAATTATGTATAGATTTAATCAAACTCATACAGAACCCCTTTTTATTCTTTCTAGTTGTCATTTCTCTACAGCTGGTAGATGTCCTGTTGTTTAAGAATCACTATTTGTCTATGAAACAAGGGTTGCTGGGTACAGGTTTTTCAAAAATGTATTGTATCACACATTTGTTACAAGAGACCCACAGTTAGCACAAATAGTTAGAGAGATAGATATAAAACCAGAATTTATGGAAGGGATACAGCGTAACACAAACAAATGCTCTTGAATAACAGTGCCCTCTTCCTCGAAATACTTGAACCCTAACTACCCTAAAAAAAAACCAACCTAAAATGAATAAATAAATAAAGCCTCTCCGTGTTCCCTGTATTTCCTGTATTTACCTTCACTGTGAATGGGCTCCGGTGAGGAATGAAACACCATTTCGAGGACAGGTGGAGCTGGCAGAGATGAATGTAATCTTGCAGGGTTATAATGAATGTCACGGGATATAGATCTGAGATGAGATCTGGTTTGATCATCAGGTAAAAATAGATCAGTCACCGGCAGATCATTACTGATAATTACTTTCAAATGGTTGGCGATGCGAGGGGTCTATAGTGTTAAATAATTCCTGCTCTGGCTAGTGATGGCAGGTTGAGGGAGTTTCATGTGCGAGTGTCCATACGTGATAATTACATAAAAAACCATAGAGTAGAACAGAGGTGTACCATTAATCACTCCTCTTTTTTTTCTTCTTTTGTGCTTGTTGTCAGGTGAGAAATGATTTTAGTGTTCACCAAGTGCGAGAAAGCTTCCACATGCATAACCAATCACGAGCCTCAAGAAGAGCCTAAATCCTCTGATATTTACCACCTCTGCAGATATGTGTGTGATTTCATGATCTGCTGATAAGATATCAAGGACTAGCTGTAGGAAAGGGTGGTTTCATACGCACAACCACCTGCCTCCAACGTGGGATAAGTGCCTTGCTCGAGGACACTGTGATGTTAAATTAGAGTTCCCAGTGGAGACATAAAGCTAATTTTTAGTATTGAAATCTGAGCCGCAGAGATTGAGGAGATAGTCTGCAATCAGGATAAATGAGCGAACAACAGGCATGTAAAGAGAGCTGGGATTTCTCCAGCGGCAACAGCTGTTAAGTGGTGTAGACCCAAGCTGCATAATGGTACATGCCAATGTGTGTGTGTGTGTGTGTGTGTTTGTGTGTGAAAGAGAGAGAGAGAGACCAAGCTCCCTCCTCTGCTCCTCCACCTATCAGCAAATCTCATCTATTATGCAGACTAGAGACCCTTGGTTGGGCTGGACAGAAGGCTTGTGTGTGTGTGTGTGTGTGTGTGTGTGTTTTGGAAATAGAGGGGAAAGAGGTGGGGTGCGTATGATGCCCACACCAGCACACACAGAAACACACCCAGCTGATTTCAGGGTCTTTGCTGCTGAATTCATGTGGTTGGAGCAAGGGGCCAAAAGAGATACGATGACTGCAGAGTTGGACTTGTTGCTTCAACTGTGATAACTGTTCAAAATACTAGTCCAATAAAAGATGGCTGAGCTTTGATCACGTTCACCGCGCAAAGGCCTTGAAAAACCATTATTAGGAGGCTGCTGTGCATCCCTCTGTCAGAAAAATGACCAGATGTTGTCCCACTCCATGAGTTTTGATCATTCCATCAGAAGAATGACACCCGAAACAGCTGTTGAATTGGTTGAATTAGTGGAGAGGAAAACCAGAGTTTTGCTGTCAGGGTCTATTCAATCTGGCAAATAAACTTCTTCACTTCCCCTGATGGAGGAATATGATCCGTCAAAGCAATCCATTAATCAACAAGGAACATATTTCTCTTGGTGCTACATCCGAGGCTAACCCACATAATCCTGATATTACAAGAAGCACACCGTCAGTTTTCAAGTCGGGAACTCTCGCAAGATGTGATGGAAAAGCCCCGTGTGTCCACCTATTGAAGTGCATACTCAAGCTGGAAGTACAGTTTTGAGGAATTTGTACTGTACTCATGCATGCCAGTTTTATGTTTACATGACATCATCAGCAATATTTCATATTGTCACTGTTTTCTTATATTATGTATCCTGTCAATCTGGTGGTGATTTACAAATAGGCAACTCTTCTCTTCTCTTTCCACACGATTTCAATTCAAATTACTGTCTGAGTCAATTCGACATTTCTCAAATTAGAAATAGAAAAACTCTAAAGGGTGAACTTTGTCTGCTGTCCTCGTCCATTAATCATCTCATGACAGCTCAGATTAATCTGCCTGCCCCTCAGTTTGGCTAAAGCTGGACCAAACTACTTCACTGTGTGTTAATTAGTTCTAACTTCAACCAGATATGCGGGGACAGTAAATCACTCGTGAAACATCTATATCAACTCCCAGATAAGAACAGCCCTGCATTGGAGTTTTTTCTTTAGTAACATATCTAAATACGTTGTCCACTGCTGGACGCATAATCAAAAAGTTTGGGAGGAGGAACATTTTTGCAGCAATGAATATTAACTTTTGATAAATAAGCGACAGTTTGTTTACTCTCTCCAATCATATTGTTGCATTGTGATACCAAAGACTGACGTAAACACGACACATGCTCATCTTGTTTATCACTGGCCACACACAAAGCCATTAGATCAAAGTAATGTAGAAAGAAGGCTCAATAATCTGCTTTGACACTCTATACGTGATTATATAAGAGTCAAAAATAACTGGAAACTCTATTCCCATCGCTGTGAGGTAGTTTTTGATATTGGAAAGTAGTATTTTCCATTAGTCCCCCTTATTCCAAACTGTTAACACGCATTAGTGGCACAATTATAAAAGCTGTGGTCTAATCTTTTAAAAGTCCCAGGGTAATGTTGGAAATGGCCAGAGGAGAAGAGGAGAGGGGGATGAAAGAGGGATAAGAGAAGGAAGGGGAGGAGAGAAACTCAATCTAAAGCACCAGGTGCACCCTTTGTCGACATAATCTCCCAGCCCTTGAGACGGCGCACACACCGGCCAACATATACAGCCTTTCATATGTACACATGCTGCTTTTTCGACTGGGGGATTTGGATCCTGGGTTGGCTTTGGTCATATGTAAAAAGGACTCCTAGGTCAGTGCGCCACTGGAGCAGGGTTTTGTGCATTGTGTTAATACACTCACACAAAATCAATGGCATGATAGCATGATACTAGATATTGCAATGCTTAAATTTTAAGATAGAGAAGGAAAATCTTGAGTTACATTGGACTGCAACATAAACCACGTTCAGTTTCTAATCTCTAAAGATTTTATTTACAAGCCAAATGCGTAAGCTAATAAATGGTTTATTGCATGTTACAACTCAGTAAAATGTCTCTCTAACACTGCTATAAGAACATGGCTTTAAGCACATGTAAGAACATCTCTGCTCTCAATATACTGTCAGCAACTATGACTTATCAAAAGATGTATGAACATAACGAGTTTTAAACACATCTATAATAGTTTCTAAGTGATTTAAACCAATCTTTCAATCATTTGTACCAGTATTCAAACAGGGGCTACATGCTAATCTGTTCTTGGGTGTAATCACTGGCAGCTTATGCAATTGATTCCAATTGAATTAGGTCAATTCTAAAGAGAGAGAAAGTGGTCTGCGAAAAAGTCTGCATTCATCAGCACCCATGTTCAATTCTGTAAATGCAGAGCATGTTGCATCTGCAGCCTCCCTTGTTCTTACATGACCAGCAACTCATGGTGGCTAACGTTGGCTCTAAGCAGCACACTTCAAACTGATTTTTAGTATGTTCTTTTTCTTAGCATCACACTACAGTGTCTTATTAGAGGTTTAAATACATTAAACACTCCCTTTTAAATGTGAATTGATGATTTTTTTGGAGCAGTGTTTGCAGAAAGAGAATGGATAATAACTAATTCAAGAATATGAATGAGCTGACGGTGTGAGAACATATCATGAGCACGCAGCCATTGTGAAATGCAGACATGTATTGATGCATGTCAATCAGTTTATAACATCGCCCAGGGAAGACAAGGAGTGGAACACAAAGGACTGGCTGGCTGGCTGCGTTGTTTTTGTATATCTAAAAGCCTGAAATGCTGAAAAACCTTGGACTCCACAAAAAAAAAACGCACCCTTGAATAACATTACCGGCCGTGTTAATCAATGGCTCTTACCACAGTGGATTTAAAGCAGGCCTGGCGCCCCTTGTCCACAATCCCTCACCCGTCATTCTTTAAGCTCGACCCCTAAACTCCTGTAAAGCCCGAAGTGGGGACGAAGCCAAGGACGGAGCTGGCTGCTCATTGTGATTTAATCTCTCTCTGTCGCTCTACTGCGAGAACAAACACCAAATATGGCCTCCTTATCAGGCCAGTCCTGCTCTATCACCAATCGATATCTCCCATTCTGTGTGTGCTGGTTTGTCTCTATGTGTGTGTTTTAATTCTCATCCAGCTGCTTTACTGAGGGCCGGTTTGAGTTTTAGATCCCTGAAGTGAGGACATTTTGGAAAAGAAGGACATGCGCACACCTTCAGAGGCCTGCTTGTGGGTTGAGATTGTATTTTGGGTGAGGGCTGTGGTTAGTCACTTAGATGTGAAGGTTAAGGGCTAGGAGAGCGTCTGAGAATAACCTTACAAAGAGAGCCACGCATGCATGTGTGTGTTTGTGTGAAACAGGTCTCCGGGGCTGTGCTAACTAAGGTCAAAGATCAGGTCTAACCCTCCAGCTTAGAGTGACAGATGTGGCCTGAGGAAAACAAAGATAAAAGAAGGCGAGAAAAATGCAAGAAAGGAAAGATTCATACCAATCGCAAGTGCTGGAAACAACAGATCAGAAAAACACATGAATTGTTATGATTTCTCCTCTTGTTTCTGCGGCAGGTATGACTATGCCTCAGGCATCTGAGGCTGCAGGCACTACATCGACCCCCTGACCATCAGCCTTTAGGAGAAGGCTTTTCACTTTTTGACCAGCAGGGCTTGGTAGTAACCGAATACATATGATATGGATTATAGCACAAGCGGATTGCAAAGAAATATGCCTTACAATGGTATATTCACCTCCCATCCGAAAGGCTTCTTCAGCTCTAAACTAGATGGTATCAGTATCAGTCATTACCATGACCTGGATGATTCCTCAAAATAATGCCTCTACAATCAACGTCTATGATCTTTCAGTGTCTTTATAGGCGCACACATTTTATTTATCCAACTGTAAATGGAGCTTATGCTCTACTGTAAAAAGTTCCTCTTTCAGGATGTTTGGTGACTAATCTGGCACATCTAAACAAACAAACAAACAAACAAACAAACAAAAAACAACAGAAATTTGCCAACTGGATTGTTACAATCCAATGAGTCATCAATTATAAAAACTTACACGTAACTCACGTTTTATCACTAACCACATTTTAAAGTATTCTGACCCAGCCCTGTAGACTACCTTTTGTGGAGTTGCCTCCAGCTGAATGAGCATTGTCTCAACAGTGAATGTAGCTCTTCATTAAAAGCTTCCCTCAGTCACAGGGAATAGGAGTGAATATATCAAAGGGCGTGGGTTGCTCTGCTTCCTGTTTGCGCTGAGAGAGAGGAGAGGTGCTTGTTTGCTGTCTGCACAGATCCTAAAGTCTTTGACCACTAGATTTGACAAGAACACAGAATAAATCCATGCAAAGTTTTTTTTCTCTCCTGGATCAATTTTCATTGGAAATAAGCTATGCATCTGCATTAAAGGAGGGTCCTGAGGTGATCTATATGTGCTCCCATTCACCATGACACAGCTCCATAAAGCTGCAAAATTCTGCCAGGGCTGCAGCAGGCAGCAACGGCTGTTAGAGATAGATGAAGAAGGGGAGACAGAGAGAGTGTGAGGGGGGCAATCCTTTGTTCTGTCAAGGACTTAACACAATCAGAGTGTACAGTGTGTCAGGAGCGCACAGGCATATATCAACTTCAATCTCTTTTTAATGAAAAATCCTGCCCTCTCTAATATGTGCAAATTAACCTCTTCTCCTCCCTCCCTCCTCCCTCCCTGCCGATTCTCCACCTCTTTCTCTCCCTCGCAGAGGCCCCTCGGCTCACTCTCTTGGTCTCCTCTCGTTTCTGTCCCTCTTCTTCCTCCCTTTCCACTCTTTTGCTTCACTTTCACCAGTTTTCCCAGATCTGTCTCATAGAGATGGCAGGAGAAGACAGAGACCACTGCTTTCCATTAGCTGTTAGTCATACAGACCCCACACAGCACAGCAATTATCTGGATCCGCTAGTTGTAAAAAAATAAAAAAATCATTAAAAAAGGAAAGTACAAAAACAACTGAAAGTCAGTGTCCGGCAGCATTAAAAACCCCCTCCGTCCTCCGCCAATCTTTTTGCTTTTCATCTGGCTCTCTCTGCTCCAACACACACTCATGCCGGATCATGCTATTACCCTGATTATCCTGATGAGTTGGTCAGATCCTCGCCTTCTCATTCTGCCCATGCTGATTGTAATTTAGAAATTACGCCTAATGAGGAATTTTTAAAAACACGGCCACCACTCTGTGCCGCCAGCTCCGTGCCGTTCCCTGCCCTAATGGATTTCCTGGTATGGAATCCATTTTTCCCCCCTTTCCGCCCTGCAGGGGGTCTGGCTTGCCAGGCCCTCCCTGCCTCCCTCCTCAACTCTCACTCCCTCCACTCCCACCCACCCCAACTCCACTAATTGGGAGCGACTGGTTTTAGTGAAAAGGAGCCATAATCATTGTTTCTACTGCTAATTTAAGTGGCTAAGTGTGCATGAGCTTGCAGAACAAGGAAATGAGTATGATTAAATTTACATTTTTAATCCTAACAGTTAAAGTACCAATTTCCTTTTTTTAAATGTTGGAAATTTACAAAAGTTAAACACTATATAGCAGGTAGTTGGATAAATGCATGCATATCTTCTGGAGGTTATGTGATTGATTTTGATAAATGAGATGCATTTAAAGGAATCAGTTTGATGGTGAAAGAAACTGCTTTTCACTAAAGAAAAGGGACGTGTGTTTAAAACTTAAGGAATTACAGCATCACATCACAGCTCCTTTATATAGAAATAGTTTTATGGCAGATTGTTAACCCTTCAAAGAGCAGTAGATTATAGTTTCAACCTGTCACACAAACACCTGTATGATGTGTTTTAAGGAGCATTTTTCAGAAATGGTAAGGGGACAAACACACACACACACACAGAGGCATGCATGCAAATCAAAGCCATCAACAGCTTGTGATGAAGTGAGATGTCGTGGCATAAACAGAGTGTGTCGTTACCATGGAAGCCACTTTCACCTCAAAGGCCGAGAGACAGGAAAAACACAAAGAACCAACGAGACGGGGAGGGAGCGACAGAAAAACAGAAACAGGCAGACAGTGTGTTACAAGCTCTCCTTCAACCACATAGCTTTTCAAACCTTTCTGAGCTCTTTCACCAGCTTCCTCTCCTTGGGACATAAACACCGCATTTGCACAGTAAGTGTTGACTGGAAAAGTAAAAGTAAAATCAAGTGTTGTTTAACAGCTCGTTGAAGATTCACAAGTTCAATCGTATCTTAAAAAGCAACGAAGGCAAACATACAGTAGCTGTGGAGGGAGAGTTGGGGGGGATTTAGGAGCTTTTGTTCTTATTTGGTTCTATTGCAGGTCCCTGTCTTGAAGGCCAATTCATCGTTTGCACTTCTGCATGTGCAGACTGGTTGCGACTTTGCTCCCATTAATAATGTAATTTCAGGTCCCCTCGTGGTTCTGCAGTTGTACTGCGCTGGTGCTGTACAGATTTTTGGAGATGCATCTACCTGTTCTATTTTTTGTCACTTTGGAGCAAAAATGGAACAATCGTGAATAAAGACTAACTTGCCTTCACTCTGTTGTAGATCCTTAAGCGTTGTTAACAATCATTTGAATTGCCCACCATCATTTGTCTGTGCTTCCTCCGCCATGCTTTGTTGTTTTGCACCATCTCCGGTTCGAGACAACTTGAACCAATCAGCACTAAACCTACTCTTAACATCATAGCCTGGAGGCAACACACAGTTGGTTGTTTAGACGACTGTGTCCTGCGTCCGAAGCCTCCTCTGTGGTTCAATTTCCATAATGCATTACTCTGTGTGAGTTACGCCTTGTTTTCAGATAGCCGTCTTATGTTCGTAATCCCATACGAAACACTGGCCGTACCTCCCGGTGTTCAGTGAAAAGAAATGCACTTTTTAGATGGATGGAAATTTTACTGCAGCTTAGGGAAACAGACTGAATTTATCAGCTGTATTCCATCCACTCTTGTGGAATGTGCACATGGAGTATTACCACAACAAAGACTATTTTAATAATCCAAGGGGAAATAGAAATACCAATCATTATTTCAATGCCAGTGTCAGTCAAATATGCCTATGAACTTTTCACTTGAAAATGTTTGTATATTGTGACCAGTTTGATAATCTATAGTATTCATTTGTTGGCCTTTTTGCTGATTTATTTTTCCATCTTCCTCAGCAAATAAAGTGGTCTCTCCCACGTTTATTTAGAAAATAAAACTCTTGTCTGCCTGTCATTTAGTACTCTTCACAATTAATAATAAAATTGGGGGTAACTGCTAATCTTGTACAGCTTTTCCTAGAAATAGTCTATGCCTGCAAAAATAGAGCTAAGGTTACAATCATAGACTTTGAATAAAATATGAAGAAAGTCATCATGTCAACCATCGGTTTGTCAAATGATTGTCAGAAGCCTGGAGTTCAGTATTTGGCTGTGGCCATCTTATCCTAATTGGAGCTGATAGTGACCATATTTGGACAACAGGGGGGAGCAATCCTCAACAACTTGTTGGGCAAAATGTGTAATACTGGGAATGAATATACAGTATATGAATTATGGAATTATTCTCCAAAGAACAAGAGGCATAGGGATGAGAAGGCGTGAATCCAGCTATTGACACCATAATAGCATGTAAAAAACATATCTGGAGCTACAAAAGATACAACTCCTTGTGGTTATCAGAAGCATTGCCCTTTAATCCACCTCCATACTCCTCATGAAGAGTTGACAATCTCCCTGCATATATTTCCATGATCTGCATTTTTATAGAGAACATGTACCCACAGGTGTTTTGTATGCGTCATTGCTTGGCTTTTTAACATTTTTTTGCGAGAAATTCAAAATGAAACGTGTTATAAGAACTTTGACAGTATATGGTGTACAGTTACATGCAAAATCCAAAGAAATGTGTGACATGTTACATCGGTGTTATTGTGGCAATATTCAATGAGAGCAGACCTACAGTCCGCATGGACATGCATTTTTGTGACAAAGAAAGTCCTGGGCAGCTAACAAAAGAAAGATGATGATATAGTACATTCCATTGAAGATCAAGATGGCTGCTTTGCAAATTAAAGAAACCATCCTCCTCCTCAAAATGTGCCCATGAGTCAAATGTTCCAGAGTTTTTTTCTTTTGCAAGTCATGTTTTGTTTTTTGTTTTCTATTTTTTGCCTAAACCCAATCAGGAAGTGACAAAAGTGTTTGAATAAAGTGCTGTTGTGCCATATTAAATTCAATTAAATGATATTTTATTAATGTGGTGTTAGAGTTGTTCCTCGATGAGGAAAATAATATTTCTATATACATAAATATATATATATATATATATATATCTCACACTTCTCATGATGATCAAGAGAATAAATGACTTAACCCTCTTTCACCTTTTTCTTCATTTTGTTCCTGCTATGCATCCTAAACATCACCTCATCAACTCATCTTGATTTAGTGTCTTATTCCAGGCCTTACTTGGGCTTTGGAAAGCCTATTTTACAGCTCGAAAGGTTATGCATCATAACAGATGTAAAAATTGCCAGTTACCAAACAGCAACCAAACCAGCATTGGAAAACATTTCAGAAATCCGTATTTTGTCAAAAAGATGCAAAGAATGACACAACGTGTCCAGAGCTGCTGCAGCAGGCTTCCTGCCTCCAGGGTGGCACCATTCTGGAGTTTCTGTTAGTTTAATTTTTATTATATTTTTCTTATTGATATTACATTCTTTATCCTATATTATATTGTTTTATTTTTGTTGAAATATGTTGGTTTCGATCTCGTGTCACCGTGGTTCATAGAGCTACAGGTAGCTGCGAAAGCTGTAGTTATATAGTATTAAAACACTTCTGCTCGTTTGTCTCATAAAAGGATCGACACAGGATGTCCAACCTCCACCTGTGAGCAAACAGCTTGGGTGTGCAAAACACTATGTACTGAGTTGCTATGATACAATATCTAACGTGACAAGTTTGAGCCTCCAGTGGTTGATGTACTGGAACATTAATCTCAAGTTTATCGACAGTCTTCGCTACAGTAAATGGATCTCATCATCGCATCAAACAGACCCTCAAGGGCCCTTGTGGACACGCAGATGTGGTAGGCTTTGACTTCAGCCTCATCTGGCCAGTAGGTTAAATATAGTGGAAATTTAATAGATTTTAATTCTTCTTCTTAGCATAATAACCTTTCCTACAGTGCATGCCCTAAACAATGAAATTATATTATTATCACAAATATATAGATTAAGTCATCATTTTTGCAGCAGTTGGTTTGCTATTTCACAATCAAATTTTCTACCCACCGATGTACACACACTGTCCTTAATGGAGAGAGCAATACACAAGATTTAAAATTCACTTAGCTAGAGCTGGGGCAAATCACTTCCTGCAATTTCTGCAAAAGACTGAAAATCCACTTCACTCACCAATTCATAATAATCCAGCCATCTACAGGAAATTGAACATTGCAAGCTGGTCAGGGGCCATCTGAGCGAAGACTCACAAGCACAAGAGTACTCTAGATATCTCCTTACATTTGGCAGAGATACTAATGACAAATGTCCTTCCTTTATACTGTAGAAATGATTCATTTTAGCCAAATGGAAACCTTTATCAATTTAATCCAACTATTTTCTCTCATGGAGATGTAACAGTGGGTTACATAACTTCTAATAAGGGCATACTAAAAAAAGAAGAAATTAGCTTAGATGTGCCTTTAAAATGTTCCACCACTGTTCCACTGTTTGAAAGAAAAGATGTAAAAATTCATATTTTCTCATTTTAATTTTTTTTTCTTCAACTTTGGAGTCTTTTAGACTACTGATCTTGCTTACCACTGCGTTATTGATCTTGTATGTTGGGATTTTTTGTCCCCCTCAAAGGCTAATTGGTGCTGAGTGAAAGAAGCAACTAGACCCCCATACCTCCTTCGAAAGGTCGGAAGAGCAAGGCCGTTGTAGCAATGCTAGTTTTAAGGGTTTGTCAGAGAGGCTACAGGAGGTAATCAGAGGAAAATATGTCCTCTCCTCCTCCTCCTCCTCTTTTAGACATCCATTAGACCAGCCTGCCTCTATCTTGGAAAATTGATTTTCTCCCTCCTTCTCTCCTCTCCTGTTTCTCCTCCTCTGTTTTTCTCCTCTCTTCTCAGGTTCCATTTCAGGCTTGTTCATCCACTCTCAAGAGCAGCTCTGTAAGACAGGGGAGGGAGAGAACAGTGGGCCACGACAGGTTGTTCACACATACGGCAGCCACTACAGCTCCGGTCTCATTTCTGTCATCTGCAGACACATTGTGGCCAACAGTGCTTCAGACCTCTGTTTTCCTTATTTTCTCTTTATCCATCCTCATTTGCCTAATTCTTTCCCTCTTTTGCTGTTCACTCTCCATGTCTTCCTCTTTCCTTCCACCAGTCTTCACTCTCACACACCCCTCCCTCCCTTCCCGTAGCCAAGTCTTGGATCAATGAACCATTGATTTTCCTATCAATGAACATTAGTATGGATCAGGCTGCTGCCTGCCTGGAAAACTACATACACATAAATGTATGCTCATGCACCTATACATATACAGAGAAATCTGCTTTGTAAGTTTGTCACTTGGAGGCTAAAAGCTCAAATAAACTAAACAAAGAAGCATGAGTTGGATGCTGTAACGAAGCAGAAAGCAGCAAGGGAGAACATAAAAGAGGGTGGGATTCATAAAAAAGAAGGTTCTAGTTGAAAGCACAAGAGCCAATCAATGAGAGGCATGAAAGAAAAGGTAGGAAATGAAATCAGACAGAGCGGAGTTAGTGTTCTGCGTAAAGGAAACAGTCATTGGTCAACTGCCCGCTAGTCGATTCACTGCAGAATAATTCAGTCTGACTGGCAACCAGTTCTAGCTGTTGATAATAGCTGCTAATCATGACAGTGAATGGATGTGTGTGCTTTATGCACCTTTGGGCAGCTTTCTCTGTCTCTTCTACTCAAACACGCACGCACACACACATCCCTGTCTCCTCTCTCACCCTATAATGGGCTCTGAGTCAGGTGGAGATTGACACTTTTCTTTCTGCTGTGCTCCTTTTGTGTTCAACATTGTATTCATTCCACATAAGCCGACGGTGGCCTCTCAGAGAACGCATTTCTGTGCACATCAGCTACATTTTGCATCACCAAACAATGAATGCGTGATTATCGTCTTCAATTAACTGTGCATTTGTGGGGGAAAGTAGAAAGAGGAGAAACAAAACAGTAAATATTTCCAAAATTTGAATGGCTAAACTAGAAAATACCAGACTTCAACGCAGACAGTCAACCTGCTGCTTTACAATTTACATTGTAAAGTCCTCGTGTGTCGCTGCAATGAATATGAGTTCTTAGGCCTTTTCTGAAGTTCTGCTATAATACTAATAATTAAATTTCCTCTCGTCTTCCGTTTGTCAAACTGAAAGAGACAGAGAAGCCATGCAGGCTGGTCAGGATGGAATGTCCTTCTTTGAGAGTGCTGGCATGAAAGTTGATCCTCAGATAAGACTCCCTGTGTGAGGAAACAGAAAAGCCTCAGGGTCGTCCTTTGCCCTGCCTGATTGCAGAGCATTTTAATTTAGGCTGCAGTGGACATCCCGGCTTCGGTCTGCCTGATGGACTCTGTCTGTGAGTCTGCTCTGCAGTCATGTGCACAGAAACCCTTTGGTTGGCCAACAAAACTACAACCTTTTATTTTCTATACTAAACCTTTACTGTACCTTTCTTCTATTTCATTATTATTATTGCGTAATATTGCACAATTTCTCTATATTCTTCTATGTTTCACTATTAAAAAATGAAAATCCACAACCTGCTTTTTTTTTTTAAATGCTTGGACATATTGATGTAATCAGCAGCATGACTGTTTCTCAAGGATTCTTCAAAGGCAGAAGTGAGACATGGGAAGTGGCACATAGCATATGACCGTGTGGGTCCTCTATGTAAAAGCATTGGTTCCAGAGAGTATTTTTCATCCATTCTCTGTAAACCTGAAGGCAGATTTAGCTCAAATGACACACTTTTGAAGCACTGTCATATCAAATGTAAAACACTGTATTTAAAGCATTTGAAAGCATCACAAAACATCCAACTGCTAAGTATTTTCTCAAAAATGGCAGAGGCCCTGTAATCAGAACAATCTTCTGATGTCCAGATGTTCTACATGAAGAGCAGAGCATCAGGTTAGCCATGGCTTTTTGTGCCTTTGTTTCTGCTGCTGGGTACAGTTCGCGTGTGTAAACCTCTCAAGTCTTTTAGGTCAACAAGAGGTTTGTACCACGAAACTGTTTCTCGTCTTTTTATGGATGAGTGTTAGCGAGAACACACACTTTAAAAACAACCTGTGGGAGGTGGAGTGCAGGGGCAACCCGCAGGATTGTCAACCGAGACTGTAACCTTTCTAACCACAAAGTTCAATTACTCACTTAGCTCACTTTGATCCCGAACCCCTCGCTTCTGACTGAAGTTTTATCGTGTTGACTTACTAAAATTAGTCTTTAAGGAAGCTGAGCCTTTAAAAAAGAAAACATTCAACTGTGACACAATTTGTGAGGGGTGTTTTCAGATAAAAAACGTTAAGACTTCCAAACCTGCAGCAACAATAAACCGACGGGACAGACGTGAACTCGCTGAGTGTTTCCTAAACAGATGTGAGCGCGCGCAGTCGTCGAGATAACGTCTGTCCCGCAACACGCTGTACGTAAAACACACTCTGGCGAATGTCTTGGTGGAGATTTAAATTAAGGAAGTGTGAAATTATTCACGATTAACGCAGCCCGCCGTCCTCAGCAGCGAGCGGCGGACTCAACATGGCGGGTCCGCCGTGAGAAATGTGTCTGAGAGACACAAACAACGCCACCGTGTTTTATTCATCATCCAAAACGTTCATTCACACCGAGACAGGGGGGGTGGTAAAATATAGTAAACTGCTTCCTCCGTGTTTGCGACTTGCCTGTCGTGGTAAAAATTCTCTGCCGCCGTGCTGCCGAGAAGCCGAGGAGGATGTAGGCGGAAACAGAGCTCCTGACAGCGGCCGCAGCAGCCGGCAGGAAGCTGCTTTTCACCGGCAGGCAGGAGGAGGAACAGCTGCCCCTGCCGGCACCCGTGCAATTTATGTAGCCCAGTGAATAACACATCATTTATAGTCTCCAAAAATACGCAACACATATATATAAATACACATGTATGCATAAATATATATAATATATAGCTCATATGTCTATGTACATTTAAACTAGGTAAATATTAACCAACTAAAATAAGCTTGTTACAAATAGGCTGCCATTCAATTTCACATGAAAAGCGGCTTCATAGATATAGACTAAATTACAAATGCAACAACAACAAAAAATACAACTATAACAATGATAAACAATAATAATAATAATAACAATAATAATAATAATAATTCTACTGTGGGTTTTATATATATTTTTGCATTTAAAATGTGTTCTCCGTTTAATTTTATCTTAAAGCTCATCTCGTATTCTTCAGTCTTTTTCCAATATGAGTGAATTTGCTATGAAGCAATTTTATAGTAGTATTTTTCCTTTTTTCTTAGAATTTAAATTTTTGCAGTTGTACCAATACTTGTGCACGTGAGTGTGAACCGCAGGTTAAGACTTTGAGCCCTGATTATTTGCATTTAATATCCCTCCGCGCAACACCACACGTTGGTCTGCCACGTAGTTACTGTGACGGGCAGGATTAAGGACCATAATTGCAATCACAATAAGCCCCGGAAGCTGTTATTGTCACACACACACACACACACGGAGCTCCGCAGGGGTAACCAAGCATATTTTAGGCTACATACATAAAGCCTAAAAAAAATCGCCGGTGCTTTTATTACGTACTGGACATGAGTCCCAGCAGTATGTGGTGGTGGTGATGCTTCTGGCTCTATATGTGGAAGGTTTGAATGCGCGCTCTGGCAGAGGTGAATCTGACACATTCAGATTTCCATATATGCCCCCCCCCAAACTCTCTCTCTCTCACACACACACACACTAACAGCCTCCCCCTCTCTCCCTCCCTTCTTTGTTCCCATACGCTCCCCGCAGGACAGACAGAGAGGCAAACCACACCACTGCCACCCAGCGGCAGCGGAGGCGCGCGCGGCCGTTTGCGCGTGCTCTTTGTTCTCCTAAACCTCTGTGCCCGTCAGTATTTTATTACAAAAATGAAAAATGAAAATGAAAAATGGATAATAATCATTTTTCAGAGGGATTCGAATATTTTTGATTCCGCCACCCCGCTATATGGTTTGGGCTCGAGCCGCTCGCGCGCACCAACGCGCCCTGCCGCAGTGTCCTTGAGCAAGACACTTGATTGACCCAATGCTGACCTCGTGAGGATGGCGGGTGGGAGAGAGACGGTCATAATTTTATCAAAATGGCGCATCTTTTCTGACTTCTCTTCATCGCCCAATCTGGTGGATCATCGCGATGATTTGATAAAGAAGGGAAAATATGTAGGCTGCGCAGCACAATAATTGAATTAGCTCTATATGTAACCCGCTTAATGAGGTACTCAAGTGGGACACGTTAATTACAGATTCTATAAGGCCCTGCGTGTTTCTGCAGGGCATCTTTTCCTCTCGGCTTCTGTGTGGGAATAATCAATCATATGTTTGCGCGCATACTTCAGCCGCGCCTTCCTGCTGAAGCAAAAAAGAAAGAAAGAAAGAAAGAAAAGAAAGAAAAGCGTTTGCTCTTTCATTTATTCGCTGCTGCTGATTCCATCACTTGTGATAATGATTGATGATTTATATAGCGGACATCCAGAGGGAGAAGGGTGAGAGGGTGTTTTTCCAACAGGGGGCAGAGTCACTCTGTACAAAGCCTCTCCTCTGTTCCAGGTTTCTTCTCCCTCTGTCACGTACGCACGCCTGCACACAAGCTCAGCGCGCACCAGCGCACCCACTCACGCTGTAGGCTGTATGCTTTAGAATCTGTTGGTTTTTCTCCCCCCCTCTCTCTCTGCAAGCAATTTTCACCTCACACCCTGCAGCCTTTCAAAATATTACCTCGAAGGCTCAAAACAAATCGAAGCCCGGTAGCTTTTCGTGCCGTTTGTTAGTTTAACAAATCAACTTTTGAACCGGATTGCGGGCGTGTGAGATTGGTTCCAGAGCCTCGAATCTGCGTTAGAATAAGAAGCCGAAAGCTCCATTTAAAAAAAGAGAGAAAGAGAGAAAAAAAGGTTAAACAAAGTGGATGTTTGACAAAACGATAAAAGCAGGTTATCTTTTCTCCTGGCAGGTATACCGTGGCTGTATGATCTATTTCAGTGTTTGGAATTGGTTTAAAGTTTCACAATAACAGCGATATGAAGCGCGCCGATCTGAGTTATTTCTGTTTTCTTCTATAGGGGCCCCATTGTTACACCGGGGTCCTGACCCCAGAGCTGCTTGCTTGGGTGTTGAGGTTTCATGCTTTTCCATGCTTAATTAAGTTTTAATTAAAGGAGGACCTGCCTATTTGGATCGGGCTTATAAACAGCAGGATGAGGAACGAGGCTTAGAAATGTCTCGTCAAGTTGCATCAACTTCTGCGAAGCATTTTTCATTTATTTATTCATTTTGCCAATCGCTCTGGAAGAAAAGATGATTTCTCAGAGAACACTCAACAAAGACCGACGTGGCTGAGACTGATGTTCCAGTTTTTTTTTTTTTGTTCCGTTTTGTGTTTTTTCCTTTTTCTTTTTCACTCTTTGGATTTTCGGATTGTTGGCGGGTGAACTGCTTTCTGACATTTTCCTATTTTCGAAAACTTATTTTCGTGCCAGAAACAACACTTAAAACACACCTTTCAAATTGATTTCAACACAGACTGGATCACGAAACTCACGAGATCCTCCAGGACGTGATTTCTTCAAGGCTCAGCCGCAAAGTAGGTTAAGGGTATTACAAAAAGAAATAAAGAAATAAAGAAAGGTCTCTTTAAATAATGAAACATTTTGCAGGACGACGGGCTGCCTGGACCATGCTGACGTCAACATATCAGAGAAAATGTCCCATGTCTAAGCTGCAGATACCTTCATTTTCACTGCTTATTAATTAAGAAAGTGGGTTGATTTTCTTAGATTTTTTTTTAAGTGTAAGGGAAGTTTGATGAAGTTATAGCTTGAAAATTCTTAACAGAATCCTGTGTCGCTCCTCACCTCAATTTAAAGGGAAAATGACTGGATTGGGTGGATCTATTTATTTATTTTTTCTCAATTCTGGATATGAGAGTTCTGAATGAGTCAGACAAATTAAGGAATTCATATCAGCCACATAACTGAAGTCCAGCTCAGTTAATAACAAAGGAACCCTTCCTTTTTGCACATCACTATTACCATTTAAGAGCGGAAACGGTTCAATAAAAAAAAAAGAATGTGAAGGAGTGAAAAAATGGGAATAAAAAAGGGGGGAGCATTTGTCTCATTGAAGATTTCTCATCTGAGCTCACAAGTCAATCTTTATCAACCTTTGACCCTCTCTCAGCACTAATCATCAAAACAAAACTCGGGCTGATTTTTCTGTGTTGTGAAAGCAGGCATCGAGTCAGCAAACTTAAAAACGAACACTTTATCTCGCCAGCGCGTCTAAAAAGATGCTGAGACTTAATTCCCACGGGAGGTGGTGCGCATGCGTTCGTGGCTTTGAAGAAGTTTGATTATGAACGTGATCGCCTCCGGTTTCCTCTTGGAAAGTGATGGAACGAGTAGCGCAGGAACACCCCGGAGATACGATGACGGTCACGGCTGGAAACCCGTGAGACTTGCGTCGGGCAGCGGGCACTCATCAGATTTTTACACGCGTTTTGCGACCCAGCAATCCATCCATCCACACACTGCGACGTCAAAGGATATATATTTTTTTATTATTGTGATTATTTTTGCCGTGGCAGAGCTGGAGAAATAAAAAAGACAGATAGAAGCCAACAAAAGCACAGAATCTGCTGCTCAGACCCAAATGGCAGCTGGTTGTTCAAAGCCTCACCTTGACCCTTTACATATAGTTTATTTATCGTGCAACGTGAACAGCACGACCACCAGACAGGTGGAAAGAAAAAGGGAAAAGAAAAAAAAACTGTTGATAGCTTTTTATGCTTTTCAGTTACTTCACAACAAATTGAAACGTAACATTCTGACAGTTAAAACTGCATTTCATTCCAGGAAGTAACAGTCCACCTAAATGGTGTTTCCTTGTTGATAATCCACACGTTCTCTAAGGTCATGTAACAGCGGTGTCTTCTTAAAGGGGACGTTCTCAGACTGATTTATCAGCTAAAGACTGTCACGGCGGGGGCTTTAAACGTCGTGATTGTTCGTCTGTCTTCGCCGAGCGTAGATTCACAACAAAAAACACATGCCTTCATTTCATTTAGCATCATTTCGAGGAGGGTCCAACTCTGACAGAGCTCTCTTCTTCCTGGGAGTCTGGGTCAGCTGAAAGTTTTTTCCATGTTTCAAAGAGTTTTCCAAGGAGATTTTGCGCACACATCCATGGGTCTGCAGCAGAAAGGATCTAAAATCATTCGCTTTAGTCGCACTGTGGGCAAAAAGTGCGAAGTCAGCTTTATTTCCACACAACTCAAACACTTCTGACTTCTTTTTCTTATCATTATAATTTTTTTAAAGCTTTCTTGTGGGTAATCTTGGTCAGATCAAATGGGGTTTTTTTTCAAGAAAAAAAAAGATCAAGTGACTATAACTTTTCCAACAGCTTGGATCAGCGGTCTGGTTTCATTTTCTGACAACAGAAAATCTTACTTGTGCGCCTCAATCTTGAATTATTCACCGAATTAACATAATGAAAAGGAGACGCTGACATATGGCGGGTTGTTCGGTTATGTTAAACAGATCGGGCTAAATAAGACGATGGCACAGAAAAAACACCAAAGAGAGTCGATCTGGCTGGATCACCATCGTGGGTTCGTTCGCTTTGTGAGAAAGGCTGACGTGTGCGTTGCATATTTTGACGTCAGACTCATGACGTAGATTTACACCGAAAAGAAAAACAGAAATAAATTAAAGAGAGGCGTTATGGCTTGAGATATAACTTAGACAAGAAATAACAGCAAGGAGATTGAGAAGGCTAATCTGTTTCGCAATCCGGAGCCAATAATGGACTTTGGACAAAGCGCGGAGTCAGAGGTCACTCCGATAGCTGCAGCCCTCAGTCCGTGATAATGAATCCCACTCAGGGGGAAATGATGCAGCTTCAAACTGAAGTGTTGAACTTTACAAACCATTACAGCCACGGGCAACATTTCTGAAGTCCGCTAAAGTAACTTTTCCCTCAGAAGTGGAACCTGCTGCTGGCGTGGCGATGCTCAAAAAGAGCGAAGGAGCTGATAAAGCAGCAGAAAGGCGGAGGTGCAAATCAGTGACGCACACCGAGGCGACTCCCCGTTTGTCCAGGTATTTTTCCTGGTAGGAAACTGTGTCTTCCTAACAAACACGTGACCTACATCTCCCACGCCTTTCGTTCGGCTATTTGCGCCACACACGCACGTCTGCGTGTACGGGCGGCATTTGTGCTCTCTTTCTACAACAAGGGGAATTTCCTGTCAGAGCTGCTGTCATCAGTCCTACCGTCGTGAGGCATGTAGCCTGCATAATGGAGAGCTCAAAGTGCAGCCATTTACTGATCATCTCATGACGACCTCAACACTCTGGGCAGGGAAGTCCCCCCCCCCCCCCCCCCCCCCTCCAATCACCACGTGAACAAGAAAAAAAAGTGAACAGCAGCACAACCATATGTGACAGAATATGAAGGGTTTCTGTTTCAGAATGAACTTTCAGATGGGGTCAGATCAGGAAAACGCGGCTTGCTTTTGAGATCCCCCTGTTGGATGGTCAATGCTGCCATTTCCTCAAGAGAAAACGCGTCACATTATTTTTTTAGCGACAAAGTTCTTTATAAAATGCACATTTCAAAGGGTTTAAACGTTGACCATTCCCTTATCTCATTTAGAGAATATCATGAGAACTCGTGGGACTTTTTTTGGTGGTATTATCTCTAAAAGCATCTGGCGAGAAGGCAGCAGAGAAAAAAAGTATATCTAGAGCAGTTTCAGTAGGTTTGTGTTAGACTGTAACCTCACAGCAGCGAAACTAGACCCAGGAGCTGCCGCGAGCTTCCCTTTTCATTAGCAGCCTGTACAGTGCGTAAAAAGGTCATCCTTTTGTTACATTTCAAACATGTTCATCTCAGCCGTTTCTTTCTGATTTTACAAGGAAAATGAAAACGCAGTTTAAGGCTTGTTGGTTTTAAATAATCTAAATAAAAGAAAAAAACACTGTGGAATAGTTGACGCAACGGAGCTACCCAAAAAGACTGAAGACCATGATGGAATGAGGACGCAGACCAGTGAAGAGCTGCATCTATTTTTTAAAGCTGTATCTAATTTTCTATTGCACTTTTATTTTTCTTAATGAGGTTTGAATTCATCGTTGAACTTATTGAACGAGTAACTGGTAAATTATTCATCTGTTGCCTTTATCTGGCAAGATGCCCGAATATCACATTGATCCTTCACTATAGATTACTCACTATAGTGAGTAAAACCACTGGCGGAAACGTAGCCTGATGCTTGAGCGCAGTAAAAATCCAACTAATTGACTTACTAACCACTCGAGAGCCGTTTAACCGTCTCATCTTGATGACTCTAAAACATGTGATGGTCGTGGATCATTCATAGGAACTATGCAAAACATGTGTCCTCTACTCAGGTGTATCTTTTAATGAAACGTTCAGTTTCAGCAGCAGTCTGATCGCTTCAGAGACATTTCTTTCTTTCTTTCTTTCTTTCTTTCTTTCTTTCTTTCTTTCTTTCTTTCCTATCAATACTCCTCTTTGAAAACCACCCGTTGTTTTTAGTGTTTGTCTTGCTGTTTTGAGCGTGGGACAAATGACCGCCTTCATCAGACTTCAGAAAACCGCCAACTTGGACAGTCAGAGCTGTGGTTCGTGGCTGTCTCGGGGATCCCCCTGTGATTTATCGACGGTTGCCAGCCCCGCTCCTCTCGTTTTATTCTCTCTCTGTAACAGCTCTTCGCTCAGCTCTGAGCTTGTCCACGCCGCTACATCAGCTGATCCGTCACGTGGTCTGATGTCGTCTTTGCAAAATGGAGTTGTCTGAGTCTGTGCAGAGAGGGCTGCAGTCTCTGGCAGACCCCTCCACCGTGGACCAAGGCGGCTTCCAGGTGCTGGTGGACGCGTCTTTCCGGAGTCTGCTCTCCTCTCACGGTGACCCCGCGGTCCTCGGTGAGACGCTGCCTCTCCTCGCCGCTGCAGCTTTAGTCTTCGCCGCTGCTTCCGGTTTCCCATTTGTGTGGATCCGTAACGGAGCCGCGTCGATGTTTTCGGATTTTTTTTTTTTATCGGCGCTCCTTGCTGAAGTGCGTTGCGTTTAACATCAAATATGCAGTGATCTGGCCGAGCAGACAGTCGCACGATCACAGCGTCCTCTGCCCTCTGCTTTGCAGACAGCTTCGCTCACCCGGGAAGCAGCCACCAAGGCTACTTAGCACACCAGAGAGGCTGAGCTAGACCACCTCAATCACTGTTTAATGAAATGTGATCTTGCACGCACATCCGATTGCTCGCTTTAACCGTCTTTGTAGAACTCGCAGCGGCTCGCTTTGGGTTGCGCTTTGTGTTGTTGTTGTTGAAAGCTTTGCACTTCAGCGTGAGCCGTGCAACGCGACCACGCAGCTCCTGCTCTGTCGTGACTGCTTTTCTGCTTTCCACGCACCATGTGTCGTCCAACTTTCGCAGCATTCCGGCTCATTTCAGTGTCAGAATTATTTAAAAAGTGAAGTGCCCACCAGACAAACAAACAAAGGACCCCCCCCCCCCTACCCCCGGCCGATGCAGCCGAGGGGCCCATTCACATGCAAATCGCCATTGATTTCCATTCTGCGCGTCAATCTGGGTATCCTGAGTATGGATCGCAGACCGACAGATCATTTATTTACACCAATCTGTTGTGTCAGGAAGGACTTCTGTAAGCCAGCGTCTGCAGGGTGCCAGCCGTCCTCATGTCGCCGTGTTTGTGGTTTCAGATCAGCCCGAGCTGAAGCGCATCGACAGAATCCAGCTGAAGCAGATTCACACCGCAGCGGCCACCTTCATACTGGAGGCAGCCAAACAAAACGCTGACAGGTCCACGATAAGGTAGGCGGCATCAGTTAGAGAGGGGTTTCCTGCACAACTCACAGTTTGCTGTGGTCCCGGCGCGTGGGCGAGGAGGAGTTCTAAAAGTGATGTACCAGTATGTTCCTGACTATATTATGACACAAAGGCTGAGCCTTTGAATGCTTCTCCTTAGAGAACACGGGGCTCTCCGAGACAGCAGCAGTCAATTATGTCCAATTTAATTTTCTCCAGAACAGGCGAGGCGAGAACCTACAGCAGAGTAAAGCTTTTGTGCAAAACCAGCGTCTGAAATACAAAACAGTGATTCAGGGGAGGTCATGGAGTTTTTTTTTTTTGTCTTAATATAACAAGCTGCCAACATGTCCGAGAAGTTTTACTGCACGAGGAGTTCTGCTTCTGCTTGCTGTTTCTTTGGAGAACTTACCATTATTCATTCATTATGTCGTTTTATTCAAATTTATTTTTGTGGAAATAATGGGAAGCACTTTAAAGCCTTGGCTGTAGATTTATTAGACACGAAGCAGAGGTTACTGTATGTTTTCTCTGAAATTTTCCCTTTGGAATTGGCATCTCTCCTGTCTTGTGGTGGCCAAATTAGAGAAGTGAAGCGACAATAGACTTTTTCTTTTTCTCCCATTCTCAAACTCCATCTGAAGTGATCACCACGCCATAAATCAATAAACTCATGTGTCTAAAATAGGATGGAATCATTTAGTAATATTGGCTCAAAGGGGGGACATGCGCAGTAAGGTGACTGTTGTAAGACTGCGTGAGGAAAATGAAGAATTGAGAAATCCAAGTGTCGTTTTCTGCTTGCAGCTCCAGCCTCGAAGAGCTCACATTCAGTACAGAAAGAATAGAAATATTCTATGGCACATATCAGGTACATTTTAAGATGGCGTTGTTTTTATTGAATCGTTGCTTTAGCTGTGCCTGACTTGTAGGTGACAAATGTTTGTTTTGTTTTTGCAGAAGCATAAAAAAGAACTGGACCGTCTCTTGGCGAGGTAAGAATGATGCTGAGAGCTGCCAGTAGAAGGAAAAAAAGAAATGAAAAATGGAATAGATTGTGCTGCACTCTGATCACGTCCTCAAGACACAGCTGGAAAATCTGGGAGTTTTCACTAAAGCTTTGGTGTTAACTATTAGGCTCAGGGAAGATAGCCAATATGTTGGGTTTTTTTCATCTTTTTCTGGATGAGAACTGACGAGGAAAGTAGAGTCTATTAAATCAACCCCAATGGGAAGAAAGCCAATCAACTTGTTGCTTTAGCTCACGAACGAGCAGGGAGAGTCTGTGTGGAGTGATGAACTGCAATGTAAATATGCTGTTATAGCGCTCAGCTAACAAATTCCACCTGAGAACAAGTCTTTTAACACAGAGCAAGGCTTCTGATCCCTCGCACAATTTTAGGATTCGCACCAGGACCTCACCCGAGGCCATAATTAATTTACAGAAGAAACGCACTGCCTGTCCTGTGCCATCTCTGCTTTATAAAGTTCACACAAGCAGCGGAAGGAAATGAGGAAAAAAAGAAGCCTTTTTCTCTTTCTCTTCCAGCATAGGAAGACGTCCCGCTCAAATTAACGATGTTTCGTGGCGGCTTCAATACCACACGAAGGTAGAATCAAACATTTGAAATAAGAATCAAACAAATCTGTGTTTTAGTCGTGAAAATGTGGTTTATGGGTCCAAAATGTTGTTCCTCCAACAGAGCGGACAGCTCGACAAGGTCAACGAGCCTTTCTACATGATATCACTCAGCACTGAGGTAACAGCTGCACTTCAGTTCCTCTTTTCCTGTAAGTTTGAGTGCGCTGGACGGTGATCTTGTCTCTTTTTGGTAGAACGGAGGCTCCTCGGAAGACATCAACTTTGCCTGCACGACGGAGCAGCTGCAGGTAAAAGGAGGGATGCTGAGCGTTGGGACTTCCATCCGTCGCACCAAAGCCCGTCAGAAGAAATATTAATAAAAAAAATCAATCAAATGTAAATGTGTGTCAAGTTTCAAACAAAAACGCGCGTTTGAAGCCGGATCAAGGTGTCACTCGCATTCCGCACAGCTCGGCTGTACGCTGTGTAAACAGGTGCAAAGTGTCAGCAGGTGGAGCAACGTGTTTAAATAAGTCGGCTTCTCTCTCTGTGGATTATAATCGGCCAACATCTTCACCGTATTCAAACTAACATTAAAGAAAATCTGAAAGTGTCGTCTTTAATTCTTATTCATAGCGAGCTGGAACGTGCCCGTGCAGATATTTGGGCTTATTTTTCGGTTATTTAAAAAGGAAAAAAAAAAAAAATCCAACTGAAAATAATCGGCCTTTGTTTGTTTTTGTAGGATCTGGTGGGGAAGCTGAAAGACGCTGCCAAGAGTGTGGAGAAAGCCAGTCAGATGTGATGAGGTTTACAGCTCCCTCAACCTAACCTGACTCATGTTTCTTCTTCTTCTTCGGGAATGATATATATGTATAAAACTCGTGCATATTCCAACTTGCCTCCAGTGAAAAATAAAAAAAAGTTTTGCATCTTCAACATATTCGGAGCTTGTGTTCACACACGCACACACACACACACACAAAGAAAGAGGAGGAGGAAAGAAAAAAAGGTGACCCGACTTTCAGCGTCTGAAACGTTTGTGAGCTTAAAAGCGATTTTTTTTTGTGCCATACTTGCATTTAGTTTCCTGCTCAGCCCTGCTTCTACTACTTTTTTTCTGGAGTAATCTATTTTTAAAAGACTATTAGCAGACAGCCAGTTCGTTCGTGGCTAAACTGCTCGGGATCTCAGTCCTGGTTCCCTCGAGAAAGCCCGAAGCTCTCTGCATCCACCTCAGCTGAAACTTCAAAGCTCCTCAGCTGGAGCTGCGCGGAGGCTCGGATTCCATAAACATCCGAGTTGCCTTCATTTTCAGCGGCCAGCGGGATAAAGACTCCAATTCATCAAGTGAATGCTGTGGCGCATTTTTTTTTCTTTTGGGGTGAGGGGGGGCTGCAGATGTCAGGATACCCGCGACAAAGGTTTGACACCGAAGCCATTTGTCACGTGGACGTATCTTAACCGAGTGCGTGGGTCCTAAAAGCAACGACCAGCAGAGCTTCATAGGACAGCTGCCCCCGCAGACTCCGTGTTATAGTGAAGCTTCCACGGTGTAGAAACGACGCGAGCGCGTGTGCCTCTGTTATTTTTAACATCAGAGAGATGAGGGCTCGCCATACGCCCTTAATCACAGTGCCAACTGCAGTGCCGTGCCCAAACGTGCTCGAGCATACATATTACTTACTCCCTGTTGTTTTGCAGGGGCTCAGATTGCGTGAACGTGGCTCGTATGTTATTGTAAATAACGAGTTAGACAGTCACTGAGCAAGAATACACCGGTAGTCGTTTTTTAGGCGCCCTTAAGCAGCCTCCTGGCGTCATTTTAGCTCAAACAAAGCTCAAACTGCTCAGTAGTGTAAAGGTTATTGTTTTTATTTAAAAAAAACAACACAAAAACTGTTCACGAGTGCATGTCTGTGTGTTCTGATACATTGTTGCGTAGTAGATTTGGAGGAACAGCAATACACCGACAGTAATTCCTAGGCTCCCTTAAGCAATGAGACCACGTGACCAAAGCGGGGCGGTCGAACTACAAGCCATTTTGGGGACGGTGTCAGTTTCCACGGAGCACACACACACTGCTGCATTTCACTGGTGGCGAAGCGGATATTTTGGAGGCAAAGTTATCGCAGCCGAAGTGGGAGCCTTCCCGAGACCGAGCCGTAGGAACCGAACCTTTGGGAACCGCGGGTTGGATACGCACACGGCGCGCGAGAGGCGGTGAAACGAGGAGTTTTCATTCGCACATCTGAAATGCGCTCCGGTCCGCCGTGCGCTCTCCGCCACTGACAGCGTCTGCAGCCTGCTTCAAGATGGCGGCTCGGCTCCTATTCATTTTCTGCTGATCGCCCCCCAACTTTCATTGTCTATTCGCCTCAAGACCCACCGATTTCAAGCCGAGCCTCCAGGTACGTCTCGTTCGATATCGTCTCTAACTAACGGGAGCAGAAGGCGAGCTTTGGGCTTTGTGTTTTTGTGTTTTCTCCGCGCTGATCCAGCGGTGGATGTGGGGCTTTTAGCGGTGGCTGCAGCGATCACCGACGTGGAGCTCCGTGTGTGTCTGCGCACCACTTTTCTTCCTACAAAACATGTTCCCAGCCGGGCTATAAAACCTAATTAAGACCCACGCAATCTCACTGTTGCATTGCGTGATGTTGAGCTCTCTGCCGGTATAAATTGACCACGGCTCGGCTTCGCTTTGCATCGTTTAGATTTATGTAAAGTGGAAGATCTGAAGCAAGCGAGACTGGGTTGGCTGAGATGTTAACAGCAGCAAGTGCTCCAAACAGTCCTCCTGAGCTCATACTTCCACACAGCGTCTTCATTTTATAGAGTTGGGATGGTTGGGGTGTTGGGATCTGGCTCCCGGGTTGTTTTTTGGCGAATAAGAGCGAGAAAATGATTTATTAACTTAACACGCACAGCTCCCAGGGACGTGACATGGAGGCAAACCATTTCATTTTGTGCTTAAATGCTTCGTCTCGGCTGCTTGATAAACACGGGCTCGTCCAAATATCAGATACTTCAAGCGTTTACGGTTTGGTTTGTGTTTATCTGGATTAAATAGGATGGTTGGGTTTTTTGTTAGATTAAAAAAAAAAAATGTTAAAAGTTGGGCGACGCTTCGGTCTGGATACAAAGAGGTGGCTGTGCCTCATCAAGCAGGAAAAACATGGGTTATTTCGCCTAAATTCACACGAGCTCAGCCAGCTTGGACTGTTTGCTTGACGTTTAAGCTCACCGTGCATGTCAACATTTTCACCTTTGCTCGGCCAAACGCTGGATGTTACGGATCCGGGCCATATGGGACAGACTCTGACTCAGTCAGTGTTATCTCTTGTGAGAGGTAAAATTATCATTGTTACACCCCCCACGAATGCCGGTGGGGGGGACCGGACCATTGTGTGATTAATGGTTTAAATTTAATGTAATTTTCCCCTGCTCGGCTTGTGCAGTTTGACAGCCTGCAGGTCTGAACAGACCCGAGGCTTCGGCTGCCTCAGACAGACTGGTTCCAGTGGCTGAAGACAGCCTTCCAATGCGCACAATAAAATATATTCCTTTGTGTTGACTGGAGGAGTCTCGTCGACGTTTTTGAACTTATTCAGTGGACGATTTTCAGCATTTTCTGACAGCGGCTAAGAGGAGGTCCAGGTTTGTCTCTCAGTGCCGAATTTGATGGCGCTTATTCTGGTCGCTGTTGATCACTGGGGTCGTTTGGGAACAAATAAGAAGAGTGAAACTTTGGATCTTGTCAAGGGCCATGTGGAACCTTGTTTGGAGGCTTTTCGGAACCAATTGATGCCACAGACTCCTCCATGGAGCTCACGTGTCAGTTTGTAAAGAGAGCTGCCAACTCACTGTGCAACACGCATGTTGACGTTCATTTTGGTCGCCTGTTGGTTGGTGTTCAAGCCATTTTAAGAGCATTCGTTCCCGCTGGGAATGAACTTATGTGGTATACTTTTTGATTTCTGGTGTGATCGACTCAAAGTCTTATAAAGTGAGCACGCGGCTCCCGCGGGAAAGCTGAAGAGCAGTTGTCTAAACACCAAGACTATCAATTAATGCCACAACAGGCACCCTGCTTATATGTAGCCATGATCCATCACTGCAAGCGCGAGGCGTCCTTTGAACAGAGTTGTCCAAACTTGCCTACAGAGGTCCGATCAGAGACAGGTCGGTTGGTGCCAGAGACCAGCCGGGACTCGGGCTCGGTGCCGACTGGCTCCATCAAGTAACGGCGAGCTGCAGGGCTGGACAGACAGGTTCAAAGAGGGTCAACTCCTCATGAAGCTGCAGCCTCTGTGGGCTTTTTGGACCTTAAATGACTAGTAGTTATTTAAAAAAAAATCTTTAAAGTAAAGCACTGGGCACTTATACTGTTTTCATAGCCCAGATTCTTATATTATGCCCCGGAATTATAGTTCTGTTATTATTTTCTAACCCTACGGATCAGTTTTGCCTCACAGCCGAAATATGGAATAAATTGTTTTAAAAAAATAAACAAAAAAATGATGATCTTTGAAATATACACACAGAACTTGAGCTTGCAGTCAATCTTTCAGTCAGTCTCGGTGAAGTTGGATCCCTTTAGGCGTGCCGTTAGGTGTTTGCTAAGTGGACATGGATGATGATAATGGCACAGGAGAAGGCAGCCCGTGATCCAGTTTGCGTTTCAACTTGAGCGCAGTCGCTGCTGTCTGGCCATGTTGCTGCTGCACGGTGCCGAGAATCGCGCACTCGCCGTGAAGGGAAAAAAAAAAAACCACGGCGCAAAGCGATGCGGAGGAAATCTGGAATACCCTCCCGTTCGGACGTAAACTCGCTCCTCTCTGCGGTCCACTAAGGTCCGCCGAGCTCACGTGGAAGGCGCGGATACGGGCTTTCTGTGCCCCCTTTCGAAGGAAACCCCACAGCCCGATGAACCGATGCGAGCTGTTTTTTTTTTTCCCTTCACAAAATGGCAGCCGTGCTGTCGGCAGCCTGACAGTCCAGCGGCTCTCTGTGTGCGCGCGGAGGGACGCGGAGACTCCGTCCATGCTCGCCCGCACCGCACACCGGCGGCTCGCCCGTGTTGTTGTTTTGGTTCGACATCCTGTCTCGTTCTGGTCACTGGCGACCAGCCATGTGGGCTTAAAGCAAAAGGGGTTGCCATAGAAACGATCAGGTTTCCCCACAGCCTGTGTGGCACACCTGACGCAATGAGTGGGTGCCTCCCATCCTCCCCAAGTTCACCCTTTCTCAAGCCGCAGCGCCACTGATTCGTGGGCGACTAAAAGGTTCCAGTTATCTGCCAAACGTGTGGACGCAGATTCAATCCATTTTCTTTTCTTTTCTTTTCTTTTTTTTTTTACATAAAACACAGATGTGTTTGGATCTCATCTGTATCAGCGTTTGCTCTCTCATTTAAACTGAAGCGGACGCAGTTAAGATGCCCAGTCGGGCTGAGCAGATTTTCTCTAACTGTAAAAGCACAACACCGCAAATAATCTGCGCGGCGATTTACCATTGTTATGTTTTTGGCTATGAGCGTAATTTAGATCCAAACTCGCCTCCTCTGATTTGTTAAACCTTTAGGCTACCATTACTCTGAGGTTTTGGATTAAACGCTGATTTAAGGCGGGGCGCTGCGCCCTCCCTCTTGGTTTAATCGATTTTAGCGGAAGCGATTGATTTATGATATTCCACTGCCCCTCGGTCAGTTGACCGCGATGTTGCTGCCTATCAATCTGCCACCAACAACCTCTGCGTTCAGTTATTTTTGGATTAGCATAAGAGATTGTGTTGCTTTAACACAGTCAAGCAAACAGCAGCCTTTTTCCAGATGGTGCGCCTTGCCGTCACTGCAGCACAAACCTCCAGCTCCCTGTTGTGACGTGTCCTTCTCTTTCCACGCAGGATTGCTGTTCAGTTCTCTCAACATGCATCGAACCACCAGGATAAAGATCACCGAGCTCAACCCTCACCTCATCTGCGTCCTGTGTGGAGGATATTTCATAGACGCAACCACCATCATCGAATGCCTTCACTCATGTGAGCGACTTTCCCTCTTTTTGTGAAAAATGGGTGGACAAATGTAAATTTGGAGCTTCGCCTCACAAAGTTCAAACCTTGGCTGCAGCCTTATTGCAGTGATGCAGATTCGTTGTTAACCCAGATTCTGATCATATGTTGACTTTCTTTTTTCTTTTTTTGCAGTTTGTAAAATGTGCATTGTGCGCTATCTGGAAACCAGCAAATACTGTCCCATCTGTGATGTACAAGTGCATAAAACCAAGCCGCTGCTCAATATTAGGTGAGAACTGGGTTTATCCAATATTCTGCCATATTTGACAAGAAACTGGACTTTTTTTTAGTTTCTTTTTAATTGCTTTAAATGCATATATATTTTTTTCTTTCTTATTTTGGGAACTTTAAGTTGTGCCTTGTGATAAAAATGGAATTAATCCACCTTAGTGTGTCTTTTTTAATACAGTTTTAAATCGATTACATTTTTTCCTTAAATGCATTTGTAATATTTGGCAGCCACATTACTTCTTTGAACCCCAGCTCAGTCTTTCTGCTTGTTGTGAGTTTTCCACTGAACCGCTGAATGAACCGTTCATTCCTGGTAGAAAGCGCGGCTGTCGTTGCTCTGTCTCATCGTCATAACTGAAGCTTCTCCTCCTCTCTGCAGGTCTGATAAAACCTTACAGGACATTGTGTACAAACTGGTCCCGGGCCTCTTCAAAAGTAAGCGTGTTCACAGCTTTCGCAGATGTACACAGATTCTTTTGATGAGATGCTTTCACTTCAGGCAGAGCTGGACCGCCACAGGAAATGTGTATATAAAGAGAAGGAATGAGAAGATGTACATTTGTGATCAGACTGTGTAATTATCTTGTATCATGGACATAACATGTGGTTACTTTGGATGTCTTGTAGAGGGCTGTAAGTAGTAAAAAAAAAAAAAAAAAACAGTTTGAAACAGCTTGAATTGACAAGATGAAGATCTCTGTCACTGTTCTGATGGAATTTATCTGGTCTGAAAGAAATATGCACACAGGATTGACTTGTGTGAAACACTTTTAGGAGTGAGAACTGACCTCCAAGACTGGTGCATTCACTGTCTGAGCCTGGAGAGGATGTTTGTGATTTTAATTTAAATTTTTTTTAAAAAAGAAAATAAAAAAAAATTCAAATGAGCTCACTTGTAATCTCGTGTCTCTCTGATTGTCTTCAGATGAAATGAAGAGGAGAAGAGACTTCTATGCGGAGCACCCTGTGGATGGTGAGTCAGAAAGCATGCTGTTATTGGTCCTTGAATGCGTCTGCGTTCTGGCCCCTAAAGTTACCGTGTGTTTGTTGGTTTGTTTAAACAAAGCTTCGAATGGATCACATGAAGATCGTGGTGAGGTGGCAGATGAGGACAAGAGAATAATAACAGATGATGAGATCATCAGCCTCTCCATCGAGTTCTTTGATCAGAGCAGGTGAGTCTTTTTTTTTTCTTTTTTTAATGTGGAAAAGGGATAAGAAGGTTCCCCTTCAATATATGAAGAAAAATGAGCTTGTGGCAGTTCTATGCTGCAACAGCTTGTGTTTCTGCCTCTGAAAAAAACATTGAAAATAACCAAATATAGCGTTGAAGTGTTTATGGACCCACATCTTACTCTGGATCTGTCTTTCATGGCACCACTCTGAGATTTGAATCCGTGCTTTTATCACAATTGGTTTAGATCACTGCACTTTATGCTGGGCGAAGTCAAACATCATCGCTCGCCTGCAGCCGGTTCTGAATGCTGCTGCTCGGCTTCTAACTGGTACAAAAAAAAAACCCACGAGCGCATTACTCCAGTTCTGGCATCGCTACACTGGTTTCTGCCTCGTTTTAGAGTTGATTTTTCGTTTTTTAAAATGTCTTCTAGGCCAGCAGATCGGTTGTTGTTAGACATCCCAAAAAACAATTAGAAAACTCAGCCGCTGCCCCAAAACTGTGGAAGGAGTTACCTTCACACATCTTCTCACTGTTTTTAAGTGTTCTCTTAAAACCCTCCTTTTTTTTTCCCATTGGTTTTTAATTCAGTCTGAGGTGTTGGCCTGATACCGGCACTTTTGTTTTATTGCTTGCTTTTAGTGTTTTACTTTAATGCTTTTAAAGCGCTATACAAATAAAGTTGGATCGGATCAGCGTACAATAGGATGTACACATGTGACACCCATTGTTTTTTTTTTTTCCAGTCTCAAAATAAATCTGCTTGCAGGCATATTTGGAAATAATCAGCATATCTCACCTTCACTTCCTGCCTGCCTTGCATCAAGTCGAGACTATCTCTTCAGCCTTTTGGCGTCTCACATTTACAGTGTTTGTTGCCATATCTCAGAGCACAGGGGCACTTACACACTGCATACAGTTATTACATCTATACATCTATTTCTGAAATGCTGAAGAAAAAAAGGGAAAAAAAGTAGATTTGCTGCTAGTGAGTAAATAAAAAATGCTTGAAAGATTTGAGTGAGCTGGTACCTCCTGAGGTTTTTGCACTTGGTAAAAGTGCAGATGTAACAAAGGTGGAAGGTCATGACGTATTTTCCATGTTTAATCTGTGCAGACTGGGAGGTGGAGTTGAGGACAAGCAGCCGAAAGATCAGGTATTCCACCCTCATTTGGCCCGTTTCCACTTGTTTAAAAAGCACACAGTAATGGAAACCTTCCACTCTGCTGCCATTAGATTGAAATGTGATGGCAGAGACAGGCCAAACATATTACTGGTAATGAGCCGCATTGTTTGTGTAAAGCAAATATTCTTTCACTTCTTTTAAGGTGGACCAATCGGACTATGTTCTCTCTAAAAAAAAAAAAAAAAAAAAATATATATATATATATATATATATATATATAAATACATTTTTGAGTCACTGCATAGGGATGTTGTTTTTTTTTTGTTTTGTAGAAATGCTTATTTACCATCTTGTGACACTGAATTTGATCTGCAGATGACTAACAAGAGGTACCTGCAGTGTCCAGCGGCCATGACAGTTATGCATCTGAGGAAGTTCCTGCGCAGCAAAATGGACATCCCCAACACCTACCAGGTATTAATTTTTTAATATCTTTATCTATTCAAAACATTTATTTTTTAAATTTTTGGATAGATGCTATGAACAAACCTATCTCAGCACGTTTTACTCAAACTAAACAACTCCTCTTACAAATGAAGTGTTTTATTTTTTGTTTTTTTTTCCTCCCCAGGTTGAAGTCATGTATGAAGACGAGCCTCTTAAAGATTACTACACATTAATGGACATAGCATATATCTACACTTGGAGAAGGGTAAGAAGTCGTTGGAGAAGAGAGTCGGTAAAGAAATAAAATGATCATGAATTCTACATTTTCGCATGTTGAATATTATTGAAATTTAGCGAATAAATGTTCCTTCAGGTTGTCACCTAAATGCTTATCAATCTCGGGTTAGATTTGTTTAGAAAATAAATCATAGCTATTAACGAAAATACGTCTTTTTTTAAATGTTATTTTATTTTTTTTTAACCAAATCAATGCTGTTGAGGTTTAAAAGAACAATACAGATCTAGCAGACTTTTGGGGATATTTTTTTTGTTTTTTATTTTGTTTGATGAATTATCAGTAATTGCATTTAAAACCCTTTTTATTTTATTTGATCGAATTACAACAGCTTTAAATGCAGAGTGAGGTAGTTTATTTCCAGTTACAGATTTTGAATTGCAGGGTGCTGTACACTGAGGTCAGTTTAAGGTGGAATTATTTTTAGTGTTTTAACTAAGAGGTCCAATTTATGAGAAAGGAGCCAAGTTATGCTGCTTTTTATTTTGAGGCTTTTCTGAAGCACAATTTTAGACCATGTGCTCTGGAGGGATGACTCTGGCCTCACATTTGTACAATTTCGCAAAATTAAAGTTCTGGAGGAAGAAATTACACAAACTACTGTTTGAAGGCTTTGCTGTTGTTTATCTGCCCTTCAGAGAAGGTTATATTTTAAACATGTTGATGTACACGATGCCCTAATGTTAGAACGAGCTGCTGTTGCCACAATAAGGATTTTCCCCCCACTCTGCCTGTCATGTTATTGACCTACATTTTGAAGTAGGTTAATGTCATGATGATTGTTAGTTCAAATGCTTTTGTAAGGGAGCTAAATGTGTTGTAGTCAGATTGGGAAAAACATATTAAGTTAATCTAAGTGAATAAGTGAATCCCTTCATTATTTTAAATGTTTGGGTTTTTTTTTTCGTCTTTTAAATTCCGCAGAACGGCCCGTTACCGCTGAAATACCGGGTACGACCTAACTGTAAGAAGATGAAGGTGAGCCACGCGCAGCAGGAAGGGCAGAACAGCGCGAGCAGGTCCGGTCCGGAAAGCGACTCGGCCAGCGACAAAGCCGGAAGTCCCGCCGGAGCTCCTTCCACCTCCTCGTCGATGCCGAGTCCTGGTACGCCCGCACAGTCCCCGCACCCGCAGCTCCCGCACGGCCCCAACAGCGTGAACGGGACGGTGGCCGCCGCAGCTCAAACCCCGAGCCGGCCCTTCACCCAGTTCGGAGGCAGTAGCGGCGGGAAACCCCGGAAGGTGTCCCTGAACGGCTCGTCGACTTCTTCCGGATGACGCGGGGCTCGGACCCAGGCAGCAAACGCCAGACTCCCGCTCAGCTGAACCTGTTTTCATGCCAACGTAGTTCCACTGTGTAGACAATGTTTTCTCTCTTTCTCTCTCCATTCATTGTTCTAAATATTATGGCATCGTTTGTAAGTTTGAAAAGTTGTGGAACCAGAGACATTTCAAGGAATGAGGAAGTCAGGTGGCGTGGGAGTTTTGAACCCGAGAGAAGGAGAGAAGAAAGAAAGTTGGAAAGAAGGACAAACACCTATCTCCTTTTTAAAGCTACGTCTTTATTTTTTACAGAGGCGATTGAAGGAAGGGGATTTTTACGTTTTTTTGATCTACGTCTTTCAAATTAAACGTGTTTCTCATGATTATTTCATGTGTGTTGGGATATTTTGACGCTCAGTTTGAACATGCATGCTCATGGTGACACTTTATCATATTTTACTTTTTTTTTTTAGTTCGGAAAGAGGTTGTCCCCCCCCACCCCCAAAAAAGACTGGAATCCGGAAGTTTGTATAGCGCTGTTAACTTCAAGGGACGAACGAAAACAGAAACTTTGCCTTTTACTGAATTAAAAGAAGAAGAAAAATGAACTCTCTTGTAGCCCCTGTGGAACCGGATTATTCCTCATCTTTAACCCATTTAGAAAATCTGCGTGTACATAGAGACAAAATGCATATTTAATCAGCAACGAGGATATCCTCTTATTCTCCCCTTTTTGGTTACGAGGGAATGACTTGGGCTCAGCTTCATTTCATGCTCAACGACTGATGTTTTGACTCTTGTCTCTGTTTTCCGTATTTGTATCGCCCGATTATATGGACAATTTATTGAATTGTTACTGTTGCACAGTATAAAACATCTAAATAAACATTTTACACTTATGAAGAAAGCCGCTCCCTTGTTGGCTTTTTTTGGGGTCGTTTTTGGTGCTCATACACGAGAATGAGAAAAGAAAAAGAAACTATAATAAAGGAGTCATTGAAGTGCCAGATGTCCGTCTGCGGCAGCAGAAGTTCAGATAACCGAGTTAAGGAGGGCAGCGGGAACAGTGTAGAAGCTCTGATCAAATCACGCGTCTGAGTGATCAGCTGACGAATAAAAGCAGCGTTTATTTGTCCATTTATCTTCTTCATCTGAACGCGTTTTGCTGCTCTGAAACGCAGCGGATGCGATGGAGATTTGGGGTCTTTCAAGGAGTCAACAGCCATTCTGCATTCATTCATGTTGCACAGTTAGAATGATTCTGAAGGCTCTCAGCAACTGCTAACCATCGGTTTAAAATGGATTTATGTTATTTTTGTTTTGTTATAATTATTACATTTTTAGATCAAATGGGCGTACATTTTTTTAACCATCGGTTGCTCACATAAGATTCTTAAAAAAACAGAAAGAAAATAAATAAAAACGCACATTTACCCTGAATGAACCAGTCGGGCTGACATGGGATTAGAGATACTAAATTCATAATTTTAGTAATAGCTAAATTAAAAGAAAACTGGCTAATCCTGGTTTATTACACATTATAGTTATTTAGGGGCTTAACTGGGCAATAATGAGGATGATTTAATGATCTGTTATGATGATATCTTGACGGTAAAACTGCCAACTTTAAATTAATATGTATAATATAATTTTACCTATAAAAGACAAAGTGAAACAAACACCAACAAGAAAAAAGAACTGAAGATCTTACTTTCTTTGAACTGTACAAAAAAAACCAAAACAACCGTCTTAATTTGAGTTGGGACAGATGAAACAGCAGGTCTAACAGATATTATCTTAAATATCACTCATTCGGTATATCTTCGTGCACCTGATAGGATTTTTACAAGTTGGCTTCATTTTTTCCATAAGTTGATGTCTCTGTTTCTTATTTCTAGGACACACTCGTGGCACATTTGAACTGTTGGGTTCCCGCATGCAAACAGGGGATTCTCTACGAGTATAGATACGAGTGGAATACATTTCCAGAGTAGAAGATGATTGGATAAAGCCGGTCTGTCGTTCTGCTGACACATTAGAGTCAAAGTTTTTTTTTTTTTAATTAGTCGTGTATGAATCAGAAAACACGGTCGATGGCCAGAGGATTACAAAACTCTGCGGCCAATAAATGAGCTGTGGAAGGAGACGTAAATTTGGAAAGTTTAGTGTGTTCGTATGTTTAAAATGTGGACGTTTCGGGCTCAGATAGGCCTAATACATTTTTTTTCAAGTTTTCGCAGAACCCCCTCCTCGCGGGTCAAAATGTTGCCCAACTCACAGGAACATCGCCAAGTTGATACACAAAGCGGCTCTTTGTTCGGTTTTATTTTCTTAATCTTGCCACAAGTTTTCTTAAACGTGATTTTTAAAAAAAATCAAAGATCTATAGGGGTGAAGTGAATTACCCTTTTAAATGTGCATCAGCTCACACGGACAAAGTGTGGCAAAATATAAATATGTCGGCCTGTTTTCAACGGATTCCCTTTCCTTGGAAGCGCCCCTTTGAATACATAATGTAAAGTCACAAAACACGGAATGACAAAAAATAAAACAAAAAAAAAACAAGCTTTCTTCTTCTTTTTGTCGGATTTCACCTTAACAGAGCGCAACGCGTCTTGTGGGCTGCCAACTGTTCTAAAATGTGTTTAGTCCACATCTGTTTGCTCTAAAATGCTTCGTGAATGTTAAAAGTTAACTCCGGCAGGGCGTAAGAAGGTCTGGAACTCAGGCAAACTGTAAAAAGCCTTTGAGCATCAGCGGGTCGTGTCTTCAGCCGACGACTACGACGCGCTCTCAGTCCTGCTGTCCTTTGAATTTGGTCAACCGAAGACGCTCAAAGTGTGAGACAAGTCCGCGGCTGCGTTTTTAGCGGGAACTAAACAGAGAGCGAACAGAGATGGCGCACAGAAGAGAGACATCACTCTGAACGCATTTCCGGAGATGGTTGACTCTCGTCAGGTGCAGGCGGACACGCGAGCAGCAGAGTGAGTCATCTGTCGATAGACAATCTTCGACAGAGACAACAGAACATTCGGCTTCCTGCGTGTTGCCGGGGCAACAGTTAACAACAATACCTGCTAAACCCAGAGGCTCTGAGCAACGCAGCTTTAAACGCAGGGATCAGATCTCGACTGAAAGTTTGAAGACCTTCATCGAGAAGAGGCGTTTTTTTTTGTATTTTCTCTGTAGGTCACAATGAGTCGGCAGATCATCCAAGGTGAGATCACTGAGCTGTTTAGCTTTACAATGAGGGCGGTTCATCTGGTGTTTGGCATTGTTTTGTTTGAGTGAGTGTATGTGTGTGTGTTTTTTTCTGCAGTTTTTGAGCAGTACCAGAAATCAAGGTTGCAGTTTGTGCAGACTGTTGCCGATTTGGCAAGCAGACCACAAAATATAGAAATCCTTCAAAATGCAGGTAAGAAATGGTTTTGGAGCCTTACAGTGTGCTGGTTTTGCAGCTTTCACCTCACCTCCCCTCGCCTGTGCTGCAGGTGTGATGTCCCTGCTGCGCCCCTTGATGCTGGACGTCGTCCCGAGCATCCAGCAGACGGCAGCTTTGGCTCTGGGCCGCCTGGCAGACAGCAACGACAGCCTGGCGGAGGCTGTGGTGAAGGAGAATATCCTGCCCCAGCTGGTCCAATCCCTGGCCTCGCAGAATGTGAGCATCTCATCCTCTGGATGTATTGTTTATTTCTAACAGGTTCTCCTCTTGAGATGTCATCCGAACTATTCGGAGCCGGAGACAGTCAGAGGCTGGCCGTCACTCTGCAGGACCTCCAGGGTCAAGCCCCCTGAATATGATCATGTGTATGGGGGGGCTTACTTGTTGGTTGGCCTGAGGGCTACTTCTAAACCTCTGAGCTCTTTAACATGAGAGTAACCAGACTTTTGTCTCGTGTTCAGAAGCTCAGACTGGGAGGAGACTAGGCTTATTCCTCGCTGTGAAAGGAGACACGCAGTTAATATTTCAAGCTTAAAATCGGACAATTTAATTACAGCATTTATTGCAAAGTTTTATTTGAGGTGGGGTGAAATTAACCTTTTTTTTTAGCTGCTTTACATTTAAAAAATGGTCTGAGAAACCCTCCATTTCTCTCTCTCTCAAACACACACACACACAAGATCTGTTTGGTATTCTGAATACATTAAAACCTTTATTTATGCCTCAAAGAAATATCTAACTTTCTATCAGCACGATACCTCTCAGGACTTTTTTTGTTATTACAGTTAGAGCAGTTAGAGTTGTTTAACTACAGGTAAGTGCTTGCATCCAGAATACAATCACTGACAATGTTCGCTAACATCTGAACGCAGAACCTTTGGCTTCTTACACCTTTCTTCCCCTGCTATTTGCTCAAGGTCTTTTAAAGTGTGCTGTGGTCCTTTTCAAAATGGTAGCTCTACCCTAAGGTTTTCAATGGGATTCAAGTCAGGACTCTCTGCTGCCAGTGTGGAACAGTCCATCTGGTCCTTTTCAAGCACTCTTTTGTCCTCTTGGATGTGTGTTTCAGGTTGTTGTCTTGCTGAAACTCCCTCCATCTACACCTCAAGCCCAGTGGTCTGAAAATGGGACACATTTTTCACTCTAAAATATGTGATCCTCTGATTCCATTGTCTTAACCCTTTGGTGTCATTCACCTATGAACAAGCTGACTTCTTCTTTCTGTGACAAGTACTCTTTGAATGTCTTTGCAGACATAAGTCTTACCCTTTAGTATATTTCTCTCAACAGTGGTGTCTTTTTTTGGCCTTAACTTATCGACTCTTGCTTAGTTCAGTGTGCAGCACACGGCACGGCCTGACATCAACACTTCAGATTGCTCCACATCAGTCCGAAGCTGTGAAACTGTACATGTGTTCACAGACTTATGCCACTAACCACATCCAGAGCAACTTTATAGTTGTAAAATTTAAAAGTTCTCAAGAACAATTGAAACAAGGATCTGAAGCATTTTGAAGATTGCATTGTAGCATTTTGTTTAGTGTTTATATATATATATATATATATATATATATTTATATTTATAGTTTGAACAAAAGCATTTGTGAAGCTCTAGAATGGCTCATTTTGGAAAAGACTTCAAGCAATCAACCCCCTTTTTTAAATCCTGTTATAAAACTGTCACAGGTTTTTTCTTCATGTTATATTTTGTTTAGGGAATTATATTAAAATCATCAAAAAGCTCAGCTATTGTGTCCAACATACAGTTTAGCTGCATTCTTAATTCAGATTCTAATTTATTTTTCATTAGTTGTTACTTTTTTAACACATTTTGACATTTACTGAATTATTCTAAATGCTGAACTTACAGTTCAGGGGTGCCAATAATTCTAACAGGAAGGTCGAGGGAATTTGTTAAAAGAAATATCTCATCTATGCGTGAGCATGTCAATGCTTTCAGCATGGGGAACTTCTTTAAAATTGTTCTTTATTCGATGCACTTAATAGACTACACGAGCTGTTCAATAATGAATTAGATTAAAAAATATTATAAAAAAAAACAATGACTTTGAGACATTTAATTGCAGGACTCACGTGGATAATTTGTGGTTATTCTAACTGGATTCTTTAGACAACTGATTTGTGTATTTACATGTGTTTGTGTGCAGAGGTTCTACAAGAAGGCAGCAGCGTTTGTGCTGCGTGCCGTAGCCAAACACTCCCCTGAGCTGTCCCAGGCTGTGGTGGGCAGTGGGGGGGCGGAAGCTTTAGTTCTCTGCCTGGAGGAGTTTGACCCTGGGGTGAAGGAGGCCGCCGCCTGGGCTCTGGGCTGCATTGCGCGACATAATGCATGTAAGGAAGCAGAGACATCCTCTGATTTACATCTTTAGCTTTACAATTTTGGTCTTTTTTTTCTTCCCATTTTGGGTAAAACAATTAAAAGAGAACACAGCTAGAAATACAGCCCCTTTAACTTTGTGTGTCTGTACTCATGCTGTATGTGTTGCAGCTCTGTCTCAGTCGGTCGTGGATGCAGGAGCTGCCCCCCTGCTGGTGCTGTGTCTTCTAGAGCCGGAGATGGCCCTAAAACGCATTGCAGCCTCTACACTCAGCGACATCTCCAAACACACACCAGAGCTGGCCCAGACCGTGGTGGACACCGGCGCCATCGCACACCTGGCTCAGATGATCCTCAGCCGAGACGCCAAACTCAAGGTGAGGCTTTTGAACTTCTCGCTGCTTTACGATGAAGGAATCACAGAAACACCAGTTTCACTGTTTCTTTACAGAATGCCAATCAAGTATGTTCAAATATTTTCTGTTCTTCTAAAAAATAGCTTTTAGATGCCCCAGAAATCATTCTTTGGGAAATCAACAGACACAAATGATGTTATTTTAAGGATAATTACTTTGATTTGACTAGATCTGTGTATAGAATTAACAGGATAGTTTGGAGTAAATCTGTGAAAAGATTCTTACTGTTAAATACTCAAAATGTGAGTTTCATTCATGACATATATACTCAATTATTTCACCCCCATTTAACAGGTATTATTATTATTATTAGTATGTATGTATTAAATGATAAAAACCCACAATAACATAAAAGTTATATCTTTGAAAACCAAAAAAAGAGTGGTAAAATATTAGCAAAAACTGACAATTTTCCTTAAGAATATTACTTAATTTAAGACTAATTTAGACATTTTTTTACATTGTGTTCAAGCTCCTGTTTGTAAATTCACAAACATTTGACTGTAATTACAGTACTGTGCAAAAGTCCTGAGCCACCCCTCGTTTCTTTATATTTTTTTATTTTTTTTATATTATTATTCTCTAAGCACTTACAGCAGTAACTAGCGGCCTGTTCCAGACCTGGTCCAATCTTCTGTGGTTGCAACTATGAAAATAGCCAAAGATTACACAGCTTGAAAGGTAGAAAATATCAGTTTTGCACCAAGGAGGCAATTCCCAAAGAGCTACTAGCTGAGAAACTTGCCATATCTGTCCGTTGTGTGCAGTGTCAGCAAAAACTATGAGGAAAGTGTAAAGAAGAGGAGGACAAAATTATAGCTGGAAGGCCTAAAAACGTCTTACAGCAGATTACAGAGGAGTTCTGAAGAAAAGGGGGAAAACTACTCTATTCTACTCTACACCAAAGCCACATCAGAAATAGTCTTTATAGAGGGACTGCAGTCAAGAAGTTTTTCTTAAAGGAAACAAAAAAAAAAAAAAAAAAAAAAAAGGGAGAAAAGACCAGATGACATAAGAATAAGACTGAAAATTAGTGATAAAATGACCTCAATGTTATTGAAGCAGTGTGGGATCATCTTGACAGAGAACAGAACAACATTCACAGAAGAGCTTAGGAATGTGAAGCCTGGAGAACTATTATTGAAGACCACTTAAAGAAATGACAGGAAAGCTTCTCTAAGAGGGTTCAGGCTGTGTTGAAGAATAAAGGAGCTCACACTAATTATTGACTTTCAAGCTTGTAACAATTGAACCAACTCCGTTTCTCCTATTTAACTGGTTTCTCTTTATGCTCTCACATGCTTAACATGTCTCCCTTTGAATATATAAAGAAATAAGGGGCGGCTCAAGACTTTTGCACAACAGGCCGACCCAAAACTATTTACAACGATATTCCAACGCGCATAGGTTGCAAATTATGAGACGCATCTCAGAAAGCATTCAGGCATCCGTTTGTCCCCATCCAGAGGCAGGTGTTCTCTGCTCTCAGCCAGATCAGCAAGCACTCCGTCAGCCTGGCAGAGATGGTGATCGAGGCTGAGATCTTCCCCGCTGCGGTGGCCTGCCTCAGAGACCCCGATGAGTACGTCAGGAAAAATGTTGCAATTCTGATGAGGGAGGTGGTGAGACACACACCGGAGGTACCGCGCACCCACCCTTTAAAGGTTCAATCACCCACAGAAGACATACCCACACGGAGTGACTTGTCTGCGTGTGTTTTGTCCTCCAGCTGTCTCAAGTGATTGTGAACTGCGGTGGGCTGGCGGCAGTGATTGACTACCTGGGCGACAGCCACGGAAACCTGCAGCTGCCGGGGATCATGATGTTGGGATATGTGGCTGCGCATAATGAAAGCCTCGCCATGGCTGTCATTCTCTCCAAGGTGTATTTCTCTCTCTGTGATGGCTAAAGCCGCCGCTGAAAGCAGAAGCATTCCATCACGCTCAGTATGTAGGTCACATTAACCGAGCCGGCTCTGTCCTGCTGTGTGCCCTCCTGTCCTGCAGGGGGTGCCCCAGCTGGCCGTGTGTCTTTGTGAGGAGTCTGAACAGCACATCAAGGCGGCAACAGTTTGGTCAATTGGCCAAATAGGACGTCACACTCCTGAGCACGCCAGGGCGGTGGCTGCAGCGAACCTGCTGCCCAAGCTGTTGGAGCTCTACATGGGTGCAAGCAGCTCAGAGGACCTACAAGTTAAAGTGTGTGCTGCAACTCACTGCGTTAAGATCAGTATTTATTCATTTATTTATTTTAATGAACACAGAATTAAATTAAAAGCACAACGAACTGTTATCAGTGATGGAATAAACTCCCAAAGAGCACTGAAAGTGTATAGTGAGATATGGAAAATGAAAAGGTTCGCGCAACACGTTTGATCCCTCTCCTCGTTTCAGAGTAAGAAGGCTCTGAAGAGCATTCTGCAGAAGTGCACCCACCTGCCGGCCCTGGAGCCGCTCCTCTACGATGCTCCCAGCAACATCCTCAAGTACGTCGTCTGCCAGTTCAGCAAGGTGAGGAGAGAGCCGCTCCGGTGCATGTCTGCTTTGCAAGTTTATGGTGGTTTGCATCAATTCGTTCCCTCCCTCCTACAAAAAAAAAAAGGTGCTGCCTCACGACAGTAAGGCCCGCCGCCTGTTCGTCACCAGTGGGGGCCTGAAGAAGGTGCAAGAGATCGAGGCAGAGCCCGGCTCTGCTCTGCAGGAGTACATCAACGCCATCAACAGCTGCTTCCCTGAGGAGATAGTCAGGTGCTGCCTTTCCTCCTCCCGACCACCGCCACTTACAATGTGATTCTAACTGAGTGATATTTGTTCTTACTGTAAAATATATATATATATATATGTGTGTGTGTGTGTGTCTTGTTTCAGGTACTACTCCCCCGGCTACTCGGAGGTCTTGTTGGAGCGTTTAGAGAACTACCAGCCGGCCTGAAATCCCTTCACATCCCATCCTCTTCAGTTTTGAATTAAACATGTAGAACTGCGCCTGGGAAAAAAAAAATAAACCCAAGAAACGAACGAAAGGCTTAACGAACATCATCTGCACGTCTGTGTCACCCTCTAAAATATAAATTCTGTTCTTGTTCTTGAAGTCTAAAGTGCCTTTTATTTTTTTGGAAACGTCTTTCATGTGACATTAAAAAAAAAAGAGTTCAAAGGTCAGGTTCAGACACGGAGCAGCTGTTGGTTGGGAAAAACGTCATCAGGCTGGATGCTTGTTGACACGTGGATTTGAACTCGACTTTTTTTCTGCCTGTTACACCTCAGAGAAACGACGAAGCCTCCACACCGGGTTGTTGTAGTTTCAATAGTGGACGGCGCTTCAGTGCTGTAGAAACGTCATTCAGCGCAAAGAAATGGGAGAAAAATGGGGTGATGTCGGCCACCTGAGAGCGAGCCCCCAGTCTCCGCGGAGAAGCTCTTTCCGCCCCCTGGCGGCGGAGACGGCTCACTGCGGCTCAGCTGCGGGCGTGTGCGTGCAGCAGCTGCAGCGCACATGGCGAGCGGTTCTTTGTTTATTGTCTGCCGGGGTGTCTCTTGCTTGTTCTCCTCATTATACTCGGGGTGCAAGTGTGCCTCGGTTCCTTACCGCAAAGGAGATCTGAACATACGGCCGCAGCTGCCACCAGTACACCCCCCCACCACCCCACCCCACCCCCCGACTCACCACCCCTCGAGTGTTTATAAAATACTTATCTGATATTACGTCCATAACACCAGCTTCACTGCTCGTTGGAAGCTGGGATGCACACAGACTGCGGGGAAGATCAGGATGTTTCTATTGAGCTGGATTTCGAGACGCATTTTTTCCTCAGCTGCGCGCGCTGAACCCGCCTCTCAGTGGGCTCCACAGCTCACGGGTGAAAGCTGTCACACAAATAAATAAAACCCTAAAGATCCACATCACAACCTGATTTACTTATTCATTCATTTGTTTTGCTCAATTCAGCCAGGGGCCTAATTAACAGCCTCACTCCGGAATAATGGTTCAAAAATAAAGATGAAGCCTGTTACTAAACAAAAGACCCCCCCCCACCCCTCTCCCCCTCCTGTCTCCCTCATTGACGAACAGCCGTCCCTTTAATTTATTAATGTTAAATAGAAACGAGTGAACATTTCGTTCCAAACGGCAAAATAAAAAAAATAAAAAAAACAAAAGTTCAAAATGTAAAAAAAAATAAAATAAAAAAAAGATGCAACCGATAATTATGCCATGGTTAGATTTATTTTCCTCATAGTTGTCACTGAATTTAGAAGAGAATTTGATCAAATGAGAGACGACATTATTCATCTGTGGATGACTGTAAAATTCTAAAGCAATGAAAGCATCCGGTTCACTGTTTCAGGCCAGGCGAAAAGCGACCGCAGCTGCAAAAATATATACATTCTGAGATGTTTTTTTTATTTTATTGACTCTAAAGAAGAAGAAGAAAAGCTCTACGGAATGAAAATAATCTGAATTTTCATTCTCCCACAGCAACGTTCACACCTCGCACTTTATTTTTCTTTCATAAACTCACTAAAGTGGGGAAAAAAACCCGAATGCGTCTTATTTCATGCAGGCCCCCGAAGTTAAGTACGAAAGAGGTCGAATGTATAGGCCTGTGCAAATATTCCTGGTTGTGTTTCACCGGAGCTCAACTCCTGACTCTGGTCAGGAAAAATGGAAAAAAAAACGATAGAAAGAAAGAAGCGTTAACAGCGGACATTTTTGGGCAACAGCGATCAAATAAAAAACCCTATTTGTGACATTTCAACAACTTCAGCGCGCTGTAATTTAACTGCTGGAGGCAGAAGTATTTAATCATAAGACAAACCATATTTTCTTTATTTCTTCTTGCAAAAAAAAAAACTAAAAATGAGTTCTTTTCTTTTTTCTGTCCTCTGTTGCAGACTGAAGGGAGAAAAAAATTACAAATATTCAACAAACATGCAGGCAATGGATCCACAAAATTTAAACCACAAAGAGAAAAAAACAAAGATACAAGTTCATTTCAAGCAGAACAAGTGCTTTAATTTGTTTTGAGTGAACGCTTATGGAATGGAGTGTATTATTATTATTATTATCATCATCATCATCATTAAATGTGAAGAACAATACACAGACAAGATCATTTTGGCCTCTCTGCCACTGAAGGGAAACGCTCAGCATCATCAGACAACAAAACACCAACACGCACGCACACCAACACGGAGAGATGCTTCAAGCATGGCTCAAGTGTTTCAGGTGGAGTCTAAAAGCACTGAAGGCTGTTTGAGGACCAGAGAGGGTCTGCAGGTGTGAGGCGGACCTGCTTTCTATGTGCCAATTCAGCCGATTCTTCCCTTTCCATTTCCTCCACAGCTCTGAAAGACTGTGCTGTCGACAAAGCTTGTGGATTTTTCCGCTTTAAAGCCAAAGAACGCGGCCTCACATCTGCAGACGTCACCTGGTCTTTAGTCGTTTGCATTTGTAGTCTCGTTTTCCCTTGAGCTTGAGAAAGCCCGTCAGCACAGGGCCGTTTCTCATAACTTTGGACACGTTCACATACGAGCAAATGCACCCCTCACTCCATCTACCACAGAGAAGAAAAAAAAACATAATCTGAAACACAATGTTCTTCAAGCTCGTGTGGGGGCAGCTCGGACTGCTGAGAGACGCTTTTGGCAAAAAACGGTTGACCGGTGGAATTTATTTCACAATAGAAGCCACAAAAGCAGGGCTCATTTATTTCCAGGTTATAATCAGATCCCGAAGAAAAGCTCGCCCTGCATGCTCTGCTGTCCACGTTTGTACGTTTGGGGGCCAAACAGAAGGCAGATGAAAGGATGTTTGCGTTCCCTTACCCCCCCCCCATTTCCCTCTATACATGGTGAGCTACTGCATGTGGAAACGGAAACAAGAAAACAGCAGGTTTACAGTCACATATCAACGAGCCGCTGACTGGATGAACCGTAGCGTCTGATAACTGAGAGCAGAGTTACACAAACACCACAGAACCAGTGGGAGAACTGAGCGGTACACCAAAGGGAAGCGAACAGAAATCAAATAATAATCTCATCTGACTGCACCTGCGGCTGGTAAATGCAACGACACGCTGACAAACTCCTGAGCTGGTGGAAGCCGTCCGTTAAGACAGGATGGGCACGACGAAACACCACCATGACACACACACACACACCCCACAATGCACTTCCACACACACACATTTTCAATAAAAGGCAGAACTAGTATGAACCGACCGAGGGTTGAAGTCAGCAGACCTGCCTCCAGTCTGAGCAGAATAAAACGAAAAGAAAGAAGGACGCCTGCGCACACGAATAATCACAACAATGGATTTACACTTACACCATCCAATTCACTTTTTTTTTTTTTCCATGTTGGTTAGAACACAATCATTGGAACGGTTTTATTCAGCCGACTGAGTGACGAGAACAAACCTAAACACAGAGGTGCCGAAGAAAAGAAACGAGAGAGAGAGAGAGAGAGGGGGAAAAAGAAGCTGAAACTAAGACGTAACAGTAAACACCCTATTATTAAAATAACCATTTGTTTTAAAAAAAGATTACAAAATATAAAATTAAATAATTTGGAGTATAAAGGCACACATCTTGCACAGTGTATACAATGAAAAACAGTTATTTAAAGCATGGGACAGCTCACAGATGTGGAGGGGCGCACACTGAAGAGGGGGGGGGAACTTCGTCCTGTAACATGCAATTTTTTTCATTTTTAACCCCCCCCCATCCACCACGTACATCAACAAATTGTAAAAAAAAAAAAATCGAACGCCATCATTCTTCATTACCTTCTACAATCCTTTTTTTTTTTCCTTTTCTTTTAATACAACCGTAGAACAATTTAAGACTAAAATCCAATGTAGAAAAATAAAAGTGAACTCCATCCGACATCTGGACAGCGCGTCGCGGCGGAAGCTTTCTGCGCGGGTCACAGGAGTCGTTGGTTTATGAGGAGGAGACGCGCCGGAAGAAAATAATAATAATAATAAAAAAAAAGAAGACTTTTCTCACTTACACACAAGTAATATTGCATTTCCCTTGTTAAGACCGCGTCGACTAATTGGGGTCGTGTTTGTAACATTTGGTTCCTTTTTTTCTTGTGCAAAATATACAAAATAAAAAAAAAAGAAGGAAAAAAAAAATCAGGAACAACAAAAAAACCCAAAAACGTTAGCGCAGTTCATAAAATCACCGAAATCAAACACGGATAATAATAAACGTAATAAAAAATCATAATAAGTCCGCAATAATAACACAAACAACCACTTCTAACCGACTCACGACGGAGGTTAGAGAGCCGCGCTGTTGGTGTTAACAACAAACATCTGGAGCTACTCCCCCCAACCTCCTTCCTCCCCCTTTTTCCTCCCCATTTACAACTTCTGAACACTGACACACACACCCTTCTCCGCCGCTGGGTGTGCGCTGGTACGATGCTAGAGGTAAACTGCATTCCGTGTGCCCTGAACACACACGCACAGTAAAACTGATGCCTGCTCACCCAAAAAAACCCACCGCCACAACGCCGCCGAGCGCTTCTCCTGAAACGGGGAGTTGACAAAAGTCCTGCAAGCACAGCTTGTCAGCTGTCCTCATCAAGTGTGGCAGGAAATTCTTCCCAACCAATCCCAGAAAGAAGAGCAGCAGAGGAATTGTGTGTGTGTGGGGCGGGGAGACGGGATTTGAGATCAGGCAACTACGATTCAGTTCAAAGAGAGTTTCTTCTTTGTTGCTGCGCAAGTAACAGAATAGGAACAAATCAAAGTGCAACAGTTTTGATTTTACACATAAGGTGCTCTTGGCAATGGAAAGCAAAGGGATGCTGATGTTTCACTTTGACGCCCTATGCGAGAATAAGGAGTCCAACATGACTTCTGGGCCATCCTCTGCCACAGGGACAGAAAGCGTGAAATCGCAGCAACGGCAAACATCAGAACGACAGTAAAGAAGCTATGCTCTGGAATCCCTCCTCTCATTTTAAAAGATCCTTCCCTTTATTATTCTAAATCACTGTGCGTTACAAAGAAGACAAACCACTGACACCGAGGCGTAAACAAATATTAGAATTGAGCTAACAGGAGATGTTGTGGGGAGAGAATAACCCAGAAACTCACAGGAGGGGAAGAAGAGACGTCTGAAAGCTGAATGATGGAGAAGGAACCCGAACGCGAAGATTTGTTTGGCTGAGTGCTTGAACATTTGGGAGCGGGTTCGGCTGTTGGCCTATTGGAAGACTACATCCTACTTCCTGAAACGAAGTAACTGCATTAGGCAAGGCTCAACGCAAACTTCCTCTTTTTGTCCTTCCCAAGCCTCCTCATTGCGAGAGGGACGCGCTCTGTGCTGTAATCCGGCCTCAGCCATTGGCTTGTCCTCATTCTGTATATTTACACACATCACACCCTCCTCAACATCCCAATAAACATCAAGAGGTAAATGACAAGTACAAACATTAAAAAAGAAGAAGAAGAAGAAGAGAAAGAAAAAGCAGGTGCTGGATGTTTTGTTTGGGGCAGTAAAAAAAAAAAAAGCCACATTCCCACGTTAATAACAATAAACAAGAACAGCTTGTATGAAAAATGTAATGACTTGGACACTTGCTTATAACCTTATCATCTGATGTAACACATGAACAGAACTCAAATGATGAGAGGTTAAATGTAAACGAACAACGTTTTGTTTAGCTGCAGAGAGCGGCGCCCCGCTGAAGGAGAGGGAAGCAAACAGAGGGGGGGACGAGGACGAGGGAGAGCGACACAAAGCCATCACAGCACCTTATTAATTCAGCCTCTCGATGGTTTTTCTCTCCGCCACTTCTCTTCTCCACCCAACTCCCCCACTTGCCCTCCCTTTCCCATGTGCCCCTGTCGCTCCTGGAGGCTATGACAGGATGGTCGTGATGAAATCGTAAAACCTCTTGGAGTATTGCTCGGGATTCACCGTGGAGATCTCTGCTCCGGCCTGCAGAGGTACACATGAGAAACGGGACACTAACCAGCCTGCCGCCATTCAGCGACAACAAATGTGACAGGAAAAAAAAACTAACAAACAAAAAGCCTTTCCCCTTAACTTTCTAAGCGCTTTGTCCTACATAATATATAGACGGCTGTTAAAAAGATGTGGAGTAACCAGTCAGAGGGGAAATAAAAGTATGTGGCGGGCGTGGGCTGTGAAAGTTTGGTCAGAGAAGCCCAGTTTAATGGCCTCTGGCATGTTTCCCTCCCAGTCTTCCATCAGATTCACAGTTTGCACAAATGACTTTAACGTTAAATGACTATTATCTTAACAGGTTCAGTTAACGGACTGTAATAATGCAGTGAACTATTGTAGAGGAGGATTAGGACTGTGGAGTTTAGGAGCGAGTACTAAATAACCAGTATTTGAAAGCATCATGTTGTGGCTTTTTTATTTATTTTGAATTGCTACATATCGTGTTAAACATACAAATTAAACAGGGGCTGGTGTGTGTGTGTGTGCATATAGCATATAGTTTTTATGGCTGAGTTGCTGCAAAGAAAGCAAAGCCATGTGTTTGCATGTAATGCTCTCAGTGTGACTCAACATTTGCAGAAAAAATGTGTTCTCCAACTTGACAGCAAACTTTAAACACAGAAAGACGAAGCCCTGCTGATGAAACCGCAGCGCATCTGTCGGCAGAAATCTAAAAAGGATCTGGAGAACTTGGGATGCTCTGCCTTGAGGTTTAAGTGACTCATCATGTGTGCAGCTCGTTTGCTGGAACAGAATGTGCCCTTGATGGCGATGTTGGCGCGTCAGCATCGGTTACCTCCAGCTGGAGTCAAAAAGTCTGCTTTCTTTTGGTAACTCGTTTGGTTTGGAGCCAAATGTCAACCAGTTCTTTCTGTTTCCACGTCACATTTTATTATGACTAATATGTGACTAATAATTCCAGAGCCAGTGTAATGTTTAGTCTGTTTAATTCAAGATAGAGCAATAAAAACTGAGCTGCAGCATGAATGTGAATTTGAAGCAGCAGTGGAAGCGTATGAGCTCAGAGTTTCTCTCGCTTTCCTGCTGTTTGATATTTTCATATCACCCAAAGCGCTGTCCAATATATTGGATTGGCATTCACAATTGCCATTTGCTGCTTGATTTGTATACAGCGTTTGCAGCTACATACATTAAAATTGTTCAGTGTGATCAGTGTTTCGAAACACTGGTCGGCATTGCAGGGAGCCTCGTTTGGTTAAAGAAAGCTTGACAACTGGTTACCTTATTTCCCCTCTGTGGACAAACCACCATTTTACTGTTTCTGAAGCTTTAGCTGTGCATCAAAAGCATCTACTAGAAGGAGAGTGAGGATTTATTTGCTTTGAATGTCTATGTGGCACTCTTAAAATTTCAAATGGTCCTCCTAAAAAGTTCATTTGGAGACCTAAACAATTTAGATAGTAGCAGAGCAGTTTGAGAAGGTCACGTATGCCGCTACATACCCCATGTTTGACAGTTTTGGCGGCGTGGGCAGCTTTCTTCTTGGCATCATAATGCTGAAGGATGTCTATAACAGCCATGAAGTACACCTCTTTCCTGGGAGCACCTGTAGTTTGAAGCACATGCACTCTAAGTGAGAATCTATGCATCTGCAAAGCAGCATCAGAAAAAAACAAAACAAAAAAAAAACAGGACACAGTTGATTAAATATTTGCTTTTCTGTTGCATGCATCTGCAATCTGAGAGGTTTTAAACAGCATCCAGTAGAGGGAGCTCTCAATAATCCTTTTATCTCTCATTCTGCTATAAACCAGAAACCCTCATGTACATAGCTGCTCACCGTCGTTGCTTTTGATAGCATAGACATCGATGGCGGGATCAAACTCTCCAGGTGAAAGGGGCTTGGTGCTGTCGAGGGTGTTGCTGGGGCTGTCAGGGGGTGTCCCAATACCCCCTCCGTCACTCTCACCCTCCTCCTCTGCCTCGTTGTCCTCGCTCTCCACCTCCTCCTGCTCGGCTCGCTCAACGTCATGGATCCCCACCAGCAGACTGTAGTCCATGAGCTTCAGCTGGGCCAGGAACTGAGGACGGAGGAAGGCAGGAAAACAAATATAACGGTGGAGATGGGTGGAGCATGATCGATCGAACAGAGTAAAACAGTTTTGAGGAAAGTATTCTGTAGTAATAAAGGGTGAATGAGTGACAGCAAGAGAGATCATTTCAAGCATAATTCTCTATCTCTAAAGTCTTGATCAACCCAAAAGTTAAAGAACAAGATAGCAGAGGGTCTGCATTCTCATGTCAGGAACATACCTCCACATCTTTCCTGAGCTTATCCAGGAACATCTTCTTGTTCTCCTCATCAATGTAGATCTTCTGGCCGTCATTGATGAAGTCATTGTCCTTGTAGGTGGGCAGCTCCTTAGCCTGCCCATTAGTATCGGAGATTAGCAACCAGATAAAGACAGACAAAAAACCACAAGACAACCCTGAGAGGCACTGAACAGACTGCAGGGAAAAAATGGGACAGAATTCTGGTGTTTTAATCAATCAAATCTCCAACCTTTTTGCCTCACGATACGAAACTGTGTTATTGCTCAACTTAAGTAATTAAGGGGGTATTTCAAAAGGCATGACAACACTGATTTACACAACAATCTGAAGACTGAGTCAACAGTGTGCACTTAATTCCCTGCATGTTGAAATACCCCGTCCACATCTGAGGCTTAGTGCCTGCGGTTTGTTGGATAAGCCTGTCTGATTCAGCCTGAGTTGGTACAAGAAGTCTGTCCAAACCAAGGCTTACCTCTTTTCAAGGTAAACAGATCTGACGTGTTCTCCAAAGAGAACAGGTCAAACATTTAGCATATTTCTAATATTGTTCACTTAAAACAGATTCCTTCATTTTTTGGCCCACCAGTCTGGATAATGCTTTAAATGTATCTTGCAGATCCACACTTTCTGTGCCATCAGAAAACAGGACATCCAAGAATAGACTCCAAAAAGCCTCCATTACAGACAGTGTGATAATATCTAACTGAGATAAATAATACCATTATAGTTCTTCAAAGATGCGTTCCATACACCAGAACGTGGTTCACAATCATATATAATGTGTGTTAAACTAAAACTCTACAAAGCAAGTACATTTTTGAGAGGAAGCCTACAAGTAGAATGAAGGAGTTTCCTATTTAAATCTTAATCTAATGGGATTTATTTTCCTCTTAACCAGAATACTGCAAAAGTGCTGGCAGCCTGTAGGGGGAAGAGGTGTTACGTGGGGAGGGAGGGAGAGGGGGCCTAGTTCTGAGTCACTGAGGGAAAAAAAGAGAGCAGGAAATGAGGTAACAGGGCAACAGCAGCAGATTAGCTACTACAATGTTTCTATGGCAGCAGGAGAAGAGCAGCAAAACATAACATTTTGTAGCACGAGAATAAGCTCAGACAGGACACACTGACACACATACAGAATACATCTTTACACAAAAGCCCATCACACAAAAAAGGGACAAGTGAGCACATATATACATACAGACATAGACCTTCAATTTGCAATAAGTATGGGATGCACAACTGGCTTTACTGAGTGCTGATGAGACGCACAAAGTGAAATGAAAAAGCAACATGAGGCTGACTGCAAAGAGTGGCCTTAACCTGAAAACATTTCACAGCTCTGACACCTTTAGAGACAACTCCCACCTACGTGATCCATCTTTCTGTGAATCCATTTCAATTGTCTTTCACTTCAGTTTCAAAGTCAATCCGATCAGTTCAAGTACTCCGCAAGTTGGACTGTCACTCCCTGCTGCTGCTGCAGTGATGACGATATAATGCGCCTAAAATAGTGTACGAGATGGAAGTGGCAAGCAGAAAAACAGACGTGTGGGCTGTTGAGCCTTGTAAAGCAGGTCTCCACAACCTTATAAACAAATCTCACCTGTCCTGTTTCCTGTCAGCTGGTTAGTAAATGAATGTTGATGCCTTGCTGACAAAGCACGGCTCTCTGTAGTATTTGTGGCATGCTGACAATGCAATGCTCCTCAGCCTTTAAAGCATGTCATATAACATAATGATGAAAATATCCACTGACCTACTGTAGCAGACAGTAACTCTACCAGTTAAACAATACCAACAGCCACGGTCAGAACTTCAAGTTTGTTCATCAGTTTAATAGCAACAGCAGAGTGCCATAGCCAGAAAGACATGAGGCAAAAATGACCGTGTGTCATATGTTCACCGGGCACGGGAACAGCAGAAGATGCTGTGGAAGCTGAGAACATCATTTTGTATTATCAACTGTTTGGATGTGTATTAATATTGCGACAGAAAAATCTGTTTGGAGAAGCCTAAACTGGGCATTAAATAGTTTTGTTAATCGGTACTACCGAATAATAGCTGCCTCTACACCGAATGCAGCACTTCTAAAGCCATTATGGCTGTCTTAGTGGCTGACAGTTTTTGGAAGAGAAAAGGCCAACTATAAAAACCTACGCTGGGATCTGACAGAATGCTTATCACACTGCCACAGCCTTTAGGCCAGATCACCACCAAGTGTGCAGTCCAGCCAACCTCGTTCCTATCTTAGGCTGGCATTTCACTCCAGTTTTGATCAGTTGTGTTAAAGGAAACAGTTCTTCTGAAGAAGAAGAAGAAGAAGAAAAGACATCAAAACATGTACCGGTACTGTGTTTTTTTTAAGAGCTGTGGTTCACACCTGGTTATGTTGTTGTCTGCCTGTTTGGTTTCATTTCTAAATGCTTCAGCAACACCGGGGAAATCTGCCCCCCCTTAATGACATAATCCTTCTCTACCATTTCTTGTTTCTCCAGTGTTTCAGATACATGTAGGTGCTGCTGAGTGAATGGTGGAAACAAAAATGAAGTGTCTGGCAAAACTAAAACTGAACTTACTGACAAGCTGAGCAAAAGGCGAGCAAATGGATGAAATGTGCGGAAAATAAGGCCTTAAAATAACAGTATATCAGCCTGGTGAACACGAGGAAACAAAAAACGTTTCAGCCGCAGAGAAAGATAAACAAATATATATATATATATATATATGTTCCAATAAATTAGGATTGGTTTTATAGATCATGCCTGATATATGAGCCCTGGTTCTCTTACATCTCTTACGTGTTTCATGGCGCAGTAAAAGCGCGTGGCAATCCGCAGTGTTTGCAGCCTTTGCTGAACGTTACCAGATTTGGGCCGCGGGGGCACATCCTCTGGTGGGGGTGGCTGCTAGAGAAGGAGTGAGGGAGGGACGGTAGGGGTGGAGGAGAGGAGAGAAGAAAGGAAAGAGGAAGGGAGGAAGGAAGTTGGAAGTAAAGGCAAAGTGTTTAAAATGTATCAGAGCACAATCGTTTTTTTTTTTTTTTTTTTAAATTGGTCAAGGGTTAAAAAAAAAGGGCATCACGCAGGAGATCTGCATGACCAGTACACAGGTTTATAATTCTCAAACGTCTCCATTATGTCTGGATCAAGAAAGTGCATGTCATTCTCCAACAGCCTCATCTTAAGTGAAAAAGTGGAAGGATTTTGGCCATCAGTTAAACATTAAATAAGATTTTACACTGTCTATTCTTATTCCCCAGCATTCAAAATTACGCACTGGTGTTGTGACCTTTTTCTGCCTCAAAGGCTTCACAGGGAAAGGAAGAAACCTTGCAGTGCTCCTCTAAAAAGAGAGGATTGGGGCCTATGCAGAGCAAGGAAACAACTAAATTCATTTGTATGCTGCCAAACATCTTACCCTGTGCAGTACTGCATCTCAGGCCTTATACTTTGCGTATAAGGGGGAATAAAATATCAAGGCAGCTGATACTCATTAATACTGCCACATTAAAGCCATGTGCCCTCAATGGAGACACCAACCGGTGCTGCAGTGAGGAGAGAGGAAAGTATAAAAACAAAGCTACAAATGCCGAGGGGCAGAGCAGACACCTGAAGGAGAAACAGGTTATCTTACCCAAAACCACGGACCGGCAGATGTTTAGTGGAATACAAACACAACCATTACATTTTCCAGGTCACAGAACATAAACTATGATTGCCGTCGACCACAAAAAAGTAAAGCAACAAACCCATCAAGGACGTAGTTTGTGCATAACGTCAGATCAACTGATAACAACAGCAAAAACAAAAAAAGAAGTTGTCAAACCACTGACCGTTAAACTTGATAAACGCTATAAAGAAAATGTGTCAAGAGAGCCAGCTGCTGTTTGACAACCAAAACCAGAGGCAGCAGCTGAAAGAACAGCAAAATGTCTTCTCTGAAAGGGAAAAACACAAGTCAAACTGGATGTGGGTAGAACAGATCATGTCGACAACGTGCAAAAGAATGACGCTGGTGTTCATACACATCGAAATGTGTTAGACATAATGTCACTTCATAAAGGATGCAGAAAAATGTTAGATATCATGCAGATGCATGCATGAAAGGGAGAGCCATGCATTCAGGAGAGTACCCTGCTGTGCTTGTTGTTTGTGTGCAGCATTTCTTTTTTTTTTTCCAAAGATGCACTGAACAAAACGCAGATTTTTCCCTCCTGCCAAATGGCACGATGCACTTCGTTTCTCATGGTAGTGGCCAACTCCAGGTAGCGTGCGCTTTAACATTAGTGTGAACTGATGTGAGTCTCGTGTCCACTTCAATCACAGAAGAAAGACTTGAAGGAAACACATTTACCCACGATCACCAACTACTTGTAAAATATAGCTGTAAGTAAACTTGAACCTGTTTGTATATGTTTGTACGGTACAAATACAAGTGTTGCAGGCAGAAACCAGCATTCCGTTGTTAGATCCTTCAAATAGTCTTATGGTCTGAGAAATGTTCCAGCTTTTACGTAAGCGTGTCTGTGATCACATGCTGATCTTTGCATTCAGTGAGTGAGTGTATCAATAGAAGCTTCACCTTCATTACAGTTTCAGTACATTTCTACTTAGCTACATTTAACTGAAGGTGATCAACGAAAGGACAAAGGCTGAGGCTGTAAATATCAAAGAATGACAACGTACTGCATTGTTTCTTACAGTTATCTCCACAGCTACACAGCAAAAAGAGTTTCCTCGGCAGATGTGCCGCAGACAGGAAGGGGTCACACATCGGGCTCGCATGTGTGTGTCTTAAATCCTCAGATGCTGCGTTTTTGCAGACATTCACTGATAAAAAATGACTACTGACAACTGCTCCTTCCCAGTGCTGCTAAGCTGACAAACAATCTGTAACCCAGAGCCACGAAGGAGTCACAGAGTTCAGAAAAATGTCAGCAACTTTCACCACCAACGGTCAAATCCCTATATCGTACATAAAAAACAAAAACATCTAATGGAGGACCAATTCAGAATTGTCACCAATTTAGAAAGTGCACCGAACTGTGCGGCACTCACAGTTTCTGTGACGCAATTCATTTTTGTCAGAAGACGGCTCCAGCAGCACAAAGCGAAAAGCTAAAAATAAGCAGCATCTCACACCAACTGCCACACCTCCATCGCTAGCAATCACACAAAATCTCTTGCTGATATGCAGCACACACATTGATACACGCCGCCCTCCCAGATACACGTTGTCGTACAACATGATCACTCAGAATGAAAGCTCAAGACTCAACATCTAACTGAACAAAACTGAAGGAAAAAAAACAAACAAAGAAACCCAGACACACTTTGCACACAGTCTTTCACACACAGACAGCAAGCAGGGGAACTAAAGGAACTGCAGGAGCAAGGTTAGAGGGGATGTAGCGAAATAAAGAGACACAAATAGCGTGCAGTGGCTAGAAAAGGGATGGGTAGGTGAGGTGCTTTCTAACTGAAAGGAGACGGATATTTGCTCCTGTCATTTGCACCCAAAGGAAACAAAAACAAACACCGAAGTTGTGTTAGTGCATTTGGGTGATGACAGCGAGCTTGGAACTGTTTAGAGCTGCGTTGTTTTTACAAAACACTGGAAACAGGTTGTTTTCGCTCTCACTGTCTAATCGTCCACATGGCTTTCAACTGACACGTAATGAGTTAACATCACCTTCCACCTATTTGATGGCCACACGCGTTCCATGTTTACCATATCTGCAAACATCTTTGGGAGATTCTGAGCGACTACACTGTTCAGTTTCCCCACAGCAAACTGACTCATTCGTGGTGTGTTGACTCCTCTCCCTTCTGAGAAAGAGATGCTTTTACAGCAACAAATCTCCTCAAAAAACAAGACCTTTCACACCCTGAAAGGTACATTTTTTTGCAAAAATATAGAAAATTGGGGATTGCATCATAACGTGCAGAATGGTTTGAGTGTTGGAAGCTCAATAAATTGATGGATTAAAGCTTCATAAATTTACTACAGAAATTAAGACCAGATAAAATACTCAAGAGGCACTTAAGAGACTGTGATGTGGACCAGTTCTCACTGATTTGTTTGTAAAACTGCTCATGAGTTGGATGTATTTTGTCTTCTTTGGTCTTAAAAGTGAAACTTTGGCCTTTTCTCTTGTGATGCTTATAGGGACTTTAAACGTGTATGGGTTTGTATAAAAGTGGATTCAAGCTCACGACATGTGACTGTACCTTCTCCTTGTCGCTCGCCTCTCTTGCCACAGTGGACCCCTAAAAAAACATAATGAAATAATTCACAAACATCTTTTGATCACAAACTAATAAATGGATTACATTAAGAGAGAAAAATAATAAAACGAGATAAACCACAAAATTAAAGGCATCAATAGATCGGTACAGTGTCAGCGATACAAAATGGATTTTTTTTTCTCATGTTTTTTTTTTTTTAAATGTTCCTCTCCCCCCCACACCCTCCTACCTTGAGATCATATTTTTTGTAGACGGAGAGACGGTGGGAGAAGACATTGCGCGTTACAATCATATAGGTCTCATCTCCATCCACCGTGAGCCGGTACATCCCCAGAAACTGAGGCAGCAGTGTGTTACCATGGCACTCCACAATGAACTGCCAAAAGAGAGTGAGGAATACAAATTTATGGCCGTTTTATGGTCACAATGGCTGCTAGCAGCCTGCACAAGTGAGAGAAAACAAAAAGGGAAACAGCATGATCCCTTCATGAGATTTTGTTCAGCGATCAACTTTGATGTGATAAACCTATAAGGAAGCAGTAAAACAGCCATCCTAAGAAATCTGTAGCTTGATAAATGAGATTTTCAATGTATCCAACACAAGATTCGTATTTAGATAAGATATAAGATGTCCTGTTTTCACCTGATGGTATTTCTTTAGAATGTTATGCATCTCAGCCACATCCTCGCTGCTGATGGTTTTGATGACGTAGCGCTTGTCGTAAGAAGTATGGAAGCGGGCCCCACTCCGTCCCTGGGCCTCAATGTTCAAAGGAGCGCTGCGTGTCAAAGAGTTCTGCAAAGATGGAGTAAAAACAAGAAGTTAAAATGTACACTTTTTTATATTCATTATTTTCACAGAGAACTAATGTATGGAGAGAATTGCACATACTGAACCTTTAGAAAGGTGTGTCTCACTAAAAACAGAAAATGTCTTTGAAAAGTGTCTCTTGATCTCTCATAAACAGATGATGTGAAATGACATTTCTCAGCATTAAAGCGATAAGTTAACTCCTCTCCCAGTTGATTTGGCGAGGCTTTCAGGACATCATGTCCTTGATCTACCTTCTTAATGTCTCCCAACCTCCCACGCCGCAGTCTAAACATATGAGCCTCTGACCCCTGCGTCTGCTGCTGTCCAACGCTCCACACAGACCAAAACAGCTGCTGCCCAGACTTTAGAGCTCAAAAGTAACATGATCCAACATCCCCTGGCTCAATGCCTCATTCTCTAAGAATTCCTCACCTACTGGCTCCCTCCCATGTCTTAAACTCTTCATATCTACTGCCTAAGTTGCAAAGTGCGAACTGTCTTTCAAGAGATCAGATAAGCTGTGTATTGTGTTGGTACTTTAGTTACTCTCCTAACAAAAAATAAATTATTGTTATCATTCTCAATTACAACTAATGGCTGCTGCAACATTGAGCGAATTTTACATTCCCATGAACCGGTCATCTTTTTAATATCCCCAACTGCCCGCTCACTGCAGCCAACTGCACCCTAATGTAAACATGTAAGAAGGACAGCTGCACTGCGCTGGGATACAATGACCTCCAAATACTGCCAACTCACTGACTGCACTGGGAAACTGGGATTTATAAGGAAAGAGTGGAAAAATAAGGAAGAAAAGGCCTGGACTCAAACACCACCGACAAGAAAAAGCACAGCAACAGTTTTAAGTCATAAGCGTTGTGTTTAATGGTTAAAGTCACAGGGCGTGCAACACCACGTGGCTGAAGTTGGGAGAAAACATCAGGTTCAGATACAATATGTTGTGACTGTAAAACCATGCGACTTTCTGGAGGAAAAAGCAACCTCACATCCCACTTCACAAAGATCTAGTCATACATTTAAAAAAGACATTTGAGACAGAGGTGATAGTAATGCAAAGACTCCTGCAAAAAGCGCAGTATCATCATACCGAGAAATCCTGATCATCAATTCCAAACCTCTCCCTGAGGTTTCGAAACACCAGAGGGCAATACTCCTTGAACTTGAAATGGCTAGGCATGTTCTCCCTGTGTGAATACAAAAATCAGGACATACAAAGCATACTGTTCAGGAGATGGTGTCGGTGCTAAATATGCTCAGTAACGATCCACATGTACATGCTTGTGTCATTATTTTTGTTACATATGAAAAGACCGTACTTATTGAAGAGGTGGTTGTCCACTTTGATCTTAGAGTAGGCCTTGAAGTCATCTGGCATGAGCATGATGGGGATCTGAACATGGCTTAACTCATTTATCTGTGGGGGGAGAAAGAAAGAAAAAAGAAAATGGCCAACATTAGAAATACACAAAAGAAACAAAAAGCAGTCTCAAGTAGATCAGTACACACACACACACACACACACAGCATGTTGGAGGGACGACTAATCCTGGGCAATGGGATGATAAATGACAAACACTTCAAGGGATTGTTGCTTGTGGTTAACCATCTTCACATTTCCAGACTGGTGCAAAGTTACCATGTTTATCGTCATCTTGCACGACTACACATTGACAAGGTGAATCATTCTCAAATGACAAATAAATCAGTGTGAAACCATTATCTAGATTTCTTCTCATTATGTGCTATACTGCACATAAGTACTTCCATCAATAATATTACATTCAGTCGTACTCGCTCTTCTATACATAAATATATTTTTGCAATTTAAAAGAAGTTAAACATTTACAAGGATGGACTCTCACGTTAAGAGGTTCTTTGTTCCTCTAATTAAAGCTGGGAAATACCGTGTTAATAAGCCCTATTTCAGGTTGTGAACCATAGTTCTGGCCCTGTTCACTGAACTGCACAGTAATATAAACAGTTTATAGATTAAGGATGTTGTAGTTTTCAGAAGGGGTATAGGGGTGTAGCCGGATCAACTGAACCTTTAAGGTTTTTTTCCACATCTGTGGTATTAAAAAAAGTTTTGAACGTAGAGCATTTCCATTGGCAGTGGTACTAAGTTGGAGATGCCTCGTGTCTTGACAAACCTGTTCAACACGAGTTATTAAAACAACGATGGCTTCATCAACCTGTCAAAGCGACATCATTTAGTTATTCAGAAGTTGGTTAGTCTCATTTAGTTAGCTTCATTTGAAGAAAGTAACAAAGAGAGACACAGGCGAGCACAATATTGGCCAATTGTATGAGCCTGGATGGTAATTTAGGTGAGGTATGCTACTAAAGTACTCATAAAGCCACAATTTTTTTCCACAACATGTCACATCACCATGACAGTTTTTATTAGCGTGCAAAGTGTGCAGTGCAACGCGGTGGTGGCTACAAGCAGCTGAAGAATCTTCCTTTTTCTACACGTTTAGCCTTATTGAACAGTCAGTGTTTCATTGCACAACGATACTTGAGAGAAACGTGATCTTTTACTTCTCCTTAGGGTAACCTCTTCACCAACACCTTCTTTGACAGATAAGAAGCTGCACCACATCGTAATTCTCACAACAATTTGTTTTGCCATAAATACTCGTGTAAGAAATACATGTCACAATTCATGTTTTGCCATAACTATTCATATCAGTGATGTGGTGGTTGGCACTTACGTCACACTACAGGGCTTGGCAACTTGTTCAGGGCGTACCCTGACTTTGGCCTGATGGTGGCTTGGACAGGGTTCAGTCCCATCATTAAAAAAACAACATGAGCTGTGTGGTTATTCTGAGCTGCTGATCATAAGCCAAATTAACCTACTGCTTCTGTGAGTGCCTGGTAATTAATGTGACAGCGACTGAAAACGATATGCACGCACTACGAAGTTCAAAGTAGACACACTGCGGTCACTAAATGTTCCTGAAAAGCTCCAGGGTGCTCACTCAAACATAACACTGATATGGTCAGGTGACATCTAATTAATCGAAGGCCGTGTTTACCTGAAACAAACTCAAAATGTTATAGGTCTCAATAACTGTGACACGTGTAGGTTTGCAGTAAGGATTCGACAGAATGTGACACCACAAGACGCTTCTAAATCTCGCACACAAAATAAGCCGCAGGGCTTCAAACACCTACGGTACATTGCAGGAATTTCCACTTGGAGCGGACATAGTTCACACTGTTGCATTACGCAGACCTGACATTTGTTATGACTCACACACAGCTTGCTACACATAAGAATTGTGTGTGTGTGTATGCATGTTTGTTTGTTGTTCCCAGCAGGTAGAAGAGCTGGCTGGTTGCTTGCATTATGCTCCATCTACAACCTAACATTTCACCAAATGTATTTTTGCAGTTTTTTTTTTAAATGCACATAAAAATGAGCTTATAAACGTAATGACTGATGTGTCCAGCTTCCCTGATCAGATCAGATGCAACAAGATTAGTATCTTAAGGGGAGTCAGGGGTTATTTGAATACATTTGAAGAATGAGAGTTCAATTCAAATTTGTTCAAACATGATTTTTGGGGAAAGGCACAGGCCTGATGTACATGTTTTTCTGTTTGCACCCTGTTAAAGACCACTTGGTAGCCAACACATAACCAGAAATCACTTTATAACCGCAATATCATCTGAAGAAAACCCCAAATACCAAAGACAACAGCTCTGGCCCTTGGTGCATTTAACTGAGTAAGTGGTTCATGTTAAAAAGTCAACATGCTACCCAGCCTTAGGCAGAAGAGAGGTTACAGCAAACCACTACAAGTCAGGCCAGAACATCTGAAGTTGAAAAAAATGTTGCAAAGATGCCAAGGAAACTAGCCCTGAAGAGAGCTCCAAAAAATATGTAAAGTAGGTGTGTGTGTGTGTGTTTTTAAGCAACTTCTGCACTCTTGGCAGTCTTTGTTGCCACCGTCTGAACCCACCTGATTGAATGGTCTCATTTCAAAAGGACAAACGATTAAAAACAGTCAATATTCAAAACAGGCACTGACAGCACACAGCGTGCTGGCAAAGATGGTGGAGGGTGAAAGAAAATATCCTCTCGTAAAACAAAAAGGAGACATGTCTTGAAACAATTGTTTAAGCTTGTGCCTGATCATTTAATCCAGGTTAAAGGCATTAGACCCAACTGAAGCGCTAAAGAAACTAAAGCAACAGCGTTAGCCTGGGTGCGTTAAAACCTGCTTCTCCACAAGCCAACTTTGCCTAAAACCGCTTTAGCAAACAAGCTCATATGGACTAATTGATCACAGCTGCATTTTAAGAACAAAAAAAATGTTTACAGGCTTCTTTACAGCTTAAACTGAACATCTGCATACTTCAGATATGCTCTAGTGTAGCTAAGCATTCTTGATAATGAAACAAAAGCAAAGACAAAGAAGCAATACAGTGCAGAGTTTGAATACATCATCAACAGAAGAGTTTTACCTTCTGTGTAAGTGTATCTGAAAAGAAAGACAACACAAACCCAAAGATAATGAAACGATTGCATGCTCGAGAGTAACCCAAGCATGTTTCAGCACCCTTCTGTGACAGGCACTGATGTCAGCGATGCTAAAACAGATGCATCTTTGGTACTAAGTAGGGAGACGTCACCTCACCAACAAGGCCACGTTTCAAACATGAGAAGACACTATGCCTAGATATTACCAGCTTGAATGAGCATATGCAAGTCAGTGAGGTCACCAGTATGCAGAAATCATCAACATAAATTAATGCCGTGTAAATAGAAAGTGAAAATAGTCTAACAATAGGAACAACCAGATCCTTGAAACAAACAAAACAATATATGAGCCAGCTAGAGTATCTAATCTACATGAAATATTATGTGATAACTCTTATTTCATCTTTTAGGCTTCTGACATAACTTATATTTAGAAGAGCAGCTTTTATTTTTTGCTTTATCAAACACACGCATGTATGTGCTCATCTTCCAGCAGCTATCAAACTTGCAGATAAAATTTCACACCACCACTTCCTTTTTGTCTCCATGGTGATAAAGACTGGTTTTCCGGCCCGGAGTGAAGCAAGCATGTGCTGTTGCTCCATTACACAGGAAGCTGGTGAGAGCGAGTGTGCTCTGTCAGCATTATGGTATAGTCTTCCTTTTCTGAACAATGACTTGACTCGCTCCTAACAGATGACACACACTACTAGTATGCTAAAAGAGATGGATAGATTGGATTGAGGGGGGGGGGGCTATTTTGCAAAGTCTGAGTAGAAAGTGTTAAATGTTATCACCCTGCCAAGTTAATCTTGAGTTGCATGTTTTTTAAGTTAACACAGAAACCCAATTTGGACATTTCTTTGTACAAAAGCCATCAAACTTGAAATGATATGCAACACAGTCACATGACCCAAATACAATGACTGGACAGGCCTATCAGTAGGTGCCCAATGTGTCCTGCTGCTCATAAGCTGAACTGTCAGGTGTTGTGTCAGACTTGTTGGAAAGCTGACTGCAGGGCAATAATTTTGCAAAGATTTAATAGATAGCAAGTGTTTCTTTTTTAGACTTTTCACACACTATTACTGTCTCATAGTTGGCATTTTGGATCTGACTGGCAGAATTGTGACTGAAGCGAAAACTGAGGCGCTTAGGTTCAAACCAAATCTTTGGTTCTGAGCAGACAATAACGTGGCCTAGATTGGTTAAAGCACCTGATTTCGTGTCACAACAAAATAATTCAGCTGTGTTTTTATTTTATATGTTCACACGCATAGGGTTTTTATAAAAGTCAGTATTTTGTTGATAAAGAGTTTTCACCTTTAAACTCAACAGCTAAAAATCTTTTGCATTTCTTTAGGAGGAGGATATATGGGCTGGATTAGGATTTCAGGTGCAGATCCTGCAGTTTGAGAGTAGAAACACTATGTTAGAGCTAGAATGAAAGGTCCATGCAAACAAAAGACCTCCTCACAAAAAGCAAGAAGATACATCTTAAAAAAAAAAAAAAAACCTTCACGCTGCCTAACCACATTCAGTGCAGGCATGTGAGTGTTAACCTACAAAGACAGAGGGCCGGTCATGCTGGCACTGCTAATGTGAACCACAGTCTGAAACCCATAATAGATATAATTTCCCCTTAACCTTACAAATTAAACTCAATTTTGACAGTTTTATGTTTTCTTACTATGAGAAAAATTAATTTATTCATTTGTTTCTCTCTTTCGAATAAAAGGAAATCAGTCATCAAGTAAAGTTGTACTTTAAAACAGGATTTACAAGTGCATACTAGCACTAGATAACAAGATGCTTCCATAAGTTTCAGTTGATATCGTTGCCTTCGGGAGCCGAGATAGGAGGTGTCAGCTTTTTCGGTTTTCTTCACCCGTAATCATCACACATATTAGCTGTAGGTCACCCCTGCAGATATTTATATAATCAAACTCTTATGCAATCCACAGAACCAGACACAGCTACTCCGAGAAAGACAGAGCGAGAGAATGCAGAAGGTAAAATAAAGGAGGGAATTCAAATATAATACATACACAGGATGATGCAAGAAAAAAGCTAATCAACAAGCAGAACAGAGCTTAATTAAGTTACAGGAAGAGAGAGGTGGCACTATGACGAATAAAAAACTAACTAAACTAAATATTTCTCTTCAAACCTGATTAAGATTTAAATAGAAAACAGGATCAATCTATCCCCACTCAGACAGACAAATAGGTTAGAAAGATGGATTAGATAGATGAAGAATTTTTCACCAAATTTAACCATTTCAGGCTAAAATAAACTAGAAATGACCTGAGTAAATGACATGCAACAGCTGGTGAGGAAATACTGGACTTCTGCTATTACACAGTGTGTGTCCTTAACTGTGACAATGCAGCATTCAAGCCAACGATAAATCTACTCAGGGGACATATTGTGACACGGTGTGTTCAAACACCCAAAGAATTCACACAAAGTAGTAACAGACGAACCAGAACTAAGTACCTTTCTGACCGATTTACAAATCTGTCAAAGTATGGACACATGCAAGAGATACTTGAGAAACAAAGCTCCTGAAATGAGGCTTTTGGCATCCTGACACGTTTTCACACAATTCTACAGCTTTAGTATAGAGGCCTTATATCCAAGACGACAAATTAGAGCTGCGCGTTATTGATGATTTATTATTAATGCAGTGTCTAGGTGTGCTATATAAGTAAGGCGAGGGCATTTTAATTTGAAAAAAACGCCAACACAGGCATATTGATGAGGTCTGGAATTCAAATTCAAGAATGTCTTGCTTTTATGTGCGTATTCCACAACTAACCTGCATCAACAGGTACAGAGATGGAATGCAGCTTGTGTTAATACATCTGAGATTAGCAGCCTTATATTGAAATATTTGTTTTTACATCCCGAGCCATTTTGCCATTGCAGTGTTTGGCAGGAAATCTTGCAGATTTTAATCAATATTTTTGCAGCAAATGCTAAAATGATCCGAGTTGTTCCCACGCGTCTGACTCGCCATGTTAACACAACTCTGTCTAACAGTGTTAGCATTCCTGTCTGTGATGTGTGCCGATAGGTTTTCCTAAGTTTTGTGACGTACGTCACATCCAAACGTTTTGCAACAAGAAGGCAAAGGGAACGCAGATCTTGGACAGTTTGTCTTTTTGTGAGCTATTCACTTAAAACATTGCTCTATAGCAGACCCAAGACTTACACTTATTTCTCTCCGTTTTCTTAAATTCTCCTCTAAATTGTGTTATATGTTCGATATTTGTGTAACTTTTTGCCCTAAAGATATACACAGCAATGCATACTGGAATCCAATGTCCAACATGTCCACCAAGATGATAAAGAACCGAGACCTATTTTAGTCTCATACAGAATTAGAAGCAGGAGAAGCTTTTGAATGACTCGACTTACTTATCTCACAGATGGTGTAAGCTTTTACTCAACCTAAGCTTCAGTGCTTCCAGGGGAAAAAAAGAAGCTATACACTTAATTTGTTTCCATAGAAAAAGCTATTTAACTTATCTAAACTTTGATGTAGGCTTGCATAATTTAAAATACAAGGATTACACTAAGAAACGGCTCACCGTCAAAGACGATTACGTTCGGCACGTGGCTGCGAACAGACGCTCACCTTAAATGGGTTCAGTTCACTCTCTTTCATTTGCAAGGTTCCGTGTTTCCACAATGGCTGAGCAAAAACAGATCTTTAGTGTTTTGTTAATTTAGCAAAAACAAAAAGACTGAAATACCCCTTTTATACAGTCATTAGATTGATCACTAAGAGCTTGGACAGAGCACCTTTACCAGTGGTGGGATCCTAAAGTTTGCCTGAGGATGCTCTAATGGGTTGTGGTCCAGACACTGTGGCTGAAGACATTAATCTTTAACTACCTGCGTGACCAAGGCCCTCCATTCCCAATAACTCAGTTTTGCTGAAAAGTCAAATCTAGATAGCCTGTGGTTAAAAAAATCTACCTTTTAAAACTGATGGAGGCTACAAAGTGCGGTTTGGAACTTTACAGGCTTTCTTGGATCCTTCCCTAAATCTAGGCCTTGACACAATCTTGTCTCACAGGTCTCGAGGCACAGTATAGAGACAGTCTTGTTTCAATCTGTGAAGCGTTGAAAAATCAGGTTTGTGCCCAATTACGCTGAATAGATTCTATTTTGAACAGATCACCTCCAAACAAGTTGTAGAATCATCACAAGGACCACATAAGAAGGATGCTCAAGACCTCAGTTTTGTCACTAAAAGGTGTAAACAGGACATCTTAGTCTGCTTTAATCGGTTAGTGAAACACTGAGAAAACATCTGTGTTAAAAAGAATTGAGTTCATGTTAAGATTAGCGTGGAATATAACAAGTTGTGGAAAACCTTTTACCACAAGAACACATGTACATGCAATCTTTGCTTTACTGCTCCAACAGAGGGGTAGAATATCAGTGGCCCCTGCTTGACTTGACTGGAGTAAATAACATGTAAATAATAACCAGGTTTTCAGGCTGAGTCCGTGTCTTAGCTGACAGGGCAAGGCAGTTATGGGGTGGGTGTTAAATTTACAGAACATGTACATGTGTGCATGTATTTGCACGTTGTCTCTACAATCTGGTAGCATTCTCAGGCCTCACCTTTTACCTGTACAACTGCAAGATTCTGTTTTTTATTAACAGAGGTTACTTTTGCAATCTCTTTGTTGCAATAAGTTACTCTACATTAAAGTTAACAATATTTAGTCTTCACGCCCTCTGGCAGAAACTCAGAGGCTTAATTTGGTGACGTTACATAGAAGCTTATTTTTACATAACCATTGGTATCAGAGTGAGAGTACCTTCATAGGCGCAAAGGGGAAAAAAACAGCAGGAGAGATAGCCTGAGGCATAAGAAAAAGAAATGTTCAGGCTGAGTTCCTGCCCTGTCATATGCAATACAAGTGAACAGTTTGAACATGTAGATTCTCCATACTTGTGGTCTTCTTAGAGTTCCTAGAGACCATAGTCAGACAATGGTGAAATCTATGATGTGATATCCTTGTCTGGTAGTGAATAAAGATCTTTACAACTGGACATACAGGGGAAATGAAAAATACTGTCAAGATTAAAATGAACTCAAACATTTTGAGAGTACTGACAGACACCTATATAATGTTATGGAACTGTATTGTAGGTTTGCTGGCATGGAAGAGTAGCAATTTTGAATAAAAATTATTTGAATACTAAGTGAATACTTTTACTAGCGACTGTGCGAATGAGTACTGCAAAGAGTGCTCATTCCTGCTCCCGGCTTAACACCACAACCAACAGACTGTAATCCAACTACAGACAACAGCTTAGATAAAGAATTACACCTTTGGATCTTCAGCACTCTTGGGTCTATATATATACATATATATATATATATAGCAGGCTATTTTAAGGGTGTGTAATCCAAACATCACAGAAGCTTCTAAGGCCTCTTTTTCTCTGATGAATAAAAGAAAAAGAAAAAAAGACTAGTGAAGTGCTGGAAGACTTCATGTCAGCACCTAGGAAAGTGTAAATTAGCCTCCCAATAAAGTTGTGATTATCTTTTTGGGTGGGATCACAATTCTCTGTAAAGATTGCGTTGAACTTGCGACCACACAATTAGCTGTCCTGCTTGGATATTTGACCACCACAGAGCTCGGATCAACGTGCTGTCAAAGAGACATTATCTTAATTCTGGAGAAATCTTTTCTGCACTGTACATAGTCAGGGCGTTTTCATGACCTAAAATTAAAGGAACACATTATGTTTTCTTGTAAGCTGTAAGATTTATGGATAAATCCAATCAAACCATGCGCTGTAAGACAGTAGCAAGTTACGATTTTCGACAGCAGAGCCCTAATTCGCTCCATACGTTGCAACAATGATAACCAAAGCGAGAACGACAGTAAAATTAATTAGCATAATTGCCAGTGCATATTTCAAGGATGAATAGCATAAATATTGACCCCTGCACTTGCAACTGGCTGGACATGAATCAATTAAGGCATTAATTAGGCTTTTCACTCTGGAGACAGAAAGCATATAATTAACCAATGCAACCAGCATAAACAGTGACCATTTGCATTCACAGTCTGCACAGTCTCTGTGTGAACAGAAGCTTTTACTGTTAGCCTGAAAAATAAAGAGACTAACAATGAGTTCCAGCCTGTGTTAAGCATATAGAAGACTGAGGAAATAAATCACGATTGTGACTTGTTATCTGCCAGCAGTCAGTTTGTGCATCGCTTCAGTACTGCTACTGGTAATATAAATGTAACGAGACAAAAAGGTCCTCCGAGTCTTCACAGCCATGCTATTTTAAGCTATTAAGAACACATCAACTGAAACAAAACTTCAAACTGCACGCCTTAGTCTTTGAGTAGTGTGTTAAACTTTAGTTAAAATGTTTACTATAGTGATTTGATACCAGGAACATTTGTATGTATTTGTATATCTCCGCTTGACCAGTTCATGCTCTTTGCAACCTATACATTTTGTCCCTGTGCTGATATCTAATAGAGGAAGAGAGGGAAAGCAGAGATAAGCTGAGCATTGCAAGATCTGCTCACTCATGACACATAGCATTAAGAGCTCATCCTACATGAGCATAACAGGAAGCCAAAGCTCCACACACGTACCAACCCATATGCATACATAAAATCACAGATCATATCAATGATAGTACTGCTGTGACTAAACAGAGCTCCACTAAAGCAAGCGTCCTCACTGATCTGCTGCAGGATGACAGCACCCTTGCGGCCAGCTACAGTTTCCCTGACAGTATATGCAACCGCCGGACAAATGTCATCTCATATTTGTCGGTCAGCAACAATAATACAAAGGCTGGCAGTTTTTGACAGCAAACAGGGCCTAATGTGGATCATTAAAAGGCAGAGGGGGATAAGTGTAGATCATCATAAGGACATTAGACGGTCTGACTCACCGAGTGGTTGACTCCCCACATAATCACGCTGAGCAGAGGGTCGCTGGCACGGAAGAGCTTCACTTTCTGAGCAACGAAGTGTTTTTTCTTGGTCTTCGTTTTGCTCGCAATTGATGCGGCAATGCTGCTCGCAGAAGCCATATCTAAGCAAACTGGCTGGTTATTGCAGTTCGTGCGATGGTCGTGACAGTGTCTTCTCTTTCAAGCTGGCACAGTGGCCAACAACTCACGATTCAATAATATCAATACTATTCATTTAGCCAGCTCCCGAATCCAAAGTGGTCCAGTTCTTCTTTTAACGTCCCACACGGTTTGGCTGAAGCTACGGTCCTAGCTTGAGGAGTACTAATGTGGGAAAATGTGCTGGGTTAAAGCTAGCAGTGCTGTTGTCCTTCACCGTTTTCTGCTTCCCCCAGCCCACATCACCACTCTTTCTTCCTTGAGTCGCCTGGAGCTCTCCGCACCCCTACGACGTGAGCTCTCACTGAGCTGGCGTTAGCATAGCCGATTAGCTTGCAAGCTAGCAAATACCAATGATAAATTTCGTTAAATTAAGAAACGTTGACAATAGACAAAGCTTGTAACCCTGTGGTAAATGAGAAACAAATTACGATACAGACTTAAAAGAAAACATTAAAATGACAAATTAACGGTCCTGAATGGCAAACTAATCGCTCTCGACCGCCAGCTAACATTAGTCCCTCCGACCTTCGTTCGCCAAATGACGGGCACAAAGCAGAACCGGACTCCGCTAAACAGCTCGCTACGGTTAGCCTGCAAGCTAACTGCTGGTATTAGCCAACTGCTCTCAGCTAGCAAGCAGCTCAGCCCTCCTCCTACGCGTTTCTGGTTAGTCCGTAGAGATGACAAGGGTACATCCTGTCATGTTCCTTCCCTGTTTGAAAGGAAAAGATAATACGACGTACTGTCAACGGGTGGTCAACTCAAACTCAGCAGCATTGATGTTCATGTGCGCCGCTGTCAACTGACAGCTCGACGGATGGGAGGTGACAGCCTGAACTCTGCCGTGTCTGCGGTGCTGATTCGCTGCAACTCCCTCCCTCCATCGGGCCTCTGCTACCTCTCTTTTTGAATAGCACACGTGATGATCTATCTATCTATCTTATCTATCTTATCTATCTTATCTATCTTATCCTATCTATCCATCTATCTATCCATCTATCTAGAGATGGGATTGTGCATGTTTTCTTGGCTTGCTTTAGCTGAGACTATTCTGGGATTCCTGTGATAGTGTCGCACAACACCAGAGCCAATGTTTAGAGGTCATTTGGTTTTCTGGTGCATACTAGGCTGTTTCCACTGGCACATTGCTGTGTCAGTACCTCTCTGGAAGCAGGAGGTCTCAATGTGCTGATGCTGTATGGACGTCGTTTGTTTTATGAGTCGCTCTTCACAGCAGCACATTTATACCTCAGTAGTAACCCTATTGCATTGTACAATAGTTCCCCCCCCCTCTTTCAACAGACATCAATTCCCATATATATTTATATATCTATAGATATAATCTATCTATAGATAGATATAGACATGTGTATATTCGGCAACCTTTTATCATCATTGGTATTATTTTGAAATATTCTTTATTCTTCTCATCATTATTGTTGTTGTTTTGGTGTCCCTCTCTACACTTGATATTTTCCTGTTACTGAACAATTCCCTGTATGCCCGTCTTTACATTTCACTGCGGTGTTTTTTTATCGAATAAAAGTGACTGAACACATTTAGCTTCAGCCGCATTTATATGTCGTCAGCTTTGCCTAAATATGTCGGGCGGCACTGTTGACGGTAACATATAAGCAATCGCTAAACTGCAATGCAACTGAAATAGTAGCGGTTTGAAAAAAATGTTTAACCATTATGCAGTCCAAGTAGTGCTTCGTTGCCTAGCAACGTGATGTCAACGTCCTTTTCCAAAACACTGATCTACTTCTTGCGGCCGGTTGGTGAAATAAATACACATTTAAAATTGGTCTCTTAGTTTGGACAAAAAAGAAAAAAAAAGGTAAGTCATAGTGAACATTTGAGATAATGATATGTTATTTAAATGTTTATTTTTAGCGTGACTTCTGAACAGTGCTTCAGCTAAGCTAAGTGTTTAGCCAGCTTTATAACAACGGTTAATCAAATTGAGTGGATAAATGAGTGTGTGATCAATAAAGTCTGTTAAGGCACATACAAGTGTCTGCATTGGCGACAGAATGGGAAAGAAGTCGAGGAAAGACAGCGAAACTCCACGCAAGGAAACGGTAAGAGATAAAAGAAACGAAAACCTTTTCGTCTTGACCCTCCAACGAACCCGAAGCATGAGTTTATAGGTTATATCATCTGCAATTTTCAAGAAGTTTCATCTCCATTTAAACAGAATGTTTGAACGCGCGCGATGCTTTGGCGTGCATCACAGAAAGTTATTGTAATAACTCTCTTTCTTCGATGACTCTCAGTTCGAACCTCTACCTGTTGAAAGTAAAACACCAGCAACGGCAGTGTTGCTGTTGAACTCTCCAGAGGAGGACATACTTGTGAAAGCATGTGAAGCAATCCACGCATTTGCAGAGAAAGGTGCAATAAACCACACACACGATCCACAGTACATGCCAGGTTTTGGAGAGTTACAAAATTGGATTGAATTTTAAACTTCCCGATCTAATCGAATATTTCCTTTAAGCTGCATTGTGGCTAAATTATTTCATTTGTGTAATTTTGTATTAAAATGTTTGCCTTGACCTCACTAATAAGTCCATATGTGAGCATGCTAAATTTTCCTGTTTAATGTCTCCCCCTGTTGTTAGGGGAGGAGAACAAGGTTTCTCTGCTGGCACTGGGGGCATTGGAGCCACTCTGCGGGCTCATCGTTCACAGCAACAGACTGATCAGACGCAACGCCTTCATGGCTCTGGGCATTATGACCTCTAATGGTGTGTTATGCAACTTATGCCACCGTTATTGACTTAGCTGCTATGAATTTTTGGTGGGTTTTAATGCAACCTTTGCATCTGTCCTGCTGGTGCGTTTTGTGGGAGAGTTTAATGCAAAGATGCAACCAGGAAGTTGATTCTATGTTTAGTTTCAGAATTCACTCTTTCATTGGTGCAACAGACCGAGTGAGCTGATGGACAGTCTGTTACCGTTCTCTGACTTTGTCTCTGCTTTTCTTTTTCAGGTGATGCAAAAAGTGCTCTGAAGAAATTGAATGCCATTCCATCAATTATAGAAAAACTCGCACTTGAAGGTGAGTCATTTTGACCATAAGATGAACAGACTTATTAACAGGTGTGACTTTATTGCAGAAACAACATTTGCTCCATGCAACCACGACAGAACAGATTTGTCCATGTGTGGTATAGTTTTGTGCTTTTAATGCTTAACGATATCCCATTTTTGTGATATATTCAATTTTGTCTTCTGCTGTAGAAGACACAGTTGTCCATGAGTTTGCGACACTGTGTCTTGCCTCTCTGTCGGTGGATTTTGTCTGCAAAGTCCAGATCTTTGACAACAATGGCCTTCCGCCTCTTATCCAGCTCCTATCCAGCCCAGATCCAGATGTCAAAAAGAACTCATTAGAGACCATTTTTAACCTAGTTCAGGTGAGTTATATCCATAAATCTAGATTAATCTCCAGGGCAACTAAATGCATCACTGTTTTGTGAAGTAAAGTTTCTGGATTGTTGGAAAAAAAGATAGTTTCTTAACTCTTTGGTTTTGATGTATGTAGGACTATCAAAGCTGCCAGACAGTACATCAGCTGGGTGGGATCCTTCCACTTGTGGAGCTGCTAAAGTCAGAATTCCCTCTCATTCAGCATCTGTCTATAAAGACACTGCAGTGTCTCACTACTGACGCAGATGCACGGAACACCTTTAGGGAAGAGCAGGGATTTGAGAAGCTCATGGATATCCTTGATAACATGGTAGGTGTATGTGAGTTGCTTCTGGTAAAAAGATCTTAATCCTTAATCTTAATTCTTAATCTTAATCATAGAAAGAAAGAGTATGAAGACAATGATAATAAATCTTTAATGCTTCTTTTATACTGTACTCTCGATAGCATTGAAAGTCTGTGTCTTCCCCGTCTTCTGTCCTTGACTATATCATTTTTTTTTGTTACAGGATTTCAGTGACCTACATGCTGAGGCCTTACAGGTACTGGCTAACTGTATGAGTGACAGTGACACTGTCCGATTGATCCACCAGAGTGGGGGACTGACGAGGCTGATGGAGTTTGTCCTCACCCCAAACGTGCCTCAAATTCAGTGCACCACAGTGAAATGCCTCTCCAGGATGGCTCAGAACAGTAAGTTTAAAAAAAGAATTGAAGATAAAAACTTTCTCTCAAATTTCCAACAACAGATCAGAAGGAATTTATAAAAACAAATATGGTAGCTGTGTGCTTTCTTTGTCCTGTCATTTGTATGCCTCTTCCTGTGCAGCTGAGAGCCGCACACTGCTCCATGAGCAGGATGTAGAGAAAGTTTTAGTAGAGCTTCTGTCGGTGATGGATGTCAGCGTGAAAGCATCTGCTTGCCAGGCTGTGGCGGCCATGAGCTTCCACCTTCCCAGCAAGGACATCTTCAGAGAACTGGGTACATTCACAGTTCCTGGACCACTACGTTATTGGCACGCTCACTACAATGAAATGCGAATGAGCTGGACCTCGGTGTGTTTCAGATGCTATCCCTGCAGTGGTAGAGTTGCTGAGCAGTGAGAGCCCGGTGCTGAGAGAGGCAGCAACCCAGGCCCTTTCTAGCCTTACACATGGTAACCAGCTCAATGCTCTGTGAGTAACAGAAAACCTAACCATCCACATGACCTCCTACCTCCACCTCAACACTGCTGAACTCACAACAATACGCATGTAACACGTCAGTACAGGGATCATGCACTCTCATTCCAATAGTCAGCTGCAAACCTGTTCAAAAGGAAATGGGGACACTTTACAATTGAATAAATATGTAATTTGTGGGCAATTTAAACCCAACTTCATTTGGTTCAAAGACAGCATAGTATGGTCTTTCTTTCTTTCTTTCTCAAAGGAAACCATCATTTACTTTTACCTCCCATGTATCTATCCCTCACTATCCATTCTCTTAATGTTTTTTTTTTTATTTTACCCCTTCTTTTCTGTACAACTTGGATGTAAGAGATACATGCCACATACATGTTACAGGAGTAACATAGATATTGTGTAGATATTGTAAGATAATAATTAGTTTTCAGCTGTACCGTGAATCCTCCACCCACTTCTATGGTATCTTCCAGTGCAGTGTACGAGGCTGGTGGCCATGAGATCCTCATCCAGCAGCTGGGTGGAAGCTGTCCAAGGACAGTGGCCAGTTCTGCTGCCACACTTTGCAACATGGCCGGACAGGAGACCGTCCGATCTAGCATCTTATCACATGGAGCCATACAGGCTTTGGTTGAGCCGTTGAAGTCCAAAGATAGTCAGGTCCTGGTCTGCGCTACATTGTGTGTGTCAGTGCTAGCTTGCGATAAAGAAGCCAGGGAAAAGGTTTGTGCTAGTTGAATGACTGTTCACAATGCTTCATGGTCTCATCTCATGTTTGCTTGTGACAAGGATATTATGAAATTTGGTTTGTAATATAAAAATATAGGATATTTTTGTCCATTTTATTGTTGTTGGTTTTTTTTACTGTCACTGTTCTCTTAGATTATAACATAATGAATAAAACAAACAACCATTCAATCATTAAATACAATAGTTGGTAGTAAACTGTGGAACTATATCTCATATTTAAGCTGTCCCAAAAGACCTAACATTCACCCCATGTCCTGCATAGTTCCAAAGAGCCGGAGGCCTTGAACCGCTGGTCACATTGCTGCATTCCAATGACATGGAGGTGCTGCACAACGCATGCTTTGCAGTGAATGCTTGTGCTAGTGATGCACCCAGTGCTGTGGAGCTGTGCAAACATGGGTAAAAAACAGAATGTCCTTAAAACAATCACATCATTGAATCGTTTTTTTTTTTGTGATGAAATCTAGTATTGGAGGAGTAATGCTGAGCAAAAGCAAATTATGCCATAACAACCTCAGTGGTGCCATCTCTGACATAGCCAGCAGATGGCAGTATTGGGTAATATAATAAGTCTTTTACATGAGAGGAAATTAGTAGCTTGGTTCACATTCGTGTATGTTACTATCATCAGTGTCTTAATATCTGTTTGTTCTTGTGTGTTTCTTGTTTTTAAATGTGTCCCAGAGCTTTGGAAATACTGCAGAAAATCAGCCAGTCAGTGAATCGAAGGAACCATTTCAGCGAGTTTGCCATGACCAGCCTGCTGAACTCCAACTTGTCTGTTAAATACAGCCTGACAGGGCATTTGTCCTCCACTGACATAATTACGGGCTGCTTCTATGATGCTTGGAAGGTTTGTTATCTCCTGTAGTTTAAGAAGAAGCTCTGACAGGCAAGTGAGGAAAGAAAGTGTGTGCTCTGGAGTTTGGTATTCATGACCCAAAATGTTTAAAACTTAAGAAACAATGAAAAAAAAGAAAGGGAATCTCTGTAAGTTCCATATTTTATTCTTGTTTTTCCATCAATAGAATTGGTGAGTTTCACTGATGCACAAAGTCCAAGCAAGGTAATTGTGGTAAATGAGCAGGTTGAACTTTGTCCCATTTTTCCAGAGACAGGTCAAAAAAAATCTTTTTGTTGGTTTTTTATAATTCATTTTGGCCACAGGAGGCTGATATGCCCTTTTTAAAAGTAATGTTAATATTACAGTGGCGCAACCATCCACTGGGTAAATGACAAGTGTTTAACTTACTCCTAATTTTCTAGGAGATTATTTCAAGGACTAATGGATCTCCAGGCAAGCGTGCATTCCAGCTTCTTACACAACATTTTTGTTGGGCAGTTAATATTTTGATTAGGTTTTGTAACTAATATTGGTGTAGTATATGGCATTTAGTATATGATGCCATCTGAGGGGGGAAGAGCGCTCATTTAACCTGTTCATATACCATAACTTCTACTCCACATGGTCTCACACCATCAGGCTGCTGTGCATTACAGAGTAAGTTCAAATTAAATCACTTTGAAAAATCACAACCTTTTGTAGTCATTGATACAGGGGAGAAAATGATTTAGATCAGGATTATGAAACACCAGACTTATTTCTTTCTCACCTCTTAGTTTTGTGTTTCTCTCTGTCTTTCGCAAAGAACAGCGTAAATAATAAAGTTCGACGCTTTCCACACTTTAAGTTGATACTCTGTAAGGCCTCTCTCTGTTTCTGTCTTACAGGCTCGTCCAGGTCAGAGGATTCTGACCTTAGAGGAACTGACCAAACAGCCAGTCAACCAGCATCGACCCATTATCGTTGTCAACACCACTACGGAGTATGTAACCAATATCACAGCATGATTTGATGGATTAAAAGGAAGATTTATCTAAAATGACATATATGAAAGATAAACAACATGTGTCACTGTTCTTTAGAGCTTGTACTTAAAGAATATTTTAAAGGAGAATCATGATTTAGTTTAGTCACAAAGTAGAAAATAATTCTTACATCTTACAATCCTTCCAAAATTCTGTTTTTTCTGTCTGAAGGAGTTCTGTCTGCCTCCCCTTGTCTGCTCCAATCCAGTGCTCTATTTTCCACTTGCTTCCTTCCTTTTTTTCCCCCTTCTCCTGCTCCCTTCAATGTGCCCCATTTGCATGACCTCACTGGGTAAACAATCCCCTCTTTAAGATTTCAACACACTCAAACACTATATGTTCACATCTAATCCTTCATCAAAAGAACACAGGAATGCACTGCAAGATGCCAGCATGTAGCACATATGCATTTCCACTTAAAGACTCACACATGCATACTGCCTCGTTTAATATGCACTCACAAATGCTTTGACTGCAAAAGAGAGCTGTACCCCCTTGGGGTACCTCACATTCACCCTTTTCCACTCTGCCCCCTTTAGGATGCATGTACATACAACAACTCAGGCATTCTTAAGCAGCATGTTATGTAATCTGTGGTCTCTTCTGGGGTGTTACATGACTCAAGTATAACTCAGGGAAAGCAAAATGCCTCTCGCCACATTTAATTATAGTTGGTTTTTTTGTGTATCCCTGCCTTGTTGAATTACATCAGAATCTTTTTGCCTCGGATCATTCCTGTCTATGTGTAAGAAATTAATTTAATATAAAAGGTTAACAGTGTTTTTGTGTGCTGCTATGTGTTTTGTACGCGCACTGCATTAAAAATAAAAAAAAGAAAAGCATTTTGAGAACAATGGAATTCCTCCAATACATGCAGATAAAAACCCAGCAATTCAATTCAGTTTATTCATATAGCGCCAAATCACAACAAATGTCATCTCAAGGTACTTCAATGATACACTCCAATTCCAAGTCAAATAGAGTCCAGTTCATTATAATCCTAATCCTATCAAATCGAATTAATTAAATTCAAAATGAGTCCAATTCATACATACGGAGCCAATTCAAAAACTATTTCCTAGCTATAGAAAACCAACAGATTGCACCGAAACTTCAGTCCAATCCCCCGTTCTGAGCGTGCATGTTGGGTGTGGAACGAGGGAAAGTATGAAATTAACTGTATATCATGAATGACATTGTAGATATAAGCTATGTGGAATATCCTACCTTGTTGAGTTCCTTATTCTGAAATAAAGTACATCCATGCATATGTTAAAACAGAGTAAGTTGCACTTTATATGGAGTAGCAATATGAAATTCACATATGACAAAAACAGGGAAAATTTCCAAAAGAAAGAGGATATAATTTATTGTACTCCTGAGATCAGGTATAAATCTCTTTGTTCTTGTCTTTTTGTGGCACAGAGAAATGGTAGATGTGCAAGAAGAGAGACGAAGCAGCCGATCAGAATCAGACACCAGCAGCAAGAAAGACCGAAGGACACCAAAGTGAGTGTTTCTGAGCATGTGGAGTGAGAAAATATTTATTGTATACTCGTATAACATTGTCTGGATAGCGTAATGGAGAAGAACACACTTACCTCATTGTACAGTGGTCGATAAAGTACCTCTCTGCTAACAACCAAGGTTTTAACCAAAACATATCAAAAATATGTTTTGTGTATTTCAAGACATATAATGAGGAAAACCAGCCAGCAATGGTATGGTTGGGTATATATAGCATATACCTATAGTCCAAGACAGATGAGGTTAGCTGGCCCATGCATTCTATGTAGAACATTGGAGGATTGGGTTGTTCGAATGTTTTGCATGCTGTGAGGAACAAAATGAAATGAGAAGTTACCACAAGATACAAGGAGCTAGCTGGGGGCTAGCAGGGGCAAGTGCCCCTCTCCAGGCCGAGCAAACTGGAACTAGCCTTTAGCCGCCAGGACTGGGTTCGGGCTGAGCGACTGGGCAGGAGCTGTTTGGACTCAGTCTAGGCTTAGTAAGAGCACCCCAGATGTTAGTAGCCAGAACTGCAAAGCAAGCAGGTAGAGCAGTACCTTGAATTGAATTCACCAGACAGGTAACAAGCAACAGCAAAAAAAGAAAATAAAAAAAGCAATAAGTAATACAAATTTACTTGTTTTTTTTTTTTTTATTGTTTCTTTGTACAGGAAGAAGAAAGAGGAGGACAAACACAAAGATGAGACTCGGTTTGAGTCTCCAATAGAGAGACCGCAGAACAAGACCGATGATGTCTCATTGGAGATGCTAGTTAAAAAGGCCATGGAATCCATTCTGCCTATCAGTGATGAACAACAGCAGCACGCTGCCCTGGCTAGGTGATAAGTGAATGCAACTGGCACATAACCAGTATGCAGGGCTGCCGTTACAACTAAAGAGAAAAAGTATATGCTTGACAGGTCACTGATTTCCAAATTTCCAAAGTCATAGAAGCTAACTGAAATGTGAAATTGAAAAGCAGATGTACAAATACATTTGTATGCACATTTGCTTCTCTCTGTACAGAGAAACAATTCTGCGATACAAAGTGCACACAAATTTTGAACGTCTGCATTGTGATGGGCTTTTGTTGTGACTGTCAGGCTAGTGAGCGAAGCCATGGGTGGAGCGGTGCCGATGGAGAAGCTGCATGAATTCTCGTGGACGCTGCACCTCAGTGAGCTCAAATTTCAGCTCAAGTCTAATGTTGTTCCTATTGGTTTGATCAACAAGGGAATCTACTGCCACAGAGCACTTCTGTTCAAGGTACCACACATGGTATTTCAAATATGTCCAAATATTCATCTGCTTCACTTTGATCTCTTATCCTTCCCTTCCTTTATAGACAATAGTGTATAATTGTGCTACTTTAAACCCCTCTCTCCACCTGCATTTTCTCTCCATTTGATTGATCAAGTTCTTATGTGGCGTTTCAGTGTCTGGCTGACTGCATAGGAATGCCCTGCACTCTGGTTAGGGGTGAGTACAACCGGGCTTGGAACGAGGTTCTTCTCTTCAACAGTTCTTCACAGCCCTGCCGCTACATAGTGGACCTTATGCACCAGCCTGGAAGCTTACTGGAAGTCGATACCCCTGCTGCTCTGCAGTATCAGAGTATATAAGCTTTGTTTTGTTCACTTTCACTGAATCCTATATGTGTTGGATGTATGACAGAGCTTCAAAACATGCATTAAATAATCCTTTACTTCAATCCTTGACTATTTTCATGCATGCATAGGCCAAAATGTATGGTGTCTGTTTAACAAGGCTTATTCAATAGAGAGAGTTATGGTAATGTGTCTCTAAGTTGCTTTTTTTAGAGGTGATCCTCACTTTACTGTTCACCAGTAAGAGTTCTCTGTACAAACACTTTGGATTTACTGCCTGAACCAAATGTAATCTCCTCTCAAATCAACTGTTCTCTCTGATAATAAAGCATAAACCAGTTGCACATTGACAATATAATGCTCTTTGAACATTACTTGCAATAAAAAGACAGTCCACTTTGACCTGCTCAGCTGCAAGTGTGATTTTTGACCTGGAGGACCAGCGCGAACTCGCCGCAGCATGAACGATCCCGACGCAGCGGGAGCGCTCGGCTCCGCTGTTATCTGCGCTGCACTTGACTCTGGGACGCACTTGACAACGCGGTGGCAAACATGTCGCGTTTCCTCGTTCGTCTCCTCGCTGTTTCTCAACACGCGACAGTCCGGTCAGCGGTGATACAGAGGAGGATCCCGCTGTTCGTCCGTCCTGTGTCCACATCTCAAGGTAGTTCTACAGGAACTTTTCATTTCTCCGCCGTCGCACCGTGTCCCGACCTGTGGCTGTGAATGCATTCAGCCGCATAGCGTTGCACTTGTGCCCTGGGCGTTAAACGTTGAGGGATTTTTAAATTGGTTTGAAGGTACTATTTGATGCATGTGTTTAAATACTGTCGTGAACAACATGGGGGAGAGGCACGGTGGACTATCAGAGGTTAGCACTACTGCAGCAAGCTGAATAGAACTGGCGATGTTCCAAAATGTGTATACGCGCCTTCTGTCCTCGTTGCCTATAGAATCATTTCAACTTTTGTGTTTTGCGTTGAACTCCAAATCATGTGATTTTAAACATATTTTCAATGTGCCTCAAAATCCCGTAGTGTGCAGGTCATTGTCTTCTGAGTAGAGAGGACAAAGCAAACCTTATCATAAAAGCATGCGCTTAATGATTTACAACAATTTGCTTCATGTTCTCTTTATTATGTAATCATATTATGATATATTCAACATCTGACCTCTCCTATGTGCAGGCCTGCAGTCTCTCACACGTTATAACAAGACCACTGACTGGCATAAGAAACTGACTCCAGAACAGTATGTGGTCACCAGAGAGAAAGGAACCGAGGAGGTGAGTCTGATATGTGAAAAAAGAAAAAAAAAGAGTTCAGATTTGTCCTTTGTCAGTGAATTGTTGTGTTGCTATGAATAGATGAATGGAAATTAAACACTTGTGGGGTGAATTTGTGAAACTGGTACATACCCGATGTGACTCACTGACCTACATATTGTCTCAGAGACAACAGCACAAATCCTGGTGGACTTTGATCAACACTTTACTGCTGACCTTTTTTCGGCTTCATCAGGTTCAGCTACACACCTTCACCATGTGAGGGCTTAAGAAGCTTGAGAAGCACCTGTAACATAGACACATGTCTGACTGAAGTAATAAGGACAAGTTACTGTTTTGCACTCACAAAACCACAGAGTTAGTAAGACAGCCACTGAACCGCATCCTACTCTTGACATTCTGCTTTGTTTCAGCCTTTTAGTGGGATGTACCTGAACCATTTTGAGGTTGGGATGTACCACTGTATCTGCTGTGATGTTCCACTCTTCAGGTAACAGCTTAATGCTTAACTATTTACCCCAAATCGTGACATTATGTGGATTAGACCTGTCCCTAAAGAAATTTACAACAGAAAGTTCTGCTACAAGAATGTTGAGTGGGTGCTTATCATGGGGATCTCACTTCCTTTCTTCATAGTTCAGAGGCTAAGTATGACTCTGGGACAGGCTGGCCAGCATTCAAAGAGGCTCATGGGACATGGGAGCGTGATGAAAGCCACGCCTCTATCATTCGTCGCCCTGACAACAGCCTGGGTAGTGCTGGGACAGAGGTCCTTTGTAAAAATGTAAGTTGTGTTTTGATCTATGGAACCAGAGTTCAGTTTTTTAGGATAATTGTGCTAGTTATTATAATAACTTTGTGTGTAATATTTTTGAAAAATGCACAGGTCCGAATTAAAAATGTGTAATATATTCACACTTATGATTTCTTTCTTCATTTTCTGAAAACATACAACCATAAACTGATGTTTTTTTTTGTCACGCAGTGCGATGCCCACCTTGGCCATGTATTTGATGATGGACCGGACCCAACCGGACAGCGGTTCTGTATCAACAGTGCAGCCCTCAAATTTAAACCCAGAGAAAACGGCATACCTGACGAGGATGAGCGCAAATGATGGACTTGCTTTAATTGCTGGTTAATACCTGGTTGTAGCGTTTAACAAGAGCATCTATTCCATGCTTTTGACTTAAACAGGCTTTGTGCAGCACCGCTGTCCTGCTGGTTGAATTCCTCAAAAGAAGGAGGCCTCCCATGACTCTGTAAGCACAGTTTCTTGTTGGGAATCAGTGGGTAAAAAGAAAAAAAAAGAAAATCAAGGTGCTACAACATTCGTTTAATGAAAGACAAGCAGCATATGTCCTTCTTGAATTGCATCAATGTTTTTACTAATGTTTGTTGAGTACACTTTTTTTTTAGCAACGAGAAAATAATCTGAATTAAATTTGTATTTGTGTGGAATGTGCTTATTGACCCGAACTCTTTTATGTTAGCCCATCTGACTGGTCTGTTTGCTGATTGCTCTGTCTGTTCTCAGAATGCAGAACTACTGTGAATATAAAGTGGTATTTAATGAGAAGTTACCGCTGCCCCCTGTAGTTTACAAACGTTTCAGACTGGCCTCTGCTTTACCAGTAAACCAAGTTAATGTTTAACTCAACAGACCATCCTCTGTTTCACACTGTTGCTCTTCTGCCCTCTGTCTCTATATCCGCTGGGACAGTGTGTTGAGTAAAACAGATAAGGAACAGCAGAGAGAACAAAGGGACAAGTGGACAGAAGGCCCAAGACAAAGATAAGAAAAGAATTTGGAAAATAAGAAAAAAATTAAGACCAAGGGCAGAAGAGCGCTTGACAAGAAGAAAGACTCTTGGTTATATAATCGTCAGGGCTAAGATGACTGGAGCGAGTCGTTGCATGCTGACAGTGGTGGTGTTAGTGTGTGTGTGTCTCTTGGGTCCCGCTGACGCCTTAGGGGGAGCCAAGAGTCGTCCACGACCTCAAAGACGACCTAAAAAGCCAAAGGTCGAACCTGTTGACAAGACCCCGCCTGCTCAGGACATAGATATAGGTCAGGTAAGAGACTGGAGAGCGAAACAGACGATCCCACGGCCTGGTTGCCCAAAAAGAAAATGTGAATGAAAAAAAACAGAATGCAAGGATCTGAAAATCATTTAAAGCCTATATGGACCCAAAATATTGCAGACTATATGTCAAATGTCATACCTAAGAGATTCCTATGTGTGAATCTATCTAACAGTCCTGGTTATTTGTGAATTTGGCACAAAGTGATCATTTTTAAACACTGACAGTGCTGTGAAAAAAAGATGCAGTGGAAAGAAGAAGAGCTAGTTTTGATTGCATTAGACCATGAACTGTGTCCAAGCAGCAGATTTCAGCCTCATCACAGCAAAGATTTCAGTGTGCCGTTACCTGACCTTTGCACGCTGACAGTGATTTTGTTTGTCACTTATGTACCATATCTTCTCAAAACCACACGCAAGTAGGATAGCAGGAAGGCAGCGGAAAACAGGACATAAACAGATACCTTTAGTCAGTATAAATACAGTATAGCAGACAAAAGTGCTTTAATTGCTTTGAAGAGACAATGAACTATAGAAACACTTTTCACTGATCTAAGAACAGTGATACAGGTTGTTTATTTCCTCTTTATGTATGTACGCCTGAGCGGAAGGTGTTCAGGAGCTCAGAGTAATTCTGCCCAACTTCTACTTTGGAAAAATGAAATATTTTCTGTTATTTACAGTTCTGAGTATATAAGCCTACCTCTCGCATTTTTAATGGATTAGTGTGGTGGCTGTTATTGTGAATGTCCTTGTGTAACTGAGTCAATATTCTGTTGAGGTAATATGGGAATTTTTCAGGGAAATCAACATTGTTAAAGGGCAAATAAAGTAAACACTGATTTTGAAACAGATGTGTGCTTTTTGCTTGTAGAGCAGGGCCTGTCAGATATAATCATACCCTTTACTATTAAATCTGAATTAATTTGACTATAGCGGGACGAGGCAAACCTTGCCTCACGTATAATAATTCTTGGGGACTTCAACAGACTAAAATTTAACCATGAAACAGGGAGGAATAACATGCTTGAATGCTGCTAGACACTCTTTTCCTTTTTGCTGATGCAAACAAAGACTAGGCTGAAGAAAAGCAGCCATCACCATAACCTCAAGGTGTAAGTGGCCAAAGTGGTGACAGATCAGGTGGAGGTTGAATGACTTGTGCTGCTGTACGGTCAGAACAACTACCATTCCAGAACCCAGCATATCAAGACTAGTCGTACATCCGAATCTCACTCCCATATGTGATGCACATTATTGCGGTTTGCACCCCCATACACACATTTGCAGCTTAACAATTCTCATAAAATATGCTTGTTATGTAAAACTCACACATATGTTCTTTTTCTGTTTGCTTGATCTAATGTATTGCAGATGACAGGGAAATGGTACCTCATAAACACTGCCTCCAAATGCCCTCTCATGATAAAACGTGCAACCAACATGGAACCAACTGTTCTGACTCTCACATCTCTCTCTGACCAAGCGCTGTCTGTTAGTACGAAAACACGACAGTAAGTACATCTGTTACTTCACACAGTCCATAACCTGCACAGTTTGTTGTCTCTTTGTTGCGTCAGTTTGTCAGCAGAGGGAGCAAATCTCACAAACTGTGTGATGATTTCATGCTTCAACAATATGTTACTGAGTTTGTTTGTGTGCCTTCAAAAACAGGAAGAGGGAGGTAGAACAGTAAAATCCACCAGCTTTCCTCCTGTCTTTGGCTGACTTGGCTTTTGCAAACAGAGATAGATGCCATAAAAAGAAAAGAATGTTCCTGTGATAATGAAGGGTCAGTCAAAGGTATTCTCTTTTCTTCTCTTCTCAGTAACCACCAGTGTTGGGAGATATTACAGGTCTACCATCTAACTTCAACCAAAGGACGACTAACACTTAAAGGTCAGTTCTTCCTATTAGCATCCTGCTAACAAAAAGTGGAAAGCAGCTTTGCAGACTCTGCTGTTTTGTTCCCACCAGGAGCTAATCCTGAACTGGACACAGCCATAGTGATTGGGGAGACAGACTACACCTCCTATGCTGTCATGTTCTACCAAAAGCGAGGCAAAGTCACAGTGAAACTCTACAGTAAGTTCCCCAGCCATGTCTATGTCAGACTGCCAGGTGGCAACTTTGAGTCATTCTGGGGTTAATAATGCATTTATGGTGCCTTATTGTGTGTGTGTGTGTGTGTGTGTGTGTGTGTATGCAGCCAGGTCGCCTGACAATCTATCAGAGCCAACGTTGACCAAGTTTGAGGAGCTTGCTGAGAAACACGGTTTGGGGCTGGCCTATGTCTTCGGTTTGCCCACCTACAGTGCGTCTATAAATGCTTGATAAAAAACTAAATAAAATGAAAGTTTTGTTTTTCATATCCGAATACAATGCATTTCAGTGTAACACAACAGTACAACTGTGCTCACTAATGAACTACTTTAGGGCACAACATCGTTCAAAATGTGTCACTTGTGTTTGTTGAGTCTTTTTTTTCTTCCATCTTTACAGGTCACTGTGAAGATGTGGACCAGGACCATGTAATCAGTAAGCTCATTTTGCTATTTAATCAAAGTTATAAACAAACAAAAAAAAATCAAATGACAAGATGTGTTTCTCCAGAAGAAAGAATTGGTGTTCTGATAAACTGGTGTTTAAAAGTCACAACATTCGAATATAACATTGTTATCAATGGGTACAGTTTGTATGTAGTTACTATTGTCTGACTTGCTGTTTAAAGCAAATGGTGATTAGGTCAAGCCTGGGCCTGGGGGGGACAATTGACAACAAAAAAAAGGATGATTAGACCAAGGGGTCAGACGGGGTGAGGGACTGTCTCCAGTCTCAATTAGCTCATTCTACAGTGCACAGAGGATTCAAACATTTAGTTTGGCTTCAGTCTACATCAATGACAAGATGTCAGGGTCACCATTATGTTGTGGAGAAAAGAGTAGTTGGACTCACCTTTGCAGCCTCTTTATTAACAGGAACAGCATAGAAACACATTACGTGGCAGCTTACACAGCATTCCCAACGCCAACAGTTATATGTGTGAGCAGCTTCTAGGCCCTGCTCCCTCTCACAGTGCTTCTTTCAGCTATAGCTCTTATTTAGTGCTCAAATATATTTTCTCAAGTTTCCCTTTTTCAGCTGCGAGAGCAGTTTGCAGACACATGTTTACAGGTCACAGGTCAATGCACGTTATAGTCTTCCTTGATCTTTTTATTCTTCATTTCCATCTTTTACTGTTTCAGAATACACACTGTTACACACCCACATGCAAACAAGGGGAAAAGGCCCAGAGCAAATTGAGCAACCTGCAACTGATTTAAAGTGTGTATACTCAAATGTTTTTTTCCATTCTTCCCATATAAGGCCTCTAGTTCTGTGAGATTCCTAAGCTGCTTGCAATCAAAGCTCTTTCATTGCTCCTCTTGCAGCTGTGGATATTTAGATGTCTGTTTTCAGAGCTTACAAGTGTTCAGTTGAATGTGCTCTTCCTTCTTTCAGCGAAACATTACGTGTGCCACTGGCTGCATCACAAGCCTCTCAAACGGTGATCAATCCTCTGTTCTTAACAGTTGGAGAGGTGTTCTTTTCACAAAATTCTGCACGATTTATTTTCCAAGCAAACGGTTTCTAATTGAGGCCAAAGATTTTCATTTCCAAACGTCTGGCTTTGTGGTAAAGATGCAGAATAGATTTTCTAATCATAACCCATGAATGAAGCTCTCACATTATTTGTGCAGATGACCCCTGCAGAGTCTGCTAAGTCTCCCTGAACGACTTATGTACTCGAATGGTTTGATTTTGCCTTTTGGAAATCTTACGAGCAGATCTTTTTTTCCTGGTCTTCGCCTCAACTCGATGTCTGAACCGTTAACTGCCATTTCATAATTACTTTACTACATGTTACTGCATGACAGAATCAGGGGAAAGGTTACTGGGATATGTTTTGGTATCTTAAAGCCTATCATTTTTTGTAAACATTTCCTCTTACATTATCTCTGTTTTAAGTGCGCAAAACGTGTCGTTTTATTGGACTTTGTGTGCTGATTGTTGGGAAAAAGTTGGAAAAATCTGATTTTCAAAAAATCTTTGATATTTCCATCATTAGGTCTTTCTTTATGGTGACACACGCCAAGGCCAGAAAAAGTTAATTGAGGTTTGAGACCTTAAAAAAAGTATCTGAAAGGAAGGTCTCTTGGGGTTCTCATACTTTGGCTATTGCCTAAATGTTGAAAATAATGTTTTATCTTTAATTTGAAGCCCTTTGAAGATCAGATTTTGTTCTACACACTTACTTGTTCACAATAACAGGAGATTTCACCCACACCTTTAATGCCTCTGTTTATAACATGGTTGGAGATGAGCAGAGAACTTCCCAAACACTCTTCAGGTTTGCCCCCCCTCCTCGGGCTGAGCATGTGTTCTGCTCAACTTTAAAAAAAAAAAAAAAAACAGCTTTTGAAACTTTGTCAACAACATGTTATCCAACCCCCACTGCCTGCTGAGAACATGTGCATAGCTCCTGTGTAACCCTATGTGTCACTTGTTTTACAGACTGTGTCCCCTCGTGCTGAAGAGGCAAAGCTCAGGATGATCAATAAAAGACTGAAGCCTTGTATTGCCTTAGAATTGTGTGTCTACCTGAAATGTTACCGAATGCACATAAATAAACAGTACGGAGTGAAATCAGCTTACTGTCAAATGTTTTTAGTTGCAAAAAAACAAGATGAGATCCAAATTTCCTGTGTGGTCTCGTCTGATTCTGTGGTGAGATGGCATCATCTGCTGCATCCTTAACAAAAAAAACCCCCCAAAACATTTAAGGTTTAACTTTCAGACTGCTTGTATGCTGACATCTGTTGTGTAAGTGTGGACACAAGAATATGTGTGTTGGTGCTGGAGATAATAAGATCCAGAATTGCCAAAGGGGTTCAGAGAGTTTGGTTATAAAATGTGGTTACCAAATGTGCCTTACCACAACTCCTCGCTCCACCCAGCACCTCCAGGCTTGTGTTTTTGTGTGAGCGTTTGTGTGTGTGAGTACATTACATAACAGGCTGACAGCAAGTCGGTGCCTGTCTAGTCCCCTCACAAAAGGAGCTGTGATTCAGCACATTTCTGCAAATCTGCATTTTATGTATAGGATTGTGTAAATTCGGGACAGTAAGGCTTTAGGGGAAATTATTTTCAGTTAAAGATTGACCAAAGATTTAATATCAAATCAAACAATATGGCTTATGCAATTCTCTCTGAGGAGTTCGGTAAAGACCTTAAATTTGTGTTTCAAAGCTTATGAAAATGCTAATACTCAAACTGATCACTGTGCTGATGAAGACATATCAAATCTCTGCTGTAAAAGCTCTTTTTGAGGAAGAGCAGGTTGCAAAACTCTTCAACACTTCTGCTTCGGAATTCCTGACCATGTAAAGTTTGAGAGCCGATTCCATCTTTCTGGGGATCAAAAACATTTCCTGAGGCCCATCTGATCTTTGTTTTCGGCACGCTCTGCAGAGACTTTTCGTTCTTACCAAACAGATGCTCTGATAGGTTAGTTAGTCCTGGAGCATTTGAGATGGGGTGAAAGGGGAGGGGTGGCATAAGAACTCCATTCTTCCCTCCTCACCTCTCCCTTCTCCATTCACACGTGCCGGTTGTGTAACAGCAGTGATTTGCATTCCAGTGGGAGAGATCCAGATAGTTTTTGCAATGCACAGGCCAGAAAAAGGGGGAGGAGGAGGAGGAGGGGGATGCTTCAGCAGCATATAAGGAGCCTCAACTGTCTGCACCCTGTTACATCGCCCTGACACTCCTGATCACCTCCTACAAGAGAAGCTCTGAACAAAGAGAAGTCATGAGGACCACGCTGCTGAGGTTGCTCGCCGCCCTGGCCTGTGTGCTGGCTGCATGCGCAGAAGTCATGCCAGTTAAAGACTTCAGTCTGGAACAGGTAGGAAAAATATTCAAAATCAAAGATTCAGTGAGAAGTTAAAGCATTTAGGTTTGACTTTTTTCAGCCATGCAAGGGACAAGTCCAACTCTGAGAGTACAGGAAATAGGTTATGTGTGTGAATTTTACATGACTTCTGAGGGGCTGTGAGTAACTCAGTGAGAGGAATTTCATCGCTCTCCTGTTTTTCGTTTAGATGACAGGCAAGTGGTACTTGGTTGGCTTTGCTACCAACGCTCTGTGGTTTGTGAATCACAAAGATTCCATGAAGGCAGGCACTGTCATAGTAGAGCCAACTGCAGCAGGAGACCTGGATCTGTCTTATGCCAACCTGAAGTAAGTCACTCACCTGCGATCATGCCATCAAAGAAAAACACCCTGAATATTCTAGTCAAGGAAGATAAATGTTTAATCTTCCTTCTTTTTGTGTAGTGGTGATGGGTCCTGCTGGAGAATGACTCACCTGGCCAAGAAAACCGACACTCCTGGACGCTTCACCTTCCACAGCCATGGTGAGTGGAAGCCAGACAAACACACAAACACACACAAACACAGGACTTTAAGAATCTGACTTTCTCTGCATTTCTCAGCTTGGAACAATGACAACGACATGCGCATTGTTGATGTTGTCTACAATGACTATGCTCTGATCCACACCATAAAGACAAAGAATGGCGTATCTGAGGTCCTCAACAAGCTTTACAGTAAGTTCTCCTCATTTAACGAGCCTGAGGGGCGAACGTTATGAATTGAGTGAGGATTGTGTGAAGGCTGATGACACCCATGCTGTGCTTACAGGTCGCACTCCTGAGACCAGTGCTGTCCTGCAGCAGAAGTTTACTCAGTTTTCTACGGAAAATGGCATCCTCCCTGAAAACATTGCTATCCTGCCAAAGAATGGTACGTTGTTTCCTCATCAGTAATCACCACAATTGCATTGTGTTCGAGTCAGAAAATCACTGATGTTTTTGTATACGTTTTCACAGCCGAATGTCCTGAGGCATAAAGAGTCCCTGCTCCCCAAACCCTCCATTCTTCATCTCCTCACCTTTCAAGTCCAGGGCTTTCATCTGAGAGGAGTCTCATCACTTCGCCTTATGATGTCGGCTGCACCACAAAGCAACGTCAGGGACGACGAACCTTAAGCGTGTTACCCTAATTAATGCTGCATACCAAAAAACAAACTCGTCCCAGTGTAGATTTCATTCTCTCCTTAATGTGTATTAACAGTGGCATTAGAGTGAACAATAAAGGGCTGATAGTGTGTAGGAAAGAAAAGAAAATGAATGAAAAAAATGACTGTGAAAGCCATCAGTGTCTTTTGTAACTGCTGAATTCTTTTTTGTCTTTTTTTTTTTTATTCCATCTGTTAAAATGAGCTTGAAGCCAATAAAATTATTAAAATAATCCTAATGAGTTCAGAATTATTCTATTTGTGGTAAAAAAATAAAAATAAAAAAAACATACCTCAAAAATGAAAATGAGAAATCTCTGTGGGTCACATCAACATTGTCACACACTGCCCCCTACTGGTCTATTAGGTACAAAACTATGAGCTATATATTGCTGCTGTACATTTGATTTACAAAAAAATGTACATTTGAGCAGCAATTCTGCACAAATGACTTTGTAGTATAAAAGATTTAGACAGGGATATAAAGGGTGGGGTCAAATGTTTATTTTATTCAGACAAGTTAAGCAAAGAGCTGCTGTAATGAGTAAAGAGTACTGTTTGCAGTTCGATAGGAGTCTCTGAGCATGCCTGACTGCAAGTGAAAATAAGAACACACACTCAAAAAAATAACTGAAATGAAAAAAAAAAAAACCCAGATATAACTGAAACATCAAGCATGAGTAAACCCCATAAACCTACTGATTCATTCAACAGCTAATGGAGAATTAAATTGAGACCCACACCATGATAGCTGGTGATTATATGTGTTGAGAATATGCACACTCATAATTACTCAGCTGCAGAAAATGTTTTTTTTCCCCGCCAAGGTTCTCCTGAGTCAGTGTGGCTATATTGATGATATAGCCTGCGGGCTAAAAGGTCACACACATCCAGCAGAGGTTTCTGTCCTTAGTATTCATGCATTGAGATGTTGGTAAACTCTAGATATTTCTAGAAGCTTTTTACACTGTTATGTTCTGTAGATGTTCTGTTGAACTGATTAATGATTCTACAGAGCCTTGGAAAGATCAAACCTTTGGTGAATGCTTCCTTTATACCCCAACAGTTAATTCCTCCAGCATTTCTGTTTCTTGTTTCTTGTATATTCTTTGAACCGCTTGGTGCCTCTTTGCCTCTCTCCCAACTTTTCGGTGGGATGCTACCATCAAATTTATTTTTGTTTTTTTTGCCTGTTAAAATAAACCGAGATTTATGTTCTTGTTGCATCTGAGAAAACTTTCCAACATTTTGGGGAACTGGGGCTTGCAAATGCAAAGGAACAAAACAATTCCCAGTATGAAAACAGAAAAAGTGTTCGAGTAAGTGAGTTCGGCAGGCAAAATAAATATTACTTTCAAAACTACAGAAGTTGGTCTCTGAATGTCAGACAGAATATTGTTAAAAGAAGCCTTTACAGAACACAGAAAAAATGCCCCACTTCTACGTTTTTTTAAAAGTGTTCCTGCCATCAATTTCTAAATAAGCATATATCTATCAAAACATATCACAACTTCTCAGTTTTGATATGAAGTATATTGTCTTTGTACTATTTTCAACCAGTGCATTCTGCTTTTACATATAACATCAAACTATTTTGCCTTTAAATATACCTTAAAAAAACATAATTAGATTTAATTTTTTTATTTGTGCACAAATGGCTTGTTCTTTCCATCAGAGCAGAAGAAAGCAACTGTTCTTCCAAAACTAAGGCTGTTAATGCTGTTTCTCTTAAGATGTCACGCAGCAATTGCACCATGTGTCCACAAGAGGGCAGCCTGTGAGCTGTTACGGTCGTTTTCCCGTTGAGCAACTTGCAAACACAACGTAAGAGGAGGCAGATGACTTAAATGAATAAGAATTGTGCTCGTTGCAGTGTACGATAAGTGGAGGAAGGACTGACATTAAATTAAGTATTTTCGTTTTGCTGGTGATCCACTGGTGAGAATCTGTGTGGTTGTGAGGAATTCCCACTGACTGCCCATCTTTCTCTCTTGCTGTACTTTTCCTCTGCCTTTTCTTAAATACTTTTTAAATCAAATGTTCTTAAATGGGCTAAACAAATGCAGGTTAAAAAAGGGGAGGCAGTGTATGTCACGAGCCACATTCACAGCACTTGTATCATGATTGTCAAATGGTTAAGTCGCCCATTTCTTTGATGTGCATCATAATGTTTTCAATGATTATTCTGTATATAAAGGGTACATAAAAAAAACACTGACTTTATTGATCAAACACTCTTTATTGAACGCAACAGAACTGAAAGCAAATCATACGGGTTATGGTTTAGTGTGTTGGCGCTGATAAGCCACTTTCATTGCTGTTAAAACCACATTTCAAGTACGTGTATGTGTGTGTGTACATGTTTGTGTGGGGACGGAGTAAAATAATTGAAGAAAATTGAAGTAGGATCACTCATTTACCTGAAACTATGTCACGTGACAACAGAGAGGCCTCAGTAGATGAGTAGTTGAGCTCAGGGCAGACTGAGCTACTCAGCTGCCCTGATGTCTTTGTCAAAGTCACCCACAGTTAGCACACAATCCCCATGATGATGATGATGTACTAATTCACCTAATGTGAGCACTGTTTGACCAAACAGAAAAAAAGGCAAATTCACAACAAAACAACATAGTTGGCAGCTCGTTTTAACTGTAAAACAGGTAATGGGTAAACATAACGGAGGAAAAACACGGTGAGCGAACAGAAGTTGTACATCATTTGAATGCATGTTGGACAACAGCATCACTGTAGAGTGGAGCTCAAGTCTGTGCCTCCTCATTCTAAACATATCGTTCTTGTAAGTGAACAATATTGACTCATGCTTTATCAAACATGCATGTTTGTGTGAGTGCGTCACCGAGGGTAGATGTAATCTTACTGAGTAGCTCTTTTGCACATCTACACAGCTGCTCCTGCAACATAAAACCCTGCACAGCTGCCAATGAAGAAACTCCACCTAACTGATGATTTGAGAAAAAATTGGCATTTATTTTTCTTTCTTTGCTAACAAATGCACTCTGAATTCAAGATCAAGTATCGGTGAAGAATTATCGGAAAATGAAAAGCACCATTCAAAACAGGAAGCAAAATAACACCTGGAAAGAGCTCATGCAGCGACAGTCAAGTTTTTATGGCGGGTTTGAGTTCAGTAGTGTGGGGCAAGGCGACATAGCTCAACATCTTCAAGGCACAGTGGATTCATAAGCCAATTATCATCTTAACCTTGTCCAAGATGGTGTACAGATACAAATTATTTTGTTTCATGCACTTTGGGACCTTTATTGCATGGAGCAAAGAGCGTCCATAAAACTCACTGAGTTTGAGCCAAGTTTTTCGATCGGATCCGTGCGACTGCCCAAGCTGCCTCCGCTGACACTCGTTGTGTCTAATATTTGACCCGCACATACTGTGAATGTCAGTCTAACACGTAAAGAAATGTTAAAACTTCAAGAGTCAAAGCCAAACATTAAATGCAAAAGGTGGAAATAAGACTCAAGTGTTTGGCAAAAAAAACTGATCGTTCGCGTCTAAATGAGTGAAGGCTCCTGGTTTTACCCTCTCTGAATTCAATGAAAGCTGCCATGATGATGAGTCTAAACCAACCCTGGAGTGTCATGATTCACCGTCATGCTCTGAAAAACCCTCTCTCTGCCCCTCCACACAGAGGATCGTCCCATACAATCGAATGTCATGAGATTTAAACATAAAACTCTGTATTTCACACATATATAATATAATGGACAGATATCACTGTAATATAGATATGACATTTTCAATAGTGTTTGGATTCTAAATAAATCTAAAGTAACAGAAAATATTGTATTTACATAGAGACTTTTGGCATCCATTTTAAACTTACCACAATAAGTGGTGCTTCATTGAACAGAGATGAGTGCAGACAGACTGGTGCAACTACAGCTTTGAAAAGAAAAAAAGAGTTTGGCATGTTGATTTGATCATTTTTGATATAAGATTTTTGTTAAAATATAAAATCATAAAGCAACAGGGACTGGCAATAAATCTTTGCTATCACACCACCCAGTAAGTGTAATTATTTGTCATATACAGTATTCAAAGGACTCCTGAAAACTCCCAAGCACGATACAAAGAAGGACAAGCTGGTTAGTATATACATGTAAAATTTCTTACATCTGTGCTTCACTGAATAAGTGTCCCCCCTCTTATTTTTCTAATACTCTGGATAGAAAAAAAAACAAAAAACAGAAACAAGGAACGAAAAAGATTTCTGTACACATCTTTCCAATATCCCGCATTTTCTGGGAGTCTGTGGTCCTGTTGAATAGCCAATCCTCTTTCTCTCCAGTGCTTAGTCTTTTGATTAACCCCCCTTCCCCCCCTGCATCTGTGTTGAGTGATGGTCTCACAAACTGCTCTCTCTCTCTCAGAGTTCCATCACTGGCGGTTAGATGAACCACTCCTTCTTTGATTCGTCGATAGTTTCTGGGTTGTCTGTGCCAATGATGGCCGTGTCTGCTGACTCAGTAGCAGACTCGCCGCCACCCTTGGCCTCGTTGGTGTGGTAGGTGCCTTTGTGACGGAACATGTAGCGGATAAGGAACACCAGGGTGCATAAAATGGTGAAGATCACCACCGCAATAATGCCTGCAGTAGAGATGGACATCATGTTGTAAGTGTTTTTACACATCTTTAATCCCTGCTGAAGGCAGAGACAGGGCTTCATTGTAGATCCAAAAACAATCACTTGATTCATTGATTTGCTTTGACAGTAATCGCTACAGACAGATATATATATATTAAGACTAAGGCTAACAAACTGCGATTAAAATTTGGACCACCTGGATGTAACAAAGCAAGTAATTAAGAGCCTCCCATCAAAAGTACAGCAGGGGTTATTATGTTTCAGCCAGGGATAAGTTATCTAAAATGAACTGCTGCGGTGAAAAGCTTCTCATTCCTTAAACAACAACATAGGATGTTACTTTGTTTTTAGGGCAGTCATTTTATTTGTCTGCATCACACCAACAAAACAGTTAGCGAGACTGCTGAAACCAAAAATGGTGTATGAACTGTCCAATACATTATCAAAACCTGGAAAGATAGCGTTGAATTCATCATCATCAGGTTGAAAAAATTGTCATAAGAAAAACTTGAATAATTGTGATTAGAGATGATTCAAACGAGGCTACACAGAGGTGCGGCGTTTAGCACCATCGTTTGTCTAGTTTGTCTCTGTGTGGCACTGTGATGGACTAGCGACCTGTCCAGGGAGTACCCTGCCTCTCGCCCAATAGCAGCTGGGCTACCTCCACCCCAAACTGGGTTAAGCGGGTATACAAGATGGATGGATGGATCATTTAAATGGTGAAATCAAATTCTAAAATAGACAGTAGAAGTCACTGCAATGTTTAAAAGTGAAAGTATGAGCATTTCCACATGCACCATGTGAAGAGACTTCAAGGTTTAAACTTGTGTAACCTTTAGAAAATCACTTGTAATCGTGACTAATCAAACACTCACACAGAAAAAAAAGGCTTTAATTTGCATAAATATTGGACTCTGGAGTAATGGAGTCAGCTCATGTGATCTGATGAGTCCAGATTTACCCTGTTTCACAGTGATAGGCGCATCAGGGTAAGTAGAAAAGCACATGAAGCCCTGCACCCATAATGCCCAGCGCCTTCCATACAAACCAAATACATGCAACTCTGGATGGAAATGTTTGACATCGCATAAGCTTATCCAAACTTATATATCTTTTATTCATTATTTGTTTTCTAATAAAGACTGGCACACTAGTGGAGAGAGGAGGTGAGGACACAGAGTTAAAAGAGAAGCATCACGGCAAAGTGTTCAAGCACCGCAGCCTCTATGATAACTGCTGATAATGTTGGATGCATCTTACATATCACAAAAGTGAGGATGGTATTTTGTACCTCCAATGATGGCCGAGTCCCTGTTGACGCCATCAGGAATGACTCTCTCCTCATTGAAGGGAAACACTGTATCTGAGAAAGAAAGAGAGAAAGAAAGAAAGAAAGGAAAGAAAGGAAAGAAAGACAGAAAGAAAGAAAGACAGAAAGAAAGAAAGACAGAAAGAAAGAAAGACAGAAAGAAAGAAAGACAGACATATAAACAGACTGAAACAATGTCTAAAATACAAGTTGGTTATGCAGATATGAGCTAATTCAGACCAATTGTTGCACACAAAAATACAAAAAAAAACAAAACAAAAAAAACAGACATTGCATTTTAAGATCATTAAAGTACAAGCATGTTATAATCCTGCCAACAGCAACACAACAGAGGCTCTTGGTCTTCTCTAATAAGTAAGAAGTCACAGGGAACAATTTCATGCACAACATATGCTAATAACAAATATTTGTCTTTCAGCTGAAACAGGAAAGAGTGTGGATTACGAACTAAGGAGGATAAACAGGTCTGTCTGGCCTCTACGAGTTCAAGCTGAGAAGTGTGGCGGTTTAATTAAGTGAAACACTACATTTTTCCCTGTATTTCATTTCGTAGAACTGTCTCTGGTTGTTCTGAAGTGGAGGATAAATGTGTGGACAGATAAACGAGCAGCTGAATGAATTGGGGTTGTGAGTTACAAAGAAAAGAAACAATTCTAGACATGACTTGATGCTGTTCTGAATCTTTCATATTCATAGATGGAGAAGCAGAGCATCAGTATAAGTAGAGGTTAATACAATTCCTCTTATACCCATGTTACTATACATGGGTATATGAACTATACAATTCATCCACATGAGTTTTCAGAGACGCCAAGTATACAAAGACTAAAAAACAACAATAGGCAAAAAATTAAATGAATGAAATAAATAAATAAAGGACAACCTATGTACCAGGAATCAGGAACAATCCAAATATTGCAATAATGCAGCATCCAGCAGTTTTGAGATCAAATGACTTGAAAAAAAGCACTCTGGAATGAACTGTTGGCTGCTCCTGCTGACTGTATCGTGCACAGTCCTTCTGGGAAATAAAAAAGCACGAGTAAGAATCAAAAGAGGAGGCTAAAGAGAGAAAACTCATAAAACAGACAGGCCCAATGGAGGAATGAAGAAAAATACACTGCACCTGGAAACAGGGAAAGAAAGAAGCTGAAGCAAATAATCTATTTGAAATCAGATAACAATCTTTAAAACTGAAGGGTTGAAAGAAAAGGCCAACTAGACTAGACAAGAGCTACATAAGTGTAGTCCATTTATCTGTCATTTTCCAATCTAAGAGGCATCAACCATCTTCAGTACCTCCACAACACATCAGTTCACTGCTCAGATTTACTGACACGGCTGGATTCCACACTCCAATGTTGTTTAGACATAATTTAGTTATGAGAAGTAATTTTTCTTAAGAAATTCATTACACAGCTTCCCAACTTCTTTTATCCCTGAGCCAGTTTGCGACAAGGATTTTTGGTGGTATTTGATGATTAAGTATGGAACAAATTAATATTCTGACTTCATGATGATTCATCTAATAGACCTACTTGCTTCATTAAGAGTGACAAATGTAGGCCTCATGGTGAAACTTAGAAAAAAACAAAAAACGTTGTAGCACCCTTCAGCCTCTGTGGAGCATAAATGTGATTTCATGACAATTCATTCACTTGTACCTGAGAAATTTGATGCTGGGCCGCACTGTGCTGCACTGACAACACAACGCCATCACTGCGCAACTGTGCAAACTTTTGCACTGTTTAAAGCTAACACTGACGAAGACTGGGTTGTTATTCTGGTTGCATTTTGTTTAAATATCAGTATACATTGCTTTTGAGAGACACTTTCTCATACACAAAACAGAATTTTTCTTATTTGTGACATCTTGTAAAAAGAAATTTGCATGTTAACAGTGAAGAGGAAGGACGGACTGATACGAACATCTTGAGGATATTTGGAGCAGTACCCACCTGTGTTGTCCAGATGCCAGGGATCTGTTGCAGCAGACATTGGTGGGATGGTAAGTGGTGACGCCCCACAGTTGGACTCAACCAATTTTCCCTGGTAAGAAACAGGTGAGGCGGCTGCAGGCTGTTTGTCGGGCTGACCGGCTGTTGGCGTGGCCTGAGCCTGTGTGGCTGTTCTCAGTGCAGACTTGAGGGGGGCGACTCCGTTGAACTGCACCCGTGACAGACACCCAATGAAACCTGGGGTGTTGTACCGCTCGATGATGACTGGGTCTATGTGTCCAATTTCTATGCAGAGACACAGAATTGGAGGGAAACTCACTGAATTACTGTAATGGACCCATCTGGTAATCGATTAATTAGACTCTAAAACCAGTAATGATGCTATCTCATGTGGAAACATGCCCATAAATTTAACTGATTTTAAGAGAAGGCAGGAGGACAGAGAGAGCGAGATAGAGAGAGAGAAGGCAACGAGAAAACCATTTATATAGACTGAACACAGTCGTATTTAAAGTGAAAGAATCAGGACTTCTTATTAAAAACACACACAACATGTTTTGTTGTTACATTAATGCACTGGTAGAAACACATTTTCACATAAACAATACTCTGCTAATTTGAACTATCCAGTGGGAATACGAATCTACACAAATTCAGAATGAGCAGAAGAAAGCACACTGAAATCTAATGTCAAATTCTAGGATGATCAATGGAACAACACCTTCACCTCGCTCACAGTCCTCTATCTCTGCCCTTGCCTGCTTTTTTATAGTCAGTCTACTGTTCATGAGATGGTCTTGTGGCTTGAATATATCTCCTCTTTTGCTGTAAATAGCAGTGAAACATTTGGGACAGATCATTATCATGCATTTGTGTTTCTGTAGGGATAAAAAACAGTCAACATTGGACTTTTGTTTTATTTGATATTAAACTTCTTTTTTCTTTTTTTGTCTTTTCTCCACTTCCTTCCTCTCTGGTAATTTTTTCCTGAATGTATTCCATTTGTAATACCGATATGAAGTGAAAAAAGAAAAAGCTTGGTTACTAATAGTTATTTTACCACCTGTTATCTGCTCAACCAACATCTGGCAAAAATAACTCTTGATAACAACCATCATTTGGAGAGCAGGCCAATGACCTCAGATACACTTATTGCCATGGCAATCCACACCAATTTAAGATGTGCCTGTTCAGAAGCAGCAATTGTGCCCTTATACCTCAGCCTCACAATTCCCTTCCCCTCTCCAAGGAAATTACTTCAGCACTCAGTCACACATAAAGCAGTGCCTAAATTTCAGTTGGCTCGCTCAACTCAGCCCAGACGGTCCTGTATTTCTTACGATTCTTGGATTATTTGATCTGTTTGCAGGCTGCACACAGCACATTTTCCAGAGTTGACAAATATTGATCCCCCCAAGAGTTATTTGAACTGCAACTGGGCACTTGTTTGCTTCCAGAGCTTATATGGTCAAGTCATTCTTTAGAAATAAAAATGTAAAATCCACTTAATGTTTAATGAGTCTAATTTAGGGCTCATATTAATGACTGAATCAGTAAAATAATAACCCAAACTCCTGCACTTGCATTGAAATAAATGACATTTTGCCACCTTTGTACCAGGTTTTGGTTTTCATATGCACCAGTTGTTTCAAAGTGGTCTATGTTTATACATGCTGAAGTTCTAAAAAGGGTCACCGAACCAACTGAAACTTAAGAATTTGCATATTGGGGTATGTTTTATGTATTCAAATGAGTAGCTCAATGCTGCAGCATAATTGTATAAGCTCATATAGGACTTCAAAGAAAATGTGATATAAGATAAACTGCGGGCAGAAAACCAGACAATAAAAAATAAAAAGACACCTTACCACCTACAGTTCAGTGCAGCAGACAATACAAACATCCTCTGACACCATACACTCTGGCTAAAACCTACACTGATTCTAAAAGAACCATTTCTGACACCTACAGACTGCAAAAAAACTCCTTCTCGTTATTAGTCTGTGGACAGAGACAGATTTTAATTTGCAGATGTACAGTTGCTCTGCTGTTGCATGACTGCGCCACACCCAGAGTGTAATGTTTGGACAATCCAGCACAA